>NC_140664.1:95219661-95907161 GCF_054131305.1 Coturnix japonica
TCCGTGTCTGTCGATTGCTCAACGGCAGTGCGCAGAGGCTGCACTTTATCTCTCAGTGCCCCTCTATGATCTCTTCCGAAAAGGGAAAGATTGGAGGTGCATGCAAGGCACGGCTGGTGAGGGGCTTCAGTACGTGTGTGCATATAGGTGTATAGGTCGGCAGTCAGATGCGCTGTTGAACGAGGTCAGCGGCGGAACGCAGATCAGTCTGTGCTGCAAACACTTCCTACGAGGGCAGCGTTAGCAGCACGCGTCCCCCTCTTATTTTTAACCTTGATTTTGGAGATGCACGAAAAGTTGACACAGAGGCAGAGAGTGATTTACAAGTGGCTCCCTCAAAAGAATTCCCAGCAGAGATTGCGGGGGAAAAAAAATATCATTTCAGCAACAATAACAAAAGACAACGGGATAAAGGGAGTGCAGAAAGCCCTCTGTGTAACACATTGTAAAAATTACATCGGGCTTTGCTTCGTGCGTACACTTTGCCTCTGAAATTGAAATGCAAGTTCATTTATAAATGTTTGACAAAGTTAGCTCAGTTTCTCTGCGGCCATTGTTGAAGGGGTCATTTTTAAGGCTGACACCATTTCGTAAGATTCATCCTGTGTAGTTCTGGACCAGAAGAAAGCGACATTGTGGTGGAAACAAAAACAAAAAGAGAGAGAGAGAGGGAGAGAGAAAGAAAACGGCTGTAAGTGTCAGATATTCAGCAACAGTTTCCTTTCCTACTTGCAAAGGCATCTCGGTGTTTTACTACAGTCATTCTCCGTGGTGGCGATATTTGAAAATCGATTCTAAAATACCGAGAGTTGGGAAATCCGGAGCTAAAATATGAAGTTAATATCTGGGCAATTTGCGGTCATAATGAGGCCTAATGAGCTCGCTAGAAAGATAAAATGGTATTTACCAAAACACCTGATGGGATAATGTGACTTGCTGTGTTTTACTACCGATGATAAAAAGAATATTGATTGCAAATAAATCACCGTCTCTAAACGCTTGTAAACAGTTGGTGTTTGCTCTGCTCACATCAAAGTAAAACTTATGAGATAAAGTCTCCGCATATGCATTTTCCGCACTGCAAAGATCGCCTTTCATTGAGGAGGTAGGGCTCTCCCAACACTTGGGAGTTAATATTTCACCCCAGATTCTCGGGGCACCATTGGGGTGTGTTGGGGGAAGATTTGTGTGTGCAAAGCCCTCGCACCGAAGTGGCTCCGCGCTGAAGTTGCGCATTGCCACGCCGGCCGCCCCTCACGCCAACTCCTTTTAAAGGCAGAGCCGGGACCAGAGGAGAATGCTCTGCGTGTGTGATATCCCCCCGGATACTTGGCGTATAAACCCAAAGCTGAGCGCGGGCATCAGCTGTTAGCTGTGCTGAGCTACCTGCTTTCCCTTCCTAAGGTCGTTCGGAGAGCACAGCAAATTGTCGTGGTGGAATGTGAACTTAGTGCCTTCCCATCGTTCGGTTCGCTTTGGCTTGCGGAGGAAATACGCTTTCTGCCTGACAGAGCCCAGCTCGGTCCCTCTTCTTCTTTCTCTGCAAGAGGCAGGGGTCACTCGGGAACTCTTCTGCCTGCTCCAAACGTGGGGAGCCCGGAGCGGGGAGGGCCGTTTTGGAGTGTGAAGCTCCTGTGCCCCGCTCCAAAGCGCGTTCCGGCTCCCGGAGCAGCCTATTCAGGTCTGGGAGAGACGCTAACGAGATAATTGATGTGCTTTTTCCTCTCCGCTTGCCTGAATGTGTTGCAGGGCTCCCAGTACGAGCTGAAAGATAATCCGGGTGTCCACCCTGCTACCTTCGCAGCCCACACCGCCCCTGGCTATTATCCCTACGGACAGTTCCAGTACGGGGACCCGGGGAGACCCAAAAATGCCACCCGGGAGAGCACCAGCACCCTCAAGGCCTGGCTCAATGAACACCGCAAGAACCCTTACCCCACCAAGGGTGAAAAGATCATGCTGGCCATCATCACCAAGATGACCCTCACCCAGGTCTCCACCTGGTTTGCCAATGCCCGCCGCCGCCTCAAGAAGGAGAACAAGGTGACCTGGGGCTCTAGGAGTAAAGATCAAGAAGATGCCAACCTTTTTGGCAGTGATAATGAGGGGGACCCTGAGAAGACCGAAGATGATGAGGAGATAGACCTGGAGAGCATAGACATAGATAAAATTGATGAAAACGATGGGGAACAGAGCAATGAGGAAGAGGAGGAGAAGCCCGAGCTTCTGAGACAAAGCAGTGAAGAGGAGCGCTTGGAAAAAGACAAGGATTTGGCACTGTCAGGATCTGAAGGGCTGAAACCCAAAGATGCTCTGGCCATGGTGAAGGAGGCCTCTGACAACAGCACGAGAATCATCAGCCCTGGGGGACAGAGCAATTTACAGATGCCATCTCACAGCAAACCCAAGATCTGGTCTTTGGCAGAGACAGCGACCAGCCCTGATGGTGCCCTAAAATCTTCACCCCCACCACCTCCCCCTGCCCAGGTCACCCACACTTCACCACAGATCCAGCATCCCGCCTTTCTCCCCAGCCATGGACTCTACACATGCCAGATTGGCAAGTTCCACAACTGGACAAATGGAGCTTTCCTCACACAGAGTTCCCTGCTAAACGTGAGGTCGTTTTTGGGAGTAAATCACCACCATGCCACTCACCACAACCACCACCTCCAGGCCCAGCAGCAGCCTTCTGTTTTAACAGCCACCCTGGGAGCCCTAAGCAGTGAAAAGCCTTCAGAGAGGACCAGTCCCAAACACATAGGTAATGCCCCTGGCAGCCAACTCCCCTCTTCCCCACCACACGCACACAAACTTCTCCTTGAGGGACAGAGTAAGAGGCAGCCCTGGTGCAACTGATTGCTTTAACAGCCTTGCAGAGGGTTTAGCCTAGCGTTCAATTTTTCCTGCAGCACATAGATGGTATGCATTAAGCCTATTTCATGTGGGCTATTACATTCTCACCCTGCATGTCCATCAGACAACTTAAGAATGCCAGAACAGTGCTGCCAAACATATTCTTTAAGCTTTGCTTTCCTTCCCTCCCTCACAGAATCTTAGAATCACAGAAAGGCATCTGTTGAAAGGGACATTACAGACCATCAGTGCACATGATGAGGGTCCTTCCTGACCCTCATCTCCAAGTCATGCCAATGACTTATCCGTGATATTCCAAAATGTGGCAAAAAAAGCTTGCATGCTCCTTAAATATTGAAATTAATTGTGCACACCTGTGTACCTGTGTTGCATGCACACACCTACACGTATCTGAACAAGGGGGCAGAGGGAGGTGCACCCTGCACACTGTACTGATTTTCTGCACACTATGCTGATGTTTATTAGTTTGATGCTCAACCGGTTCTCCTATTTTTATTGTGTGTGTGTGTTTTGTTTTCTTTCTCCTTCCAGAAAATGTCCCAAGAACCGATTCCCCACCTCAGCCACTCAAATCACCCTTCCAGCCTGTCCGTGACAAGTGAGTTTGTTTGTTTGTTTTCACTGCAGGAATGTTACTTATGCGAAACAGAGCGTTTGAATAATAAAGACTAATTATAGCACCTAATCAGCGCCAGAATAATACATACAGAGAACAAGAGCAGCAGAGAAGTTGCTGTAATCTTTTCAAAGTCAGGCTAAATTACAATTGTACATTAGCCAGCCTGTAACTTTTCTGGAACTTAACAGACCTCAAAAGAGCTCATGTTAATGACACTAATGAGAAAGATTTCTGTTCAGTTAACTAACAGAAGGATGCTATAGCAAATAGACAGGTGGTTATAGGAAAAAATTTTTTATTATTATTTTTATTTAATTATTTTTACTGAAAGATTATTACGTCTTTTTTTATTTTTTTCTTTCCTCCCTTTCCCCTTCCCCCCCCTCCACTCCCCTTGCAGCTCTTTGCCTCAGCAAGAGGGAACACCGAGAATTTTAACAGCTCTCCCTTCCGCTTGATTAAATGGTTTGCTGAAAAAACAAAATATAACAGAGACTGGTCTTAAGGACAGGAAAACAAAAGAAAAAGGGGAAAAAAAAGAAAAGAAAAAAAAAAGAAAGAAAAAAAAAAAGGAAACTATATAAACGACCCTCATCCATCTCTTTTTTGCAATAAGGTGGTGCAAATCCATAAAGGAGATTAAACAGTTCTGTAGATGGATCCCCTCCTTCATTGTACCATTTCAGATCGTGTTATTCTAACCATTCTTGGATTATTTGTTTGGTAAATGTTTCCCACGTGTTTGTGTTTTTTTCTGTATATAGAGTGATTTCAGATTGTAAATAGCGCGTCAGCAAAACTTGTCTAAATCATATATTTTTGTCTAATAAACTAAATGAAATTATGAGCTCTTTCAGGTATGTATTCTTGAAAATATATTACAAATCTAGTCAAACATTTATAACTTGCTTTCTTAAAACTCGTGACATTTTGCCTTCGGGTAGCTGAAACTCAGTATGCCAAGTCCCATCTGTTGGTAGGACCCCCCCCCCCCCCAAACTATCCTATACACAGCAAACTGCAAGTTCCTTTTTCACCCACGTAAATCTAAGCAGAGTAAAGCTGACCCCTGAGTAGTCAATTTAGTTGTTTTGTCCATTATGACGAATCGGGCGTGTTCCACACTATCCATTTTTTTTGGATATAAATGGACCCTACTTCCACTTATACTGTAAAACACGTTCTTGAAAATGAAAGGGAGAAGGCTTCTCACAGTTCCCTACATATAAAACTTTGCTGTCCAGACCCTTTTCTGTACTGGATGAAGAGCTTTAGTGCTGCAGCACAGATTCTGATCGAAGCCGTAAAATAATAGATTAGGGCATAATTTGTAACGATTTACTCATTACATAAATACAGAGGAAATGTGACGGTGAAAGATCTTTCCCTGCGAGATGAAGCACAATCGTAGCACAGAGAAGTGGCAGCTCTGGCACTTCCTAGAAGAAAGTTCTCGGATTCCGATCTGTCGGTTAAAAAGAGGCTGAGACAATCTATCGGTTTATAAAGGCATTAATCTTCCAAGGCCGGTCCGTTAAAATGTGTAATATTTTGAGTGTTTCCTTCTTTCTTTTCCCTTCTAAATGAGAACACTAAATGAGCATTGAGGTGCTAATAAGATACCAGATGGTTGTTGATGGTGGAAAATGGAAAGAAGCAGCTGGGAAAGTCATTAAGAAATAATGTGGTGACGCCCTAACCCAACCGAACCAACCTCAAACCAGGGCTTGTCGGAAACAAGATGAGATTGTCGAATAAAGCATTAATAAAATTCGTCTCGGAGATCTGAATATCGATCTCGATTTAGCTTCCCAGCCCTCGCAAGTACGGACGGGTGTTGGTGAGCTATCACTGCGGGATCTGTCGGCAAAGCGGTGGACTTCTGCTATCGCGTTTTCCACACAGATAGGGGCATAGAGCAGAGGGATTTGTACGGAGAGGGCTGAGATGCTCAGCGCTGTCGTTCTGCGGAGGTCCCGTTTGACAGCACAGCGTTAGCTGCTTCGCTTTCTGTACGAGACCTGTTTTCCCTAAATCACAGGTAGCTTTTAAGGTGGTAACGGTGCCAACAAAAGAACAGAGTGCAGTTTTAAGCAAACAGCAATAACGAGGCTTACAGTGGGAAAAGGAAGAGAGAAGATGTCTTAAAATAAATAAATAAGAAGAAAAGATAAACAGATTTTACGTCCGTAACTCTGAAACACGCGTCGGATCCGTACTGGTGTGAACGTGACCGAAGCGCTCTCTCTTTCCTATTATTTACAGAGCAGCCCCCGCGCCTCCCTGGAGCCCTTCCCCAACCCCGGCCCAGAGCCGCGGATGGGATCGGGCCCCTTTAGAGCCCTCGACGGGCACCTTCCGTCCGGAGGGCGAAACGAAAGAGCACACCGTGGCTCTCTGTGAGGCCGAGCAAACACGGAGGTGCCAAATTGGCTTGAGGGGAGAGGAGAGGCGATTCCTTCGCGGCACATTAACGTAAGAAAGGACTTGGTGGGTGCACGCCGGGTGTTACCGCGAGGGGCCGAGCTCCGGCCTTCGGATTTTGGGCGGGTTCGCAGCGCCCTCTGTGGGCTTCGGGCGGCGGTGTCCTCTCGCCCGGTGCGGGGCGGCCGCGGTGCCCCCGGTTTAGCGCAGCCCCGGCTCTGCCCCTCCGCAGGTGTGCGCCCGGGCGGCCCCGCGGCCCGGTTGAAAACGAGAGGGGGATCCGGGGGGGGAGGGATCCGCGTTTTTCGGCTTTCTCGCGTCATGTGAGCGACTCGAGGAATGATCGTTGACGTCACCTTGGCAGGAAAATAATTTGTAGTTTTTCGGTCATATTTTCCACTTTCATCGAGATCCGCCCTGGCAGCCGCACACCAGCGAATACCACGGGGTTGGGAGAATAATAAAGGGAGAGCTTAAGCTAAACGAATTGCCTTAATTGGGAATGCGTCGAGCTGATAAGAGTAAATTGGTCCTCGGTTCTACTTCCTTTTTTTCCTTTTTTTTTTTTTTTATTCCTTTCCCCGCCATGACGGGGCCGAATCTGATCACAAAGTCAATAGGAATTGGATGGGTAATACTTCTTTTAGAACAAGCACCAAGCGCCAGGATACATTTTCTCGCTATTTAAACGGGCGGCAGAAGGCATTTTTCATACGTTTGCACAATCCTCCATCCTCCGCCAGTGAAAACACGCTGGCTTTCTTGCTGTTATTCGTCATTTCGCCTTAGCAGAAGAACGACAGACATCTGCGAGGAAACAACGCCGAAAAGTTGATAGAATCCCGAGTTCAGCAAACTGCAATTAGCAGCTGCCAGAACACGCTGAAAGCAAACGGGAGCTTTACCGGGATTTAGCTTTGTCACACAGACATAGTTAGGGAACGTGCTCGTTGGTATACGTGCCTCATTTCTTATTCTTTTTCGATTTTATTTTGAAAAGAAGTCTATTTTTAACTAGGAGGAAAAAAAATACCAAAAACAAAACAAAAAAACAACCAACCTGGAGAAAGGGAAAGAGAAAATTAGCAGTGTGCGTGTGCCTAAGCCCTCAGATCGTTATCGTTCACGGTTCCTGTCATCCCTTTTGTTGCTTTCGTCGAGTTTTTGACGTGCTCGCTCCGAAATTCGAGCAGCCCCGGGGACACGGAGCTGCTGCCGACAACCGCAAGGCGCTCCCGTGGAAACGCTCCGTGGTGCGGCTGCCCGGGCCCGTGGGGTCTCGGACGAAGCCTCACGCCGCTCCGAGCCGGGCCGAGCCGAGTCCTCATCGTTAGATCGCCCGATAAGTTTCACTGTGTTTTCCTGCCCCCCCGCCCCTTCCCCCCTTTTCATGGGCGCCGATCAATTATTCAGAAGCACATTTATCTCCCCTGCAATATGGAGAATTCATATTCATATCTCTGTTTTAGTGGCCTGACACTGATTAATGTAATATGCACCGCGGCTCCGAGTGTAGACCCTCTCTATGAATCATGCACTATAAAGTTTCAATCGTCCTTGCGGATGAGACTATTACAAAGAGTGCGAAGCCGAGGGGGCGGGGAGGCGGTGGAGAGGAGAAAATGGCTCTGTGCCGTTGCCCGGTGTTAGACAGCCTCCCGTTCTCGGGGCACAGGGCGGGCCAGATTCGGTGGGCTCCTACAGGCCTGGGGAAGGGGCAGGGCTTTCCCGAAGTGGTCCGGGCCAGGACCTGGAGGTCGGGTCCCCTCTGCGTCTCGGGGGATAAGGCGTTAAAAGAGAGACTTTAGTTCTAGTCTTGTTCTCTCTATATATTTATATATCGGTATTTTTATTTTTTAATTCCCAAATGTCCTTAAAAGGCAAGGTGTAAAGGAGCTGGCAGAGACATGCTGGAAAGGCTGCAGGCACTCAGACATCACCGGGAGAGAACTAACGAGTGCTTTGAAAAGGGATTGTCTGAACATGAACCTCCAAGTGCCTTGCATGGTCCCCCTCTTCACTGGCCAGACTTTGGGGATGGAGCCACCCTATGATTTCACTCTCAAATCTCACATTTTGAACCACTTGCCTTCCCACCATCCCACTTGCAATGCTGAGATCAGAGGGGAGCTACTAGGCCCATTTATGCCCCCTCAAGTTGGATACTGGGAAAAAAATATTCTCTGAAAGTGTGGTGAGTCACTGGCATTGGAATGGACTGCCCAGGGAGGTGGTGGAGTCACTGCCCTTGGAGGTGCTCAATATATGTGTAGATGTGGCACTAAGGGGCATGGTTAATGGGCATGGTGGGGGTGGGCTAACATGGATCAAGTGATCTTAGAGATATTTTACAACCTTACTGATTCTATGATTCTGTGCCACTTTACTGTCCTCCCTGAATAAAGTCATCATGGCCCAAAATGGCCTGAGCACATCCTGGTGTCCCTGCATGGAATGCCAGGTGGACACAGGCATGCCAGGCCACATTCCCTGTCCCCACCAGGAGCGGCCATGGGGACCTGGCGAGGAGGCATGTGAGGCCCAATTCCAGGTTTAGAGCTGCAAAGTTTTACGTTTCAGCAGTAAATTTTACCTGAGACTAACAAATCAAGTAAAACAGTGGAACATGTAATAAACATGGCCTGCGTAACATGTTTGCCAGTGAAAAGTAACATAAATGACTCCTGGCGAGGTTGGTGTTCCCAATTGTGTGGTGCCACCATGCCGTTTCGTTCATAGCTTGCCCATAAAACTGGCCATGTGGGCAGGAGTCTCTGGAAGTACCAGGAGACTGAGAACCCCACAGAAATAGGTATTCAAAATTTAAGACTCAGAAAATATGAGCTCTTAAAACTAAACAATGTACTTCTGTGTGGAATTAATTTACTTGAGTCCTGTCACCATTATTAATATTAGTTTTGGCTTCTCTTTTGTGTATATGGAGAGAATACATGCATAAGTGTTTGTTAAAAAGAAAAAAAAAAAAAAGAAAAAAAAAGTGGAAAAAACCCACATCTTTTATCTGTTTTTGCTTACTTTAACTAGCATTACAGACATCCTTCATGTTTGACAGCAGAACTTGTTTCCCAACATATTAATTTGGAATCAAGCTAATGCAAAAATGAACACTCAGGCACACACTGAACACTGGTCTTACCTCTCCGGAGAGAAGAGAAAGAGCCAGCGTAAACTCCTTGCAGAATTGAAGGCGAGTTTAAAAAGTAACATTTATTTTTATTCCAGATTTATGGCTGACCCGTAGATAATTAAAGGTTTTATTTTGAGCTGTTGGCCCCACACAATACATTGTCCTTTGTTGCTGTGCAAGTAGCGCTTTCCCTGTGCTGCCTACGGTTCAAAAACAATGAAGCAATCCATTTATTTTGTTGGTCAATTGTAGCACAAAGTGAGGTGGTCAGTGTGGAAAGTTTATCACTGTCTTGTCCCTTTGGAAGAGGCAGAGCATTCACACACCCTCTGCCCCAGTGCACAAATGTCAGTCTTTTTGCAGGCTGCTGTTTTTCTTTTGAAGATGCCGATAGTGTCTCTGATCCACTAATCCATTTATCCAGTTTCATGAGTGCATTGGCTGAATACGTTCACAATAGCCTTGCCCAGCTGGAAACAAGAAGTCAGTGAGCGCAGCCGGCACACCCACCAATGCCTGACACCACTCCCAGATGAGACTCAAGAGCTTGTCTCAAAAAACACCCATCTCAGCCCAAAACAGCTGCCAAACTTGCTGCAACGCACCCAACCCTATGGTTCCACCCTGCCTTAGTACAGAGGTATTTTTAGTGCTGTCTATAGCATGCTATGGGCTTGAATTATTTTTATGATATTCGGCTGTGTCAGTGGAGGCTGAAGCATGCTTGTGGAAAAAAAAAAGCCTCAGGGACTGTGCAAACAAGTGCACATTAAAGAAACTGGTCAGTTGCTGCCAAAGGGGAGGGGGCACAGGGGAGGCAGCGGGCAGCGGGCCTCCATTTGTGTTTAGTGTTGTGCCGTTATTTGCCAGCTTTTTATAACATTTTAAATGTATGTTTAATTAGCAGTGTTATTGGTAATAACAGAATGTTTGAAAATATTAAATACATTTGTGGGCTTGTGTGAAAAAGAAGTTAAAAGGTGCTCGGTGCGCAGAATGTTAAAAAGATCTCACAATGAAGTGATTAACATTTTTATGAATAAAATTAATCACGCATTAACTCTGCAGCTCAATACATCTGAATGCCAAATGTTGCACAGCAGCCCTTTCCCCTAAACCCAAGAATTCTGGATGCAGTGTTGACCCACATCAAACACTTGCCAATTGGTAATGGCAGTGTTGTTATGAGAAGATACTTTAATAATGTGCATTTACATTTGAGGCGAGCAAATAAAAGGGAGAAAATAAATTGGGAGTATTTTGTCAGGGTTTGTGAGGACTGGTAGGCACGTAAAGTACATTAGGAGGCAGTCAAAGGAGGCAACTGTTTGGAGAAAAAGAAGTTTACGTGGCACTCATGGAGGCAAATAGCAAAGTTGCCACAGTAAACAGATGCCAGTGGATTGTGCCTAGCTCTCGTTGGCTCATATTCGTGCACTCATTGTTCTGAGCAAAGCTTATTAGGTTTTAAGATGGGAGCTTACCATTATTAAAATTTCCACTGTGTCAGATAATAAAATGTGATCTTTCTCTCACTCATTCCCTCTCTCTCTCTGTCTTCCTATGTGTGTGTGTGCGCGCGCGTGTGTGTTTTCTAATCTCTTGCCACTGTGGTTTTGGGATTATTCCAGCAGGCTGTACAAAGGGAAGCAAAGGCATCTGAAGTGTCACTCTACAGCTGTGGCAAAGTAACAGAATTTCCATTTTGTTGATGCTCCCAGCACATGTGTGCAGCAGAAGGTGATATCAAAGGAGCCGTTCTTCCTCAGTTCTGCACATTATTTTTCACTGCTGTGGCGAATCTCTCTGAGCTCCGTGAACCAATAAAACAACGGTCCCTGTTTGAGTTGATATATTAATATTTACTGAGGATTTGCAAGGTCGGGGCTAAATGTCAGCAGATTGCTGGGGCAGTACTGTGGGGAATAATTAAACAAATCTCACAGCAGTTCAGCCTCCTAACATCTTTATTAATCTTTTTTTTTTTTTTTTTTTTTTTTTTTTCCCCCTTCTTCTTTCTTTTTTTTTCTTTTTTCTTTTCTTTTTTTTTTTTTTTTTCCTGAAACAGTACACTGAAATATTGGTTTTTCAACCTTAGTGAAGATTTGGGAGAAGTTTAATAATAAAATCCTGGTTTGGAAGTATTTGTTTTTGACAGTCCCTTGGCCCACTCCCTCGCAGATGTTAGTTAGTCGGGAAGGCTATGATGTGTGAATTATCACCCAGCTGCTGGGATTCTCACCTGCCTCTCCATCAAATTCATCTTGACCAGACTGCCAAGCACAATAACGCTGCTGTGATAAACGGAGACCCAAACTGGCTTCATTAAGCAGTGGGTCCACTTGTCTAAGTGAAGAAACTGGAGGACCCCAGTTCGGTCTGCATGTCTTCCTTAACACGATTATAGCATGCGCTTTAGTACAACTTAGACAATTCTCTTTAATAAGCTTCATAATTAGTGTTGGGATGCCTCATTACAAGTCATTGCCTGTAGCAGTCCTAGGCCAAACAGCCCTTCTCAATCTGATTTTTTTTTTATTTTTTATTTTTTTTTTTTTATCAGGCAGCAGGAGCTGTCTAGAGCTTTTTGTTTGTATAATGGGGACTTGCATTAAGCCTCCAGTGTAAAAATACCACAAGGAAATTAATTGCTTCTGTGCAGATTCACCACAGATGTGTCCTGTTATGGGGAATGGTATATTTCTGACATTGCTATACTGCAGTGTGTTGGGAGAAAAAAAAGAAAGTCTGGAAAAGCTACAAATGCAAACATATTAGCATCCATATAGATTCCTTATGTTGTAGCTGAAAACAAGGAGATTTTTAAAGTGTGTCAGAACCTTCAAGCCTTTTTTGAAAAAAAAAAATTGATTTTTTTCTGTTCCCCCCCTCCACACCGAATACTCAAAATCTACTAATAAAATACACATGGCCACGTATTCCGTTTGGTACTGGCTGATAAATGTGCTACTTAAAATAACACACACGAGGAGTGCGGTGACTCAATGCAATAAGAAGGCTGACACACAAAGCCGCCCTCAAGGTCAGTGGTTTGTTATCTATCACTGTTGGTCAGGTTGTGAATCACAGCTGCAAGTTTCAGCAAGTTAAGGGGAGGAGGAGCATTTAGAGTGCTTGCCCTGTGGAAAAGAAAAGCTGAGCTGGTGGTTTGTTAGCCGCGTCTGAACATCACCCTGCAGCTTCTGGGTAATGCCCATTCCCCTGTCACTAAAGCAAAGCTGGAAAGTGCCTTGATCCAGATACAAGTGCTTTGATTTACTTGTTAGAATTCAGGTGGAAGGGTTTAGGGTTAGCGAGTCCACCACAGCAGAGCCTCATAGTACTGCCCTCTCTTTATTCAGATCGATTTCTTTCATCTCATTCCTTGTAAACTTCAGTTTTGACTTTGGGCTGATCCCTCTGATACAGTTGCATTTGCCTAGTGACATCACTATTGATAATCAAATATTAGCAATTCACCTCACAGCAGTCGCAAGAGTGAACATCCATTTAGAATAATATAGTGTAGGAACTGTGGCACTTGGCTAGAAAGAAATGTTTGCACTCATTGTCTGTGACTGCAAAGGGGATTCTGGTATGTATTAATTCTAGGTGCTATAAAGTAAAATGAAAATAATGATAAAAAATAAATAACAAGCAGTTCTGCTATTCAAATTCAGATTATTGTCTGTCTGATCGAAATACAGTAGCTGAAGGCCTTAAAAATATATCTGTTAAGCATGATTTCAAGAAAAGCTGTACGTTAACTGCAGGCAACAGTGAGAATATGCAAGTTGCATGATTGCACACTGTGAATCAGTTTTACCACACTGCATTTCGTAGGGTCTTATACCAGTTCTTTCAGAACAAAAGACAAGATGTACTGCATAAACTACCTCACAATGTTTTATTTTTAAATTAAGGATCTTCTTTTTCTTTCTTCCTTTTTTTTAAAAATTTTTTTTCTTCTCTCTCTCTCTTTTGTTCTTTTGTTCTTTCCCCCATTATTTTTCATTCTCAACAACCAGTTTTTGGTTATGCTATAACAGTAGCACTTTCCCCAAACATTGTACTTCATTGTACTTTTTTTTTTTTTTTTTTTTTTTTTAGGCTATCAAAGATCAAACAGCTCTGACACACAATCCCAGGGGGAATTATTAGTATTTTGCTGTGTCTTGCAACAACAGTACCTGGAATCTGCTTAAAAATGGCATAGAAGAAATTTGCTGTCCTAGAAGAGGAGAAATTCTGTAAGATGAGATCTGCACAAAACATAGCAAAGAAATACTGGCTCTGTGATACTAGCAGAAGGCAGGGGCACAGAGGTAGAGAAGTGGTTTCCTCAAGTTACCCCATTTGTTTATGGCAGAAATGAGGATCTGAGTCTGAGAATTAGGATTTTCAGTCCTCAGAGACTCAGGTACTCAGGGGATGTTTCAAGGATTTGCAGGGGCTGCAGCTGTCTGGTGGAGCCAGAATCAGTACACTTAAACTGAACCCACAGCACTGTAATGTATTCACCACAGTGTCATCAGCTCCCAAAAAATAGCTTCAAACATTTTAACTGATGTGAGTAAAAGCAATCTGATATTTACTAATTATGATTATTGTCACTGAAATCAGTGTGAGGCACTTCCTTTAGGCTTAGGTCTTATGATCAAGTTGTTTATTCTTTTTGGATTGTTTTCAAGAATGCTTTTGAAATTACTGTATGTATTTCAGTGATCATGAATGGATCAAGAAAACTACAGTGGGTCTCATTATTGAAAATTGTGTTGTATATTGGGTGAAAATAAAATCTAAAAGCTGATGCAGTTGTACTCTTAAAAAAATATAAACACGTTTTTTAGTGAACAATTTTCTGTGCAAGACAAACAATTCCTCCTGGTTTTTGAATAAAAGTAAAAATAATTTGCTATTTCACATGCAAAGCTGTGTGTAAAGTAAGATAATTTTAGAAAACTGAAAGCTTGTTTTAGAAAAGATTTTAAACCTTTTAAAAAAATCCTGTTGCCAAGTGAGTTTATGATAATTATGTCCACACATGATATTCCTATACATATGGAGGAAAAGGGAAAATGGATACTTTTTTCATCTGAGCTAGGCATGTTTTAGGTTGTGTGACGAGGGAGGTTTAGGAGGATATAAAAAAAAATCACTATTTCTCAGATTGTCAGCAGTTTGAAATCTGCTTAAGAAAATTCATTAAATAATACTGATAAATTTAACAGAACACAACTTCCCCTCTCCCCCACCCTCCTTCCCCCCTTTTCTTTTTTGTCAGAAAGAAAATTTAAGAACAAAAGAGAATAAAACAGGGTGTCATTTCGAAAATGAGAGTGAGATACAGTGAAGACATTAGCAGAGAAGATGCCTTAAGGTAGAATTAATATAGTGGAATGCTAAAGGAAGAGATTAACATCTTTTGAAAGGAATTGGTTATGGACATGTACAACCTCTGTGTCTTCTGTGGCTTACATCTTAGAACCTGAAGGGCATAGTGATACTTTCATTCAGCATCCTTATTTGGAGAGTAGTAACTGGAGGGCACATATACATTCCTTCTCAAGTTCCATTTTCTCTGTATACCAACCTTACAAGAAATGAAAAGAGTAAAACAGAACAGGAAACAAAAACTGACTTTATTTTTTTTTAAAACCAACTTTATTTTTTTTTTAAATTTATGTAGTCTTCTACTGTTGTATATGTGTATGTTTGAGAGGAAAATTATTCCCTCAGGTCTTGCTCAGAAGAACTTAACTGCGAGTCTAAGTGATTACATGTGAACAAGAGGTAAGAGGAGATGATTTACTGTGAACACAGGAAATTTGTATATTTCTGGTAATCTGTGGTAAATCCACCAGGAAGCTCACAAAGCCTGTTCAGGCCTTACATTTTGTGTGGCTGCTGTCTGGATATGAAGATTGTCTCAGAAGCAGTGTGAAAGCAGGATTGGTGAGCTCCTCAGAATGCTCAAATGTGCCGTTCTTAGGCAGAGTAAGGCTGACAGTCTGCCTAGGCCTGCCCCTTACTAGGTTTTGCAAACTATATATAGGGCCAGAAAAAGGTATGAGAAATGCTGTTCTTACTAACAAATCTGTTTCTGTTGATTGCTTTCACCTTATAAGCGGGGTGTGTGTTTATTCTCATTCTCACTACTGCATGTTGGTTTTGTGGTTTTTTGTTTGTTTTTTCTTTATAAATTAATATTTTGGCTTATAGTATTGTGTTTATCTACAGTTGTTTGATAAACTTATAAGCTTTGAGAAAACAATGAAGTTTCATCACATCTCTGAAGAAAGAACCCTTGGATAGTATATGATATCTATGCCTGCAACTCAGGTCCTTTGGGTCTTGGGTACAGTCACCCACATATAATGCAAGGTTTCTCATTTGTATCATTGGCATTGACTCTTACCTTCAAAGTTACAATCTGCTTCGATGTCTCCTGACAATAAATATTCAAATTTTTACATTCATTGACCTTGGATGTTGCTTCAGTAGCTCTCCTGAAATGCAAGAACTGTGGCTAAAGACTGTTTGTATAAGTGTTTATTGATCAACATCACTACCTTTCTTCAGGGCCTGTTCCTAGCTTCAAGACTTCTGAGATAATCTCAGTTTTCTCCTCATTCACCTTCCCTTTCAGATAATACTCTCATTTTCTACCTACCCCTCCTTTGCATCCTTTCAGCAGAGAGAAGGTTTTCCATTGTTACTGTAAGAAGAGCATTCTGTTCTCTACACCAGGTCTTCATGTCTACATGCCCCTACTGTTCTTTCCCTGCTCCAAACTAAAAACAGTCTCTACTTTCCTCTCTTGAAACAAACAGTGTTTTAAAACTTTATTTGAATCAACAAGAAAAAAAAAAAAAATCTCCACTGAGTGCTGGCCTCCATTATCCCTCTACATCAGGAAATATACTCTTTAACTATTGAGGGTATATGAATGTCATTTGATGGAATCTTTGGAAGAGGGCAACTAATAGGATTCTGCTCCCAAACCATCACTGCAAGTCTGTCAGCTTTGAAAGTTTGTTGCTAGTCTTGATCCATGCAGAAAAATAAAAGAATTGGCTCATTACACCATTCCAGAACCTGGCAGAAAGATGTTGTCTTTCCTCCTCCCAGCTGAAGGAAGCACAGCTTCTAATATCCCTGATCCTAGAGAGAACTTCTGTTGCACTTGACTGCCACCTCTTTCTAATCTGTCCTTGGAATTAGACATGAGGCTCACAGGTTGTCTCTGAGAGACCATTCACAAACCTGAATGTGCAGAAGTTCTCATCTCCTACGATCATAGCATGTACATGCATATCTCCCAGGGAAGTCAGGGAAAACTGCAGCAGAGTTAAGAGTAGTCCCAAAGGATCTCAAGGCCAGAGAACAAACATATGTTGGAAAGCAGAAAAATATTTTATTGTTGTCAAATGTATAAACCCGATGTGCAATTCTAACCAGATCAGGCTTTGGGCAGTTTGCCCAGTTATTCATAAGAAAGTGTCCAGAATGGATAAGGTTGTGAGAGTCTCCTGGGACACAGATCTTGATCTGGTTGTTTCTCGTTGAGTTTGATAATCCACAGTTCTTTGCCAGAGTAAATTCTGGGCTTACATCCATGTTCATCCTCATGTTCAGTCAGCAGGGACAGAGCTAGTTCTGGAAGTGTGGTATGTGTACATCAAAAGTACCTCTGAAGGATGAGGAAATTGAGTGAAGTCTGGTCTGAAAGTAAACTAGATCCTTCCCTCTGCCTTCTTTTGTGCATAATGGGCACTATCTTCTGATTTTCTACGCTAAGACTCCATTCCCTTCCTTAAAGATTTGATCATCTTACTTCTCTAGAGATATTGAGAAAGTTTGCGACATGGGTTTTTCAGATGACTGTATGTGTAGTGGAACAGTCTCAGAGAATAACTCATGTCTGGTTTTTGAATAGTGTCATGTTGTGGAACAAGGTCAACCAAGGGACGGTCCTAAGAAATTGCACAAGAACTGCGAGATAACAACAACCAAAGCAGCTGAAATGGAACCACAGAATGGGATGTGATAAAGTGCCTTGCTGAGTGCCCTGTGATGGCATGATTTATGCAAGGGAGGACTCTGGGAGTGGGAAAGGACATGTGCACGTGTGGTTGCATTATTGGGTGTATGGGATGAGCCTGCGTGGAAGCCATTGCTGGTATATAAGACATGTGATGTGGCAGTAAAGCGAGAGCAGGCTCCATGGCATCCATGTTTGTGTGTCTCTCCAGGTGGGGTCCATTCTGGATCGGGTCTGGCCCAGGATCAGTTGTCAGTAATGACAGTGCCCTCTGATAAATTGGAGGAAGGATATCTTACATGAGCATGAGAGAATAGGTTGCCACAGTGGAAGTGTATTGCTGGATGAGTATCTTTGTGACTACTGTAAGAGATGCTTTGCTTGGCTGGAAGTAGCTATGAAACTACTGGTCGGAAGCTGTGGCACGAGGTCACTCATAGGCTTGTGTGCATGACAGCGTCTTACTTTGTGTCTGAAAGTATCTTTCTTTTGCAAATATCATCTTCTGCCCTACTTTCCTCCTTCATGTTTTTTGTTACAAGTTTGGAGATCTGTTTTCACCTCTTCCATCCCCAAAATGGATCTGCACAGTAATCTATAATGATGGACATCCTTATGTTTTGCTCCTTTCCAAAAAATTACAGTCTTTGTTTTGGTATTAGACCTCTGTCAGCTTTTCTTATTTATTGCATTACTGCTTTCCACTTTACATTAAGTTGTCTTGGTCCAGAAAAGTCAGTGCTCTCCAAAGAATTACATCTGTTGTAATTGACTTTTCTGGACCATACTCCTAAACTAAATCTCCCCAGATTTTATTCTGATTTATTTATTTTCCAGAGGTAACATACTATCATTTCCTTGTGTTCTATATCTACAGATAAAAGGCCTATGTATATTATGACTTTTTGAAGACATATATTGTGTGGAGAAAGAAAAAATGGGATGGGTATGGAATGTAGGTCTTATGGTATTGCGCTGCAAAGTCTTCGGAGGGAGGTGTAGGTAGGCTTTTCAGGAAGGTCAGTACAGTGCACAGGTATTGAAGGTGTATAGGGGGATGTACTAGAGGCAATGGACACTCATGGTTTTCTCCCAGCCATTTCCTTTTGCAGCTACAGCCTATGTATCATGCATCAGAGGGCATTCCAAAAGAAGGATGCATCATGATAGAAGCAGTGAGGGAATTTGATCAGGGAATTTGTCCTTAAAGTTGCCTAGAGAACCGAATTACAACAGGATAGAGCAGACAGCTTTCCAGGTTGGCAAGGCTCTACTACAGTTAAGAATAAAAAATGTTTTTCTAAGAAAAGAAGCCACAGAAGAATATCAGAGACTATCTGTGCAAGTTTTTTGAGAAATGTTCAAGGGCATTTCAACATCTATACTATTTGAATAGATTTTGTCATCTCAAGTGTCATTCATTAAAGTACAGATAAAGTTCATGGAAATAGTAAATGCTATTTTAGGTTCACAGAACTTGGTAAGTACACACAGATTTATTGCTGCAGCTGAAAGACATTCAGTGGTGTTCTAAAGTGCAAGACTTAACAGCAGTTTATCTATTTTGTTCTTGCAGTCTAGTGAAACATTTGACGTTCTTTTTCATATTTCACTTATTAGTCACTCACAGTCACTCTGAGTTCAGTCATGCCATCGTTACTCATACAAGTAACATGTCAGATATAGCAAGTGTCATTGACTTTCAGGAGCATTCACAGAAGTTTGAATAGAAGAACCAATCCCAGTATGCACTCAAGAGCATGTCTTGCTATTTTAAATTTCAGCATAGGATCATTCTTCCACAACTCTTATATCTTAAGACAGATAAAGGAGAATTTTTAGGCAGCTGATGGTGATGCATGTGGAATAAACAGGACATCTTACCAAAGTTTCAGATAAAATATGCAAATTCGCTTGTCAGACATTATGATCTGTATCTTTTTTCTGCAACTGCTATTGCTGGACAAAATGATGTATATTTTCAGGCCACAGGCAGTGCTTGTAATCTTACTTGATTAAGTGATATATTAATGTTATATTGATTATACTATTGCCTGCAAATCCTGTTGCTTAATAAAGTGGAAATAATCTTGCAGTATAGTTGTGCTTGTAGTCAATTAACAGCTGTCTGGGGAACAATGGACAAAATTTTAGTGATACTGTTGCAAAGTGGAAAGTATGGTAGTGGGACTTCCAGTATAAAACTATGAAATATGAATGCTTGTTTCAAGTAAAAAAGAAAAACACTATGTATATCTATTTAGCCTCTGTTCAGTACAGTGGTTCACAGTTTTCTTTTAGGTCCAACAGAAAAAGCGGCATTGTGCAAAGCATCTGCACATGAATACAGGGCAGGATAATATTTGATTTAAAAATACAAGTAAACGATAACTGCCAATATTGAGACCATGTGAAGGCAAAGGAACAAAGCATACTTTCATTGCTAATCATGTTAACATCAAAGTTTGAAGAGTACATTCGCCTATTCAGAGGAAATGCCATCACACTTCTGACGATCACATCTGCCACTAATATCATCCGGCATGTGGTCAGGTCTCTGTTCTGACTTTTATCTCTTTACCAAAATTTCATGTCTCGATTTTAACATCTGATGCTAAATTCAGGTCACTAAAAAATAAGTAGAACTTTTATTTCTTTTCCACGTTCATGATGTGTTCAAGAGATACATTTTAAAATCGGTATGGAATATGAAAAAAATCCTTTGTATTTTTTTTTTGTTGTGAAACAGTTTTGATTTTATGTTCTTCTGTCTGCTTGTTTGTTTGTTTCCCAAATTTGCCTTAGAAAACAATGTTAGACCTGCAAGAAATGCAGAAATCTGATTTCTTGTTACAGTACTTTCTCCAGAAATCAATGAAATTTATTCTGTGTAAAACTGGAGTAGTGTACTCACACTACATACATTTTTAAGCTCAAGGGTTTCAAACATTGATTCACAAGTCTTAGAGAGATAGACTTCTTACCTTTTCTGGAGATTTAACTTGATAATATATATCTGACTAAGTGTATGCTGATGGTAAGATCACATTAAAATGTTTGTTAATTGGTAGTCATGAACAGTTATTCCCCTGATGTTAAAAATGGCTTGCTTTTGTTGAGAGAGTAAATTCCAGATCTCTCCTCTTTGCCTTCAAAATGTATAAATGGGGAAAACATATTTCTTCAGATATACTTCAAAATCCCTTTACATACAGAATCCCTGCTGTATTCTGAGAGATGTGTCTTAACAGTCACTACTTAAATAAGAAAGAGGATCGTTCCCTGTTTTTAAAAGTGCATTCCATTCAGAAATTTCTGAGCATATGAAAGCAAAGGTGTATGTCAATAGTTTTCCTTTCCATTTCAATATAATTTCTCTTTAGTCCGGAAAATAAATTCTCATTTCAAAGCTGAAGAAACTCAGTGCTGAAAATGAGGTGGAATAAGAGGCAATACTGTGTGTCTTTATTTGTTCAAGGAACCCTTCCAGTTATATTAAGTGTATATCTTTTTTATGCTTGTATAAGGAGATTCCTTTGGTAGAGTCTTAGAGCTCTCTATGGTTTGTCAAAGCAGAGGAAGAAGAGATCTATCATATTGGTTCAGGTTTTCTTACGGTAATAACTGATTGTAATGAAGAAAGGCTATGCGTATTTTAGTTTCGTTAACTGTTACTCTGATGTGCTTACCTTCACAGTTGCTGTAATATCAGCAGGAATAATCGTGAAGAGCTGTGAAAATTCTTTGACTGTGAAGGATGGACTGTAAAACTTCAATTGAGTTCCTCCTGCCTCTTGAATTAAATTTGGTCTTCTTATTAGGTCTTCTACCATGTTCTTTCAGGCAACTTATTCTTTCTGTTCAACCCTTCATTTTCCACGCAGAAAGTCATAAAAATCAATGGATTACAGAAGATGAGCTCACAAAAGTGCCCATTCTTTGTTCCTCAGCTAAAACTTCTCAAAAATAATTGATCAAAAATATTTTTAGGATGTTTTTTTCAATCTTTTTTTTTTATTATTATTATTTTTTCCAACTACCCCAAATACGTAATATGCAAAATCTGCTTTACATACCAGCTTACACATAAGCAGACATCTTTTTTTCCTCTAAAGACCAATGAATATAGAGATCATGTTCAAACTGCTGTTACTAGTTGCAAAATATTAAACAGTGTTGCTTGTGAAATATCTGACATCACTAACTGATGCAGACAGGTAATAAGTTGGTTTTATAGCAACATGGAAGAGCTAGTTCTTGATATAAGCTTGGCTAAGGTGGTTTTAGTAAAAGTGTATCTTAATTCTATCAAAAAAACAATCTGGAGTGCTACTGACAACTATCTACTTACACTAACTAAAAGATCAGATAATAGAATGAAAGTTTAATTTACCAAAAGTTGCAGTAATAACCTCCTATCTATATATTTTTAAAAATCCATTTATTTTAAATCCCATGGCAATAAGTAAATGTACAGTTATAATAACTAAAGTATATTTTCCTATTGTTATTGCAACAAATTTATTGCCTAAGTTTCTTTGTATGTTTATAAAAAACTGATTTTTTTTTTTTTTTTAATCTCCTGCTTCTTAGTAGTGATAGAAAATATATCAATCCACTATTCTATCTTATTTAAAGTACAGTTTTGTAAGGTTATCATTTTAGAAGTCGGGGTCTTGTTGTGTTATACTCTCTTATGCAGTTAATCTAGGAGGGTGGCATATTAATTTAGAACATAATATATTGCAATTCATTAGGATGTGCTTTTACTATTACATGAAACAGACTATTACTACCCAGCATTATTTTCAAGAAGTTTCTGTCAATGATATGAAATATTTTAGATGCCAGATATGTTTTGGATATTACTGATTTAAGTAACATTGCTAGTTAAATACAGTACACACTAATATAAAAACAAAAACAAAAGCAAAAACAAAACTTAAAATACATTTAGAAATTTGGTCTGCCTTACGTTGAGGATTTGTAAATTACCAGTACAAAATGAGAAATAAAAATGTAGAAATCTTGATCATGAGTAATAGGTATTTTCTTACTGAGAAAAAAACACACCATCATAAATAGATAACAATACATTATAAAACAAAGTGACATTAATTAAACTCAGAACTGTTGAAAATATGATTGTAAAATATCCTTTTCTTCAGTGTCCTGTTTTTGACCATATACCCATTCAGTGAGTGTCTTCAACAGAGAACTCAAATCCTTGAGGCAGGAAATAGAGGTGCTCCATCTCTGCTCTTGTTGTCACTGGTCTCCTGACAACCCACATTGGGTAACCCATTATTCTACAGCCCCCAAAGGAAAGCTGCATTCATGACTCACCCCTCAGCTTGCTGAATGTGTCATCCCTGTGATCACTGAGTGATCTTGGAGTAGGCAGGATTGTAAGAGGGGGAAAAGGGAGCAGTTGTGAGATTGGAGTGTGAAGAACTTTGCATCAACTTTTTGAAGAATAAAAAATTTCCCAGAGATCAGCCCAGCTCAGGAAAGATTGGCTGTTTTCTAACCCATTAATCAAGTCTTTCCAAAAACTGCTTAATTAGTGTCCGTAACAACTGCACCAGAAGCGGGAGAATGGCCCTGCTATGCAGCAGTAGGCTTCAAACACTTCCTAGAAAAGTGATTGCAACTCATCTAACTGCCTATCAAGCCTGGATACCTGGAAAGGAAAAGGACTGAAGGAGGAAGGATATGGAGGAAACACGGGGAAAACGTGGGGCAAAACAGCTTTCTTGCACCAGGCCACTGGGGCCTAGACGTATGGGAGGATGATATGACTGTAGGAGATGCTGAGGGGACTCCAAGAGGTGCATTTTCTGCCTATGTACCTGACCCTTGCTGAATTTATCTAGAGAAATAGGCATAACATTTGTTGCAGAAAGGCAAACTTCATTACTTCCAATCTCTTACAGGCACTGGAAGCACCTGTAGCTCACAATCTGACTTTGCTGGGGTCTTGTCCCTTGAAGTAGTGCAAAGTGGCTTAGACAGCTGCAAGTGGGTAGTTGGGATGGAGGACACAGAGGTACCTTGGAGGTAGGAAACACTGGTACTAGGCTTGTCAAACTGAGCATTGTCTCCCTGTGATACAAATTCTATCCCATTATTTCAAGCCCTGTGGATTCTTTCCAGCTTAAGACTTCTGTTTCTGAAGGGAGATAACAAAAGGCATTTATCATCCTGGAGAAACTGATAGCTCCAAGTGCCTACTTTAGTCAAGATAAACAAGGCCAAATTCCATCTAGGAGTGTAGGATGAGGAGAATTAAACCTAATCACAAATCGAAACAACCTCTGTGTGCATCCACATGGTCATTTTTGTCCCATGCTGGAGCAGGCAGCGTACTTCCAGCTGTGGCCAATTATGCTACAACCAAAATGCTTCTGAAGAAAACTGAAGAGAATTTCTAGACAAAGGGAAGTGGTAAGCTGACTAGGGCAGTTACAGGTGAAATGAAGTATTAGTACTCTTCTGCAATGCACTGGGGAGGACTGTGTCCACTTGGATTTCCCAGCCAATATAAGTTAGGCAATGAATATTTTTTCTTTTTTCTTTTTTTACAAGTATTTTCAAACATGGGAAATGACAGGGATTTTTGGAATACTTTGTCTGTTGAGATACTCAAAAATCAGCCAGGCAAATCCTCAAGCAACCTGATTCCAGTTGGCCTTGTTGGACTAGATCACCTCCAGAGGTTCTTTCCACAAAATGATTTTAGGACTCTATGGAATATGTTAGCAGACCTGTCACAGTGCCAGAATTTGATACATAAAAAGCAGGAGTGGATGGTAATGCTTAAGTTATACTTACCAGCTTACAAGCAGCAGGTGACCCTACCTGGTGTTTATTTAATCACTACTATGTTTAGGAGTACTGTGCAAATTATCTACTTTTTAAAAGTCATATTATACTGATTATTTTTGCCTCCTTAGGAAGCACTACTATAAAAATCTTTATACTCCCGCAAGTCTTTTAGCAAGAAGGATAAAAATCAAATTTCACAGCTGTGCTAACATTAGGCCTGGACCCTTTTCAGTGCATATTAAATATTAAATGTTAAAATAACACTAAAAGCCTAATTTAAACTGACAAAGGCAAAGAAATCAGAATTTGGATAAAAAAAAAGATGAAAAGGAAAGTAACCTATCTCTATACATATATACAGCAACCTTCTCAAGCTTTTAAAATAAAATTTATATTTCTCTTATTAAAAAAAAAAAGAAAAAGAAAAAAAAATAGTAGCATCTCTGGGGCTATTAGGGAACAAATAACATGGGACCTTTTCCAAAATAATCTATTGCAATTCATGATTTTCATACATTTTAAAATATTAAATGCAATTACTAAATCTTAAAATATCAGATTAAGTACATTGCTCTTTTTATGTTCCAATTAAATCCTTCGTGGTTTTCATATCTGGAATCGTGTATAATAAAAAACTTATTATATGCAGTTAAACATGTGTCTACAGAGTCACTTAAATGGCTTTCACAGCAGCTTCTTCTAAAACATAAGCAATTCTTATTCGTTGTTTATTTTGGGGAGAGAAGTAGATCAGGAAGTTCAGCTAGTTCAAGTGTATTTTTAGAGAAAGACACTGTCAGAATGCCTTATATTAATGCTACAATGGGTGTTGCAAAGGCATCCCATGGCTAGCTTGTGGGAAAATGAGGACAAGAATGAAATACAATAAAAAAGGCTTAAATGTTATGGGTGGTTATGAACATCATTTTTTGCCTTCTAGATATATCTATAACTCACAGAACAGTTCTTTTTGTATTAAATGGCATTCTGCAGATTTTGGCAGAAAAGTAGAATGATGGGCAGTTTCCCACATTCTTTATATGTTACAGGCATATATGCATTGTGAGACATATTTATATTCCATTTGAAACTTCTTTTTGTACTGAAAAGCATGTACAGAAATGTTATTGTTGAACACGCTATATGTAAATACAAACACAAGTGCTTTGGAGTACAGTACGTCAAAAATAGATGAAGTTTGATCTGAGGACACCAGTTACAGTCATCTGTTGAGTAGTCTCTGCTGTACTATACCGCTGGGTTTTGTCAGATGCTTTGTAGCTGGAAGAGGAGACTGCCATCTGAAGTTCCAGTCTTTGTTGTCATAAGGAAGTGACCTTTCAAAAAATATGATAAGTCAAGGTCTTCTAATAATCTGTCAATACACTATTGTCTCAGAATTCCACAGCTGATCTCAGATATTGTATCTCTCTTTGTCTTGTTATCCCATGAATATAGCTTTTTCCCACAAGAAAACACTTATTTTCATTCTCAAACAAAGGTACATATATTAAACACCGAAACAATGAGGTACCTTGAGTAAAAGCTCTAGTAGAGAAAAAACTCAATATTAAAACTAAAAAAATACAGAAGCATTCTACTTCTAGGGGCTCAGCCATAGTAAATTAAAAAAAAAAAAAAAAAAAGAAAATTAGTGGATTTTATTTTTTTTTAAAGACTTTTTATAAAGACATCTTCTAAAGAGATGGAAGAACTGGAATGAAAAGATAGGAAAGGGGTTCTTAAATAAGAACCCTGATCTGGGAAAAAAAAAGTACCCCTCTTGCAAATCTGCTATTTGTCCCTGAAGGCACCTGTCCTACTTGATTTTTTTTTCACCACCTAGAAGTGGTCAGTTGATATCATCCCCCTCTGCTGATTCTCATAGTGATATCACAAGATTAGTTCTGTTCACATCAAAAAGTTGCGTGCCTGAGCCACTTTTGCAGCTGCAGAGAGAGCAAGAATCAATTTAGAACATCAGAAGACATTTGTGACTACAAGTCCGGTGATCTTACATAGTTTGTGAATCACGTTTTCTATTGTCACGGAGTTATCTAGATCAGTCTATGTCTGTGGCAGGAAAGCAGTAGGCCTGTGGGCCCCCTGGCCCTAAAAAATTGGAAAGGAAAAGGGAAAGGTGTAGGGAGATGGGAGGTGGGCTCAAGGAAACAAACAGAGCAGCAGCAATGATCTAAGGAAGAAAACTTATTTTACTAACTATGATACTGGAATGCAAGTTAACGCAATATAATTCAATCTAATTGAAACTGAGGCTAATAAATCAAGTAAAATAAGAAAAAGAGTTTTCTGAATACCGAGAAGCCTACTTTGAAGTTGAAAGCACACAACTTGGAAACACAACCGTACCAACTGCCAGGCAGTGAGAGAGAGAGCCAACATCACTTCCATGACATATTTTCCTCTCTGACCATGAGGTCCTCTTGGATTTGTAGTTCTTCTTCTCTGTACTCCACATGATGTTGTGATGTGGAATACCGGTAGCAAAAATTACAAAACCGTGACAACTATCATGGCTTTTATAGTGTGAGATTCTGCATTATGTTAGACTACAATCCAGAATCATTTGGAGATAATCTGGAAAGTAAAAAACCAAATGAATCATAAAACAAAGCAAAAAATCTAAGGGGGTAAATCTGCATAGCAAGGTCCTGGTGAATTTGTCCACATAGACATATATAATGCTGTCTAATATGTAGTTTTGGGGGTTATTTTCAAAAATATCAATCATGCATCACGCGATCAGCCAAAATCCAAAATATCAATGGACATTCATGCCCACTAGATGTGTTTTACAGCTATCTAGGCTTAGGAAAGGAAACCTGTTGAAGCTACATTCTTAGAGGACAATCAGCACATCACAAGCTGGCAATCCTTCAGTCTCATTTTAAAGAAAAAATGCATACTTATCATATAATCTCCTTTTCTTATATTTGGACATTGCTACATTATAATAATCCTTTTTCTTCCTTCCTTCCTTCCTTCCTTCCTTCCTTCCTTCCTTCCTTCCTTCCTTCCTTCCTTCCTTCCTTCCTTCCTTCCTTCCTTCCTTCCTTCCTTCCTTCCTTCCTTCCTTCCTTCCTTCCTTCCTTCCTTCCTTCCTTCCTTCCTTCCTTCCTTCCTTCCTTCCTTCCTTCCTTCCTTCCTTCCTTCCTTCCTTCCTTCCTTCCTTCCTTCCTTCCTTCCTTCCTTCCTTCCTTCCTTCCTTCCTTCCTTCCTTCCTTCCTTCCTTCCTTCCTTCCTTCCTTCCTTCCTTCCTTCCTTCCTTCCTTCCTTCCTTCCTTCCTTCCTTCCTTCCTTCCTTCCTTCCTTCCTTCCTTCCTTCCTTCCTTCCTTCCTTCCTTCCTTCCTTCCTTCCTTCCTTCCTTCCTTCCTTCCTTCCTTCCTTCCCTCCCTCCTTCCTTCCTTCCTTCCCTCCTTCCTTCCTTCCTTCCTTCCCTCCTTCCTTCCTTCCCTCCTTCCTTCCTTCCTTCCTTCCCTCCTTCCCTCCTTCCCTCCTTCCTTCCTTCCTTCCCTCCTTCCCTCCTTCCCTCCTTCCTTCCTTCCTTCCTTCCTACCAAAAATAATTTTAACATTTAAATCATCACATTGTCCCAAGTGAGAACAACCTATATATAGCAGAGACTATTCATCCTGGTCATCACATGAGATTTCTTTTTTATACATTTCCACATATTTTTCTGCAAGGAACTGTGTTACAACAGTCTTCACTCTCATTCTCTATGTTCTCTTCAGAGTATATATAATCATTGTGCATATTATGCAATTTTCCCATATAATAAATGTATCTAGCAAGAGTCAAAATTAGGAATAACTACTTATAGGATTTCAGTGCAAGAGACTGTTGCTGCAGCCATTGCCTGCTTACTCATTTTCCAAAACTTTAACAGCAGGTCAGCAGATTTAAGATTTAGATAAAAGTCACCTAATTGTATTCCTTAGTTTGCAAAAAATAAACTTACAAAAAACTCATCTATCTTGACTACAAAGTGAGTTTACAAAAGAATTTTAGTACAAAAAATACTGGACAGGATTCCGAATAATTTTATTATTACAGTATTTATAAAAACTACTTTTAAAAGCATAAGCACTGTTTTTCCTCTTCATATATTTATAGCATAAATATTGTCAGTGGTGGTAGGAATGATATACATGTTTGGAAAATAAAGTCTTTAAAGACTGCGACTAAAACATACAGAACAATAGTATTAACAGTAATATTAATGGCAATTTTATGATGTGATCAGTGCATTGACTGACTGGGTTCAGAGCACAACCTTTTGTAAACATAATGAAATATACTACTAACATGAGAACCCTCACAGTGCTATCCATTGCATTGGTCCTGGAAAATCTGTACTATGTCTTATAGTACCTTTGGTCTAGATCACATATAAGTTTTACCCTTTCAGTTATGCTCTTAGCTATTGAACTCTAGATCTTTCAGTCACGTGTCAAAATAAATATGGTCTGACAGCTAAAGAATACCTTTATCATCTCCCATTGCTCACTGACTTCACAGAAGCATACCTTTAGTCTTCACAAGAAAAAAGGAGACTGTGATCTCAATATTTCAACACTTTTATTTACCTTATCTGTAATATAATTAATAGATGACTGCATAAAGATCAAGGTGGCTATCAAAGAAAATGAGACAGCTTCATATGAATCTTGCTCTTTTGAATCAGTCTAGGACTCTATCAAAGCATGTGTGATAATTTCATGTAAATCCCGGTGTTCTGAATCTGTATCTTTTAACCTGTACATACCATTTTTAACACACTACATTTCAAAGACATTCAAAGCTGATCTAATTTGTATTACAGAATTACATTATAATCTGCAAGCAGCACATCATACTGATTTCTTAAAATTAATGTGGAAGCTCATTATAAAGACATCTACAGAGGGCTCATGTAGTCTTTCTCAAAAATACTGTGACTTAAAACAACCACATTCTGTATTTAAAGCACACCTTTTTTTTTTTTTTTTTTTTTTTTTTTTCCTAGCCAGTCAGATCCTTTCTCTGAAGTTTATATTATGAAATTCTGCATTTTGTGCATAAAACCCAGATCAAAATATTCATTGGCATCCAGGACTGTCATCTGTAAAAAGAAACAGAAATTCTGGTGTTGAAATATACTTTAAAAGTTCAAGGTTTTGAATGATGAGATGTTGGATGGAGAGGGTTGGTCAGAATAATCTAATGAATGCAAGAGTGATGGACTGAAGCAAAAACCATTAGTACTAAGTAGAGGAATAGCACAGGGAAGTTTCCAGTTGTTTTGCTGCCAATTTGTGTGACACCTAAGCAGACTTGTCAAAATGAACCTAAGATTATAAATTTAATAAACAAATTAAAAATGCCATGTAGACTTTATCATAACAAACTAATGGACTTAGTTTACCAGGGTATTGTCCTAGCAAGGGTATATCATGGGCTGCCTTTTACACTTTTTGGAATGGCACTGTAAAAGCAATATAGGCTTTCAGGCCAGTCTAATCACAATCTAAGTCTAGTTTTAAATTAAAATTGAGTCATTATGCTTGAACACAGTCCCACATGAATGATGTTTTCTTAATAACCTCCTGACATTCTAAGTGAATTACATGTCTCTTTTTGTAGAAAATAAGTTAATAATCTCAAAAAATAATACCAAGCGAAGCATTTGTTTTGAACATGCCAAATATGAGAAGGACTGTAAGGACTCCACAGAGTTATTTGTGTGCTATCACCAGAGGTCTTCTAGGGTGCCTAACCCCTGCTGAGCAGAATCCAATTCAATACAGTTTTCACTCATAATCTCAGAACATAGCTCTACAGCAAGACAGAACAGACAGGTTCAGAAGTGCGGTCTGACTAGTAGCTACCATGCAATCTAGGAAAAACAGTGTTTAGATAGAACCCAAAAGAAAGCAGATGAGTATGAAATCTTAGGGAAATATGAAGCATGATTTATGTTAATGCCATCTTTCTGCCTCATCCACCTGCTTGTAGCAGGTGTTTATCTACTGTCATGACTGTAAAGGCAGCAGTGTTGTGGTTTCCTCCTGTCAAACACTTTGGTGTTTTTGGCTCATTCATTAGATTTTGAGCCATCTATTAAGAAGGGCTTTCATGCATATGGAGTATTCATTTACAAGGGAACAAGAATAAGGACTTCATAGTGATCTCAGCTGTGGTGTTAGATTTTGTGTTCATAGCTTGTATAAAAATTACTAGGAAGTTGTTAGAGATCATGCTCACATAACTGAGTATGACATTTCACCCATTACCTTTAATTGGAAGAGTATGAATACCAAGGATAAGCTTGGTCTCTTAATTCTAATAAGTCATTACCAATCATGCAGAGTGAAAAAATTGAAAACTAAAACCCATAAAAGCTTCCTGTTTAATCAAAAGACCCTACTAATAGTGTACTTTCTCTACAATATAATGTAATTACCCTGGTATATATATCAATTATGCCTTAAAAGAGCAATAGATTAACATGGTATAGAAACAAAGCCACTACAATGAAAACATTTTGTGCCCCTTGCCAAAAACTATCTAATAATTCCAATGAAACTTTTAAACAAACATATATCAACAGAATGATCCTTCTATCTGAATGCCTTGATATCTACTGGCCTCTCTTAAGATCCCTTAAGAAAAAGCCCTGAAACAACAATTTATATTCTTCTTCTTCCCCAGAGAAAAGGAATCTAAACAGAGACATGATCCCTGCTAAAAGCAGGCACTGATCTGAAGCTACTAGTGATGTTTCAGCTTTGAGTGCATGACTTGTTTTTCAGGAAATAACTTAAATCCAGTACAGATTACAGCTATGAAATAAAAAGCAGAGCCACATCTGCCTGTCATGTCTATGCAAAGCAAAGCAAAGTTTACTTTGTTTAGTTTATCTGATTTATGGGTGTATTTAAATCATCTCAAGGCAATCTCAGTTCTCCTCTGCATAAGGAAAGCAACTACATTATATCTTTTATAATTGCTGTAAAGACAAATTTTATGCCATGTAACTCCGTGGTGGTATCTTTTTATACTTAAACCAAGTAAATATTAATAGTAGTGTTTCTTGTAAACTATCTTGCAAACTAATAACACACACATTTAAATCTAAAACTATTGTACATTATAAAATTATATTACATAATACACAGTAATGTATACATGTGTATAAATTACTATATAAAATGAAGAAAACTCATTTTATAAGACAGGTTATAAAAATAAGACTTGGTCAAATTTTCAAGTATGTAACTGAATGGCAACCAATTATTGTACATCATAGAATCATAGAATTACTTAGGTTGGAAAAGACCTTAAAGATCATCAAGTCCAACCACAGCCTAACCATAGTACCCTAACTCTAACAACCCTCTGCTAAATCATATCTCTGAACACCACATCCAAACTGCTCTTAAACACATCCAGGGATGGTGACTTGACCACCTCTCTGGGGAGCCTATTCCAGTACTTAACTACCCTTTCTGTAAAGAAGTGTTTCCTAATGTCCAACCTAAACTTACCCTGGCACAACTTGAGGCCATTTCCGCTCATCCTATCACTTGTCACCAGTGAGAAGAGACCTGTCCCGCTCTCACTGTAAGCACCTTTCAGGTATTGGTAGAGAGTGATAAGGTCTCCTCTCTGCCTCCTTTTCCCCAGGTTAAGCAGCTCCATCTCCTTCAGCCTCTCCTCATAGGGCTGATTTTCCAAGCCCTTCACAAGCCTTGTTGCCCTTCTCTGGACCTGCACCAGTACATCCATGTTCTACTGAGGTGCCCCAAACAGAACAAAGTGCTTGAAGTGAGGCTTCACCATTGCTGAGTACAGGGGCAGGATGACTTCCCTACTCCTGCTCACCACACCATTCCTTATACAAGCCAGGATGCCATTGGCCTTCTTGGCCACCTGGGCACAATGATAATTATGTTAATGTTAATGTTAAGCTTTCAATCAATGTGAAATATATATAGATATATTTTCCTCCAGTGTTAAACAGAAATGGCAACAATTGAAATGTTTTCTATTTTTCCAAAATACTTTTACTTCAGAATATATAATTACCATTAATTATATAATAATAATTATATAATTATATATAGTTATATAATAATAATTATATAATTATTATTAAATATTATAATATTACTAATAAGCAAACCAAGGAGAAGCACTGGAGAATGGTCATATTTTCTGTTGTGTTACTGAGTTTAATTCAAGGTCTCTGTGAATCCGCATACCTCTCATTGTGGCTTTTTTGGTAGATTTTGTTTCATAGACAGACACAATTGAAAAGTGGTAAAAAGAAGTGAGAAAGTTATTTCACTTGTAAACAGTTACATTTTAATTGTGCTCACATATCCATCTTCAATATATCATTAAGACACACAGGGTTATGCAAATGCATCAGTGCATGTTTGTGTAACAAAGCAGGCTAAAACAAACTTAATGTAAGCAGTACGCTGAGTCAGGTTCATCAAGTTAAGGAGAATATGAATAGGCACAAATCCAAATAGAAGTAACTGGGCTCAGGATAGATATAATGATCACCTAATCCCTAATTTTAGAAGATAGCAGGGAAAACATTAAGGCTGAGAAAAGAAGTATCAGAAACAAACAGTAAGTAGCCATTTAGAACACCGCAAAATTTCAGGCTGATGGTTCCAAAAGGAATGGAGAGAAGGATAAGAGAAAAACAACATACATGTGAGACACATGTGAATGCCATAAATACAGGTACAGTACACTGTAGAAAGTCTGAATTGCCAGTGTAACATGAAAACCTGTGATCTTTGAATAATATAAACTTAAACTATGCATTGTCTGTAATGACAGTATGCTATGAATTGTTTTAAAACAATTTATAACAAAAATAATATTATTTTTCATTATATTTTCTCATATATTACTAGTCAAAAGTCACACACATCATATTGTTGAGGGATGGATTCAGAAGTAGAAGACACACAACATTTAACATGTTTAATTCACATTGTAGATGCATTTTATCATGAGTTTCATTTCTCTAATGTTGTGATGTTACTTTCAGTTTCTCCATGCTCCAGCAAAACTATGTTGAAAGAGTATAGCAAAAATGCTAACAATTTAGCAAGAACAATTCAGTAATTTAAAAGTATGAGGATATTTTTGAAAAATGTCAAGATAAAACAATTAAGTTTGAGCCATACAGTTATTTCATGAAATATGTTTTTTATGTGAACTGTTGTTTTCTTTAGCTCAAATTAAAGATATGGAATGTTTGACAATAGACATGAATGACATTTGGATCAGATTAAAAGCATGTTGGCTTTCAAAATCAGATTCAGATTGGAAAAAGAAGATACAGGTTATGTAATTCACAAAATGATAGAAAACAATTTCTATTGTGTTACAACTTTTGTACTTAGTTGTGTTCTGAAATAGCAGTGATTGCAAATTGGAAGGAATTTTCCCAAAAGCAAACACTTACATAGGGAGAACAGTTAAAATAATACCCCAAACCTCAAAGTATTCAAAAATTAACTGTTTTAAATGGTCTTCAAACAGTTCACTTTCTGGATTGCTCATTGAAGCAAGCACAGAGATTAATTTTATACAGTCTTATAATTCAGTAAGATCTTTCACCTTAAACTGGTTTGGTCATCCTCTCCTACATTCCCTTCACATCAGACAGATAGATTTAGAGGAAAACTGTGGATGTTAGCCAGCTCATTTAGTTAATCTTAAATTTGGTTACATTAAGTTATCATGTGGAAAATGTTTGCCCTGTCTTGTTTTGAAAACTAAGAATTCAACTGTCTGTCTGGGAGTCCCCTTCCTGCTCTTAAGTCTTCTTCCCACCAGGAAGTTTTATTCCCTGCTGAGGGACCAGTTTTAAAGCTTTTATTTCTTCCCTACCCAAACTTACTGCAGAGAGCAACTTACTCCTTGGTCAAATTTGTACATCCTACTTATTATTCCTTATATTTTCTTCAAATCAAACAACAAATGTACTTTGCAAGAACTGTCTCTCAGATCTGTTAATTTTCTTTGTTTTCTGCATAAGCTTTGGTTGAACGATGTCTCATATGAGAGAAATGACCCCTCCAGATGAGACTTTGTATGTTCTTAGAAAAAAACTTTTACTGACATCCCCTTGTGTGCTGTTCATCTTTTTGGAAACTGACAATTTAATATCTGTCTTCTAGAGTACTAGTGAAAATACAGTTTTCCAAAATCTTTCAGAACATTCTAGTATCTGGTTTTCTGTATTGTGACCATGTGTAGTTTATTTGTCAATATATAATACCAAGGCATCGAGACATTATGTCTTCTCCAAACAGAAAAGTTTATTGTCTTATTATAGAAGAAAATGAGACCAGTTTGACAATCATTTTGCCTTTCATTTGTTACTGTATTATTTTTTTCTTTTTACATGTTTTGAAACTCGTTTTTATAATGCTAAGTTCCCTAGATGTAATTCCTGTTTCCTCTGCATTTCTAAAGATGGACAGTATTTGACTTGTATTACTCTTCTGGAATGTCATTGATTGTCACAAGTTTTCCAGACAACTATCTAATGCCTGTGACAGTAGTGAAATCTGTTTATCTTAGAGTGGAAATGGATATGTCCATCTGACTTAAAATCATGTAAGTAATTTAAGCAATCTCAAACTTGCTCTTACTCTCAGTCTGATTCTTCATTTCTCCATCATAAACGTGAACTGCCTTGGCTCTGACTGAAGCTCACATTTTTAGTAAAGACTGGGGCAAAAAAAGACATTAAATTTACTTTCAGCTTTATGATAGTATATGTTGATGTCTTTCTTCTCCATTGGGCTCTTTTGTTGGTATTACTTATCATGTCTCTTGCCAGCAAAACCATTGACTTCTTTGTTTTTTCCTCACTCTGCAACTATTTTTGTATGCTCATCTGTAAATTATCTAACTTGTGCTTCTCTGTTGTTCATTCTTAAGTTTTAAGTAGTTGAAAACCATATTATCACAAATTTCACTTTCCATTCTTCATCTGCTACACTGTAATTCACACTCATGCCTTGATATAATTTTTAAAGCAATTACTAACTTTCCAGAACACTATTTTTTCTCAATTGGATTTATTTTTCATAAAAGCAAGCTTACAAAGCTTTCAGTTGATCAATCTGCTTTCATACCATTTATTGCTTTAATTTTCTGTTCCTTCTCCCTTTCTTCCTAAAAAATAATGAATTTTGTCATGTTGTTGCCCATCTCATTGCTGTTGCCTTTCATCTTCAGATTTTCAACTAGTTCTTCCCTGCTGATTAGAAGTGAATCTAGAAAGTCCTCTCTCCCTGCCTCTTGTTCGCTCCACTGTTTGTACAAAAAAAAAAAAAAAAAAAAAAAAATTGTCAACACATTCCAAGAAGCTGTGAGGTGTTTAGGTTTTACTTGATTCTTTTCTCAACAGATGTCTAAATAAAGGCCACCGTCTCTATCAAATCATTAGGTGACACTGCTCATTGTTAAAAATAAATAAACAGTTTTAATTACTTAATTTTTCTGAAGATTGAAAATGAGACTATCTAATAAACAAATACTAGGGGCTACAATTTTCCATCTTGCGAGAGGCCTGTGTTTCCTTTAGTGCCCAAAGTACTTGTCAGAAATGGTATTTGACAGCTTCTACTGCTCTCTCTTCCCTCCACACATTGATTTTCACCTTGTACAGTACTTTAGCTTCAATTAGGCACAAGGTGTTGTGCCTGAGACCACTTAGATGCCTATCAGAAAGGCTACAACCAACCACTGCTGCTGTGGAGGCCAAGTATAGAAAACCTGATTTGGCTGTCAAACACTTTGAAAAAGGTTTCATGGTAGCTGCAGGCTAAAAACATGAACTATAAGTGATGTAATTATAAAGTAGATGGAAAACAAACTCCATGGTTACCCAGTTCCCTCATTATGATCAGATCACTTGGCACATCACTACAGAGAACTTTGCTCTGGAAAAAGACTACATATTTTTTCACTAATACTTTAATAAAAGAAACACTTTTATGAGTCCGGTAGATGATTGAGGGGGTCAGAAGGAAATAATTCTTTTTATTTTGTTTAAGAAATTAATTTGAATTTTTATAGCAATTTATAACAAATTCCTGGACATTAAATGCAAAGCACTAAAAAAAAAAAAAAAAAAAAAAAAAGTTAAACACGGTATGTATTAGTATTTTTGGAATGAAAATTAAACCATGCTGCCACTTTTGCAGTCCAAGTCATTATGTTTTATAGCTTAGGTTAACATTATGCTATAAAATATAGTAAGTAATTGTTAAAAGCAGTCATTTGCTTGGAATAATTGTGAGTTTAATTTTCAAAATGCTTCAAATTTCCTTTTTTTCTGTATACATGGATTTTTAAAAAAAATTTACTGCTCAGCAGTTAACAGTGTTCTGTCACACTGAGTAGAGAGTCTGTGTTAAGAAATTAGTTTTAAATAAGCCAACAGCTACTGTGTTTTATATCACTACTTCATTCACAGAAAAAATGTATGCAGTAAATACATATTTTTATTTTTAAACCATCGTTCCATATGGGAAAACTATGTTTGTTCTGAAATCTTTTTTAGCTGAGGAGGCTAATGGGGGGTCTTTCTTTCCTAAACCATCAGTGTCATATGCAGGAGCCTCAGCATGACAAGGTAGTCAACTCCAAATTCTTGCTAAGACCTCTTAAAGGTCCAGCCATTTACTTCTTCTATTCCTAATCAAATGCAAAAATAATAACAGTTTACAAGTTATGTTGCGTTTCTGGAATGTTTCAAATATGTAAAACCAGACTGTTAAGAAAAAATAATTCAGTATTATGATTATGGGTGTCTTGAGCTACTCCAGAGGTCTGTGGGTTTCCTTTTCCTATCCAGTACTCTACCGTTAGACAGTGAAAATTTATTTTTGATTTGTCTGTACTCTTCTTACATATGGGACAATTCCATTCTCATTTACTATCATAGAACCACTTCATTAAGCTATTTCACTGTCCTTCCAGCTCATCTAACACATCATTAGGAGTTCATTTTCTCACTGTAATTTTCTGGCCATTGGTTCAAAGAGAATGGACATTTCTATGTAGTTCATCATTCCAATGAATGTGCAAGACCCTTTCATATTTTCTGGTGGACACATTTTAGTGTTGGCCCAAACTATGTTATGAAATGCTTACTTCATTCACATATCTTCCTGTAATGTTGCTGAAACGAATTGGAGCATAAAATATTCCATGTGAACATCAGAAAGAACTTCTGTACTGTGATATACTGTAACTGTGGAGCTGGATTCCCATAGAGCCTGTGGAGTCTCCTTGGAGATCTTCAGAAGCTTCCTGGTTGTGGTCTTTAGTACCCCACCTCGACATATCACTGTTTGAAGAAGGGAGTGTGAGCAGATTAACTCCAGATACCCCTTCTAACCTCAACCATTCTGTGAACTGCGATTCTTTTACTCAGAGTTTTTGACTCATCTGCTCTTGCTCTTTGCAAATTTGTCTTGAGCCATCAGTTATAGTCTTCTACCATTTTTTTCCAAAACAAGATGTCATTTCTTTAGATTGTAGCATACTCCATAGATCAGCAAATAGTTGCTGTATTTTCTTATGATTTGTAGCAGGTGTTCAAGTACAACAACAAGCATTACTAAATTCACAAAATGTTGGATAATTCATCAGATAAACTGTTTCTGAGCTCAAAAAACAGGAATATAGTATGTCTAGAAAAAATACTGACTGTTATTCATGAAATCTCAGAAGTGTCATACTGAACAGAGTCACACTCTGCTGACTCACTGAGTATGGACCTTATAGGTTCCATTTTGGACAGCACCTACATAAAATGTGAAAGCTATATCTGCAACCTAAGTTGTTTTTCTTGACTAACAGCTGTGAAAATTCTGCAGCAGACCTCATAATGATGTTGGGCAGTTCATGTACCCAAGCTGTGGTCTTACAAGTAGCAGACCCTTGGGGCTGACAGATGTGGGTGATATTGCTCTGTTTTCTCCTTCTTCTTGTTCTCCACCTTTTCACTCTTCCTTTCTACCTCTCCTGATTCTAGCCAATATGGACGTAGTCCTCCTTTATTAAACTGGCTGCAGCATTTTTTGGCTTATGATTGAGGTGTATTCTGTAGCCTAGAAGATGCTCTCCAGCTGTTTTGTTTTTCTTCATGCTTATTTTTTCTGTCAGGTGAGATAAACAGGCTGGTAGAATGGTGCAGTGAACTTTGGATCCAAAATGACTGGCTATGAGTGTGTAATGGAGGAGAGGGGCACTTACAGGTTATTTATTCCATAAAATGCCAATCTCATGTCACCAGCACTTCATTCATGATACCTGAGCTGGTTAAATTAAAACTCTACTGTCATATAGTCAACAGGAGGACAAAATGTATTTTTATGAACAAAAAATACCTGCTATGTGGACATATATTACACAAAAATCCTGTGTGAGGACATAAAAAATTGTATGTGTTGACAATAAACACATAAACAAGAATATACTAGCAAAAATGTGTTCCCCATATAAATCTGTGTTATGCTGTGGGAGAGATAAGTGAAGGTGGAACTTATTCATACAGGAACAGTCATGCACCCTTCACCAGTTAGGTGAGTTCAGCTCTTCTTTTTGTATATGATTGCTGGCCTACCTGTGAACGCTTTCTCTGGTAATGCCAAGAACCTGTCAGATGCAATTTTGTTTTTTTTTTGTGAGCAGAACAGTCACAGCTGTAGAGCCACAAATATGCAGGTATTCCTGAACTTTATGGTCAGAGCAAGTTATTTATCTTAGTTTCAATGAATGGTAACTATGGTCCTGTTTCTATTGCTCTGCCCCAGATCTGTCTTGACAATGATAAGTAAGCAAATTGCTGGGAGAAACAGAGACAGTGAAGGGATTTATGTTCTCTTCTGTAGGCATAGGCTAATCAGTTCTTTAACTTCTCCTTTCACTGCATCTTTTCATATGTGAGGGCTCCTCCAAAGGTAGTGCCACCTATTTTTGTTGGCTTGCAGTGTCAGAGGTGGATGTTGGTGACATGGCAGTAGAGGCTGAACCTTCCCACCAATACTCCATTACATTTTGTTGCTGTGTGACAGACAGCAGCAAAGGGACAGTCTCACAAAATGCAATTTGTCATGGAAGTGTGTATGAAGTAATGGTGTGTCACTGAATTCTTTAATGTGGAAAAATGACACCCGTTGATATTTGTTGTTGCTTGCTGAATGTTTGTGGAAACCAAACAGTAGATGTGAGCACAGTGAGGCAGTGGTTGGTGCATTTCCACAGTGATGATAGCAACAGTAGTACTTTTTCATTGCTAGTAAAAATACATTGCTATTGGTTGCGACTGTGCTGAAAAAGGCTGTTATGTAGCTGAGTTTTTGTTTTTTTTTCCCCATCAAGTAGTGCTATTATGCTCTTTATACCTGTTGTAGTTTCCATGCAAATAAGTAGGAGACATTACTTGCAGAGTGACCTATGTATTTCAACTTCTGATTAACACACTAATAGTAAATATCCCTCTCCATTTTTTATTCTCATGTTAGTACGATTGTAGAAAGGCTTTCTGCTAATTCAGCTAATATTTTTGAAGTAGAAATTTGTTTTGTGCTTCATATGTTTATTTACATTTTGAGTAAAAGTTTTGGTTGTTTTGAATTTTTTCTTTCACTTGAGGAAACATTTCCCCAGACACTCTATTACTATTTGCTGCCTTTATGTAGTTCCCTCAATTTGTAGACCAGTTTTATTGTGCTATCATTTCTATCATGCTGTTTGAACTAACCTCTAACGTAGGCTGATTTAAACTCTGCTTCAGCTCTTCCATGTTCAAAGTAAGTAAGAGCTCTCTTTTGTACCCAGAAGAAAAATGAATCCCAACAACCTGGAACTGCCTTTGAAGCTTGACCTCTGTACTGAAAGTTTGTTATAATATCTCTCTGAAGAAATATAAACACAGAGAGATCATCTCTGTTGCTACATAGCCTAAATGTATGCCTTAAACTTAAAACATCTCTGTGACAAGAAAGAAAATCTATGTAACTGCATGGATCAGGTTTTATTGTTGGAGTTTTGCATTCAGGGCTTCACCACCACAAACATGATAATGTTACACCTGGCTGAGGAAGGAAAGAAACTGTTTTTCTTGCAGCCTTAGTAGCAATGTCCTTAATGCTTTTTACAGGTCAAAAGCAGAGTGGTTTAATCAGCTCCTCACTGCTAGGTAAAGAACTTTTTTAATTTTTTTTTTTTATTTTTTTGTTCAGAAACGTTTCATATTTTCATTTCTATATCATACATCTGTAGAAGAGTGACACTCTGAATCACTCTTCTTTTCCCTCTGCTACCACGAGGGAAATGGGTTGCTGAAAATTTTCTGGCATTCCCTGATTAAGCCATGAGGAAGAAATTATAGGTCATGAAAGGAAGTTCAGTGTTCTTCTCTCTTTCTGTCAGCTATGAGGCAGAATCACAGAATATCAGCTTTGGAGCCTGGAAATACTTTTTGTTTTACAAGAGCTTACATAACGAAGCTTGATCTGATCCTTGTGATCTTAAAAAATATTTCTACATTTTCTTTATTCTTCTTTCTTTTCTTGCAAGGAGCTTGCAGGTGACCTAACTATGTTTTTAAGATGCATTTCAATAATGACAATTTCATTTATTTCTGAATATTTTGTTCAGAATTTCTCTGGTCTGTTCATTTCTACTACAAAATGAGCTACATCATTGCAATAACTTTGTGTAGTACTTGTTCATTTACAGTTTCCAAGTCCAACAATGAAAGTTGAGAATGAGACAGTCCTTGAAGAGAGACACTGCTCAAGAAAGAGAATTCATGCTGGATTTGCACTTGATCTTTCACAAACATCAAGGATTAACAGCAAGGGATCCAGTCTTGGGAGAATGAGAGACAGTATGAGGAAAGGGGTTGTGAAATGAATTTTTTCTAGTAAACCTGTGAAGCAAATATGCAGATATAACAATTTACTCTGTCACAATCTCAATATTTTCATAATATCTGCCTCATGCTACCTGATCACAAGAAATTGATTGATTCTATATAAGGAACTAGAAGTGTACGAACTGGAAGTAGGCATATTAAGAAATTCTTGTACAACAAGAACATGATAAACATTCTACTGAGGGATGTTATCACATCCAGTGGCCTACACCATAACTTTTCCCTAACAGTGACTCTGGATAATGCTATTTAGCTAGAATATGTGATTTTGTCCACCTGCCTTCTTCCATACCTGATGCATATGAATGTTATGGGACTAAGAATACATCCCTGCATATTGTCTCCAATATCTGCTTATGGAGTTATTGTTCTTTTGAAACAGCTGATACAATCTATTTGCATAATTTCCTATGACAGCAATTTTCAAAGATTTACTACCTATTCAGTAAAAATATTTTCTCATTTGTTTCAGATTATCTCCCACTAGATTCAATGTCAGCTCTGAAATTCTAGATTTTAGGAATTTACTAGATAAACCTCACTGATCTTACTATGTTTTCATAATGATAAAACTTAATTGTTTTTCTCTTCAAACTTCTCATCTCCTAAATGAAGTTGCTTTTTAATGTTTTTTTTTTCTTTTTTTTCTTTTTTTTTTTTTCCTACAAGACAATAACTTAGTGCTTAAAACCATTAAAGTTGCTCTTTCTTGTATCTTTCCTCGACTTTAACTTATCTTTCAATGAATGTTAAGTATCAGCCAGGGACTTATAGTACTCAACACTGAAATTATCACAAGTGTAGCTTCATTCACTCTGACCACATTGCTCCAAAATACTTGTCATTTTATCAGGAAACACAGTATAATAAATATGTATGCTACCTTACCAAACATAAATAACATTTAATAGTTCATTCTTGTGAAATTATCGGGAATGAACAAAGCTTATTCAAATTGTTTTGGCATAAAATGTTCATTTTAGCATAATTTTCTAGAAAATATTCCTTAAGTATTTACTCAGCCTTTTTATTTCCCTTGTTGTATTTGAATTTTACAGATAGTTTAGTAGAAAGATTTACTAATGGCAGCGTTCAGTGATACATTAAATGTACAAACAAGTATGAAATTCACAGACATGAATATCTGGAAACTAGAGCTGAATTTTATTCAGCTGACCATAGAACAGAAGTAAACTCAGTGATAGATGTGAACAGTCATTGACCCATAGTTCACTATTACTACCAATTTCCAATTCTTTCAGAATAAGGTACAGTTATGAATGAATCACACAGAAACATAGAATTGCTCAGGTTGGAAAAGACCTTAAAGATCATCAAGTCCAACTGCAATCTAACCATACTACCCTAACTCCAACAACCCTCTGGTAAATCATGTCCCTGAGTACCACTTCCAAACGGTTCTTAAACACATCTACGGACAGTGACTCAGCCACCTCCCTGGGGAGCCATTCCTGTGCTTAACAACCCTTTCTGTAAATAAGGTTTTCCTGATATCCAACCTAAACTTCCCCTGGCACAACTTGAGGCCATTTCCTCTCATCCTGTCACCTGTCACCAGCGAGAAGAGACCAACTCTCCCGTTCTAAGTACTTTTCAGGTATTGAAAGAGAGCAATAAGGTCTCCCCTCAGCCTCCCTTTCCCCAGACTACACAGCCCCAGTTCCTTTAGTTGCTCCTGGTATATAATCCAGGCCCTTTGCAAGCCTAATGTGAATAGTTGATTGATTTAAAATAAATATAAGAAAATCATGGGCTGTTCACAAAAATTTACTATAGAAAAGGAACAATTCATCATAGTTTACTTACTATGAATAGTTCTCTCAGCTCTTCATGAGTCATGATTGCTCTGAGCATCTACTTTTTTTTTTTTTAAATTAAATTATTAAAGTTACATATAGAGGAACATAAGATTTTCTCAAATATATAATCTGAAATTTTGAGCAGCGTCAGTCATCTTTCAAAAGTTCAGCTGGCTAAATTTTACCTGTTCCCTTTTGTACTTCAAACCCAGACTTCTATATTCACTTTCGTCAAGGCAGAATGACACAGGAAATATTTATAAAGGAAATATTGATAGCTGTAATTTACATAGATGTTAAGCATGCCAACGTACTACCGCTTTCTCACAGGAGAATTAGACAATTTTGCATTACACTGGCTTTCCTTATACATTAATTCTTATGGATAAATTCTAAATTAGGATTAGATTATCTTCATAGGAGAGGTGGTTCACCCATTGAATCATCTTCATGGCACTCTTCTGCACCCTCTCCAAAAGCTTCACATCTTTCCTGTATTGGGAGCCCTGGACTTGTATGGAGTACTCCAGCATGGGCCTCACAAGGGCAGAACTGAGTGTGACAGTGACATCCCTTGCCCTTCTGGCCATCCCTCTTCTGATGGAATCCAGAATACAATTTGCTTTTTGGGCTGCAAGTACACACTGTTAGCGCATGTTAAGTTTTTCATCAACTAGGATCCCCAAGTCCTTCGCAGCAGGGCTACTCTCAAGGATTTGTTCTCCCAGTTTGTACGTATATCTGGTTTTATTTTGATCAAGTGTTAAACCTTGTACTTTGCTTTATTGAATCTCATTAGGTTTACAAGGGCCCACCTTTTGAGTTTATCACAGTCTCTCTTGCTTCTGTTGTATCAACTGCACCACTCAGTTTGCTGTCATCAGCAAAAATGCTGAGGGTGCACTCGATCCCATCATCTATCTCACTGATAAAGAAGGTAAAGAGTACTGGTCCCAAGACAGACACCTGGAGAACACCAGTTGTTACTGGCCTCCTCCTGAACATAGAGTCACTGACCACTGTCCTCTGTCCACACTATTCCAACCAATTTATTACCTACTGAATAGTCTATCTTTCAAATCCATCTTTCTCCAGTTTAGAGATAGGGATGTAGTTTGGGACTATGTCAAAGGCCTTGCAGAAATTCAGGTATATGACATCAGTTGCCTTTATCTTTGGTGCTGTCACTCCATCATAGAAGGCCACCAGATTGATCAGGCGCAACCTTCCCTTGGAGAAGCCATGCTGGATGATCACTTGCTTACCCCTCATGTCCCTTAACATATCTTCCAGGAAGATCTGTTCCATGATCTTTTGAGGCACAGAGGTGAGGATCACTGGTCTGTAGTTCCGCAGGTCTTCCTTCATTCTCTTCCCTTTCTTGTAAATGAGAGCGATATTTTCCTTTTATGATAAAAGATAGTCAAAGTTGATAATGATGAAATAATGAAATAATAATGAAATGATCCCAAATTTTTTACTTCTGCTTGATTCCTACCTGAGCACTGAAGAGATGTATAGATGACACTTGCAAGACAGGATCCAGTGTATTACAGGAACATCGTCCTACTCCACTGTCTTGGTTGTGAACAGGGTTACTGTGAGATGTCCAGGGCTTTGGCTTCCTCTGCAATCTCCTTTGACCTCCTGTTCTAGCACTGTCACTAACTGTATTCTTAATGCAGTACCACAGTGATTCTCTGATTCCTTGACTCATGCACCAACCATAGGTTCCCTGGAGGGTTAGCATGGAAATGAGAACATCCCCTGCTCTCATCTTCTTTTATTTCTACACTCATTCTGAGTCAGTTACCAAAAGATTACAACAAAGATTCAGTAAAAGGGCCTCCAAGATTGTCTACGGAGCTACTTTGAAACAAACTACTCACCAAATCTGAAGTTAGACATCATCCTTCCTATATCTCTTCTCATGTCCCCTGTTTCTCCCTCACTACCCAGCTCTTTCTGTGAATCTCATTCTCACAGTGATTACCATCTTGTACCAAAACAAAACCTCTTAAGCCTGGTAAGGGTATGAGAGTGTGCAGGGAGGAAACATTTGTGAGTGAGAGGCTCCCTTACCCAGTCAACACTTATCAAATGCTACCCCATCCAGGCATGATTTTACCAGAATTGAGTAAACTGCTTTTCATAGGGAAGTTCACTATGAAATCACAGAATCTCAGAAATGTTCAAGTCAATCACTTGACAGATTTTTTATTTTTTTTTTTTTTTTTCCTCCCTATGAAAGCCACCTATAGAGACACAAATCTGCACTGCAAAACTGAATACATCTGTTTTATGCCATGGGTGTACAAGAAGAGGACAGTCTCAAGTAATTGACTTCATAATTATACACTGACCAATTTCAGTGTATTTAATGATTACACGCTGGCCCAAACCAGTTTCATAATGTTAGCCTAACAAGTATAGACTGCAATAAAAGGAGCTCTCCTTTTCCCAGTCACTTAGAATTATTAAAATGAGGTGCTTAATTCTTTGAAGCAAGAAATGCAGGTAAACTATTTAAAAGATGCTTGGCAAGTGATTTCTTTATCATTATTACCTTTCTGAGTAAGATGTCTGGATTTGCGCATTTTTCATGGTCTTCATCTGAGTCCAGATTCCAAATGCTCTGTCAAGACTTAAAATGCAGGAAATAAGTCAGTTACTGTTCTCAGTAGGTGCCACTTATGTGCCTCTGCATTGCATCTGTCAAGATGAAAGGGCAATAAAAAAGTGTTTGACCTCATCCATGCAATGCTTCTCCCTGGTGCAGAAAGGAAAATCTTAGGCAAAAGTAGTAATTTAGATACCAGTTATATCAAGGCCTCCAAATAATATATTTTCTGAAGAAAGTTCACACATAACTGCATATGTTGATCTACTGTGAAAGTGTTTTCAGTTTAGGAAAAGATAATAAGAAGTATTGAACTGCAAAGGAGCTCATAGGGTTTGATTAACCCTCTGTGTTAACAGTCTGATACTAAATAATCTGATTTTTAAATTAATTTTCATATAACTGTATTTAAATATGTGCATGTGATTATTTGTCCTAGGAACAATTCATTCATATAGAAATAGAAACAACTACAGTCACAGAAATTTTCCATGTCTCTGTATGTTTAGCTTGGTGTCACTGCATAGAAATAAAGATATCTTTTTGTTTTAATCTCCATTGGTATTCCGCCTTATTTGAGCTTCAGTTACTTGTTGCAGACTGAAGTAGAAATATAGCAAAATAAAAAAGAAAATTTTTAGCTCTTTTAAAACAGAACTAGAATAGACCTTTCTGTCCTTTAATAGGCTTTTGTATTCATATTACATTTGCTTGAAATTATAAAAAAGGCACTGTAAGACTTGGTTTGTTACTTCACAGATTTAACCATTGGTATGGCATTTTTACATTCTGAGCCTCCAAGATTACCTGTTTTTGTTTGGTTTTGTGTTGTGTTGTTTTGGTTTTGTTAGGGAGTTGGACAAAAGTAAGGTGACAAAGTAAGATGAAGCAAAAAATGAGTACAGAACTGAGAAATCAGCCCCCCTTGAAAGTCAAGCTATGTCTTGTCATTAGAGAAAAAAAAAAAAAAAAACCTTTCTGTTTTCATCTGCTAAAAAATGAATTTGATGCTTCTTTCTGTCATCACTTCTTCATCTGCAGCCCACTTTTCTTGGAGCAAAGACATAAAATTTGGCAAAAACAGATAACTGTTGGATTTATACTTTTGCCAATCCCATTAAAATTTGCTCATGCTATTTTTTAAAAATACTGAAATGATCTGTTTTTTCCTGCTGGCTAATACCTATGAAATCTTCTGACAAAACATTCTACTCTAATTTATGGATGGAGCTACAGAAGTTTCCACGAATGACTGTAAGCTCTCTTTGCAGAATCTTGTGCATAGGGTAGGCCAGTTTATTAGCACTATGGGGACAACAAAAACATCAAAATAATGCTGTAGGATAACAGAGGTGGGGGAGTCACTACACATTTTGAAAAAAATAGAAAATTACAGACAGAAGTCCTTGTTTCCACACTGGTCTAAAATGATGCTGAAAAAAAAATTAGTGTCGTGAAGTCAAGCACTAAACAGTTAGGAAGTGCCACACTTGGAGCTGTTGCAACCACCTGTCCTAAGCTATTTATCTTACATCTACATGCAATCTGACACAGAACTAGCAAAGCACTTAGGTAACAAAAATTTAGGTGCGTTGATCTTTGCTTTGTCATCTAACATCAATCTCCTTTGAGTGCTTAGTGAAAGCTGAATATATGCATGTATCTGTGAATATGTATGTATCATTATATGATAGTATTGGCTCTGATTTTGCTTGTACTTGGAGATATTCCAGCATTTATGAATCTATTCCTACATAGCTCTATCTCTTCCTTTTGAAGATTTTCTACATATTTTGCAACAGTTAGGACAAAGAAACAATTATTCATTACCAGATGTAAAGTTTAACCTCATTCTATAAGTAAAAGACGTGAAGAAAACTCTTGAAAGAGTTGATAAAATGGTGAAGAAACAACTGAATATCCCATTGCAAATTAAACTTTACAGACACACAACACTCATCTGAAAGAGATTAAAATAAGAATTTGAACTTTTTATGAAAGTAAATGGAGCTATAGAGAAAAGTGAGAAATACTGGATTTTTAAAAAATATTATTAAGTCCATGATGTTAGATTTGCTGAAAAATTTTCCATTAAAATGATCAAGAAGAAGTCAATTATCAAGCAGTGCTACAGAAATTAAAAGAATGTTACACTGGTAGTGAGAATGTACATAAAGATTAATGTCAGAAGCAGAGATGGTGGCCTCTCATTAATCAGCCAGTAAGAACATAGTGTACTTCAGAATGAGATTCAAAATGTTTGCATGCCGAACAGGACAGCCCAATTAGCTCATCGTTGCTTGGAGCTAAGAAGTAGAAATAGGTCAGAAGACAGGGGCTTCTTAATTCCTGAAGTTTATCTGCATTATTAGGAGGGAAATGATGTATTTCTGTAAGTTTAGAATGCACAACATAGAACCTGCTTAGGGAGAAAGGCTATTAGCTATTAACAAAGAAAAAAACAGTCAATGCTTTTTAAAATCAGCCAGGGAAGGCACTCCTTCTGACTGGAGAATGACTTTTCTTGAAGATGATAATTCTGGAGCATACTAAATGTATTTTGAGAACAGTGAATGAGGGAATAGCCTTTGGAGACATTAGCAGACAAAAGCATTTCTTCCAAGTACTGACAAGAGCTTCAATGCACAGCCTGGTTGCTGGGTTGTCTGGGCTGTAAACACTTGGCATGTTTTGGTTTAGATGCTTCTAAAGCTCTGAAGATAAGAACGATTAAAATAAATGTGATATTGAAAACTTAAGTAGCTCCAGAATTAGTGGGTGGCTTACATTGGCTTCCCAGATTTTGTAATTTTGGAGGCAGGAATCTAAACTCCAAGTTCTGAACTGAGTGCTGAAGTACAGTGATTTATTTTGGTTAATTCTTTCACTATGTGATTGTTGATAATATTTTACATTAAACAACTTTGCTTGTGATACAGAACAGGGTTTAATGAACACTATCATTATTGAGGTTGCTGTCTCCTTCATCTTTGTATATGTCCAAAAATGAGAAGGTATTAGTGAATGCAGCATATAATTACAGCCAATAAAGAGGGGTGATACTGTTTTGCTATTGCTTTGCTCTACTCTGGAGGAACAAATTCTTAATCCTTATGTCAAGATATCTAGCAAGCTTCTCATGCCAAAGTTTTCACATGGTATCGCTAATTGTACAAGTTTCATTTGCTATATGCCTGATTTGACCTTATTGCACTGCAATGAGAAGAGCTGCACTGAAGGGTGAAACCAGTGGATGGTGAGTTTAAATGAAAGCAACTCTGCTTCATATTTCTGAAAACTACTTCTGTAAGGCATCTCAGGCTGGATACACCAAATGAATGTAAACTTCTGACCTTAGTGTCAGTATGCATCAGCATATTGTAAAGACAGTTACCTCTGTCTACTTTACAGTGCCTTTTCTTATATTATGGTGACACTGGAAAACACCCATGGAGAAAAATGAAAGACTGGTCTGAGTGGGATTGGAAGAGTTAAAATAAAAGCCAAGAGGCACAAACTGAAGAAAACAAAGTAGTAAACATTTCCTCAGGAGCACAATGCCAAATGTTCTTTATGCTGAATGAACTGGTGGTCTTCTTCAGAGACCAGTGCACATTTAACTAAAGAAGAATGCAAAATATCACATATAAGAGCTCTGAATTACAATTTTATTGGCAACTTTGATACTGACATCTCAAAACTTCAGCAGTTGACTGTGTAATCTTAATGTTATGCTAACTTGTTTTTCTAGACAGTGTGATGTAGAGGCCATATAAATTGCATATGTGTAAAAATACAGTTATTACGCTTGGACTATAAATATACATGCCTTTATGTCTTAGTTAAGGGATTTCTTTCTGGGTCAAGGAGTGTGTGGTATAAATTGTAAAGTAAATTCCAGCTATTTTAATCTGTTACAAACACATAGAAGAAATAAAAAGTTATAGGAGGGTATATTTCTTGCATGAATTAATGCTACATATAATGTGAATTAGCAAATGTGGCATAAGTGAAATTCCCTATATACTGTTTCAACATTTCACTTTTTTTCAGCTGCTTCTGCTCTCTTTCTGTAGTTATCTAGATTATAGAAGCAATTATTATGAGGAGGGAGAAACTAATTTTACTGCTTGTTATTGAAGGACAGGGTGCAGGATATAACCATTAAAATGGGTTTTTGAAGGACATAAAAATCGTTTAGAGTTAAAAATTCTTAGTGAGTCAGGGAAGAACTTTTAATTAATTTCAAGTGAAGGTAGAAATAGAATACTGTTTAGGATCATACTTAAGTATTATTTTGTATGAATTTATAACACAGTGCAGACGGTGTTGGTTACAATAAAGACCATTGCAATCCAGAGGAGAAAAATGTCATGAAGTATATATGCTGATGAATCTGTGGTACATATAACAGTCATGAAATACACAGGCAGCACACAGAAATTTTCAGTGGTGTTTTTCAGTTGTGTTGCACTCATGCACAGTAGGACACCAGGATGCAACAGTCACAAGTTGCAATAAGATTCTGAACAGCCTGATTTAATTTTGAAGTTCATCCTGATTTTCAAGTTCATCAAGAAGACAGAGCTAGGTGACCTCTGCAAGTACTCCCAACCGACTTTTTCTCTGGTTTTATGAATGAAAACTTGCTAGAAAGGAACAAACATGTATCTTGTGATATTCCCAAGGGATATTGGGCTTTAGAAGTCTATAAAAGCTTGAAGAGTCTTACTGTTTGATTCCATCATATTTCTTTGTTGTCTAAGTCATTGTCCATAATGTGTCTGTTAAAGTTGTACATATGGTTTAGTTCAATTTATGGGTTTCAAGCAGTCTCTACTGATGCCTTACTTACTTGTTTATGATATAAAAGTAGATGATCTAGGTTTCTCGCATTGTATGTATTGATGATGTAGATTTTTTCTTCTACCTTAAAATGTCTGTGTAGTGTTAGACTGTTTCCCTTTGTTAATAGCTCGTCAATAAAAGTACGTGTTCAGGATGAGATTATAGCATCTAGTGCTTAAATAACCTGAGTTATCTAAGTCACAGAGTCAAACAGGCACATCACAGGGGAAGAGAAGTAATAGTTCTCTGAAACATATTATAAGATTTTCTTAAGAAAAATTTAAGCAGAAATTAACAACATATGAACTGTAAATCTGATAATTGGCTTTTGAAGTGTTACTGTGGAATGTGCAGGTAAAACAAACCTAGTGAATCAGAGAGAAATTCTAAATTTCATGCCTATTTCCATGTCTTGATCTTAAGTATACCTCCTGTTTAAGTTACTCGGAAGTACAAAGCAGTTCAAGTTTTATAGGATATATTACATAATGCTATGATCTTGAGCAATGTAATTGAGGTCTGGGATTTTTGTCTCTTCTACTATAACTAATAATTTCCTTGTTCATCTGTTTGCTTTTTAGCTTGTTGAAGGGGCAACACTGTTCCCAGCCTTCATAAGAGTCTGCAATTATAATATTCATAAAAACAGCCAGTCATAAACATGTCACATAAAGTATTTCACAGTGTTTATGTGAAAGGAAATTGAAGTCTTTTGAAAATGGAACTGAATCTTGTCCAAACAACCTTAGATACACTAACCCAACTTTATTGTTTTTATATATTACAGGATTCTTTCTCCATGCATACTATCATTAACCATACAGTATGTTTTCATAAATATTTCCCTTCCTGAAAATTCATAAAGTTCTTTGACCATTGTCTCTGTTGGTTGTGCTTGTTAGCTAAGTCTAAATTGGCAAAGAGATTCTGTATTCATTTGGAAAAACACTGTTGAATTTCAAAAAGTAATCACCTCCCAATGTATATGTGTAGTCGAACTGTGTCTTCACTTAAACGTGCATAGGTAATTGGTTAAAGTATTTTTTAAAATATACAATCAAATTGAAGGTTAATGGCAGTACTTAATGTTTATTATATAGCTGTAATGACCAGGGTCACCAATTAACTTGAATAAGTCAAGCAATATTTCCAAACTGTACTCAAGATATTAATTATATATAGAATATAATTTGGATGAGCTATTCCTACATTTTAACAGTTGATAAAGGGAAAAATGAAGATAAACAATTTGTGGTATGAATTTCAGACTATTTGTACATATGTTGGTTATAAAATTTAGCTAAATGTTCATTTGATCTACATCATAGTTCATTGGTGCTTTCCTTTACTTTGAAGGCAGCTATGTGTATGTTGTGTCTTTCAGAGTTTGCTGTTGCTGCTTCTAATGAGAGCCCACAGTTTGCATTCATACAGGACGGCTCAGAATCAGAAGAGTGGACCGGCCCTCTCAACCTACGTAGGAGTAAGCACAACGCAGTCTACAGTGCTGGCTGGTCATCAGACCAAAATTATCTTTGAGTTCAGCAGTGCGTGTGGTTGTTAAAGTTATATATGGGCGTGTACTCAAGCAGAAAGTTGGGTTCAGCTTTGTATGGAAAAATGTACCATTGCTGCACGTATCTCAAGTATATTCTCAACAAAAGTAATAGATGGGTTGTAGGCAAGGCTGTGAAGGTGAAAACAGTCCAAATTTGATTTCAAGTTTTGTGGTAATGATTTATTATAGTTTCTTGAAATCCAGAAATAAATTGAGTTAACCTGTGGATTACAGAGTGCTTAAATTTGATCTTAATGCCTGCTACTGAGACTTCTTTTTATTCCCCTGGGCTTCCATAGCTCTCTGTCTGTCATACAGACATTCAGCCACGTACAACACTGGCTCATTGCCGTATGGACTTCTATAGCTGCAGATTATTAGGCAGACTAGCCAATCTGTGTCCCAGGTATGGTAAAGACTAGAAGTAAGTAACTGAGGACAGTGTATCACAGCTCTGCAATATATGCTTTCTTCTCCTTGGCTGTCCATTCATCTTGAGGGTACAAATATAGTTTTTAATTATATGTGTTTTATGAGATTGAGATCTCAGTTACTGTCAGAGGCAACTCTAATTGCGCTGCATGTAGTGGGATTACATGGGGAAAAATGTGGCCTTAAGAGAGATGTAGTTAAATTTCCCACAGGTTTCTAAGCAACTCTGTGTGTATTATACTGAGCTGAACCACCCAAAAAGATGAATTGGGAACTTCTATGGTTATTGTTTGGAACTTTGTTATGGAAAAACTGAAAGCAAACTGTGATGAACAATGAAAATTTCAACAGAGGTGTCTACTTGAAAAAAATGTTCTGACAGTATAGCTGACCAGATGCACTGATGCACTCTCACCTTCTGAGAGTCCAAATACACAAGACTGCCTTTTGAGGACTAGGCAGTTCCAAGATTCTGAATCCCTCAATCATGGAACTTCTCAAATCATCCTGTCAGCTTCCATTTCTGTGGGGGGAATAGGTGATTACTGGCTTTACTGGTGCATTTCCTAAAATTTTATGGCTCTGCTTAGTTTTTACTGATGGAAACCCTAGGCAATAGAGACAAGGAAAGATATTTTCATCGGTACTTTTTCCTTAGAAAACTGTAGCTTGGTTTATGATCCAAACCTTGGAAAGATTTTTTTTTCATTGAAAAATGAAAGCTATAACAAAATACAGGTTTTTCTATTTCAGTAAAAATAAATAAATAAATAAATCCGATTACCAGTTGGAAAGAAGGGTCACAGAAATTTTTTCAGAGATCTGCAATAGTTTTTTTTGTTGTTAATTTGTTATACAGAAATGGTTTTTGTTTTTGTTTTTGTTTTTTGCTGGAAATGTATTGCCTGTCATGCCTCAGTTGCATTTGGTTGCCAGAATTTTAGTGACAAAGAATAGTTGTTTTCACTTTTGGTATTAGTCAACCTTCTTCAAACACCTTCACTCTTAACACTTAAAATTATGGAAGTGAAAAACATGCTTTATCGTTTGTAACCATGGCCACAAACTACAGAAGCTTTGTGACAGAAGGAACTCAATAGTGAGGAAATGAAGTGCTGCTTGGGACGAAGGGGATACAGTTGAATGTGGTTTTCACTTTTCATTGTGTGCTTTCTCACCTGTTTGAAGGTTTCCTCTCTATGTGTCACTTCTATGCTGTTAGAAGTTATGTCTTTTGTTAAATAATTTAGAGCATTCCAGTCTGCCAATCAGGGAAGGATTAAAGGAGTATTTTTTTCTTTTTTCTTCTTTTTTTTTTTATTTTTCTTTCATTCTATTGGCCTGCTGATATCTGTTTCTTTTACAAAGCAGAAAAGAAAAATGAGAAATGAAAAATATTATCATCCATTACAGATGCTTTATTACAGTGTTTGGTTGTTCCTGAAAAAGTGAGAGGTAGAGCTCGCATCAAGAATCAAATATTGCACCATGCTGTTTTGTGAAAATAAATCTATCAGATCACATCAATACTTATTATTATAACTTGTTTTTCTGCTTTAATTCATGTTTCAGGTGAAATGTTATTCAGAATTTTCAGAGAATAGAACTTTTTAAAAGGTAGAATTTACATATGAAGCAAAGAACCAATTTTAAAATAACTAAAATTCAGACAACTTATTCTACTGATTTGTGCTTGTCTACACTAAGATGGAAATATACAAGTTTCGCTTGGGACTGATCATGGTTGATCTGCTTTGGGACTTTTTTTTTTTTTGACACTTGTCCTCTTGTTTTAATAAGGAAAGTAAAAAGCAGCATAGAGTGTCCCCCATTATTATGAGGGAAGATCTTGGTGACATTAATGCCCCAAATACTGTGGAACACTGTAGAAGACACAATAACCTAAAAACTGCTTAAGTATAAATTACTGAACTCTAGCCATAATGTGATTTTGTTTCTCCTTTGCTGGACAAAGTTCTTGAGAAAATAATGGCATCATCTGAATAAAATGTTCTAGGCTTGTCATGGTTTGGTAATTGCAGTAACTGCAATATTTCAATAATCATTGCAGAATTTAAATAAATTCCTCAGTTTCTCTATGTAAAACCCCAAAAATCTGGATACAAGGCAATCTTCATGACATGGTGATAGTTATCAAAATCACTTTAAATTGGCTTTGTTTGCTTTCATTGCAGCTGTCAGAAGACTGGGATGGGCAGGATCTTCTCATACTGAAAATCCTTTTAAATCCTACATATTATAAAAAAAAGTTGTACCTTAGATACATTCCTGTTCAATGTCATTTATCATTATCAGTGCAAAACCATATAACTGAAGTTTTATTGGCTTGGATGCAGAATTTCCTGACTGTGTCCAGCTGTTCTTCATCTCTTCTCACTCTTTGCCATCATCATCACCTAGTTGGTTGCATGTTTGTAAAAAAAAATGATAATAATAATAATAAAAAATAAGGACTTGGATAAAAAACAGAAGCCTCTAGATTAACCAAAGCATGAGTAAAGAAGCGTATTACACACCTGACAGACAACAAATTGAGAAAGTACTTATCTACTGACTGTTAAGGTATGCATGCTTTGGAGGTTTAATTGCATATGTGTCTTAACCTATATTTTAAGATATCAAAATTCACTATTGCACACTCTTCCCTCTTCCTTTATTTTCTGTCTGAATAGTAAACATTTGTTTCAATGATATAAAAAGCTCATCTGTTTATCATGGAAAATTAAGCCATTTTTTTTGTGTAGGATCTGTATGGAGATACTTCCATTAATGTGTCTAGACACTTCGTAAGTAGTAAGGGTGAGTTAAAATTGGTGATATGGTAGAGAACTTTGCTTTGCATGTAGCTAAAGGGATTTTGATACAAAATTCTCAACTGAGTAGGCTTGTTAGGTAACATACTTCTTACTCCTAAGACAGTCCTTGCTTTTCATTATTGATTTTTCCTGTGTGGATTTGGGCTTCTTGCTGCAGGCTAGATTAAAGTAATCTGGAGCTTACTTTTAACAGTCCAGTCTGGTGAACTGGGTCACTTTCTGTAGTGGTTGGCAATAAATAACTTTTAGTAAATGATGCTGAGCAGTTTGTTACTTCACTTTGTACTGTTACCAAAGGTGCCTTAGCACGTTTTCTCTACATGTACTTTAAAATCTGGATTTAACACTTTGTTTTGTTGTGATGCTGTCCACTCAGAAGTGAAAAGTGAAGGATGTTACTAACAAAGAGAACTAAATTCAGTTACACTACTGACCTGCATAACTGAAGTACTGTTTATGACATATTTTGGAAGCAAGCATCCTACAAAATCCAAACCTTAAAAAAACAACTCTGATAGTCTGTTAATATACAAGATGGCAAACTTGTGCAAAGGAAGACACAAATTGCCTGGAAATGGTTGCTTTTTTGCTTTTTACACTAGAAAAAGTGAACAGTAATGTACTCTTGACTAGATCCTTCAAAGTTACTTCAAATGAAACTCTTACCTTTTTAGTGTCTCCCCTGTCTCAACAGTGTTTGTTGCATATATTAGACCTGTTTCAAGGTGATTTGAATGTACATGCTCAATGTTTGAAATACTCTTTGTTTTTCCTTCATGAAAGAACATTTATTCATATTTGATTTTATCCCTCTTCTCTCTGTCCTTATTTGGACTTCACATGCCTGGAAGATACAAGTGTATTGAAAATAATCCATATTGCTTTGTATTGAGTTCATGTATATTACAAAGGAAAATCCCTACAGCATTAGGGTTTTGTGTGCATAAGTTCTTCTTAGAACTGTACTCTAAGTGACAGCAGCATATTAAGAAGTTGAGACTGAAGATGAATTTTAACATAAGAATGATACTGCCTCCCCCAGCACAGTCTAGATTCTAGCTATCCTGATTAAAGAAAACAACAAACTAACAAAATTGGCAGGGTTAACTTATGAACGTGGCAAAAGCTATTGATATAATTTGTCAATAATAACCAAACATCATAGAAAATTAAAAAAAAAGAAATCCAAAAATGGAATTGATGAGTTTCCCACCTCAGATGCACCACAAACATACACTGTTGTACTCCTTCACAGGACGTAACAATGGTGAAAGTGAAGATCTTCCAAATGAAAATAGATTTTCTTGGTATTTTGTGTTTCTATGGTTTTAATTTTATTCCGAGGTTGTAGATTAAAAAAGACTGTGTGATTTTTATAATAGTAATATACTGTGTATGGCAATGCTCTAGCATCCAAAATAATTGAAAAATAACAAGATAGTAATTACCCTCTTTACACATGGCATTTGTGCAATTATTACAGGATGCACTGGTCTTATTTAAATTACCTATCTGATTATGTTATGTATGCTTTGTAAGATAGTGTTACTAAGTTCATTTATGTGTCTATTTTGATAGACATCACTTCCACACTAACTGCTTTCTTTTTGAATTCAGCTAAAATAGACTAAATTCATCATGAGTTGGATGGAAAGTTAAGAATAAGTGTTTAGATAATTGGGCATAGGGGATACTTAGAAGTCTTTATTATGTGAAAATGAACAAATAACATCTGTTCCTACATTCCTGTTATTCAGGGTTGCTTTGTAGTTATCAGGTCTTTAGGGACATCAGAAACAAGAAACAAAGATGTGCTGAATAAAATCCACTCTATGTACAGCTTTTTACACCCATTTAGTTAGTGAATGTAGCCTGGTTTAGGGGAAGGCTGAAGATTAGTGAAAGAAGGCATGACTAGTTTTTGATATTTAACAACAGCAAAGTTCAAGAAATACAGAAAAAAAGTTGTTTATGATAGTGACTGCCTAACCAATTCTGAATACCAAAAGGCGGCCAACTTCTTCAAGGCATGTTTTAACAACAGTAATTTTCCCCCATATACCAAAAATTTGCAGCACATTCTCTAGAGGAGTTCTTATCACAAATTCAAAGGAAATGTAATTAAAATTTAGAAAATGAAAAAATAAACATAAACTATAAAAATGAATTGATGGAGAACAAAGGAGAGAACAGGTACAACATGAAGGATGGTACTCGTCTGAGGTTAGAAGCAGCTATTCAGTCATAAAGCATGAGCTTACCTAAATCATATCTTCTGACTCAATTTTTTTTTTTTTTTTTTTAAATTTGTTCTACTTCTTCTACAAACAGGCTGCATTGGCTAATTCTGGTGAGTTAAATAGGTGATTTGGCTTTCCAGTTCACTGAAGATTAATTTTCTTCATTTCTCAACATCATGCATGCAGTCTTTCCTTTTAATACTGTTTTAGAGCTCCACTGTCAAGCAGAATTTGCTAATCATTTTGATTTGTCACTGATTCTGTGCTCACTGCTCATGGAACTCATCTTAATCTTCTCAACTCCTGAAAGGCAGCAACTACTGTACTTACTGCTAAGCAGGTATTTTTAACTTTGCTGGAGTCAAAGTCCACTAGTTTTCATGTTTATTCTTGATTACAAAAAGATCTGTTCCCTCTAAGTGTGCTTTTTATGCTTGGGGTTATAACTGGAACTCAAAGGTAGATCTACTTCTGTTACAATGTTAGCTGAGATAAAACTGATTTAAGATAAAGGACACAAAGGAAAATCAGCTGTATACAATTAACAGTTGTAATGTATTGTGCATTAGCACATCTTAAGTGTAACTTTAAAATGAGAAGGAGAGGTATTTTTAGCATAATTTAGGAACATGTACTGATGTGATCAATGCACAGCAAATAGACTGTCAGGAGATTAGTAGCTAAAGAAACAAATTTTCTATATGCCTCCATTTAACTATTGTGATTTTCAGCATGCTCTGCTTCTATTGACTAAGTATTAATTGTAAGCTTTTATCTATCAAAATTTCATATTTATCTATCTCTTTAATTATTTTATGTGTAATATCTACTAACTCATTAATTTGAGTAGAGGCTGGTGAAAGTTGCATGCGGATGTGAAAGTAAGGAGATGCTACTGGGCTATTTCCTTGAAGCATTACTCTGAAGGGACTTACGCGAGTTTATGAGAGCTGCTGTATTCAGGACTTTGCAGATGTCTGTATGGAAGTAAATCACCAGCATGACAGCAGTACGTGCTAGGATTTCCTCTTAAGCAATTTCACTAGACACTGTGGACGGAGAGACAAGAAGAAAAGTGGTAATGAATAGAGTCTGGAGCTGTTCCCTGCTCTTTATGCTCATGTGCTTCCACAAGTGACTGTCTGGGTGGAGAGATGCTCCCTGCTTCCCTACTGCACTGAACCTGGAAGAAAAGGCAATATTTGTCATAGCACTCTGCTGCACCTGGGACAGAGAGCCTCCTGATAGCCTCTTGTCCTTAATAGTAATTTTTCAAACTCTTTTACTCCTAGGCTATTTTCAGAAAAGGTATTTAGGACCTAGTTTCCCTACTCTATTTTTATAACTTACATAAAATAGATTTCTAAGTAGTCTTGTTATTTTCTTAAGCTATGATAGCCAGATGCCAGTCTTCAAATGAAGGCTATAGAAACTAATAAATATATCTTCTCCTCAGTCCATGACTAGTATAGTGCTGGAATCAAATAAATGTCATGTGTATTTGATTTTGTCAAACATGGAATGTTTTGGTATTTTCTCCCCAAACAGTGTTCTGACTTTCTCTCCTATTTGCTGGCTCCAAATGGTATATTAATTCCTTTTGTAATGGCTACAGATTTCTGTGTGTTTGTCTCTGTTTTCCACTCTTCTGTTTCATTTTAATAAGAAGTGGTTAATTAAATCTTTTTAAAATAATTGTTCAGAATAATAAATTAAGAACATCCTTGACTGTGAGAAAGAATAAAGAAAAAAGAGTGAAGAAAGTATGCAGTTGATAAGTACTGTATCCCATATCAGCTGTTTCAGTCTTCAGTAGCCATAATGCAACACAAACTATGTGAGAAATAAAAAAAAAACACCTCCATGTGTGTGTTTTGTGGGTGGTGAAAAAGCACAAGGAATTTCCTGTAATACAATGACTAGCTTACAAAGGGTTTAATTTCTAGAATCTAAAATTCAGAGAAGCTTTTGGATGAAATTTTCTGATTGTTTAATATCACTTGAATGTATCCTAATATTTAATCCTTATAATTGTTTTGCAACAAAAGTTTATAATATTAGAAACGCACAAAGAAAAACTATGAACTATACAATGCGATATACTGTTTTATTAAAATTAATACAACTTCTGGAAACAGATTTTTTCTAAAGTCATACCTCACACTGTGGTGTTTTTTTTTTTTTTTTTTTGGTACATTATTATTATTATTTCCCCAGAGGTGCTTTTCTTTTTATTCCTCAGGAATATATTTAAGATATTATTTCCAATTATCTGTCAAACAGAACGTTAGAATTATAAAAAGAGATCAGACAATCTCAGAATTATGACTCCCATAATGCATTGATTTATGCAAGAATTTTGTTACTCTGTATCTGGTACCTTTCTCCAATTTGTACACAGTCCATGTGTACACTGACATCTGCAGCATCCTTTCTGTCTGTCTCTCTCCAGGCCTTCATATGAGTGAGTCTCTGGCTGTGATATTGTTATGGAGAAAAATGATCTGTGCTGTCTTTATTAAAAAATAAATAAATAATAAAAAAAATAGGAGTAATTTGAATCCTTCTACATTAGATTAAGATAGACAATATTCTAACCTTTGATGGAGATGCTGGTATGCAGATAAAATAACACATTCAATAACCTTTTTTTTTAATATTGCTTTTTATCTATCTGATCTCCTTCCTTCCTTTTGATATAAAGGTATCTGACTAAGATCTATAGTTGCTAATATTTCTGGAATTCTGATTATTTTTGCTTTTCAATTTATTGCACACTAAATATTCAATAAGTATGTTAAGAAACATTTAAATATTGAATACTCACATATTTCTGTATGGAATATCATTTATGTTATTTGCTAGTAATATAGCATCTATATAAGCAAAGGATTACTGATCTAGTCATTTTACTGCAATGTCACTTAAGAATGATAAGCAATAAAACCAGGTATTTCTGATGGTTATTTTCTTAACCGCAAATTGTGTGCCTAGATGTTTTAGTCTAGAAGACGTATAATCTCTCTCACTAACTGTGGCAACTGCAATTATAATGTTAGTTCTAGTGCTGAAGGTACACTGCAAATTAAAATGACAATGGCTTCATTTCTGAACTTGTTTTAGGTTATGTGCGATGCATTTGAATCATAACAAATGCAATCTAGCAATGCAGGGTTTTCTGGACACAAAGTTCTTTCAGATTTGACAGCTGAGATTTGTGTTCTGCAGATTTTTTGCTCAGTTGTCAATTATTAAAGTAGATGATTATAAATTAAAGATAATGGCAGGTAGATTCTAAATAATAATAAAAAAATTAACTTGTTAATCTGTTGCAGATTTCTTAATTTGTTCACATTCGAGTTTAATAGTGAATTCTTGATAACGATTCTTCCGTCTTTGTGATTTTAGTTGTAGAAACAAAACAATCCTTCAGATTTCCTTTATGTCTAAAATGTGATTTGCTTTCACATAGTCAGGCCTCTTGCAGCACTGAAAGTACACACTAATCCTCCCTCACCTTTCAGAGGTGTATAGGGTTTGTCTCTAAAAAAGTCCATCATGTCCCAAGAGCAGAAAGGCAGCTGCAGTCTAAATCATTTTACCTCATGTAAAGTGAGGCCTGAACTCAAATGGGAACTGCTGGTATCTTGTTTTGAAGAGGGGGCAGAAATGAGGTGGAGTTGAGATATATCCCAAAACACAAATCTGTTACAGAAACTTTCTACTATTCAAGAGCAGTAGGAAGGACAGTGAAGTTGTCCTAATATCCCCAGCTACTGCATGGTTTACAGAACCATGCTTTCATTTTCTTAATAGTTAAAATATGCAGAAAACATCATTCTACTTTTAGTCCTTAATTTAACAAATACTCCTGTTTTTGATGTGACAGAACTTTCCTGCAGGTGCAATTATTTTTTCTGAGCTCATATTCTCTAAGAAGCTTGACCTGAATTTTGGAAGCCAATAACTAACTATAACTTTTCTTATAATCTTGTACACTCAAGAAAATTCTTGATTTGCTTTAAGAAAGCAAATTAAGAAACTAAATTGATTTAAGAAAATTGATTTGCTTTAACTTTAACAGCATGCAAGAATGTTTTATATATTAAGTTTTGGTGTGAATGATTTTGCAAAATGTGAAACTTGTTTTTGGCAGCATTGTCTCCTCAGTAAGATAGGGCTGGTATTAAGGAAAAATTTTCCACTCACACTCTCCATTCTTGACTTGATTACTTTGTGATTCTAAAGAATTTGTGAGTAGTTCTCATTCAGAGATTTCAGTTGTGAAAAATACTCGTAAACTGAATAAGTCCCTGCCAGAGTGGAGGTTCAAGCAGAACAATCAATATAGTAGAAAAAGATGAAATGCCACCAATAGTAGCAATTACATTTGTCCTCCCTTCTTTTCTAAATTCATCATGGACACATTTATAACAGACCAGCACAATACTAACTGAACTTTGTTGCCATATGGAGCTGTGATTGTACTGCTAATTTGATAAAGTGGCCAAATATTTTGCAAGCTACTAGATCCAAGATCCAAACTTTGCAAAAAATATATTATATGGGTATTTCAAATGTTCTTTCATGTTGAATGAACTGAAGAAAAATGAAGTGATATGTAACTCAAACAAAGACTGGCAGTTGTTCATGCTCAGAGAAAATATGGTGAGAGGCTAGTAACAAAACCACATATTAAAAACAAAGAAAACAAAACAAAACTAGGCCAAACATATGTAAAAACTGTACTGGATAGTGTATCACAACTGATGTACTTTCTGCCTGAAACTTTCTAGATTCTCTTTATCCTCCCTTACTCGGACTTGGAGTTGAAATTTGTGTCCAAATTTCTGGATTTATTTTCTAGAATTAAAGTCAGTGTTTAAGGTCTGAATGTCACTGATGCAGTCTGAAAGTTTCCTGATTCCCCAGAGTGATTAATATGTAGTAGCCATCATTGAAATAAACTGTCATTGGATTCTCAGCAGCTTTTAAAATACTTCCATGTATTTAGGAGATTCTATTTTTGCATTGAGTAATCATAATGCAAGCTGTGCTGTGTTGTTTGCCATTATTACTTCTGACACTATAGTGCTCATCTTGATTTCCTCTAAGCCAGTACTTGTAATTCTCTTTCTAATTTTCACTAATTTAGCTTCTTCAATGCGTTATCTAAGATTACCATCTTCATCTACTATTACTGCAGCAATTGTCTTGTTCTTCTGTATGCTTGAATCCAAGCTGTTACTCTGTTACAAGAGTCAAATTTTACTACTAAATAACTTTGCCTACTTTTTCCCATGACTTGTTTTACAAACACACTGGAAAGTTATCCTTCAGATGCTGTTTTTCTGCCATATCAGATTCATATGCCCATTGTCTTCCTCCCAATTCCCCAGACTTCTGACATTCCTTTTCCTTTCAAATGTTTATGTCAAAGTTTTCTTATGCTGATGCTGACAGTGATGGTATCTGCATACCTTATGTATTGGAGTTCATATATGATGATATGAAGTCCACAGGGGAAAGGATTTTATTTTCTGGAGGACTTTGAAATGCTCCAGACATTTAAAATGCTAGCTAAAATATACAACAAAAGTAAAGCTACATTTTTTTTATTTTTTTTTAATACTTATTTTTTTTGGTAAAATTAAAAAGATAAATTGTTTGTGAAATACACAGAAAAACTCCATCCATAAATTCATAAAATCAAGATGGACTATTAAAAATTACATCTGCTGTAGACTGTGCAAAATTTTAACCTTTAAAAAATACTACAGAATTTGAAAGTCAGTATTTCTTACTGTGTATGGAACCAGGTAGTGGGCTGTAATTTGAGATACTACTTCTCAGTAGTGTGTCTAATGTGTGATCTTTTTCAAATCGGATGTATTTTTTGTCTTCCTTATTCATTTCATAGTAAATTTGAGGGAAGAATCAACTACTGTTTCTATACATATATATATATATATATGTATGTTTCTATATATCTATATATATTCCTACAGATGTGTGTATATATATACACATATGTATGTTTTAGCACAGTGTAGCCCTGATATGTCATAGAATTTTGTATTTGTTAATAGTAGTACTATCATCAGTACTTGCAGGAAACTGAAATAGAACAGTAATGTTCCACTAGGTTATTTTAATTTACTTCTGTCCCACATCATCTAATAACTCATGCTCATTTAAGAATGGCATTCTGCTCTGCAAGTACTACTGTGAGAATACATCTTTGATACATTATATTTCCATAGAACAAATAGATTGACAAGAATAGATGTGTAAAACATTTCTATTTTTTTTCTGCTTTGACTGCATAACTAACAATAAAAGCTATTAATACCACTGTCATTGTCACTATTGCTAACTATATTTTGCTTAAAAGACTGCAGTTTTTCGTTAGGAATGTTTTGAAGTTCAACACATCTGCAGCACAGGCTAGTAAAGAACAGATTCCTTGCTAGCAAATTCAAACACAGGAGGTACAGACCAATATGGTTCTCTGTTCTGTAAGGATAGCTATGCACAACAGGGCTTCTTGGAAGGCAATGACACAGATTCTGAAGTACAGAAATTGCATACTCAGCTCAAACTTGTCCACTATTTCTTTATATTTACTTACCTAGGGTTTATGTGACTGGCTGTCTCATATTCTAGAACAGCTAAAAAGAGTGAATAAATAAATAGTCTGGTGCTTTGATGTTAGACTACAGAAAGGTATAGAAATGAGGGAGTGGAGAGTAGCTTGTCACTGAAATGAACAAATTGATTATTACCGTTGAACTATGTAGGTAGCTCCAAAAGTAATATCTTCTATTTATTTCCATGGAAACTACAACACATACAAAGAGTGCAAATTGATAGAGAAAATTCTCAGCTACAAAACACTATTTTCCAACATCATTACTACCAGAAACAGTGCATTTTCACCAGCAATACTGCACTTGTCACAGCAGAGGTGACCTACTGCCACCACTCCCACTGCTGAAATGCGCCACCCACTGCGTCACTGCGCTCACATCCACTGCTTGGTCTCCATCAGTGTTCAGCAAACATCAATGAATGCCAGTAGGAGATGTGCGGAGAAATTCAGTGAAACACCTTTGCTTCATATGTACCTCCATGTCAGACACCATTGTGTCAGACTGCCCCTCTGCTGCCATCTGTCACTTGGCAAAGAAATGTAATACGATATTGATGGGAAGGTTCAGCCTTTACTGTTACACCATCAATATCCACCTTGTATGTCATGGGCCAACATGATAAAATGAGAGGCATTATTTTCAGAGCAACACTTGTACAGCACTATATGTGTACAGGATTTAGAGCGACAAAAGACTCAGACCCATAATTAGACAAGAATCCAGGCCACTGAGGTTCAAGTATAGTTACTCTAATGAATATCAGACCAGAGGACTGTGTGAGAGCTGCAATGCTTTAGTCATCACATTTGACAGAGAAACTGTTGGAACGCAAACCACATAATAACCCACTGTGGTATTTCAGAAACCCTTCAAGTTAGCACTCCTTAAGTGAGCAGTGCTCACAGTTCAAGTGTTTGGCTGCATTAATTTATGTTGCATAGTCATTCTAATTCAAATAAATTTGAAAATAAAGGAATCATACTTTTAAGGGGAAAACATTTAAAGAAAATGTCATAGAGCTTAAAAATCTGTGACGATAAAATGCCTTTCAGATCATTCATCACTATGAGGCCATGATAAGCAGCCATTACCTTTGTCATATAATTTCACAGTCTTCTAATAACATTACTTAAAAAGACATCTAAAATGAATTTTGAAAGTCCTGGTCATACAGACAACATTAAGAAAACAAAAGCAACATCAAAAGTAAATTAAGTTATATGCATCTTGTGGGATTGGGTGGTTTTCTAAAACATGGTCTTTAAGAATGTTTGCAAATTGCTTTCTTTGAACTTTTTAACACTTCTGATGGTGCTGGTATTTTATAGAAAGCCCACAGGGTGTGGAAAGGGAGTGATTTCGTATATTATTTGTTAACTTTTCCTAATGATTAATCTAAGGCTCGCCTGTACTGTGAGCATCGAAGAAATAACGTTGCTGAAGAAGTTAGCTTTGATATTTTTCTGCATTAATCTTTGTTAATGAATTGTTCTCTGCTACAGTGGCTGTGAACAGTTAAATCACTGAAATCCATAAGTCTTTTGAGTCTGTTATCCTGTAAGAAAGTAGGATTTCTTCTAATTAACCACAGGATGGATCCCAAGTGCTTACTCTGCACTTGCTCTGCATGCAGATCTGCCTTTGACATCATTGGGATTCCAGAGAGAGTAGGATTGCAGAGGAGATCCTCACACTGGATAAGAAAATGAAGTCTGAGAATATTTTCTTCAAAAAAGGAAGACTGTTTCCAGGGGAAAAAAAAAAAAAAAAAAAAAGATTATTAAACAGCTGCATTAATTGAGAAAAAGGATGTAAGGGGAAGAAGAAATGATGCTTACATCTTTTTTTTCTGCTTTCCTTCTCATTTAGACAATGTAATGCATTAATGTCACATGGGCTCTGACTTGAGATTTTGTTGTCTGCTCAAACAGCCTTTTATCCAGTACTTACAGTTTGTTGTGGTAGCTATGCTGCTGTAATACACAATTTTTTAGCTGCGTATTTAGATAGTAAACATTAGAAAGATCTATGGAGTTAATTTTTGACACTGAAGAAATGAGTAAATCCCTTCCTATGCAAATATTATCATAGAATCATAGAATCATAGAATCACAGAATCACAGAATGGTCTGGCTCAAAAAGGACCTCAAAGATCATCTAGTTTAAACCCCCCCGATTGTCACTGGTTACCTAGATTTACCTGTTCCCATGACAGAGGGCAGCCGCCCCATAGGGCCCCTGGCCCAAAAAGGAAGGGAAAAGGGGAATGGGAAAAGAGAACAGTGGCAGCAGTCTAAGGAGGAAAACTTATTTTACCAAATATGATATCGGAATACAAGATAACACAATATGATACAATATGATTGAGGCTAATAATCGAACAAAACAGAGAGAGGGAGTACCCAGAAATTGAGAGGCCTACTGTGAACCTACTGACACGTCTGGAATGCTCCCCACTCTCCGAGAGTCTGAGAGAGAGAACTCCAGCCTGGGAGCGAGATTGTATATGTTCTCCTCCCGTGACTTCTCTCTGACCGCAAAGTCCTCTGGTATACGTTGTTTTCTTCTGAGAGCTGAGTATTCAGGATGCTGTTATTCCACGGAACCGGAGTATGAACTTTTTTAATGATCTATACTGCACATGATGTTATGATGTGGAATATTGACAACAACATTACAAAACCATGACACTGATATGTGCAGGGTCTCTAGACCAGGCTGCCCAGAGCCACATCCAGCTGTGCCTTGAATGCCTCCTGGTATGGGGCATCTACAACTACTCTGGGCCTCCTATAACAAAGGGCTTGGAAACTGTGAAATCATGGAAATTTTAGACAAATTGTTTTAATACATACATTGTTATGCATATGTATGTTCATGTTCTGTAAAATACTACAGTGGATAATATTATTTGAAGAAAACTTGCTGAAATGTAATCAAATAATTTGCATCAGGCACCTGAAGTTTAATGGCAAAGCTTATCTAGTTTAAGAGCAAACATGAACAGTGTAGCTAATTTAAATAATCTTATTTTTAAATTAAATATTATAATAAACTACACCAAAGTAGTAGCTATCTAATAAATTATCGGTAGATTTTTGAAGAATAGATCTGTAATTCAAATAATTTGATATCTGAAGAATAATATGTTCTAAGACAATTTATGAACAGAAATAAAAGGGATGGAATAAATCAAATATTAGTTTTGAATTACCAATTCACCTTTATTAGATATTTATTATAATATGAATTAGAGAATTGAACTGGTTTTCTTCAACTGTCTGAGGATTGTGATCTTTGTTATGACATATTAATATCAAATGGTTGTCTTGCTACTCTTAAATTATTCTATAGATTTATGACCATAAAATTTATTAGTCGTATAGTAGATGTCTCACCAACCTTTGACCAGGACTTGCTTGGACTTGTTCATCTGTGTCCTTCAGGAAGCTTTGAGTCAGTGGTACAAAAGAATAATCTCTTACAGTAGATTACAGCTATTTTCCATGAAATAAAATGAAAAAAATTAAGAAGCTTGTAATTGGCACAATGTTAGTAAATTAACATTTCTTACAGAATTGGATGCAACATATGAGCTAAGATTTTAAGTGTATAGTATTATTCTGAACTTCCATATGCTTTCTGCTGCAGAAACAGTCCAATACATTTACATAATACCTGAAAATGCAAAATTGTACATAATTATTTTTGGTATTTTTTTGCTATTATTTTACAGAAATTTTACCAACAATTTATCCAGTTTCCATGAACACAGATTTCTAAAATGAGATTCAAATATCCTGTAAAAGATCTCAAAAGAAAATAATCTGTTCAAATTCATTTTTTCAGGGCAGCCAGCTTCTCCAAATGAAGTCTATAATTTCAGCACATGTTCAAACAAGTTCTGTTAAAAAACTGACAAATTAAGATAATTATCTTTTAAACAGATATTAATGAATTTTCTATATGTTCAGATTTTTAAGTGCTTTTGTGTTTACCTATTACCATAGTTAATATTCACATAGTTAGTATTCACATTTTGCCACTGTAACTCAGCTCAGCAGAGTCTTAGAATTTACTTGCTTGTATTCATCAGCTACATTTAGTCCTCTCAGGTTCATGAGCAAAGCCTTGAATCCGGTAGCATGCAGTCCATCCCACCAGACACACATTTAAAGCCCATCAAAAAGATGTATCTCTGTTTTGAAACTTGGTGGATATGTGGTTCTTGGTTTTCATTAAGCAAATTGTGAATGCATGTTTGGACTCATAATGTTACAATACAATATATCCTTAACAAATAATTTGCAGTGAACTTGACCAGAACAATTAGAAGATTGTTACAAATACATCTACATCAGTAGTGGGAAGCAGGATGAATGACTGAGAATTTTATAAGTCAGTGAGGAAAATGGAGAAGGAGAAAAAAAAAAATACTTGGAGAATGAATAGAAATATTCACATTAAAAAATCCTGAGGCAAAATTATGCATTGGTATTTTTTAAAGGTAATGTGTTGCTGCTTTAGGACTCATTAGAACAAAATCTTGACATTAAATTTATTTTACAGAAGTGCCAGAAATACTTTATTCTTAGACAACCTATAACTATTTAATCACAATTTCCATGAGAAAAGACTGTTGTATATCATGATTCTAGCAATTAGGAAGTTTAAATGCATCGTTATATTAAACAGATGCTTTGCACACTTTCCTACCTGTAGTCATCTTGAGAGAAATGTCATAATTAATTGCTCTGTTGTCTGTTTCAAGCCGAAGAAAAGGAAAATCTGAGTCTTGATGAAACTGTAAATAGTCAAACTTTTCTCAGTAAGAAGAGAATACTAAGGCATTTCTTGTGTAAACTGCTAAATATATCTCAATAGGCTAGTCTAACGAAGACCTTGAATATCTAAGCATCTTGACAAAATGATAAATAGTCCCTTTTATCAAGGGGAAAATGTTGTAAATAAGTTTTTCTAATGCTTTTATTTTATGAGATTAGATTAATTTTTCATTGCTTTATTTTATCACATTACCTTTAACTAGGACACTGAGTACTCCTTGTAGTTTGTAACATGCGCATTTCACTTAGAAGCAAATGCCTTCCCATAGTAAAATTTGTTCCTTTTCTCCATTTTTTTCCTCCCAAGCTTTACATTACTTGGTAAACAGAGTAACTCAGCTAAAGTCAATGGACTTACTCAAAATTTATCCTTATGTATAGGAGAATATATTTTAGCTGTTGCCGTTCTCAACCTGTCCCCTGTCTCCCCTTCCATCTCGAATACTGGCCATGCATTTGCCAAACAGTTATTAGTTCATTAAGTGTTACAGGAAAAAGGAAAAAAACAAAAAACAGAAAAAAAAAAAGGAAAGATTGTCCTTCTAATTTACTACTTTCACATGATGCATTTGCTACTGCAGGCCACCAAGACAGTGAGCTGAAGAATTTCACTGTGCCTCTGTGAACTAAGTAATTATCTTCAGGCTTGACTTGCTGTCTCATAATTTTGGTTGTGCCTGGTGTCATTTTCTCATAAGACTATCTACATATAAACAGAGGGATGTGTGATGGAAGACCATGAGATTTGAATATGAATTATCTCTTTGTTGTGTATTGTATCTTATGCATAAATTCATGGCTTTACCGTTTGCAAGTTATCAAAAGATAAAAACATTTCATGGCTGAAAATTGTTTTCATTATTCCATTCTTTATTTTTCTACATAGTGGCTTTTAATTCACTGTGTTTTGTTTTTAATTTCTTTCTAGACAGGCTTTTTATTGAATATATTATGTTAGGATTTTATTAGAGGATGCCCCTTTTCTGGCACCAAATTCCTGTGTGTATGGGTAATGATGTCAGAACTGTTCTATGCTAGGGGTGATTTTTCTGGTGTACACAGTGTTTTAAGTCTGGGACCCCTTGTCAATACTTTTGGGAGCTTTTTTTTTTTTTTCTTTTTCTTTTTTTCTAACCATGTTCTGAATGATTCCTAGTTTTGATTCCCAGGATCAAATCTAAAAATCAAAGCTGTTACAACTAGGGTCAGTTTGCAGGATTCATTGCCTCAAACAAGGCAGCAAGCATGTGCACACTGTGCAGGATTTGCCTGTTTACTGCAAAATGACCAAGCAGCCAAACTCATAGAACTGCCATGTACAATAAATATTAGGTCTGACCTCTTGGCTGAGATCAAATGTGAAATCACTTTAATATCTGATACATTACCTCCCATGGGGCTATGTTCTACCATTGCAAGGAAATGGACTCAGTCTTCTGACAGGTCATTTCCTTAGCTAGCTACTACTAGGTGCAATTGTACTGAGATCAGCCATAAAGGGAAGGTTCTGGAAGATGGGAAGGGCACTAAGTACTCTATACTTCGTTGGGAAATCTTCTCATGGCTCAATAAAGGGCATTTGTTTTGCTATGGAAATAAAAGTGCTATTTGAGTCTCTCAGATAGGGCAGTATGTTGACAGAATTAGCTGGTTCACTGCTAAAGAATTTCTCTCTTGAATTCTGGCATGCAGATCAAGATCCTTGCAAAAAGATGTGAAAAAAAATTTGTTGCCTACCTATTTGAAACTTGGTTTAGTTGTGCCAGTGGTGTAAGTTGTGTTTGTAGACAGCCAATCATTAAATAACATCTAATGGAGTAGTTTTGTAAACTTCCAAATGAAAAATCCAGCAATCAGTCAGCTTGCTGGAGATCTGCATGTTATTTAGTGTTTAAATAACAATAATTTAGATTAATGCAGTCAGAACCCCTATTATCCAAAAAAGCACAGCATACTTTATGTGCTATTGATATGCTTTTCCTTGGCATCTGTGTAGTAGCAGGAGACCATGACTCTGTGACTTTTTCCACTGGCAATTTTTCATGAACAAGACTTATACTAGCTAATGTTTTTCTTTAATAATTTGTGGTCAGGCACACTGCCTGTCACATCTGCAATCTGACTAAGCATGGAAGCAATTAACTGTGATCATCGCTATTTTCAGAATTAGTGTGCAGCCATACCTGAGTCTCCAACAAATACAGTGGTGGTTCAGGACTTTTTATTGTTAATCACTGAATAAGCAGTTTGAGAAGTATTTCATCTTGAGCAGAAAAAGCCTCATACATGGAGATACATACTGAGCACAGTGGCACAAACATTAGGAATGGAGAATGATCCCCACTTGCCTTCTTCTAGTTTCCTTTTCAGATTTGCCATCTTTCTTACTATTTCATTTGACAAACCCATCTTTCAAGTGGCGTTAAGCTCCATGCCTTGGCACAGGGGAGAGCTGTTCTCTATATAGTCCATGCTTCTTCCATTTTTGTCCTTTTAGCTAGAGCAAGGATGGTGTTTGCACACTGTAGTATTATAGATGTAGATAGAGGTCTGCCATATTTTGGAGAAATCTGTATCTCAAAGAAACTGGTCTTCCTCATCTTATTTTGCAGACTTAGCCAGTGAATAGGAGAAGCTATCTATCACAGGAGAAAGAACTCAGAACGTGCTGGGAAAACTGGAGGATAATATCAGCTTCTATTACTAAATTCAAGGGATAAGTCTGATATTTGCTAGGTCTTTTGCAATTATTTGCTAAAACTGGTTTCACATTTAGGAAACACTGACATTTTCTTAGAAGAAAACTATTATTTTTTTTTCTCCCATAAACCCAAAAAGGAAAAAAAAAAAATCAAAATGAAAACAAAATCATTATTTTTTTTTTTAAAACAAGTGTTGGATAAAAAGACACTAGTAAAATGTATTCCATGATGTGGTAATTTCCATATCATATTCAGTTCTTGAGAAGGCACTGTCTTTTTCTAAAATACTTTGTGAAAACTTTCCTGGCAAAATAATGTCAGTTAGGTCTCAAAAACAAATTGCTGCTAGGCCTCCCCAAAGGCCCATAGATTCTACCACTGATTTAAATATGATTTCCACACTTAGAATAAGATAAATTTTCCACCAGGAACTGAGATTGACTTCTGATGTCATCTGTAAGCAACAAAAGTATTTCTGAAAAGCTATTTTCTTTATTCTGTAATGGTAATATTTCTAAAGCAATTTCTCTTGGAAGAAGAAATAATTTATAGAATTCTGTTTATTCTAAAACATGCACCATTACAGTAGGTACTGATTTGAATGCTTGAGTAAGACAAAGTTTTTACCAAATTAAGTTTTCTTTCTCACCATCCAATCCTATTAGATTTAGTATAGCTCTGGAAAAAAAGCGTCGCCGCCTGATTTCTTAGGACAGAAACCAGAACAGCTTCAGCAAGCAGTCACATATGCAGAAGAAAACGTTGTAATGCTTTCTGTAGAAAAGGAAACCCAGGAAAACATGTGTGTTTTATTCAAAAGTTATGTTCCATATTTTGTCCTTCATGTTTATACTAGAATTTAATAAAAATATATCCACAAAAAATGTTAATGCTGCCTCTTCATTTTGCACTCAGCTTGTAAGATCTATTTCCTTGACCAAACCCCAGCTGCTAGACAACTAGTTTATTGACTTGAAAAAGGCTTTGTTCACTTAATCCATGCTGTATGTCCAAGATGAGCCTGTTTTTAACTAGCTGTAAAAATAAACAGAGAATAGGAGGAAATAATAATAATTACAAAAAAGCCATAGTCTAGAGCCAATGATAATACAGTAACAATAATACAGCATGTGAACAAAAGGTTCTTACATCACAGCACACATTGTGGTCATTTATGTTATGAAACATAATTTGAAGAGAGAATAACTCATCAGTAGCATAACATTTTCCAATGTTAGGAAAAGTATAAGACTCTAGCTTGTCATGTTTGCCTCCATTAGCAGTGTTTGTGCTTAATGCAAAGATTCAGCTCCATAAGACAATGGCCTCAGTTAATATTATTGCTTATGCTCAAGTTACAGCCAACTGAGAAAAAGACACAAAACCGGAAAAGTCTCCTCTTCTTTCTTTCTTTCTTTATTTATTTATTTTTTCCCCTGAGAAAGCTGGATAAGGCCCTGGGTGAAAATGTTATGAAGGCTTCCTGTTTTAAGGCAGATTATTATTCATGATCTACAATTTGGCTGCCAAAAATATCACCAAACAATAAAATATGGATGCTTCATTATAAGCAACAGTTCTTTGGAAAATATAAGAAGAAGAATAACTAAAAAACAGAATGCACAATTACTTTATTAAGTCATTTTTATGTCTTTTCTGAGTTTATTACCAGAATATGGGCAATGTCAGTATGTGGATCCCATTCACATCATCCACTGCCTGATAACATCACAACTATTTTCAGTTCTCTGTGCTGACTGGAAACAACAGATCTGTTTTGCTACAATTTAGTCATGCTTCATTTGAAAGTTAAAAGCAACTCCTGGGAGAAGGGAAATTCTTTATTCAGGACTCCTTTTATAAGCAGTGTGGTTGGAACTGGAATATTTAAATGATTGTTTCTAAGCCTTGCTTTAGGCCTTGCGTTCTTTTCATTTCAAGGGGGAGAAATGTATTGCAGCAGATAGAAGTAGACTTTTTATTACCCAAGCAGCATGCTGACATCAGGCAGTATTAAAAAAAAAATAAAATAATAGAAGTCCAAAAAAGATATTATTATCAAGTGAAATGTTATCATTACAGAATACGTGGAGACAAGATTATTGAAATACTTAATGTTTATTTCCAGAAATAGTATCATTTGGCATAGCACTGGAAATTTTTGTAGAAACTTGCCAAGAACACCCATATTCTTTTTAGTGAACCTGCATATTCATGGAATAAACACACTTTCTTTTGAAGGCTCTCTGGTTCTCTATTCTGGTTGCAATAAGTATATGTTGCTATAGATTACTCCCAGTTTTGCGATAGAACAAAATATTAAAAATTAATAACAAACAAAATTAAAAACAAAGCGAAGTATGGCAGGATTGTCTTTTCTGAGAAATTCAAAAAGATTAAATGTGTATGCTTAGAGATGAGATGCTGAGAAGCATTTGGTTTGGCTACAATAAGGTTAGTAGTGAATAAGTACCTGCAAATTCTGTGTCAGTGCGAGCTGAGAGTCTCAGTTTATCTGGGATGCAGATCTCTGGAGTCCTGGGCAAGTCTTTGTGGTGCTACACTTGCTGGTAAAAAAGTTTCCCATAATCCCCAAAGGTTATTAAACACTTACTCATTTTCAAAGATAATGTGGAAATGTGCAGCTTTTTCTGACTCCTTAATCCATTCTCTGCAGAAGTTCCTGTACAAATAGTCTGCGGCAATGGGAATGGGAAGAAGGAAAGAAAACAGTAAAAGGTGAGTAGTATTCTGATAAAATATAGGGCTTTTCTGATCTTTTTTTTTTTTTTTAAATACATGTCGTTGTTGCATAACCTTTATCAATAAAACAGTGATTTTTAAATCCCTTTTCAACAAGTGGTCTTTTTGATTAATAACTGAAAATTTCTGAGATATTACAAATGTAATTAGTGCTGGGAGAGAAATTATCTTATCTCTGGTCTTTCAGCATACTGTGCAGCATTCATACAGTTGATGGGCTGCAGTCAGTGGAGAAGGAAGTGCCCCGGTGGCGCAAGTGGTAGGAATGCTGCCTTGCAACACCAGGGCCCGGGGTCGAATCTCCTCTGTGGTGCAAGTGATAGAAGTGCCGCTCTGCAGCACAGAGGCTAGGATCCTGGGGGTTGGACTTGATGAACTCTAAGGTCCCTTCCAACCCTCACGAGACTATTACTATTACTATTTTATTCTTTCCTTCTTAAATACCTGTGGATGCCACTAAACTCTGTGAGTTTAGGTACCATTTTGTTTTCCTATGCACAGGAGCATCAAGAGTTACAGTCATCATCATCATCAATGAATTACAGGAATCTCCACTGTGATGTTATGTGAAGTGTGGTCCTTGTGGGCTTTAAAAAAAAAAGGTTATTTTTGAATTTTTCAGTACACCTGACACACAACTTTCTATGACAACTGCCACATGTCAGGAACAAATGAGATAGAAAAGTTTACTGTTCATATAAATGGACTCTTACCTTCTTCTATGTGCAAAAATGACTGCCTTCCAAAGGGAAGGAGAAGCTGACAAGTGTGTTATAACAAAGCCATAATATTCCCAGGCTGCCCAGGGAGGTGGTGGAGTCTCCTTCTCTGGAGATATTCAAGACCCGCCTGGATGCCTACCTGTGTGACGTGGTGTAGGGAGCCTGCTTTTGCAGGGGGGTTGCACTCGATGATCTCTAGAGGTCCCTTCCAACCCCTAAAATTCTGTGATTCTGTTTGATTCTGTGATTTCCTTTTCTGTCTTACTGGACACACCTCCACCAGTAAGATGGGTATGGTGGGAACTGCTTGAAAACACTCATTTAATACATCATGTGGTACTTGGTCCTGAACTGGTGAATGTAACAAAAGTAAAAAATGTTATAGACATTAAGAAAAAGTATGTGGTATTGTAGTCAATGAAATTCATAACTGGACATAGAAGTGTCCAGTGGCATAGGCTGAGGAAAGCTTTAAGTAACACAGCCAGTAGAAAATCTGAATTTTGATTCACGAAACAGTCTACTAAAATTATTCAGTGCTCACTGCAATAGTGTTGCATTCAGTGCACCTGTGGACTTTATTTTCCTCAGTCTTTTGATGCTGTGTAGTTTCTAACAGCTATTGATTGTATTTTTCCAGCTCTTTTGACAATAACACTGTAAAGTGCCATGAAGTATCAAGATTTCTAAAAGGGTGAGGTAATTCTTAGAGGTAATAATACACTGTGCAGCTTTTGTTTAACCTTGTAAAACTCTTTAAAAAGTCACAAATTATTTGGTAAGTGCTGAAAAGTAAGATGTATTTTCACTTTAATCTTCTAAACTCCAACTCCTAGTCTTGTACTTCAGCTCCAGACATATTACATTATGCATCAGCATAGTCAGTGACTCATTTACAGTAGTTACAGCAAGGAACACACTTTTGTGAATGTCAGTAAGGAGTTCTTGTTTCTTCCATGAGATCATAGAATCATAGAATTACCCAGGTTAGAAAAGACCTTGAAGATCATCAAGTCCAACCGCAGCCTAACCAGTACCCTAACTCTAAAAACCCTACACTAAATCATATCCCTAAGTACCGCATACAAATGGCTCTTAAACACAACCAGGGATGGTGATTCAACCACCTCCCCGGGGAGCCTATTCCAGTACCTAACTACCCTTTCTGTAAAGAAGTTCATCCTAATATCCAACCTAAACTTGCCCTGGTGCAACTTGAGGCCATTTCCCCTCATCCTGTCACTTGTCACTAATGAGAAGAGACCTGCCCCACTCTCACTGTAAGAACCTTTCAGGTACTGGAAGAGGGCGATAAGGTCTCGCCTCAGCCTCCTTTTCCCCAGACTAAACAGCCCCAGCTTATATAGCCTCTCCTAGTAGGGCTGATTCTCCAAGCCCTTTGTGAGCCTCGTTGCCCTTCTGTGGACCTCCTCCGGTACCTCCATGTCTTTCCTGTGCTGAGGTGCCCAAAACTGAACACAGTACTCAAGGTGAGGCCTCACCAATGCCGAGTACAGGGGCAGGATGACTTCCCTAGTCCTGCTCACCACACCATTCTTGATACAAGCCAGGATGCCATTGGCCCTCTTGGCCACCTGGGCACACTGCTGGCTCATATTCTGCCAACTGTCCATCAGCACACCAAGGTCCCTTTCCATCAGGCAGCTTTCCAGCCACACCTCCCCAGGCCTGTAGGGTTGCCTGGGGTTGTTGTGACCAAAATCCAGGACCCGATACTTGGCCCTATTGAAACTCATGCCGTTAACCTTGGCCCATCGATCAAGTCTATCCAGGTCCCTCTGTAGTGCCCTTCTCCCCTCAGGCAGATCAACACTCCCTCCCAACTTAGTGTTGTCTGCAAATTTGCTGAGGGTGCAGTCAATTCCCTCATCCAGATCATCCATGAAGATGTTAAAGAGAAGCGGCCCAAGCACAGAGCCCTGGGGGACGTTGCTCATGACTGGCCACCAACTGGATTCTACTCCATTGATCACAACTCTCTGGGCCTGGCCATTCAGCCAGCTCTTCACCCAGCGGAGCGTGCACCCATCCAAACCACAGGCAGTAAGCTTCTCTATCAAAATGTTATGGGGGACAGTGTCAAAGGCCTTACTGAAGTCCAGGTAGACCACATCAACAGCCTTACCTTCATCTACCAAGTGGGTCACCTTGTCATAGAATTAAATCAGGTTAGTCAGGCAGGATCTACTGTTCAGAAACCCATGCTGACTAGTCCTGATCCCTTGTTTGACGTTTAGTTGTTCCATGATGATACTCGAGATTATCCTTTCCATAACCTCCCCGGGATCTTCACCTGCTGCTGAAAGAAGGAGTTAAAATCACCAGCTTCTGATCAGCACTTGCAAAAACAATTGAAAAAAAATGACAGATATTAAATGGATTCTCTATCAGCTCCAGGAGAATTAGGACTCAAATTCCTGATTAGTACTATTGAAATAATTATTAAGAATTTTTTTCTTTTTTTTTCTTTTTTTTCATTTTAAATTGTAATTTAAATATCTTTTTATCTTTTTTTTCCTTCTTTTTTTTACATGTTTTTTACAAAAACTTGAATCATTGTGTGTTATTCTGGGTTACAAGAGTGAGGACTTTTGCTCTTGAAAACTGTTCCCTTTTCCAAATCTTGTTCAAGATACAGTAAAAAAAGCACAGTCTTATCCTCTGCATTTCCTTACACCAAAGAGATTTAAAAGAAAATAACTTCACAGACAAGAATCCAGTATTCATTTAGGGTACAGAGAAAGGAAGCCAGGCTTTGGTGCCTCCTGATGAGGGTTCTCACGTGGGAGGTCTGAGGTCTGGATACTTCTCTCTTTGCAGGGAGCCTTTCTGTGGTCCAGAAACTGTTCAAGAAAATGTAATATAACCACTAAATTTTTATAACTTGCTTTTAATTCGTGATGTTATCAGTGTTAGCGAACTTTAAATCCAGATGTGGAGTTTATTTTTGCAAAGAAAAAAAAAAGCCTGTGATAGGATTGGCTGTAATTATCCTCTTAATATGTTCAAAGTCCTTGGTTCTTTTACACATGCAGACAGGCATGCTCAATAATACAGACACAGACACATATATGAAACTAATACTACTTTTGATGTTATGGGGATTTAGTAGCTATCTTCCCAGCAGGGACAAGCATCAGGCATATTGTACAACTCAAACCATTCCTGCTCCTCCTGAGAAGGCAACTGCTCATATTCTCTGTTCTCAAGGGAATGGAATACTTTCTCTCTTGTCAGGCTGTGCTGAAGATGTCTCTGTTTTGAATACTTTTTTCATCCAAATTGGTTGTACAAAAATATTTTCTGCCTGCTGAGTTACTGAGAGAACACATCTATTCTACCACTGTATAGGAGATGTAGCGAAGTAGCTCTGGGATTTTAATGCTGAGAGAGAAGCTTTGGATCTGAACATGATGAGAAGGGCAACATGATGAGAAGGGAAGCATCCAGACAAAGATTTTGGTCCTGTAGAGATGTTGTTTAACTCTCTCTGTTCTTACAATCTCAACACATTTGGAAGGGACTACCTTGTTCACAATGTCATGCACATATTTGAATAAGGAATATGGTATGACTTAGCAATCCACTTATAATACTTTTGTTTTGTTTTGTTTTGTTTTTTTTTGTTTTTGTTTTTTTTTTGTCTATGTCAGAGCATGAAATATTATTAAAACTTCTGAATAAGTCAAGATGCAATTTTTTAAAGGCAAATAAGTTTTTTAATGTCTCTTCCTTTTGGCCCAAAACTTTGTGTTTGAAATCTGGTATGTTTTCAAAGATCACTTTTGATTCAGTAAAATGCATGTTATTCCAATGCTTCTTTTTTCTGTGGAAATACTCCGTGAAGATGTAGAACAAAGAATGAGAGCATTTATTTTTATGTTATGACCATCATCTGCAAAGGAGAAGTCACAGTCCTTCAATAATATCCTCTTACTCAAAATTCATCAGTAGTAGTAAGGAGAGCTCAAGCCGAGACACTGTGCCAACAGAGAGTGTAAAAAAAATATATGATCTTATCCAACATTAGCAGGATTCATGTCTTATAAAGAAGTGTACCCACAAATGTCCTGCCCTGTGCATGTAAGTTTTTGGAATAGGACTGCACAGCAAGATAAAGGTTTATTATGCATGTGCTTACTTCATCTATTTACCATGGCTAACAATAACAAAGAATATGGGTAAATAGTTCACAGTAATAAAAAATTCAAGCTCTTCTGAGACTTGGACTATCTTCTCTTGTGTTTAGAGCATGTAAGCACAGGCAGTAACATCTATCACCAACTTAAACAAATATCACCTTTTGATTTCTTTGCTAATCGTTAATTTTCATATAAACGAAGATATTGCCAGATTCATAGAATCATAGCAGTTGGAAAAATGATCAGGAGCATCTAGTCTAACCCCCAGCATATCTGCACTATGCCCGCTACCCATTAACCTTGTCATTCAGTGCCACATACACATAGTTCTTGAACACCTCCAGGGACAGTGACTTTACCACCTCCCTGAACAGCCTGTGCCACTGCCTCACCACTCTTTTGGAGGATAAATTTCTTCTAATATCCAACCTGAACCTCCTCTGGTGCAACATTGCCTTTTTTCATATTAAGAGATTCTTGTGAGAATACTAATCAGGTTCACTTCCAAAGATCAAGTACTCAGACCTGAATGAATGTGCCTCTTGTATTAAAACTTATGAACATAATACATAATTTTCCTGGATTGAAGAGCTTTGTTTTGATTACATTAATATAATTTGCTTTGAATCCTCCTGCCAGTGAAGATTTTTCAAAAGGGTCTACTAGGAGACCTCCCCTACTTTAATATTTGATGTCTTCTACATAGGGAGGATCATTCATTCCACAAGAGTATGAATAACAAGTGAAGTCATACTATTCCCATGTACCAAGTGTTAGTGCCCTCAAAACAACCGCTACATGGGCCTCCAGGAATAGAACTCTGTCATTCGCTGCATTCATATGTGATGCCTAACATTTCATTAGACTGATAAGCCACTGCACTTTTGAGTAATAGCTAGGTCTGAGGTAAACAAATAAATAAATAAATCTATTAAGTCTTGTTTGGACTGTCCTGAGTGAGACAAGTGAGACTTAGAGGCTTAAATTTGGGTCAGTCGGGCTTTCAGGTTAGCTTTGTAACCATTTTACTTTCCAACATCTTTATCCAACAACTTTTGAGACAAAACGTGTTCCCTAGTTCACTGTCTTATTGCAGTCAGAAGCATTCCTTCTTTTGTAGTTACTTCCAGTACCAAAGAACATGGAGCAGAATTTGAATGCTATCTGCATCCCTGCAATAGGTAGGATCGGAAAATTTATTTTACTGTAATTCCCCCTAAGCTTCTTTTTTTTTTTTTTTTTTTTTGTAATTTAGATTTAGTTAGGGTTTTGTTTTGTTTTGTTTTTACTAACTGTAACTTACACTGATTCAGTGAATTCTCAGTTTTTCAGCTATGGTTGTCTGAAAGCTGTTGCTGATACTTAATTAATCCTTCATGTTAGATGCAAAGGGTTATGAGTGGACTGTTTCAGCATTTGGTGCTCAGACATCTGTTCAAATTCCTAGCTGTGCATCCTGACTGGTTCATATGCATATATTGCCACACTGTAACATCACTGTTACAAAAACAAAAAGTTGCTTCTGTAAAACTTACCAAGGAATGTATAGAAGGAGGTTACCATAAACTGAAATAAAGTTTTTTGTTTTTGTTTGTTTGTTTGTTGTTTCCCGCCCCCCCCTCAGAATATTTATATCTTTTGTGTATTTTAGTATCCCCAAGTTGAGATGTATTGTCTCAGAGCCGTTACAGATACAAAACTATTCCTGATACACATATGGTTCTGCAATTTAGTCCTTTCAAATAAGAGAAAAATCAGCACACAAGATTATTTTTCCAGTGCTCACATTCATTAAATGCAAATGCGAGTGCAGTAAGGAAAATATGCTATCAGTGAAGCCTATGAAGATTCAAATAACATTTCTGAAATGAGTGTAGTTGTACTTATTTTCCATTGAAGTAACTGAGAGCAAATTGCAACTTAATCTCTTCACTTGTTACTAATATTCTTTAATTTCTTTTCAAAAGCGTAGCAAATGAGATAAAAGTTTAATTCTATCCAAGACCCTTATAAACTGAAATATAGGAATTCTTTCCTTTTCCTTTCCTTCAGCTTAAAAATTCATCAGAGTATTTTGGATGATTCCCATATTTTTAGATCTACTTATTGGCTGATGGGAGTGGAGCAGTTCAAAATGTTCATGCTGTAAAATCTACAAACAGTATATCATCTAATTCTAGGCAACCCAGATCAGCTCAAGGGATACCTCGTTTTCAATCTCCTTTTCTCTCCCTTTTTGTTTAGTTTTATTTTATTTTATTTTATTTTATTTTATTTTATTTTATTTTATTTTATTTTATTTTATTTTATTTTATTTTATTTATTTGTATTTTATAGGATTTTGTATCGCTTTGTTTGTGCTTGGTTTACTTTACAATATTTCAGTCTGCAGCATTTCATTAGGTGTATCAGAACCACAACAGCTATTGCCCATGCTAAAATAAATCTGTAGCTTTAAAATCTGAACCTCATATTATACCTATTATTACATCAACTCCCTTCACTGAAAACTGTTTTATATACTAAATAATTTGCATTACGGAATACTTACCATATTACAGTTTATACTTTGTCAGAAATGGAAGACTGCTTTTTTTTTTTTTTTTTTTTTTTTCAACCAATGAAGACATATTGATAGTCTAGAAAGAAATTTTAGGAATATGCGTGGATCCAATCCTGCAAACATTTGAACATGAGAGTTCCAAATGCTGAATCCTGAATGTAATTTTTCAGATGTCTGAGGCATCTTAGACATTTCATGCACTGTGTGACCTAAAACCATTTGGTGTGCATTCAGTAAAAGTCTGTTTGAATCATGCAGATGCTTTTACTGATGATACATTTGTGCAGATTTTCATAATAATTGTATTCAGGTCTTTGTATACTCCTTAGCAATGTAATTAATCCTTATTAAGGCTAACATCAAAGTTTATACTTAATTTGAAGCATGTTTAATTTATTAATTTATTAAGACTTTTTTTCTTTTTTTTTTTAAACATTTGTTAAATTCATTTTATCATCACTACTTCCCTGTAAAACAGCTTAAACTCTCAGTGTACAGATATATATGTATCTATTCTTCAACCTTACTCATATCCAAAGCTTGAGATCCATTGAAATGCGACAGATACCTAACTAGGACTTAACTAGAACTTCATACAACTCACCATTTTTTAAATTTGTATTATATTTGATATGTTTTTATATTTGCTATAAGAAAAGAACTCATTTGGCTTATTCTTACAGATTTAATCTTATAGATTTTAATTATTTTAACATTTTGACAATTGTTTGAAAATTCTTAAGGATTGTAGAAGGCATAAGATCATTTTTTAATTTAATTTTTTCCTTTTCCATTTTCTCATTATTTTGTTAATAACTAAATATTAAGAATTTTATAGTGTTATAAACTCTTACATAACTTTATCCAGGCATTTAATAGATTCAGTATTATAATTTGTATGCAGTGTTATTATTTTATCATTTCAGAAATATTCCTTAATATCAGTATTAATTTATAATTTGTACTTAATTTTATATCAGATGTATTCTTTTAAGAACTTCGGGGAACAATCAAATGTTCCCTCTGAATGTGCAAACTCAGTACAATCACTAGATCCTAAACATCCAAAGTAAATTGTGTGATGTTACAAATTACCATCTGAAGGTGACACAAAATAACATAGATTTCTGAAAAAACGTCCTGTGTCAAAAACCTATCTTTTCAGGCCCTTGTATAGTGCAAATTAACTTAGTTATTTTCTGTTTAGACATTCATTTTCTGGATAGCTTTTCCTCTTGATAAATAATGCATCATGGCCTCCTGTCATAGGAATGTCTGTATTTGCTTGGATAAAGCTTTATGCATCTGAATATGGACCAGGAGATGAAAATGTGCAGTGGTCCTAGGGCCCACTGCCTCACAGAAGAGCTTAACAGGACTAGGTGCTTTTACCTATTTTTTCCTGATTGAATACTGACTGTGTTCAGGAGTAACGAAGGAGCAGATGACTACCATCAGTGTATTTTGTCTTTCTTTATATATATATATATATATATATATATATATATATATATATATATATATATATATGGATATAATCCTCTCTATCAATTATAAAGTATCGCATATTAATAGTAAAAGCCTTCTAGGGTCATGTGATATAAAGGGATTCTCTAAACCTGGGAACCAATGCTGAACAAGATCCCATGTGTAGTGACTTACAGGAGGAGACAGCATCAAGGAAATCAACTTCATTTAACTTAACTACAATTTATGAGGTCATTTATCCCTCCAAAAAGTTCCCTTAAATTTGGCAAGATTTAAGGAAGGTTGGTTACTGTACTTGAATGTTACTGTTTATAAACCTGGCATGCACTCTTTATTATATCATTAACTCTGTTCTATTTATGTGCTGTAAACTGCACTGTTTATGGTGTTTAGTTGTCCCAGACATTGCTCCTTAGTCCTCTCAGTTCTCAAGAGTTTCCTGGTTACTATGGGTCCAAGTATATGGCTTTGCAGCTTCTCATCTTTGATGGACAAGTTTCTTCTATTTCCAGATCCTTATTCTGACCTTCCAGCAGGAGACATTCCTTGGCCTTCGGAAGGAGGTGCTCTCAACAAGTAGTGCTCAGTGCAAGTCTACTTCAAATAAAACCTAGAACCTAGAGCTTCCTGGCTTTCTAGATAAAATTTAGTACATGCATGGAGTTGAGTCAATTATCTCTTTGTTTCTAGATGACAAGAATGTTTTCGATGAGGATTACAGCTTATCTGAATGTTTCTGTATAGACACAAAGGGCTTGCAGGATTTTAATCTTGAGTGCCTAGTGAGCTCAGATATTACAAAGTTAGGCAGTACTGAAAATCAACAGAATAGATTTATTTATCTATCTATCTATCTATCTATCTATCTATCTATCTATCTATCTATCTATTTATCTATTTATTTATTTTCTGGAACTTTTAGTGGATTTTCAGTTCCGGAGGTGTGACTTGTTCATAATGATGTGAACAGTTGTATTAGTCAAATGTTGCTGGACTGCTACATTTCCAATATACATAAGGAATAGTGAAAGGAACATCAGAAATAATTAAAATTATCCCCTTTTCTTTTTGGCAGTCCACTGCCTATCAGATACTCTCTGACCTTTTCATTGTTGAGCATGCTAATAATTTTATTTGTAAGGCAGAGAAGCAAATTATTTATTTGGAATTTTTATTTACCACAAAATATTTTCCTAATTACTTTCAGACCAAGCTCCACATAACTTGCTTAGCAATCTACAGCATATGTTATGCAAATTAGAACAGAAACTCCTGTTTTCCATAGAACTTGCCTATAACTCATTAATAAGACAGAATTTCTGATTCTTAACCTGGTCTTACTTTAATTTATTTTTTTTTTTTAAAAACCTGTAAGAGATTATAACAACAATTTACAACACCAGTACAAAAATTGCATCTGGATAAAACTTAAACTTCCAAGGCTCCTTTATAAAAATATTTTATATATATTTAATGTCATTTTCTGAAGCAATATTTTCTATTTATATATATATAGATATAGATTATGAAGATAATATATCAGAACTACAATACAGAAGGAAATAACAGATGAAATATAATTGAAAAATGCTTCTTTTACTAGGGACTATATAACTAGAGATTCCTCTGCATTTCCAATTCACAAGAAGCTTGTAAGAAAGAGTCTGGCACTATGTAAAAATCTATAGAGGAAATCTCAAATTGGTATTCAGGTACTTGGATGAATATCTTACATTATTAATCCCACTAAGACAAGGGCATTTAAATTGACAATCATTGCATCAGTTATCCTACCTTATAATTTTCAGTATCTACTAAACACAATTGCAAAATTCTTTTAGCAGAACTTGTATAGTCACCTGAGGGAAAGTAGTTATAAGGTCTGTATTACAGTTTGTCAAACTGACTAAAAACTCTGAAGTGAGAGTAGAATTTAGATATGTCTAGTGCAAAACAAGTTGCTTTATACTGTTTAATACTAATTAAGTACTAAGAATTTGAGAGTATTTGTTGATGAAAGACTCAACACAAGCTGGCGTTCTACCCTTGTAGCCCAAAAGGCCAACCGTATCCTGGGTTGCATCAAGGGAGGAGTGACCAGCAGGATGAAGAAGGTGATTCTGCCCTCTACTCTGCTTTCATGAGATCCCATCTGGAGTACTGTGTCCAGTACTGGGGCCTCCAACTCAAGAAGAACAAGGAGCTGTTGGGGCAGGTCCAGAGGAGGGCCACAAAGATAATCTGAGAGCTGGAGCACTTCCTCTTCAAGGACAGGCTGAGATATCTGGGGCTCTTCATGACAGAGATGAGAAGGCTCTTGGGGGACCGTTTAGCAGCCTCCCATTACCTGAAGGGGCCTCCAGGAAAGCTGTGGAGTGCCTTTTTATAAGGGCAGGTTGTGACAGGATGATAGGAAATGATTTTAAACTGGAATAGATTTAGACTAGATATCAGGAAGAAATTCTTTACTGTGAGAGTGGTGAGACACTGGAACAGGTTGCCCAGTGAGATTGTGGACACCCCCTCCCTGAAAGCCTTTAAGGCCAGGCTGGGTGGGGCTTTGAGCAACCTTGTTTAGAGGGAGGTGTCCCTGTCTATAGCAGGGGTTTGGAACAAGATGATCTTAAAGGTCCCTTCCAACACAAACCATTCTATGATTCTATGATTCTATGAATTGTGTTTCTCACTGAAAGAGAGTTTCTAACCGAAAACTACTATGCATTTGAACAATATTTTTGAGAGAAAAAGATTATAAATGACTTTGCTCTTTGTAGATTAATTATGGTTGCTTTGTTTTATCCTTGCTAGCGTTTCTCATTGCTGGGAGAAAATGTATAACAACAAAAGGAGATGGAAAAAGTAGGGTCTAAATGTTAAAGCATGCCCTTCAGAATAAGAAACTAGAAGTTTTAATCTTTGGCTGACTGCAAATAGTACGTGCATTTATTTGAACATTTGTAATACCATAGTCAGACTGCAATTTTACATTAAAGAATACATAAAATCTTGGAAGCGTACATTTATACCAGAATCCAGCTTATTCCAACATAAATCCTGATGTCAGTCATTGGCTGTCTCTGGAATTTTCCTTTTAGATGTTTATCTTGTGTTTACTGCTTTTCTTTTTCTTTTTCTTTTTCTTTTTTTTCTTTTACTTTTTTTTTTGTTTATATTCTTATTATTTATTTATTTTTTAATATAATCACTTAACTATACATACTGAAAAATTGGTACTCTTCCTTACTTACAGTTTACTCAGCACAAGTTTTGTAGAAAATATGACTTTACCTTAAAATTAACAAATTAACAAATTTACGGAGTGCTAACACTCCGTAAATATATAGTATTAAACTCCCATAACTGACTAGTACTTAAAAATGAGATGTCTTCAGAAAGAAAAAAAACAAAAACGTTTCACTAAGCAATGTATGATTGATTTTCTTCTTCATTTACTCTAATGACCACAGTCGTTACATATTTAACCTACTACAGCTAATAGGAATGTTGAATGCCTCTTTAGTATTGCCACTCCATCCTACACTTCCATATTTTGTATTTCTAAATAACCCTGCCCCTCTTCATTTGACAGTGAATTCTAACCTCTGATGCCAGGAAATGACTCAATAAATCAACATTACTTTGATCTGCAGAATAATGGGACTTCTCTTCATGATAAGGAAAAAATCCAGGTAAACAAATGAAAACTCGATAGAGGATGCTTCAGAAGACACATTCTTGGTCCACACAGAAAAAATTCTTAAGTTTTTTTGAGTACAGAAACAGATGAATATTTGTATTTACATTGACTTTTATCTAGTTTTTATGCTGGAGTATTAGCACAAAATATCTCAGAATAGTAGTAGGTGTCTAATTGAGTCACAAGTTCATCAGAATATAAAGCTACATATTACTAAAACACATTTGTCAAGTCCTTTTCCAGAGAGATGTATGGTTTTTATAAGTAGTCAGGAGTTGGACAAAGCAAGCAAGGTCAGGGCACTGTCTGTAATTATGCCTCAGCTGAAAGAAGCATCCCTAAATAACACATTTTATTTGTCTTTTCTGTGCAGGGTTTAGTTAACCACAGGGTTTGCCAGCAATGGAAATGGGGTCTTAATTACATTCCATAAAATCAACATTTTTTAAACTTAGTAGATGTAAGCAACCATTTACAAACAGTGTTTTCTTTAAACTATCACAACTCACTCAATACATTATGAATAAAATTTAACAATCCATGTGCGAATTACAGCCCTCACTTCAGTGTTCCCCTTTTATTTCGAGCTAGAGAATGGGAGATGGTTTAAAGAAGACAAAAATGACTTTCAGATCCAGTCTGCAAGATATATTGAACATGCAAACTAATACTCTAGAAGAACAAATGTTTTGGAGGTTAGCCATGTTTGTCACCACCCTTAGAGCAAAGAATCATTTGTTTGATTCCACAAGAAAATAATAAAAACAAAAACAAAACAAAACAAAAACAAAAACAAACAAACAAACAAACAAACAAAAAACAGTATTAAGACTGTCAAATATGAACATAAATGCAGACACTTCTAAAACCTCTAACTAAAATAAAATCCATAGGATTTTCAACTGTTTCAAAGAAAATAATGTTAATAATAACAAAGCTGAGCGAATAGGTTGTAATGAATTATTTAGACAATGAACGCCAAGTTCTGAGTGGAACATTTCCTATGGGGGGAAAAAAAAAAGGAAATATTTAAGCTGTACATGTTGAAGCTATACATATATCTATGTGCTATATTCAGATAAATATTCTTGCTCTATAGATCACATGAAAGGCAGATTTCACATCTTAATGGCTACTCAGAGAGATAAAGAAATAGTCCTTTGTCTTATTCAAATGGTGTATGTAACTAATGAACAAAAAATAGATGTCAAATTGTGACTTCTTGAATTAAAAACACAGCAAAATTTATAGGCATCCTCGCCATATGTACAGATATTGCAGTTATGAAAATATTTTTTAAAATTCACTATTCGGTGAGAAAAAGGAATGCTGATGTCATTTTTATTAAAAAGAAAGTTGAATCAAGCCAAAGATTTTGTAATTCCCCCTTAAAACATACTGTTTAGAAAATGGCTATGTAATGGAAACAAATCGTCTGCATTCTCAGTTCTTTCACATAAAAGAAGAAATATACTAAGAAGGAGTCTTTTCCTTTTTGCTTTAGCAAATAATGAGAAGATGAGTGGCCTTTTGTAATTTCTTTGTAATTTCTTTGCAAAATATCTGACCTAAAATTCTTGACTTGGCTTCTGCTTCCTCTTGCAACATATACATGTAATGTTGCATTTCAAAGATGTTCAGAAGTCTTCAAAAGCATCAAAACCACAATAACATACAAAGGAAAACCATCCTTCTACTCATTTCTGTATAATTCTTAGACATAACGTGCCTAAAGTGATCTATCCAACTGCTTGAATGAGGATATTGTAGCACAAAGCCAGCATTGACTGAGGCCAATCTGCAAAGGCTAATTTGCGTTTTCTTATCCTTCAGACAGACCTCTTCAGTGTTTATAAAAGTCTGTAAATGACCACAGTCTGCAGTTGGAAAAGGCTGATGACTGGCAAGAGACCCAGTGAGGACTGAATAATCAAGCTGTGCTATTAAAAGGTACAAGACATCAATCCCAGATCACTAGGATGATGCAAATCAGTTATTGTATTTTTTAATGTACATTCTTTTAATTGAACAGCTTTGTTCGTGCTTTGTTGCTATGTGAAGATAAGCCAGAACAGGGGAGAAGCCACATTCCAAGATTCTATTTCTCTAATTGCCAATAAAATCTGCACTGTCCAAGCTGGCGAGCAAAATTAAAAGCTTTGCTTACTTTCTTCTTTCTCTTGTGAACAATACTGGAAAAAATGCTTTAGTTATATGATACATTTACATTTTAGTTATATGATACATTATGTGGAACTGTCAAGTAAACTTTCTCTGTTACAGCTTGTGACAACCCTGTTTTTTTGTTATTGTTGTTTGGGTTTTTTTTTAATTTTCTTTTTTTTTTTTTCTTTTTCTTTTTTTCCCCCCTATTTTGCTCCATTTCTTTGACTCTAATTTTTTTTTCTTTTTTTTTTCCTCTTCTCTAGCTATTTACATAAATGCTACTACTATCATGCGATGATCCAAGAACTGTTGTACTTAGATTTCTCCTGATTTCTGACTTTTCAGTTTTTATCCCCAATTGAGTGCAACAGTTTACATCAGATCCTAAATATATATCACTAAACTCTGTAACATGACAGTTTTGATGCTGTTCCAGATATGCTGATGTTTAAGACTTTAGTACACATAAAGATAGAGTATACTCTATTAGAAGACTGATAATTTAGGTTGATAGTACATATCTCTACAATCTTTCTAGTTGGTGTATCCGTGAGTGAATGTATTTTATGTATATATCAATTCACTGACCTACACATATTTTCAGTAGCAATATCAGAGTAATCTGCTGAGTATCATTCATTTAATGCGGAACTGAATGTTGACAACATCAGATCACACTTCTAGGCTTGGTGGACTACAGATGGTTCTTTGTGAACAGCCTGAGCTCATCCTTGTTTCTTCCCCATTCTCTATTTTCTGAGTACAAGTGTCTCATTGAGACAGTGCAGTGCCACCTGATGTAGAAAAAAGGATGGGGAGAATTATAAGCCTCATTATTCTTTGTAGCACCTGCCCTATTTTAAGAATGCAGGAACCAATAAGTATTTGTAATATATTCAAATTGCTTATCATTAATTTTCTTTTCACAGCAAAATAGTACAAGGTGCTCCAGATATGTTCTACCATTACACAGACAGGCAGCATTATCTACTTCAAAGTCATGTTTCCTCACATAAGACAGAGATGAAATTATTTATTTGAGACAACAAATAGCCTAGTTCTCGGTTTTGAAACATATGTGGTGTTACATATATGACTGCGGATGATAACAACACTTAGGGTCTACGTTTTAAACATGAGTGTGGGACATGCTAAAACATCCAGATGTAACTATGTTGATTTTTTTTTCTCTCTCTAAGCCTATTTTTTTGTCCACTTCTCATATATTACATCGCTAAGAAAGTTGTTCTGAAAAATATCAGTGGATTAAAAATATATATATCAAAATTGTACAAGAAAACATCTTCAGATGGAAGACCTTCAGACAGAGTATATAGTTAGAATCCAGGAAGATGTGTGGTTCCACAAGGGCCAAAATGAGTTTTAAAATAGCTGTTGAATCTTGAGAGTTTATTAACCTTATCAAGTGATAAATAATTTAAAGAAAAGATGATGAAACCCATTGGAATTGAAGAGCTGTAGTGATCTGTGGTAAGCTTTGCATCATGCGTCTGCATGTGACAAAGGTTTCTGAACATCACAAGTATGCTTTGTGAGAGAAGCTCTGAGAGGGAGATGCCTAGTTTTGCTGAGGGCCAAGTACAGATGATGCTGGATGTCTCTGTCACTCTAAGTATTTTTCTTAGTAATAAGCAATATATGATACTTAGCTTCCTTCTTCTCCGTTCCATGTTCATGATCTTCCCTTGACTGGGAATACATGTGGTGGTAGTAGGAGGGGGACAGAAGAACAAACACACCAGCACAGCCTGCCTTCCTGCACATGTCACTTAGCCAGGAATATGAACTGTGATTGTATCCAAGCTGTCCACACTCCTAGGATACATCCATGGCAAAAATGTGTCAGGATTTTCCTCTTCTCTATGACAAACTACCATACCCACTTGTCGGGGAGGGGGGAAGTGGGGTGGGCAAAATTTACAGGCCTGTGGTCCATCAACAATAGGAACTTAGAACCAAATATTCATCCTAAAATGTTACTTCTTAGTATCTACTTTTGTTTATTATTAGCTCCAGCAACACGTGAAGCCTGGTTTGAAAGCAATGCCTACTATTTTACCAGGCTGGCCTACAACATCAGAGATGAATGTTGGTGGTATGACAGTAGAGGTTGAACCTTCTCACCAATATTCAATTACATTTTGTTGCCATGCAACAGATGGCAGCAGAGGGGAAGTGTGACAGAATGTCTGACATGGACATGACTATGAAACAAAGGTGTGTCTGATTCCTCCAATCAGAAGAATATGCACTCACTGAGATTCATGGGCACTTGTTGAATGAATGGGGACAAGACAGTGGATGTGAGCTCAGTGAGGCAGTGGCTGCTGCATTTCAGCAGTGGCAATAGCAATTTAGCTGGTGCAGTTTTATAAGCGTGGCATGCAGGTTCTTGATAATCACAGGAGAAAATGTACTGTTAATGGTAGTAACTGCATTGAAAAATAGTGTTTTGTAGTTGAGAATTTGCTCTATCAAATAGTGTTATTAGTCTCTTTCTATCTATTGTAGTTTCAAAGGAAATAAATAGTAGGTATTATTTTGAAGTGACCTCTGTAATCTACATTGTAGGTTACATTATTATAAATAACTCTCAATAGATAGTATGCAAAAGATATGGATGTTTACATGAACTGCAAATGAAATATACAGACTATGGAATCTTACTGTAGGTTATATAATTAATCTTTGCGCTATCTGTGTATTCAGATTAGCTCATACTGTTGAGTAAATCCTAAATGCTTTACTCTGGCACATTTCCTTTGATTTCAATAAGAGACTTTCAGATAAAGATTTTGTTAAAAGTGTAAGTGCCTCAGGATTTAAGTTTTCCATGTGGATTTTATTTGTAAGGGAGTATGTATTGCTTTATAAAGTTTTAAGTTTACACATTAATATGATTAAGAAGGCACAGACTAAGCTATGTGTGTGTGCCTGTGCAAACTTCAGTTCTGAAAACAATTTTATTAATGACTGGGAAAATACAAAATTTTATTTATTTGGCTTCTCAAATATATAAAGCAACTGCACTTTTGTTTGCTTTTATTGTTATTTATCTATTTATTCATTTATTTATTTTCCTAGGGCTATGAGAAATGGAAAAGGACCAAAGTATCTTGTCATTGGGAAAATATTCATAAGCACAGGAAAGTCAGACTGAATGTCATCTGTGGATCTTGCTTAATTGACATTTCTTCGGTTGTTTTACTCCACAGTTTCTTAGCAGTATTATTTCATCCAATTATGATTTCCTTTTATGTGTCTGTTGTGAAAAGAAATTGTGGTATACTGAGAAAAACTGATCGGAAAGTAACTGCCTTCATTATTAAAGCATTGCTGGCAGGTTACTTTGGATATACTTTCAGTTATCAGAGAGAGCAGAAAGAACCTGCATGTTCATTTCTATTATGTGTGTGTTTGTTTCTGCATTCAGTTATGGTGTCTAAAGTGATTTGCAGATTGGTATAATAATGGATTTTAGTATAATAATGTAATGATTTAAAATAAAATGTATCTGAGAGCTTGGAGGCTGACAGATGCTGGTCAAAGTCTTGAGAAAGCAGGTCATGTTTTCAACAATGTACAAAAGACAGGAATGTGCCCTGTGCACCAGCCACCAAAGTGTTCCAGGGAGGTTCTCAAACACCTCATGTATGCTGACTGATTCATACAAGACATTTGCTACTTTTCTTTAACAAGATCTTGTTTGAAAGCATAAAATAAATTAAACATTAATTCATAGTATCCAATGGGATGATGAACAACGTATGCAGTGCTCCTGTAATTAAAGAATGCTTTTGATTCACCTAAAAGTTCATTTTCAGGAATGATAAGAAAATACTTAGTTAAACTGCATAAATTGTTAAAATAAGTTATACATGCTATTGCAATTCCTGTATGTTTTTTGACAAACTTTTTTTTTTTATTTTTTCCTCTGACAGTACAGAGATATATTGATTATTGTTTCTGAACTTAATCTATCTGATTTGTGAATGAGGTTGGATTCAGATGTGACCTGTACAATTTTAAAAATAAAAGGTTATAGTCAAAAGTAGAATCACAGGATTTCTCAGGTTGGAAAAGACCTCAAAGATCATCAAGTCCAACCACAGCCTAACCATAGTACCCTAACTCTAACAACCCTCTGCTAAATCATATCCCTGAGCACCACATCCAAACAGCTCTTAAACACATCCAGGGATGGTGACTTGACCACCTCTCTGGGGAGCTTATTCCAGTTTTTAACTACCCTTTCTGTAAAGAAGTGTTTCCTAACATCCAACCTAAGCTTACCCTAGCGCAACCTGAGGCCATTTCCTCTCGTCCTGTCAGCTGTTAACAGTGAGAAGGGACTTGCCCTGTAAGTAAAACTATTATGACTGAATACTAAGATTTCACTGGTTTCCAGAAGGTAAGGGACTTTCCATTTGACCTTTCTGTGACTGGGAGACTGAGGAGGCAAAATGGAAAAGAAGAGGCAAAAAAATATCTTGTGCACAATGTGACCATTACATCACCTTACGTGAGGTTAATTCTTTCAGCTCCAATTCCTGGGTGAAATTTTCCTACTTTCGAAGACCTGTTTTCATTGTATTGCTTAGGATTCAAACAGGCTTAGTCCTCTAGAAACTCTGACCTGTTAAAGTTTGCAACATTGCCTAAATAGTACAGTAGTGCTCTGTAACACTTTTCAGACTAAAAGCATTGAGAAAATGACATATGGACAAAAAAATTCTGGCATAGAAGCATTTATACTACACTGAAGCAAAGTTTGTTGCATTCTGAAATGGATACATCCAAGGAAATGTTTGTCCCCCTCTCATTACTTGACTTCAGCAAATGGGATACAGAGGTTATGTTTCCAATAATCTTCTGGCACTGCTGAGTGCCTTCTTTTTTATCAACTGTCTGGGAAAAACACCACAAAAATAAAAAGGAAAAAAAAAACCAAAATCTAAATTATTTGACTTTTTCTTTTTTTTTTTTAAATAAAGAAAGTGGTCAGAAAAATTCTAAATTATACACTTTTCTTAAGAGATATTCAGAAGAGATAATGGTAGTAAAAACTTGAAGCAAAGTTTTTACATGTAACCTTCTTTCAGCATGTTTCTTTCTTCCGTAGGTGATTGTGGCTAGATATATTTAAAAACAGTTTGAGTGATACAAGAGGCAAGCTTGTTCTTTTTCCATTCAAATATATGCTTCACAAGGTACAACTTCATTCTTTCATCTCTTTTATGATTCACTCATATTTTATTGAAATTTTGTCAGTGTCTCTTTGTCACAGATCCTGCCAAGCATGCTCAAGCAGCTGAGATGAGAGGTTGAAAGAGAAGTGTCTGAACAGAATTTTAACTAGGGACAGACAAATATCAGATGGTTTGTTTCATATTGTGAAGCAAAGTACCTGAATCTACCATCTCTTTGAACAGTTTATCCAAGCATTAACAGAGCATTCAGCCTGATTCCACAGTGGTATCCAGTCTTGCAGAGCAGAAGGTATCACAAGCTGTGCTGAATAATTGTGAATAGCAATAATATTTTCAAAATAACAGGTAATTAAAGTATGTATTTGACATTCTGGAAAGCAGACAAGGACTTTGGTATCTGTGTTTACCTCTGAAGACATTGCTGTAATTCTGGTCTAAACAAATCTAAGCACTTGTGTTCAGACAGTTCTGGCAGTTGCAGTGAATTTTTAATCTGCTGCTAAACAGGAGACAAGTCAATCTTCTTCAAGAGTACAGGTACAGAGAAGAAAAAAAGAAAAAAAAAGAACCACAGCTGACTATGAAATCTTCTGACCATAGAATTAACTCACATTGTTATGAAATTTCAGGTATTGGTATAGCTTTACAGTTTAAAGACAAAACCAGTCCTCTAGGTATACTACTGTTTCTTTATTTGTCTCAATGCATTCTTGTTTTATTATTATTATTATTATTTTATATTATTTTATTTTTGTGTTGGTGGTGGTGAGAATGGCATAAATAAGGTAGCTTTTGGAAATATGTTAGGAATTCTGGGAGTGAAACTGATGCTGACAGTATGTTAATTAAGTTTCATAGTGGGTCATACTTTCAGAAAGTGAAGAGGAGGCTTTTATTTTTACATTTATAGCAATAGGAGAACCAGGAGAATGAGTGCATTATTTTGGCAAGGATTAACTTGCTACAAAAAGAAAATGTCACCCTATGGATGAAAACAGTTTTTGTATGATCTCATGTAAATACTGTGCTCTGGCTAGCCTTACTATCCAGTAAGACTAATAAGATAATATACACTTAGTGAAGATTGGTGATGAAATCTTTATCAACACTGGCTTATGCTTCTGAGCTAAAAATAGAAGTAAAAAAAGACATTGAAAGTCTGGCTAAAAAGACATCTATGTACTTCTGAAGCTGTATTTTATAAAGCATATTTTGTGGGAGGCCATATTTAATGTTGCATGGATAACTTGCCTTCTGGCATTTCCTGACTTTCAAGTGCTTCATTTCACAATTTAAGCAACATTCTTTTAACATAAGTGGGTTTAGTTTTTGTTTGTCTTTGGTGGTGAAAGAAGAGGTGGTGTTTCTCTGTTTTATGCACCACTTATGTAGAAACATTTGTACAGTAAATTGCAGAGCCATACAATGTGTTCACACATCTGTGATCACAGCACCTGCTTCCTTCTCACCAACACCCCTTTTGAAACTTAATCTAACACTTTACTCTCATACAAATTTCAAATAGGTGCTATTTAGAACCCCTTTTCTAGAGGCATATACTCTTTTTTTCTGTTCTGTTCTTGTATATAAGGTTCTATACCCAAAGAAGAGTAAAGACCTAAGAAACTTGCTTCTAGACCAGTAACAGAATTTATGAGAACCAAAATGTTAAAAGATTAGTACAGTTCACTAACCAACACAACTGAAAATATAATTTCAAAATCAAAAGAAAAAAGGAAATTTTTCTTGGTTCTTAACAGGACAAAGATCATTTCATGCTCTTGCAATTCTGAACCTCATTTTCCTCAAGAACATTATTATATTTAGAAGCAATGAATTTTCTTAAAGGTGAATTTATTAAAAGTAATTTAAAGAGAAACACAGAATGCTTAATTCTATACTGAGTCCTAATAAATAAATATGTGCAAATATGTTATTTCCTTGGATTTGGAAATTAAATATATGCATATTAATACAGCACTGTCCTTTAAGAGGGCAAAAATGAAAAGTTCTTCTCTTGAGAATAGAAAAAATAGCATTCAGTTAAGGTCCTATGTAATGCATATGATGTTTAGCCTTTTGGTGTACATAATACATGCCATAAATACACTTCTGCCTTTTCCCTAAAGCTTTCATTACTTAATTTTTACACAAATTGAATTAAATTCTTATCTGTGCCACAACTAATAATGCCAAACATGGTGGGTTTTGAATGCCATCTTGTTTGTATAACAGCATAATATATCTCCTTTTGGAAACTTAACTTTTATTAACATTTATTTACATTCTATTAAATGTAACCGATTACAGTTCTTTCTTATGTATCTCATTACAGATTTCCACTAAATGGAGGATCTATAATTTCTATGTAAGACTTATTTATAACTAAGTATTGCTTGCATACTGAAACTAATGATTAGCCAAGCAAGCAGTATGTATTCTTTCATACATTATTCTATGTCTGTCATCAATGGTACAGTTTTGGAAGATAACTCTTGGTGGTCTCATTCAGTGGCAATTCTAGTAGAGCTGGAAAATTAATGTTGTGGGGTAGAACTTTTTACAGATCCCTCACCCATTATGGAACAATTTTTCAAAATATAGAGCACTTTGTAAGTCAAACAAAGCAGAATTATGGTTTGGTGAACTGCAGTTCTGAGTGCATTATAGTTTATTTTTCTGATGAAAAAATAAACGATTACTTTGACTAATAACTCTCATGGAATGCAGGAAAAGATTACCATTAGGTATTTCTTGCCAAAAGAAATTGATATCATGATACTCTTAAAGCACACAAAAAAGACCTGAATTTCCTGGTACTTGAATAGATTTTTAGGCCTGGCATGTGTCATTACTGTACATCTTTCAAACAGTTTCATTTTTCTTCTGGAAAAAAAAACACAACACTGTTACTCCTTCTTATACTCTGGGCTCAATCCAGGGAGAATCTGTAATTCTCATTGACTTAGCTTAAGCAAGGACCACAGGAACTCAGCACCTTTCTGGGTGAACTCATTTAGACAAGCTATCTGTGGCTAAATGTGTATATGCTCTTTTTGTACAAATGGAAAGAGAAATAAACTTGTCATTTTTTATTTTTTTTTTTTTAAAAAAAAACACTATGTTACGCATTCCCAAAGGAAAAATGGATGTCAAGGGGAAGTTTTTTGTGGAAACAGTGGTGAGGTACTGGAACAGACTGCCCAGAGAGGTTGTTGATGTTCTGTCCCTGCAAATGATCAAGGACAGGTTGAACAGGGCCCTGGACAAACTTGTCCATTACCATATCTGGAGGCTGGTAGCCCTGCCTGTAGCAGGGAGGCTAGAACTTAGTGATCCTTGAGGTCCCTTCCAACTGAAGACATTTTATGATTCTTGGAAATGACTCCTCTGTAAAACTCATTAACATTTATCTCAGACATTTTAGTATATTCTCCTGCCAAATATTAAACAAACATTGAGTGATAATTATGCTTCAATATCTGATGAACTGTGTTTGTCAACCTATTCTACAGAATAAATCAGTGAAGATCTGCGTTCTGACTAATGAAGTAGAACACACTTTTTGGAAAGGACAGTTATGCAAATATTTTGGAAAAAAACATCTGGTTTTAGTTTCACATTACATATAGTTGCATTTAGTTAATTGTTTCAGTCTAAGACAGGGAGGTCTAGATTAGGTAATAGGAGGAACTTTTTCACACAAAGGGTGGTGATGCACTGGAACAGGTTGCCCAAGGAGGTTGTGGATACCTCATTCCTGAAGGTATTCCAGGTCAGGCTGGATGTGGCTCTGGGCAGCCTGGTCTAGTGGTGGGCAACCCTGCATATAGGAGGGGGGTTGAAACTACATGATCACTATGGTCCTTTTCAACCCAGGCCATCCTATGATTCTATGATACATTTCCAATAGAGTTCTATGGTACAATTCTGTTTTTCCCACTGATACAGAGAGAACTTGAGCACCTCTAAAAATTATTAGGCATATTTAGCTAATTAAAATTTATTTGGAAGTAAACTTCTGTTTTGAATATTTTGTTCATTGTTTAAGTAAGTGAAGGCTTGATTAATTGCAGGAAACCACTAATTTATGCCGGGAGCAAAAGACACTGGTTCTCTAGTGGTGACTGCTCAGGCATAGTAGAGAAGCATATGAAGAATACAGGAGTTCTAAGTGTAAACTATCCAAGATACAAAGACCAAACTGATTAGTAAGGTAAACTAGTAAATTGAATGCATGTCACTACAACTTTTTCAGTATGCCCATGTAGAAGTCCTGTTACGTCTGGAAGACTGGGTTATTCTTCTGTGAATATAGGGAGTGACCACTATGGATGGAAAAAAATTTCTCCTTTGATCTTATAATATTTGTACAATAATGTTTACAAAATAATCACCTAGAGACATAAAAATAGAAAATTCCTCAAGTTTCAATGACAGTAGCCCTGGAGCTGCATGATTGATAGATATGGCCCTGATCCAGCAAATCATTTTATGCACTTTTAACTTCCATCCTGCAGGTAGTTGATGAAAAGCACTACATCCATAGCTAAAGCTAAACACACACTTAACTCGAGATCTTTACTAGACTGGAACTCAAGTTATTAAGAATAGAATTTATAATTACAGAATACAAAGCTGTCTGAATGGTCATAATGACTCTAGTTTCTCAACAGTCTGTACTGCCTGCTGTAAATTTACACAAACTAGTCTCTCTATTTCAGAGTAACTATTTTAGCATGAAGTTTCAGATCATATTAGGAAAACATCAAAGTGAAATTGTAATTGTCAGCCCTTTACAAAAAGGTTTGAAGAAACTACAGTAAATATTTGTTGTTTTAAATCCCAGATTTTATGCACCAGCTTTGTTACTATGCTGTATCAATTGCCAAGGTTAAAACATGGCAGAGTATTTGCACATAAAAAATGCTGTATTCATTTTAAAGGGCTAAATCTATATACTGATTAGCGTTGTTTGAAGAAACAGTAGTACAGTGCTTTAAACTATAACCTTCATAAATACTTCTACTTAAATAGGAACCTCAAAATCCGAAAGCAAATAAAAACATGATTATATGTACAGGAATAATGCCCTTATCACAATGGGATAACAAACACAATGGTTAGTAGCATTTGAATAGTGTAAAAAGAATGTTTATAATAAGATGATTAAAGCCAGAACACGATGGTACTTCCACAGATGGCTTCACAAGCATACTAAATTCTTTGTTACTTAAGGACTTTGGAATAGTTTCTAGATCATTCTACTAGTAAAGCTACTTTTGGAAGGTAAACCTTTCCTAAGCTTTTATAGAAAAAAATTTTCAAATTAGGAGCCATTATATGACTTGAGGACAAAATTTTATTAAAGATCATTCTGACAAAGACAGGGAAAGATTTCTTAGTTCATTTAGGTTTTTTGCTTAAATTTCATTTTTCATTGTACTTCCTGTCTCAGCTCTTGGTTTCCATAAAAAGGTCCATTTTACATAGTATGATAACTCTTCAAAGTTTGCAGGTTTTAACTTCAGGTGGTTGCTCATTTTTATATTAAGTTATCTAATTTTGTATTTTCAAACAGTATGATATATTTTGCTAAAACTTAGCTATGGTATTCAAAATGCTGGTGACATGTTTTTAAAAATAGGAACAGTTTCATGATTGTAACATATTAAATAGCCCACATGTTAATTGAGGTCACTGAAATGGTAAATAAAAACTTTTTGTAAGGAAATGATCTCTTACTCCTTTAGTTTAGAGCCTCCAGCACTTCTACTAAACATTGGGTAAGGTGTCTAATTTGGTAGAAGTTAAACTAATTCATTAAATCCAATAAATTTACCAGTGTTCTGCTCTTCAGATGCCTTTAGATGCAGGTAAGCAAAGTGTTCCACTTTGTTTTGCTATAAACCAAAGACATTTTAGATTCCACCGCTCATCCATGACCAAGACAGTCCATTTGCACTTTGAGTAAACAAGCATGCTAAGAGTAGTAGTGAAATCTGAATTGTCTCACTCTTTGCCTCAGTAATTTCCATCACCCTGCTAATTTTACACTGCAAAGTATTTTATTAAAAGCTCCTAATACCCTATGAATTATTTTCTTAAATGCGAAAGCAGGAACAATTCTATAAAATCTTAAAGTGAAGGATGAAATATCTTTCCGAACTTTGTAGAACTGATGCATAAAATGTCTCAATGCTTTGAGACTACCACTGAAATCTGAGGAAGGACCTTGGCTGTCCAATGTGTATCCTTATGTGTATCCTCACATCAAATTGAGCTCCACAGGAAGGCCTTCTGTGTATATTTTGATATTGATTTTTTCTTCCTTTTATTAAATGTCTGGGATTATCACTTTATGACATGATATCTTATGGTGTCAATCGTAATTAGAAAATACACTACAAAAGCATTCAGTGAATAAGAATAAAAAAAAAAATAACTTTCAGGTAGTAGGGACATGGCACATTTTCCTTCATATTTTAATAAAGTCACTTCTTTTCTATTCCAACCATTTACATGCCTAGCAAACACAAAATTTACTTTGTTATTTGTAGTGATTCAAAAAATCTGTTATAAAATCCATTTGCAGTAGCTTACTTTCATTCAAACAAATTTAAGTTAGTTAAGTATCAAAGAATCATAGAATCACAACATTGGAAAGGACCTACAAGATCATCTAGTCCAACTGTCCTCCCATTGCTGTAGCTACAGCAAACCACTAAACTATATCTCGTAGCTCCTCATCCAGACGCCTCTTGAACAGTGCCAGGGACAGCGACTCAACCACCTCCCTGGGCAGCCATTCTAGTACCTGACCACTGTCTGAGAAAAAAAGTTCCTTCTTATATCCAATCTAAACCTCTTCTGGTACAACTTGTGACCTTTTACTTGGGTTCTGTTTGTCGCTTTGGAGAAGAGGCCAAGCCCCGCCTCATCACAACCTCCCTTCAGGAAGTTGCAGAGTGCAATGAGGTCTCCCCTGAGCCTCCTCTTCTCCAGGCTAAACAATCCAAGCTCCCTGAGCCACTCCTCATAAGACTTGTGCTCCAGACCCCTCATCAGTTTTGTTGCCCTTCTCTGGAAGTGTTCTAGGGCCTCAATATCTTTCTTGTAGTGAGGAACCCCAAACTGAACACAATACTTGATATGCAGCCTCATCAGGGCTGAGTACAGGGGGGTGATTACCTCTCGGCTCCTGCTGGCCACACTATCAGGCCAGGATGCCATTGGCCTTCTTGGCCAACTGTGCAAGTGAAAGAATGCATGTCCCATTTTGAAGACAGTTGAAGCATAAGAATGCAGTAAAAATTAAGAAGAGTGTTTTTTAATGAAATTAATTATATAAGTAAGTTATTAGATATTCTACAAAAGAAATGAATTTCTTATTATAAATTATGAGGGGGAGCTGAAATAGCAAGAGTTCAGTATTATAGAAACAACATACAAATTAAGGATTTTATTTCTGATAAAATATTTCTCCCTTGTAATTTTAGTAAGTCTTAAACTTTGCTTTTAATCATTCACATATGGTTTAGTAGAACTATTTTAATCCCAAAATATTTTTCAGTATATAACAAACCTTTTTCTGTGTTTTAAACCTCTATTAAAATTAATAAACATTTTTCTACAATAATGGAGTGTCGCAACACAATCTTGATTAACTCTCAGTCCTTACCCTAATGACAGAGCTTACTCCTGTGTATAAAATGCAAAAGAAGGAATTAGAAATTATTAAAAAACAAGAGAGTTTTATTTCATATTTCTCTGTCTTTCTAAACCCTTGTAGAGAAACACAGATAAATAAAAGTCATAAGCAAATGAGCAAAAACTAAACCACAAACCAAGTCTTTTCTGTTTACATTTTGAAAATCATTTCCACCCAGTTATCTTTGGCTGTGTGTGTAAGCTCTGTTACAGTGAAACTGTGACATTAAATCCTACAGTAATGGGTACCAGACTCTTATATTTTTATTTATTTTCATTTTTTATTTCATACTTAGAAATCCAGTCATGAGATTTTGATAAAATTTCTTGCTCTTGAAAATTACATAAATTTAGTATGAATGAAAACAAATCAAGTGTATACAATATTTATACATATTTTGGAATAAACCCTATCCAGTGGTTTTGATTAGCATCTTAAATATATGTGTAATACAGATTAAGTCAATCACTGAAAAGTTAATGTTGGCTAGATTTTTGCCATTTTATATCTCATGTATTTGACTTTTTGGAGGGAAATAATCTCTTAGTTACCAGTGTGAAGAATGCTAAGTAGCCTTTTTAAGACAATGACTGCACTAGAAGGCTTTAATGAGCCTGACTATAATCACTTGGGACCTCCATCTACTCATAACTTTGGCTTCAGGAGCTTCACTATTATCTAAAAGTGTGTACAACAAACTGGTCTGTAGTAGCCCTTGGTGTTCCCTCTTGACTTTCAGTCCTCAAATACTTACTCTCACATAAATGACGAGAATAAATTTTTCTACTGAGTTAGCTGACTGACTAGAAAGACTGAGATAATGCTGTCCAGTTAGTTCGACAGAAAACAAATTACACTGTTGCTATAATATTCTTTGTTATTAGAAGCTCCTTACATGGGCATTTTTAGCTTTTCCTAGCATTTGAAGGTTTGAAGCCATTGCTCCCAAATATCAGCTTTTTCATAACTTTAAAAAAAAATGAGACTATTTTGCATGAACTCTGTTTTACATAGGCCCTTCTGTTCCACAGACATTTCTATTTTACATATAAATTATTTATGTGTAGCAATTTCTATGCATGTTTATACAGTACCAAAAGCAACAGAAGACTGATCTATATGAGTAGTGTCACTGAGTGTTATGCTATTCATGAAAACTTTTCTTTGGCTGGAGTCACATTAGCACAGGGGATGTTGGGGATGGATTTTACTTTGGGCAAAAAAATTCCTCTTCTATATGTTTTAGAGTGCCAGCTTTTGATCTCTCAAAACAGACTGGGATACTGCATATCTTTTCATGTGTACACACTGAACAAGACTTTGCTGGTATGATGGCAAAATAATTTCTCCTTTCCTTTTTCCCTCAGTAATTTCACATCTCATCTCAAATAGAGGAAGGCCATTATCTGACTACTTATGTATGTGGGGGGAATTGCTGAAGTATAAGATGGCTGTGTACAAGCTGATCTGGAATTTTATACGTTAATTGGAGGTTGAAAATGCTGGAAAATATGGAATTTTAAAAATAAAGTTTTAGAAGTGAACTTCACTCAGTATTTGTGCTCATTTTTGTTGTGGAAGTTCAATAACCTGAGACAAAGAAACACTCATCAAGTTCTACAGGGAGGTCATAGTGTTTGAACCTGTGACATGTCCTTAGAAGAGGTATCACAATATTTTTACAATGAAAAATCATGATGAAATCATCACAATGAACTGCCACATTTAATACAAAACATTTCAGTTGGTTCTGGTTCCAAGAAGCTGCTTTTCTGCCCAATACGGTATGTGTGAAGACACATCGAAATAAATGAGTAGTCCACATTTCTGAGAAACACAGTATTTTTTCTATAGAAATTTTTCTGTAGGAAAGTCCAGGCATAGTTCATTTATTCTGACCTTTTCAGGGTGTGTCTTTTACACCCCTAGAGATTTTGAAGACTAATTGTCAAGGATTTTTTCTGTTGCAATCAGTTTGAAATGTGAATATAACGAACCCATTTCACTTATATTTTATATGTGAATGAATACTAATGTATTTTAAATAACTATTCAAAATGATGTAACATTTACTTTTGAAACCATTTCTACTCAGAATATAGTATGAAGTTTTAGGACATAGGAATTATGCATTCTGTATTTGATAGTTGCTTTTCTAAATGAAAAATACTAATAAGGTTATAGTTGTGCTGTAAAACAGAGTACACATCTTTTAAATTAAAAAGTGATGCTATTCAGAAACCAACAGTCATCACAGATGAGCCATTATTAAGACAGCAAGGGTTGTATTCACTACTGTCTTTGCTTGTCCTACCAAGAGAATTAAATTCAAGCTTTGACTCATAATTTCAACACAGACCCCCCTCTGGGCATCAATCCCTGGCCAGTTTTATCAACAATAACAAAACTCTGACAGTTTGAAGGTTGCATCTAAAAACACACACGGAAAATAGAGCTTTAAACCATTGACTTTCAAAACAGCTCTGTCCCTTGCATACAATCTTGATAAGGGAACTTTCCAATGAGGAATTTGCTAGGTGGATGTTTGATGGCAAGCTTGCCTTTTCTAAGGAAAATTATGATCATCTTCAGTTTATATCAGAAGGCTATCATCTGAAACAAAATATGTAAGTGAATGTTGTACGTCTATTCTTTAGAAACTGTGCTATGCTCAAGAAGATTTGTGATGTGCTCTAAATATGTCATTCAGTGACTGAGTTCACTGTTTGTGGAAACTAAAAGCCACTGCTATTTGATTTAGTCCAGTATGTAATTTCTCATCATCATTCTGATAAACTACCTCCATTCTTTAAAGTTACTGTTATTTGAATCAATTCATTAACCATCTAGTAGGTAAGCTGAGGTACACAAACTATTGACAAAAAGTGACCAATAATGATGCTGTAATGAATGTGGAGATTCTTAGACCCAGAGAAGCCATGGGAAAGTTCTTTAATTGATAGTTTTCCATAAATTTGAAAGGAATTTGTACATGTATCAATGTCAGCTTCCTGAAAATTTTTTGACTGCCAGTGAACTGATTTGAACAATGAAAAGTCAAACCATCATGCCTTCTTTCAACCTCTCATTGCTCTCTTACAGACCACAAGAAGACCAAAGTTGTCAAATGAAGAATATTTGCCTTGTGATTTACCACTATACTGGATCCTTTCTTTCCTGTATGGAAATTTTCATAAGTGGTTTGGCAAACGCCTTTAAAATAACTGTGGTGTTTGGCAGAAAAAAGGCTGCAGAACTTGGTCCTGCTGTTTCCATTTTAGTTCAACAGACAGACTCCTCTTAGTGATATGAACCAAGTACAAAATTCATAGTCCAAAGACATAAGTTATTAGCAACAAGTAGAGTGAAAAAGGAGACGTGGTTCAACCCACAAAAATTCATTAGACAATGGTTTTGTGAATGCTTGTTCCAAACAATTTGTCAAGTGAACTGTTCATTATCATGCAGCCTAATACTGACTGCATATATATATAAATTTACACATCAGTAGCTATATTTATCACACAATGCTGTTCATTAGACATAGTGGAGTATGTGAACACACATGTTAGCAATTTCTACCCACAGAAATCATTCAGTTGTTCACATGGCAGAGATCTGTGTACTATTAGGAGGAATCTAAACACACACACTCACTTTATCACTTTTTAAAAGGGCAGACAAAGGTCGCAAGTGACAACTTCCGGAGCTTTATTTTCTTTTAATTTCAACATATGTAATCAGAAAACCTACTCAAACTCAAGATTTTCAAGTGAAAGGGTAACTTCTTGTTCATTAATGCTTAAAACTGCCTATTAGAAGTGAAGTGATATTTTGTGGTTACAAATACAGTCACATGCTGCCTGTACGGGACTGAGTTCTGAAATACACAGGTTCAACCTCAGTGGGAATATTCATGAACAGTGTCTCCTGTACCAAGCAGTAGTGGCACAGACTACCATGATCTGTTGCCCCCAGGATACTTCCCCAGACACCCATGCTTGCAGCCTCTTTCCAGGAGGCTGTGTAGAGATGTATCCCTGAGTAAGAAATGAAACAGGGTAGGCATTGGACTGCTTTGTTTTTTGCATGCTTAACAGATTGATTTAGCTATGTAAAAATCACCTCTTGTCATTTCTTACTGAGGATGTATGAAAAGCACTAAGAGTTGAAAGTCAATTAGATATTTTTAAAGATGGAACTGATGGAAAAGCAATTTATGCTTATGACATTGCAAAATGACAAAGGGCAAAGTCCTTTACAAAATTAAACAAAAAATTCTTAGAGGTTGTCCTTGAGATGGTGTCAGGCACCATAGTATGAGCCATCAGGGCATTATGTTCAGCCAGACTGTCAGCACTGGTAGAGGTCCTGCAACCTTTTTTACTGAGAGGTTGAAGAAAGGAATTTTGTACTATTTCCCATTGTGCTGAAAAAGAATTTGCCTGGAAGCCTTGCTTGACAGATTGGCCCCTATTCCCACTATGATTTGTGCTACTGTGTAACAAGAGTGCCTAATGCATGGGCCATAATATAATGACAGGCTAGCTTCAGTTATTCTGAAAAGTGATACACAGATGAAAGTACAGGCTCTGCTCCACCTTTCATGCTTTTTTGTATTTGCATTTGGAGCATACAGGGGTGGGACCGCAGACAGAACTGACAGACAATTAAAAAGCCACTCAATACAAGGGAGTATATCTGCATGACATGTGACCTCTGCTAGCAGACAATGTTGTAGGGCAGTGTCTTGCTATCAACCTGAAGTCTAAGAAGAATTATATTAAGCCCTGCCAACGGGTTAACATCTTTTCAGCAGGAGCTTTGTTCTATGTCTTTCTTATCAAAACTTTTAAATTCCTTTTTTCTAAGAGAACCCAATCTTTCAGATTTGGGTCAGGAGGTATGATAAAGAACACCAAGAAGTAAACATTATACAATTCTGAGGGGAAGTATGACACCTTTTTAGAATTTAGTTAAAGGAATCTGGTATTATATGAACTCTAATAATGCAAGTATGGTGGACACAAATTCTCCTTTAAAAAGGCTATTTAGGAAAGTAGTTTGAAAATGATATTCTTAGATTTTTAGAGCTTCTAATGGCATAAAAATGACACTATGATTTTTAAGTGGACAGTGTTGTGTGGGGATTTGTCATTGAGAAGTGGATCTTAAGAATGTTCTCTTTTGGACCTGCTGATCTTGCCTTGTAAAATTCTGGATCTTAAAAAGTCATTGCTACATAAGGGCAAAATAAGTATCTTTGAATTACTAAGACTGCTAGTTCATTTTGATCAAATGCTGAATATCTTCCTTTCTGAGAGCTAAGCTATGTAATTTACAGGAACACAGACAGACGCTATGTGGCTCTTTACAGTTGGATTGGTAGCATATTTTTGTTGCATAAAGGGTGTTGCTGAATAATGTTTTCAATGTTCTGTGCCAAATGCATTCTGAAGTTGCAGTGTCATAGAACAGATGGAAATTAGTGCTTGAGCTCAAATCCATTTCCTCTGAAACTCAGATGCAAGGATGGTTTTAAGCAAACTTTGAAAACAAACTTTCTAAGCATTTAAGATGTGTAAATACAACTATAGAAAATGATGTGGAAAGTGACTAAACACATGGAAAATATTATGCTATTGATTTAAAATGCTCGAATTGTCATTAAAACTTTTGTACCAAAGAAAAGAAAACATCTTGTATATGTGTCCATTGCATTTCAGTATTTATTTGTTGCTGTTGTCATTGTTGTTTCTTTGCTTTTTTTGTGACAGGTTTTTGTGAACCTGTTGTCTAAACAGAAAATTTGGTTCTACGGGAAGAAAGCTTGAACAACTAGGACACTTTTGATGTTTGATGGCTCCCATAACCCCATTTTGGATGCTCTAGAGCTGCATTCAAATTAAATGAGGATGAGTTGCAACAAAACTGTGAAATAACAATTTTCCAGAGTTTTAGTGTATTTAGTTAATTTCTGTGGAATTTTTGTTGTCATTGTTCATTTTATGGTTTAATTTGAATTTATGAAAAGCTTTCTTGAGAAAACAAATAAGAAAAAAAATGCAGAAAGGATTGGTATTTTAATATCCAAATATGAAAACAAAACAATGGAAATAAGATTTGTTTTCAAAATGCAACAGTTTTTAATTTGCAAAACCTGTTGAATAAATTAATGCTGAATGAGAATTATTACACACCTGTCCAAGACCATTTGCTATATTTACTCTCTTCTCCTTTTCTGAGCACCTACATTTGAATATGAAGTGCAGGTGAACAATGCAACTTAAATGAGTTGGGAGAAACGAGAAAGAAGGAAGGGAAGAAAGAGGCTGCATGAAACCAAGAAGTATGTTGTCGTGATTTATCCTGACAGTTGGCTCAATACCACACGGTTATTCACTTACTTCTTCCAAGTGGAATGAGGGAGAGGATTGGAGGAAAAAAAAAAAAAAAAGTAGAACTTGTGGGTTGAGATAAAACTATTTACTACAATAGAGAAAAGTAAAACAGTCATGACTATACATGTAGATATATCTATGAATGTATATGACAAGTAATGCAGAAGCAATTGCTCACTACTGGTTGACTGATGCCCATCTGGCTCCCAGTCAGCAGAATAGGGTAAGATGAACTCCCATCTCCTTCAAAACCCCTTCCACTTGACGTCATATGGTATGGAATATCCCTTTGGTCAGTTTAAATCAGTTGTCCTAATTCTATTCTTTCCCAACTCCTTAGGCTTTTCACTGAGAATGGCATTGGCTCTGTATAACGCTGCTTAGCAGCAACCATTGGTGTGTTATCAACACTGTTTTTCCCCTAGAACCAAAACACAGCATCATATGAGACACAGTAAAGAAAATAATTCCAACCCAGATGAAGCTAAGACAATGTATTTAATTCAAACAAGCAGTTTTTAGAGTTAGGCTGCACCAGGAAATAGAAGCAATTAGAATTTAAGATAAGTGGCTGCTACATTGTGTTTCACTGTCCCAGTGAAGTTTACACCCTTCTTTCTAATTGACATGAGCATATAATCTTCTCTAGCCTCTTATGGTTTGATGCTTATAAGAATTTGCCTCCAAGGTATATGCAAACTGTATTCAAAGAATAACTGGATTGGATTCTTTATAAATCCTTGTTACTGTTGATTGTTATTTCTTCTTAATTATTATTCAGTAATACTGTGACCTTTCAAGGAAATAATCACTTGGTGAGCCCTGGGGAACCTGCTCCCAGAGGTTATCTTTAAAATAAATGCTAGCAGGAAAAGAGGCAGTATTTCACAGTATTTCTGGTATTTTATTTTAAGCATTTGGTATTGGGTTTTAGAAGATACCTTTATTATGCAAACTGTGATCATTCATGTTTCCTTGTGTCTTCAGTCTAGATTCATTTCAAATTGTAATGGAAGCTACACTGATGCTTTGGGAGTGGCAGGAGAAGGCAATACTGATAATTCTATTTTAAGAAGATTAGAAGGCAGGAAAGAGGAATAACCCATTTTAATGATAACTAACCTATGAAGCAAGGAAAAATCTAGAGAGGGGGCCTGTTTAAAAAAAAAAAACAACAAACCAAAACAACAAAAACAGAGAGAGCTTGTAGTCTTATCTCTCTGTGAACCTGGGCTTCATGAAACTTTCACCTTGCTGTGAAATCATCACCTGGAAATTATAAATAAATAGGTATTATTTTTTTAATTTATACTTTACACAAGAATATTTCCACCTTCTTTTAGTGCTGGCTTTATAAATGACTAGGACAATGTTATGTTTCTCTAATTTGCATAGAACACTTCATGGTGAATGACAAAGAAATATTTGCTATAGTAGCATTCAACTAAGAGAGGCAACACTTTTCAGAAAACAAATTTTCACATAGTAGTAGAATAGTAAATAGCAAAGAGAATAACAATAAAGATAATCTGTAGTGTTGTTTGCTTCCATGACCTACTGAGAAATGTAAGATGAAGTTAATAGTACTGGCCTTTCCTTGGCTTAGAGTATTTCAAAACTGATCCAAAAGAAAATCTACAGGGGATCATTTAAAGAGGAGAGCAAAAACAAGAGGAAACATTATGGCACATTAGAGCTTCTGTGGGAATTTTACTTGGTGAAATTACCTATATACATCTACCTGGAAATTCCTCAGGGAATTTTATCAACATTTCTCCCTACTTTCCTCTTCAACTTAAATCAAGATCAATTCACAAAGCCTTCCATTACTTGACACAAGAAACAAATGTGTTGACATGATTACCAGTGTTTAAAACACCAGTTCTTGGAAGCTAGAGGGTCCATAGTCTAGCATTGTTCTGTTGAGCCATCAAGTTGCCCTTTTCCTACCTTTCTGAGACAGAGAGACTCTTAAATTGAGTAATTGTCATTTTGCAGCTTTCAGTGAGGCCAGAAATCACTAAAGATCTCATTTGAACTTTCCATTCTAGTTCTCAAGCAAATTTACAGCGGAGGTCAGTCCTTTTGCAAGAACTCTGGAGGGAATTCATCATAACATATGTGTTTTTTTTTCCATTGTTCTTTAAACTATTTTCCATCTATTTTTCTTGTCATTGCACCCATCTTATTGTGACCTTCATAGGATAAAAGAACAGTCCCAAACATGCTTTTTCTCTGAGTATTGTGCTTCACAGTATATTATGCAGTTAATATTGATTATAAATCAGAGTGAACCCAATGAATGTCTTCTTACTTCTGTACCTGTCCATGACAGTCATTCTCATGTTTTTATCCAGCTTGGAAATAGTATTATTTTTATATTTCTTCTACAGAAAGATTGTGAGTTCAATTGAATTTTACAGATATAGCAAAAACAGAAATAACCTGAACAATCTATCAAAGTACAAAATTCTGAAAGCTATTTTCTTCTCATTAAAAAAAGATCAATACATGCACATTAAACTAATTATCCTAACAATTGAATTTAGCATGGTAATAGGATCTGACAAAGGTTGTGGCAGTTGATCATGTACGTTTTCAATCATTTAGATAAAGATTGAGTTACCACACATAATTCTTCTTCCAAAATTACAAAAATGTTATATGCCCAGTGTAAAATAGACAGTAAGCACTTATAAATGAAATTTTAAACAATTATGTGCAAAAAGGGAAGTTGTGAATTCCCAATATTCTAAAAAATATCCTATTACAAAATCTTGTTAGTGATACATAAGGGAAAACAAAATAGACATATTAAATGAGTTTTATGTTATTTTTAACATCTTTTAAAATTTAAATTTTAGGCTTATGAAAGGAAACATCTAGCAGGTCTGGAGGTTGACAGTTTGAAAAGAAAATGGAGATTTTGGTGAGGCTATACCTGAAGTACTGCATCCAGTTCTGCTCCTGCCTGCTCCAAAACTGGAAAGAGTACAGTCAAGATGATCAAGGCACTGAAGCACCTCTCTTTTGAGGAGAGTCTGAGAGAACTGAAAGCGTTCAACAGAGAAGAGGAAACTTAGAAAATATATTATCAATGTGTATAAATATCAGAAAGGAAAGTGAAAAGAAGACAGAACCATACTCTTTTCAGTAGTGTCCAGTGCCAGGACAAGAGACAATGGACAAATGCTGGAACACAGAAGGTTCTATCTGAATATCAGGAAGTACTTCTTCACTGTGCAGGTGGCGGAATACTGGCTTCCAAAGAGTTTGTGGCATCCCCTTCATTGGAAGTTTTCAAAATCTTGATGAGCGACATACTCTAGATATTCAAACTTTAGCAAGAGGTTGGACAAGATGACTGTCAGAGGTCTCTTTCAACCTCAGCTATTCTGTGATTCTGTGATACAGCAAAGGCAGACATGTTATACACTCACTTCTTCTGCCAAGAACCTGAATAAAAGCTTCTCTCAGCACAAAAGAACGGTGTACATTTGACATCCATGTTTTGCATATACTGCAGGGACTACTAAGTAAGGTGTGAAGTTGAACATCACTTAAATGGTAATCTAAACTTTCTCTCATTGCTGAACTGAGATGGAGCTGAATCACAACTCCATCCTCCCTTCTAGTTCTTAATTTGTAATCCATTTGTTCATGTTCATGCTCATTCTTTAATACTGAATGGAGTGGTGTCATCATTGTGAGCCAGAGTCAAAACAACAGTCCGTGGAGTGATGACGTGAATTATCCATCAAAGAATATGGTCAAAATGCAGCAGGTGAACACTGTTTTTTGGGTAGGAAAGGGGTGACCCTCCTAGCTTTCCTGAAAGCTTGGCAAGTTATCAACTCTTCCTGCTATGTTGAGACACTGAGAAGCCTGATGGCTCCAACTTCCGGAGTCAGGGCAGTGAAGAAGACCATGGTCTCTTGCAACACAGTAACAGTAGCAGATTTTGTGTCTTCTGACTTTTGTCTGCTCAAGCCAATGAAAGATGGACTGTGTGGGCTACTCATCATCACTACAGCTGTAAAGCAATGGGTCGCCTTCACCAGTGCAGATTTTTACAAGTGCTACTCTACACTCTACTCAGAGGCTGCATCACAAAGCTTGATTGTTTTGACTCTATCAAACCTATGCAGTCTATGAACTCTAAATTTTTCATTCTATGGCCTAGAAAATGTGTTATGGCTATAGCATAGTGAGGTTTGTGTCTAATTGTAATAATACTAGTCTAGCAAGATGCTACACAGACTTCAGTTTGTTTCAGGCACTTTGAACAGTCAAATCACCACACTGAAATATTTATGTCATCCAAGCTACAGGGGTGCCACATGAAGCAGAGAAAATATCAGTCCAAATGCTTGCAGCAAAAAAAAGCCATGTTCACTCTGGATGGGGTTAACTGCATACTACTTTATTAAGATGGGTTGGGGTTGTGCTCATGGGTGATACCTGAAGTGGAGACTGCTGTATCAGATAAATGCAATATATTTTCATAGGAAAATATATGTGATTTTTAGTAACTATGATAACTCCAGGGTTCTATATTTCCGGTCATAGTTGTAGGTATAACAGGCATTTCCACTGACTGAAACTGTCAGTTCACCTTTAGTATATCTGGCATTTTCAGCTGCAGAACACTTAGAACTTCTGAGGACTCTCACTGTCAAACTGATATAATGTACCAACAGGCAGATCCTGCCTGACCAACCTTGTGGGATAGGGTTATGGAACTTCCCTGCACCAGTCACAGCCAGCTCCACATAGCTTGGCCATGGATGGGAGCAGTTCATTAGGCACTAAAACTATTTTAGAGAATTGAAGCTGCATGGCTAGGAAGAGGTAAAAAAGGAATTATAAGAAGAAACCAAGGAGGAGTCAGATGAGGATGTAAGGAGACACGAGAAAGAGATATAAGTAGAGACTCAAGCGGATATATTTGAAGATAAATATTGTAGGGGAGCTGTTAGGTCATGGCTTGAAATGCTGACTGATCACCTAGTGAAGGGGAGTAGTTAGTCCAGAGAGTACTGGCAAATTTTTTCTCTCCACATGACCAGAAGAGTGGAGCCACTCTGGGCACATATAAGATCTAGCCACTGAAGGGAGAGAGCATCTCTTGGACCTAGGCTGCTTCCTGAGTAGGAGTGCTGCATATTCAGAAAGCTGGGAAAGTTCAAATCTTCTTTCTGTATACAGCTATTGGTCTACTTGCAAATACTTTGACTGATAGTGCTAAAAACATCTCAGAATCAATTTTCCTTCTTTGTGAGCAGAGCAAATGTGAAGAGATTTATTTGGAGAAACAAAATGGAGGAGTTGTGTTGAAGGCAGCATTATGAGGGACATGCCTGGAGGGTTACTCTTAGGATGATGTGCTTTCTGCAAGAAGATTATCTGTCTGTGGGAGCTGTGGTTTGTAGAGGTCAAGGCACACCTGATTCTAGGGGACTATAGCCTATGAAAGACCCTCTGTGGAGATTCTTTTCTGTAGTGATCTCCTGATTATACCAGGTGTATAAAGTATATATACATAGGTATATAAGTATAAACCCTGCTCTTATGAATAAAATGTCTTCTAGTCAAAATGTTAAATATTATAGATATTCTTCTCTAAAAAAGTGACAGTTGAAATAATCTGAAGTATTAAAGATGTGGGAGAAGGTATGAACTGGTTTCATAAACCCAATTTTCAGTAAAAAAAGTGAAGGTAAAATTCCCTCAATGAATACTTGTAATGAATAGCTTTTTGGTAATTGAAAGAAGATTGTCCTTTTTATAAACAAACAAACAAACAAAAAAAAAAAAAAAAAAAAAAAAAGAACAAAGCCAAAAAACCAATTTGACTCTTTAGAGCATTTAATGAGAAGTAAAAAACAAGAAAAATGGCAGCTGTGGATTGGATGTGATGTTGTTATATGGATACTATGGTTAAGAATAACTTTTAGATGTTTGTTTTTTGGAGAACTACTGGAGATTTGGAACATTACAGAGATCTAATCTCAGCCTGTCTCAGCAGTCATATGTTTACAACCAATAATTTGATTGTCATTTATATTTGACATTCCTTTTAGATAGATGCTAATAAGTATCATACAGTTTATTGGCAACATCCATTGTTGAGTACTGGTCTGAGATTAATAAATAGATTAGCATATTCAGAAATGTGCAGACATGCATTTAGTTGAACATTGACTGTTGCAATGTTCATGAAGATGTGCTATTGTCAGTATATTTAGGCATTATATGATGTAAACAAGAGAAATAACTGACAAGAAGGAAGATCAAAATTTTAATTAAAATTTCTTTTGCTTCACATCAAATAAAAAATGAAATATCAAGTCAAGAGTTGTGCAGTGATTTTTTATTTTTTCTTTCCCCCTCAGTGTAGAAAAATCTCTTGATCTATTAATTTCAACAGTAATCTTTCAAATTTCTATTATTTTCACACTCTGAGTTATTGTCTTCAGGACACATTTAATGCTACAAATCTAGTTCTCAGTGTTTGTTGGATGCTGAAGATGGGGTCAGTGCTGGGCAGAACATAGATGTTGTTCCTATAGCTGGCAAAATCATACAAGAAAATGAGAAATTCAGTGTAAAATATAATGTGAAGAGGTTGACAGAAAATCTATATTGCTTTTCATTCCACTCATTTAAAAATGCTAGAATCTGATCTTCAGAGGTACCAAATGTGTGTGACTTCATTTGTCTTTTTCAAGTAATAATGAAATATTTTGCAAAGTAAAGTTTGAAATAAATAGTTCTGCTGATTTGTGGGGAGATTGTTGAAGAGAACTGGCTAACTTTGATGCAGATAGTTTATTAGTTTTGTTTCTTTAGAGGAGTCAGATCTTGGATAACGTAACTAGTATAGAGATTGTGTTGTGAAAATATGAAAGTTTTTCTTCCACAGAATCCCCCAGACAAAATTGTTCTTATCTGCAGCCTCGATTTGTATTCAGCATACAAAAGCAAAAGTAAAGAAAGCCCTATGTGATTTCAAAGTGTTACACCATACATGTGGCAGTAACAGCATGTATAACATAACTCTCTAGTGCAGTCACTTTCTTCTGAAAATCATTTTTATAAGTATTTGACACTAAAAGATATGTATAGGTCTGCTTGAAACCTGTAGTTTTTGGAATAAATAGTAACAGTTATGACCAGAAAGTGGAAAAAAGGCTGTAGACAGCAGCCTCAAAATGCTTCTTGCTTTTCTCATGGGGCCACTGTGAATGTAGAATTAGTGATTAGTATTTGCAAAACACTTGAGATCCTCACTAAAAGGAACACAGCATTTAAAGGTATTTATTTTCGCCAGTAGGGAATATCTGTGACTAGTTTCTGTGTCCATATCTTTTAGGCTCCCATATGTTTGCAGAGAGCAATTATATCTCAGTAGGTATTTCCTAGGAAAATCTTTTAAATGAGTAAGGAAAAATAAAATGAACTTGACTAGTTGTATATAAACCAGATCTTTCTATCTGTAATGATGATGTTATAAGGTAACTGTGGAATCACAAACAGTAATGGAGAAAAAAGCTGAAGTACCAGATTGTTGAGAAATCTTTAGAAACAAAGTAAGTAAATTTTGTCAAACTAAAGAGGCCCTGTCCTACAGGGAGAGTTAATAGTTTTATTTCAAATACAAAGTTACAGCTTAGAGTAGGGCCCCGGCAAGCTATCTAGTTCTTGTTGAAATAACCTACTTAAAAAATGCCAGGATTGTTTTGTTTCTCTTTCTAGTTTTGTTTCACTAATATTTTAGTAAAAAATTTTGCTTGGCTAACATGACAATGTGTGTGTGTTTAATTTCTCCAGCACTGTAGATATAAACTTTCTCCCAACTAATATCGCAAAATGTAACAAGGAGTTAAGTTGGAGTCACAAAGTCTGCAGTTCGTAACTTGACATCCTGTCTTTGCAGAGTCCACTCTGCAGCTGACACAAAGCTCTATTTAATGTGCTGCCAATCACTCCTACTCAAGTACAGTACCGTAAATCTTCGAATACTCTTTCAAAATGATTTTATTTATATATTTTTCTATTTAATCTGTTTTGATTTGTTTTTTTTTTTTCTTTTTTTTTCCCCTCTCATACAGGGGAGAGGTGTAAATACAAATGGAATTGCCAGCATTGGCACCAATAAAAAAATTACCATTTAAAATGCTTTCAGCATCTCTCATAGTTATTGTAGGATGAAACTAGCTTGCTTAAATACGTCTCCATGTAAGCTTCAAATGATCAGAAATGTACTCTAAATATATTTATTTTATGTATATTTTAAGGACTGAAATTCACAGATCATTACTGAGGTGTTTAGCTGTACTTAATGGAATCAGTAACTGGGGTATATTTGTTTATTCATCTGATAGCTTAGCTGGACTTTTTATTACTCCATTTCAGTTGTCCCTTAATGATGGTTCAGCTTTGCCAGTACCTACATGTATTATTTACTTGATTTGGTCTTGATCAAGTCCGGTTCCTCTAATTTCTCCTTCACTGTTTTGTGATGCACTCACATGATCTTTAATATAATGTTTTTCTTAGTCTATCATCTTCAGCTGTTCTGTGACTTCTTACAAGCACTCATCTTTCTTCTCCCTCCTGCTTCTCAGGTCTGTATTTGCCCTAAATGAAGGAGTCTTATCCGATAGAACTGGACCTACATGAATAACCTGAGCCATGTTCACACCATTTGTCATATCCTTTCATTCTTACTGGTTCCTACACAGTCCCTGTATTCTCTCTCTTTTCCTCCCATGGTTGTATTTTACAATATGGTATCACACTGCTTCACTAAATGCCTTCTCTAATCCCAAATTCTGCAGTACTATATATTTACAAGTTTATCATTTTGTCTTGATGGAACTAGCTGATTTTCTTCTTTTTGCGAGCAGGTCTTCCCTTGCTTTATCATGAAATCATAGAATGGCTCAGGTTGGAGGGGGCCTTAAAGTTCCTCTAGTTCCAGCCTCCCTGTCATGGACAGGGCTGCCAGTCACTAGATCAGGCTGCTCAGCCTGGCCTTGAATTTCTCCAGAGATGGGATAGCTCTCTAGGCAACCTGTTCCAGTGCCTCATCACCCTCTGAGTAAAAAATTTCCTTCTAATAGCTAACAAAAATCACCTCTCTTTTACATTAAAGCTATTCCCTCTTGATCTGTCACTATCAGACTATGTAAAGAGCTACTTCTCCTTCTATTCGTAAGCTCCTTTCAATTACTGGAAAGCCATAAAGAGGTCTTCCCAGAGCTATCTTTTTTCCAAGAAGTCCAACTTCTTCAACTTATCTTCATAGTAAAGGTGCTCCAGCCTTTTCATTGTCTTCATGGCCTCCTCTGGACCTGCTCCAACAGCTCAACATCTTTCCTGCACTAATTGTCTCAAGTTTCGACACAGAACTCCAGATGGGACCTCACAAGGACAGAATAGATAGGATAATCATCTCTCTTTCCATGCTGGTCAATCTTTTTTTGATGTAGCCTGGGATACTGTTGGCCTTCTGGCCTGTGAGAGAGAACTGCTGGCTCAGGCATGCTCTTGCAGTCCAGAAGGCCAACGGTATCCCAGGTTGCATCAAAACAGGAGTTCATTTTTATCCTGGCTTTCATTTTCCCTTTTTATTGGTCTTCTCCTAACTGAATAGTTTTTATCACCTCCTACAGATTTTTGAGGGTATGGTTGAGCCTTGTCTTCTGTTTGCTTTTCAGTGGCAGTAATGGTAGCTGAGGGAAATATCTGCTTTTCTCAATGGCAGTGTAGGCTCTTTGTGATTGTGCATCCCAGGGATTTGACATCCTGTGAGTTACATCCCAGTGAGGAATGGAAATGAAGTGGAAGCAATAAATACAGGATTTGATAGGGATGCTAACACTTCTCCTTTTACAGATGTTCTAGTCCACAGACCCAAAACCAAAAAGCAATTAGGTAATATATGTTTGACAAGCAACCCCTGTTTTCTTATGACCAGAATAAGTACTGGCTTACCTCTCTGCTATCTTCTTGTTAACTACAACCTGCCAGCTCCAGGTCCACCTGCTGGGGATAAAATTCTAAAATTTTTCTTCCTTCCTCATCCTCAAACTTTTTTAAAAACTTTTTTTTCCTCCCCCCTGGTCAAAAAAAACCTGTGTGTACACTGTGGGAGGAGTGCTCACAGTTAAAACTTATTTTCACTTGGACAAGTCTTTACCATCCATTTTTAAGATTTTAAAGTACTTGTTTGTGCTTTTTACTACGTAAGTCCTCATAATTCTCTGTTAAAAAATAAAAAAGTAAAAAATTTAAAACATCTACATTTTCAACAAAAATCAATATCTTTTGATTTCTCATGATGATATATTTTTGCTAGAATACTTTTGAAGGACTTGGTAATGCATCCATGTCTCACTATTTATTTATAACATGTTAGCATTCTGTTTTCACTCATTCTTTCATATTGTAGTAGGCCCATACATTTTCTGGAGCATGAATTGTCTTTCTGGTTTGTGTGTGTAAAATAGGTTTGTGGGCAACAAGTTTTGTACAGATATGATAATAGTGATGGGAGAAGCAAAATAAGTAACAATATCATCTTAGACCTGGTGATTTCAGAGGTGGTTCTAGATCATGTTGCTAATCATGCTGCTGACAGATAGGTACAGAACAAGAGTTGTTAACCACATTTATCAACAGAAACAGCACTTTTGCAGATGGAATCTGTACACTGGATGTTTCTGTAGCAAGTCAGAATCTGATGAGGGTATTTTTGTCCATGAGGAAAGAGTGGTGAGATTCCTCAGCAAGTGGTAGTATTGGTGCTGAAGTGATAGACTTTTGATTGGCAGTGAAGATGTCAAGAAATTTTCCATTTCTAGGTGCTTTCATGATATACAGCTAAATGAAACTGCATATGAAGCTATGATGATTAAACACATAATAGACACACTATCTTGCTAGGGGAAAAACAGCAAGATGATAAACAATGCATTGAATTTTACTAGAATAAAAATTGTTTAGGGGCCACCATACCATATAGCATTCCTTCAGTGATAAGTTTATACCTGACTAAAGTAGTTTTGATTGGTTGAATATAGAAGTAGAGGACTGTTGGATTATTGTAGTCTTCTTGCATGAGATGAAAAGAGATTCTTTATCTTTGAAATTAACCAAAATTCATTAACAATGTGCTTTAAAATATTATTCTTAAAATTTTTCAAAAAAAAAAAAGAAAAATTATTTAAAGACTGTCATTAGTATATGATATATATGTGTATATATATATATATAATCATTAGTATATGATATATATTTGATATAGTATAGTGTATAAAGAAGTAAAGAAAGTGTAACATTATCCTGGTTCTATAATGCTATTTTTTTCCTCCTTTACACTCTCTCAACATTACTAAAAGTGTTACGTGAAGGGTTTTTTTTTTGTTTTGTTTTGTTTTGTTTTTTTTAATAAGGAAGCATTTTTAGTGAAATATTGTTACATGGCTTGGTTAAGCAGAGAATGTAGTTAGGTGTCTATATGCACATTTTAGCAGTAGATGGTATTTGGTGGTGGATTACTACCTTCAGGTTTTGAAAGTTCATCATAGTAAAACTGGCTTAATGGTTATGGCTGTTTGTTGTTCAATAGTTGGAATCAAATTTGCTGTTGATGCAGTAAGTGCTAGGACATCTCCAGCCTAGGGCTTGTTCCGTCACTTACTTTTGCCTGCACTGAAGTTAGTTAGTTCAGTGGCTGTTAACGGTTTACAGGTTGGTTTGGCCTGGTTCTGTGACTAGTGGGGCCGAGGGATTTCACAAAACCCACGCCTCCAGAGAAGGGAAAACAGGGGACCCCAAAATAATTAGGAAAAAAACAGCAGCAACGATCTGAATAGAAGCCGTGCAGCAGTGAAGCAGAAGAGTGGCGAAGAGCAAAGCTGAAGGGAAGCAAGAGAGATTCAGATGACCCAACACCACCTTATATGTGTTCCCCCTGTGCAGGGATGATATCAGCACAGCAAACAGTCTTCTGGGCAACGTAGTTTCTTCTCTTTGCTGTGTGGACCTGGAGCATTAACACTTTAGTCCCCAGTACACTACATGATGTGATGATGTGGAGTACTGATGATCATAAAACTATGACAGTGGCATAAGAGCAATGAGTCAGGTTTTCCTTGATCTTGCTACATACTAGAAGAATAGTATACAGTTTCATTTTGTATTTGGAAGGAAGCTGAGGGCAAGATCTCTAAGACATGATATAAATAATTAACCTAATCTTTTCTTAGTATGACTTTATGATATTTTGAAGACACCTTAAGAAAAGTGGTTTGTTTTATTGTGTGGCTTGCTTACAGACTGTTTCACAAGCTTTCACAAAGTGCTGGAGTGAACAAAAGCTTTTGCTCAAAATCCTTATCGGGAATTTTTTCTTTTCTACTGGATTCATGCATTACATGTTTATTACCATTATATTTCTATGTCTGTTATCAAATTTGAATGATCATTTTTTCTATTCTTCAATATATAGCTTCTAAGGATGTGCAAAAGATTCAATTAACACTGGAGGGCATTTTGTAGTTTATAGAGGGTGGTAGATGAAAAAGTAAAAAGACTTGTCATCTGTAATGAAAGCTACTGCAGTATTCTATTCTCCAGATTAATTGACTTTATTTTTTTTGTATGATAATTTGGAATTGCTGCAGAAAAAAGTTGTGTCTAGGATACTGATTTTTTTTTTTTTTTTAAACTTTCTAATACCACTTCCATCTATGTTTTCTGCTAGTAATATGGGCACATGGAGATGATATTTTATTGTTACTGAAAGGTCATAATTCATCAGTGCTAAATTCCTGTTAAACTGGTTTCCAGGAAAGAGGAAAAAATCAAAATACTCGAAGGAAACTAAACTTCATAAATTACACACACACACACACACAAAGAATTCAGGAAGGTCTAAGACACAGTTCTTGCCTTCATTCTTTGTCATTTTGAATGGACTGGATTTCTATTCATCCATTCATTCCCTTCTACAGCTAACAAATAATTTTTGGTTCCAAAATCAGCAACGCTTAACAGCAAGAGCAATTACAGTTGCATCAAAGAGACTTGTTTCTGTTCACTTGAGACTGAAATAGTTTCAGAAGCAGACTTACCTAGCCAGATTTAGAGGTCAACCATGTAAAGGGTTGAAATAATTCTCTTCCACATAGCAGAGAAAAGTCAGCCAGTCTATAGTAAAATGTGATCTCTTGTAGTATTAATAATTTTATTAATTCTTCCTCTCCTCTTACTACTTTGCTCCCCAAACATGCTTACAATAGTTCAGTGGCAAAAAAGAGCAGCATTCACAGATGGCAGTAGTAAGTTAATTTTTTGCCTTACAAAGTCAGTGGTTTTGAACCACTACAAAAACCTGATAGAGTCTCTGTGTTCCAGTGAGATATGAAGTAATTGCCTGCAACACATCCTCAGTTACTGAAATTGAAATAATGATATTTTTCTGCCTAGAGACCTGGAGAGATTCACCTGGCACTGTTTGCTTTTTATTTATTTACTTATTTTTTAAAAATTATTTTCTTTTTAAAAATTATTATCACCATATCAATCTTCTGTCAGTAAACCTATCTATTATGTAGAATAAAATTAATGCCTCATCTTGGACTTTATGAAACACTTCATATAATGTTGCTTATGAGATCATAAATTAAGCAAAGGCCCCTTTTGCTCTCTTCATCAGTGTTCTGCAAAATACCCCTTTTCAGGTTGATGTGTTTTGGAGATTTGTCCAATTATGGTTTATATTGTTATATTTTGATGTTATGCCTTTTATGTTATATTCATCTATATTGTTCTGTATAAAATTATTTTTTAACAGTTCAAAGTTGCAAGAAGATAGGAAAAGTAAAATATACACATGTAAAAGCATATACCTTCTTCTATCAGTTAATATTTTAAACTTCAAATACAGGGAAACTTGTCCAGCTCTTCATGTGAACCCAAATTAGCATTCTGTGTTCATCTTGAGCTTGGATAGATTTGAAGCCTTTCATGTCTAAAACTGCATGATCAAGGGCAAAAACTTTTGCTATCACTGGAATCTGGAGGGGGAAACAAGACACGCACATGTGGCTTTATCACTGTGTGTTTTACTGCAGAGACCATGAAAATAAAATCTCCACTGTGTATATTTAATTAAAGCACACTGCCCCCTTTTGAATTTATTTTTTAACAAAAAATAAACCCTTCCTCATTAAAGATGTAGAGACCTATGGTATATAATCTGTTACCACAATGATAGCTTTAGGTGTACTTTAAACAGCTTACAAATGACAGATTCTATAGAAAATAATTTGATAGCAGCATCATAAATTCTGTTGAAGAAACCTTGCCTGTCTCTGAATCATGCCTGAATATTGTTCATGAATTATTATCTCCTAGATTTTCTCCAGCAGGTAAAGTATATAGGAATTATAGTGCAACACAGTTGCATATATATATATATTTTAAAGTTGCATCTCATTTTTTGAAATTCTTCACTGAAATTTATCCTGAAGACAAAATAATTATGTACTTTATTAAATACATCAAGCTGATCACCTACTAAAAATTCTATGTATATTTGGCCTGATGTTAAGGAGGTACGGTCATGACTGCTTTGGCAGATTAGTTTGAATTTAACGTCTAATGCCCATGTCTAATTAAGGTGAAATAGGAAAACTAAAATTAAAAAAGTTGATAGAAGTGAGAAAAAAATCAAATGATAGTGAAGAAAAATACTATTTATATTATATATACTCTGGAAAGCAACTTCTAAAGCCTATGTGTAAACAGTTCTGTGTATTGGCACATATAAAAGATTCACCTCTGCTCCTCAGTTCACAACTTTTTATCCAGCTCAGGCTGGATATCAGGAAAATGTTCTTCACCAGAGGGTGGTCAGGCAATAGAACTGGCTCCCCAGGACAGTGATCATGGTACTGAGACTGATGGATTTCAAGAAGTGTCTGGACAATGCTCCCAGTCATTTGGTATGATTTTGGGTGGTCCTCTTTTGAGCCAGGAGTTAGATTCAATGATCTTTATGCGTTCTTTTCAATTTAGGATATTTGTGATTCATGAATTCTTAAAAGTCTGACTATATAACGTTATACAAGTGAAAGACAGATGAAGATATAGAGGTTAGCTCTGTTAATTTATTACCCGGTTTCTGACAGCTCCTTGGTAGTCACTAAGGGAAGATGAAATGGTAGACTTCAGCGTTTACTGCCATGCTTCTACAGTGGGACACTTTTTTTTTTTTTTTTTTTTCCTTAATTTTTTTAAATTACACAGTTTGAGCACCTTTCCTTTTAGTTAATCTGCCAAGACCCTAGTGATGTACCATTCTTGAATGGAAGCTGTATCAGATGAAGACTCATATTTGTATATTTTTGTCTTTGGAGTCTTGCCCTCATTTCTCACATTTGATACATACACATGATTTCTTGGCTCACTGCATCCATGCCCAGCTGTTGCAGTGGCATTATGCCCAGCTTTCACAAGTTGGTTAGATTGTTCTGTGTGATATAAAGGGTGATAATTCTAGGGTAACTGTCTCCCAAACACTGAAATTCTTCCCTTTGGAAGACAAACTGAAGTATCAGTATTTCATGGGTCACAACAGTGCTTAGAGTCTTCAGCTTTAGTACACCACAGAATAACTGAGAATAGCAGAAAAGGAAAAATAAACTTGTTGGGAACTATGATGTTATGCTCAAAGACCCTTGGAAAAAAGTTTCTATAATCCTAATGAAGACTCTTTTTTTCATATAATGGGAAAAGTATTTCTGCAGACTGTGTTTCTGAACAAAATATGCATGTTATTCTACAACATCTACAACGGTCTATAACAGTCTACAACTATTATTTATGTCTCAGTATTATACATCACCAGAAAGAAAAACTACAAGACAAGGCCCACTGCAGTATTAACAGGTTGTGATGTTTACAGGTAATTCTTCAGGCTAATACATTTTATTTAAACAAACAATAATTGCTTCTTTGTTTATGTGACAACTGGAGTGAAACCTTATCTTCAAGAGATGAATATAATCTCAGAGAACAGCACATCTGTAAGATATTTATACTACTCAAGTTTTATTCATTTCTTTAAGGCTGCTACAAATGTTGCTAAAGTAGCAAATCTCATTGGCAAAACTGAGCATTAGCTTGAATTCTGAGGCAGTTGTGTTTGCATTCATAAATGGAAGATTTTTATACACATACTAGGGTGAAGAGCATGAGAGCAATATATCCATTATTACTTGTATTTTATATAGATTTCATGCCTTTATTTGTAAAAAATCTATGTTTTGATCAACTACAGATATCTGTAAAAACAACAAAGAGCTGCACTGTATCATATATTTTATAGAAAGATGTGTAGTGACTAACTCATAAGCAGGACTAAATGATTTGTGTTACAAGACATCACTTGAAATTTAGTTTGAAGTACCTCCTGTCTTTCTAATTTGTACAAACTACTAAATAATAATGAGTCTGGCTTTATTTCTAAGTTCTTTAGCTGGATTATATATAGTAAGGTCATACAGAATATGTGCTGGGTTTAGCCCATTCACTGTGAAGCAGTTTAGTTCTACCTTACTGATTATATGTGGAAAAGGATAAAAGAAACATTTGAGAGCTCCTACAAAGTAAAAGAAGATAGAAATCAAGGAATTTGATAAAATTATACAAATGAAGATAATGCACAACAATGCTTACAGAAGTTTTTAAGTAGAGCAGAATTTTCTCTTGCAAAAGCAGATGTAATATGCTTGTGGAGATTATGCCGAGTCCTTTATCAACCCTTTACGTGGTCTGATAGTGACAGGACAAGAGGGAGTGACTTTAAACTAAAAGAGAAGAAATTTTAGTTAGATGTTAGGAAGAAGTTTTTTTGCTCAGAAGGTTTGAAGCGTTGAAGAACTGCCTAAATATGTTGTGACTGCTCCATATCTGAAGGCATTCAAGGTGAGGTGGATGGGATCCTGGGCAGCCTTATGTAGAGATCTATAAGCCTGTTCATAGCAGAGGAGCTGGAATTAGATTACCTTCTATTATGAGAATGTCCACAACCTCAGTTGGTGTTTTGATAACACTGAAGAACACAGTACAAACTGTGAGTCTAATGCGATCTTTCCCATAGAATGATTCCTGAAATATCTTAAATCTCTGAAAGACATTTTATTATGCTGGAGTTCTCAGAGCTTTTGAAAGATAATGATAACTCCTCTTAAAAAAGATAAAAGGTACATGCAGAAACAAACAATATATGTTCAAATATCCATCATTAAGTATTAGCATTAGTTCCCATCTTATTCAACTTTTGAGGATGTGAAAGATGAAGTGGGCATATTTCAAAATTTTTCTTCACCATCCCAAAAAGTGATACCTGGATTATTTTTTTAATTTACTTTCCATTTGATTTAACTCCAAAATATTGCTACTAAAGCCAGAATTTTAAGAACAGGGAGATGTATGTTAAATGAGAGTCTGTGGGAGGGAGGGATGGAGTATTTCCTTGTGTTGGTGCTCTGAAGATGGGGTATCTCAGACCTCTTATACTAAGCCTTAAAAAGAACTTGGTATATGAGACGATTAAGAGATTTGCCTCCTTTTAGTTTTTAATCTTCAGGAAACAAAACTGATCCCTAATGAAAATTGTCACTTTCTTTTTCCAGAATGCATTAAGTTTCTGTAACACCTTGCAGTGCCAGGGCTTCTCATTTTGCCTCACTGCTCTTAAAAAGTCCATTTATGTGGGCTAGCAGAAGCCTTTATTATATTTCACCACTAATCTATTCTTCAGTTAATAAAACCATAGGTGGTAATCCACAGTGTTTGAGTCCCATTTCTGTGTACAATATGTGTGTAACTGTAGTGGTGCACAGAATAGTCAATGGACATTAACTATGTTAAACAAGAAGCATTGTAACCTCTAGCATGAACCACAGATTCCCACAGAAATTCTCTAAACCAAGCGTTGAGTAGATTTTTGTCTTCCTGGCTATTTTGTTATCTCTGTTGTAAGAGTCTTGTTTTTTGGCGATTCTGAACAGATATTGTGATAGTCACCATAGTAAATAGCTCTCTTATTGCATTTTGTACTAGGATATTGAACATTTTCCTGAGCAAACTGCAATGTGATGCCAAGTATTTCCATCCCCTGCAGCTTCTCACAAAGGGAACCAGTCCACAGCTTGCTAATAGAGATGGAGGAGCTCTTCCTTGTAAGCTTTCAAAATAATCCATTTTAAAGGACTGTTTCAGCATAATAAGTGCTTGGTGACTTGAAATCCCAGTGGGTTTTGAAGAAACAAATACCTTACTGTATATGCGGAATCTGTAAAATTTGAGCCTTGCACTTGGAGTAATGTAGATGTATCCTTACAGTGATAGTAACGGCCTTTTCAGGCATAGAAGAACAAATTTCTAGTTAGCAATAAGAAACCAGAATAATATGTAATTTAATATTTCATAACATGTTTTACACATCTGTAATAACTTAATCCATTCAATATCCATATATCTATAACATATCCATTCCACAGATACATATGTATGCTGTACACAGAAGGAAAATAACAAATAAGTTAAAGAAGCCTTATGCATCTCTATGTTTATGGTGTTTAAATACTGAATTTGTGGTCGAAGTTTAGTGGCTCTGTGTGCGGCTCATTTTTTTTTTTCTTTCTATTTGTTAGGTTAATTCAACTTCAATAACAAGCCTTTTCTGTCTTGCTACCAAATACCTCCAAATGTACAGCAAGGGAAAGTGGCTTTTCAAATTAAGGGGAACAGTGAACCAAAACAAGAACACAATAAAAGAAAGAGCAGGGTGATACATGTAAATGATGTACTCACTGGGAACTAACAGTGGTAGCTTGCAGTGAAGGGATTTAGCTCTCTTGTTAATTCAGCTGATAGGGAGGCAGGCATATTTGGGAAGAGGTTTGGCCAGGTTCCTTCACTTCACAAAAGCTTTAGTGTTTACATCATCCAAGGCTTTTTTCTTTAAAAACTAGTTTGGTAAAAAATTTGTAGCTACTTTGGTAAAAAGGAAAATCTTTACCATTATATTATGGATATAATCTGTCCTCACTGATATCTGCATTTTAATAACAAGATATCAGTTGAAGTCTCTTGAATATGTTAATTTTAGCAGAATAAGGAGTAAACTACTTTCCTTTCTGTAATTCTGTTAACAGTGGTCTTACATAGTTCCTTTAGGAGTCCAGCAATTCACTTTTAGAGCAAAAAAGCCTGACCAATGGGGATGCATTTGTTGGCCTGTTTACTGTATGCAGGTTTCTTCTGCATAGTAACTGCTTATGCTACCCCTACTGGAGAGGGATTAAGATGTTTTATATTCTGTGTGTGCATTGGAGAGGATGTGTTTTACCTAATCTTGTTTAGCCACCATGCAGACAGCTTTGAGGATTTTTTATTTTTTTTTTTAATCCCAGTATCCTTTAAAACCTGCAGATCTTTGGAAAGGGAAGGTATTTCCATTTCTTTCGTTTGCTTTTCAAAAGTGCAGAGCTTGGCCTTTATCTTGAGGACCAAAGAAGAAAATACTAAGCATGGCACTACTGCCTACAGGCTCAGTACTTGTTAAATGTTTTGGCCAATTAAATGTAGGTGGGAAAGACTGAGCTACTCTCAGAAATTTGTCTCCATTTTGTGTATGAAAGAAAAATAATATGTTCTCAAGCTCTTTGATGATAATTGGATATAATATAGGTCTACAGATCCAGTGTCCTCCAAAGTATAGCAGATGCTCATTGCTTTGTCTTCAAACAGCCACATCTGGCTTCTTTTTCAAAGCAATGTCTCAGTGTTGAAGGATTGACTTTTTTTTTTTTTTTTTTTTTAGGTACTGTGTACTGTGCACATGCAGAAGTAGAAAGAGAGGAAAGGAAGAAAGCAAAATGATCAAAATGATCATCTGAAATGATGGGATTTCTTTTGGAAGCAGATTTTTTTTTGCCCAATTCTAAAATCTTTTAAAAATCTTCAAATGCACCACAACTACTTGAGGAAAGGAAGAACTGCAAAAATGCCCAAAGGGTTTGTAGGGCTTGAGAGATATTAAGGTAGCAAGCTAAAGAACTTGAAAGTTTGGAAGTTTGCTAGAGGGCTACAGATGCACTAGGAAAGACAATACGATTATTAGAAAGCAAGAAAAAGTAACTAGTTATTTCTTATCTACCCTCCATTGCCACCACCATGGTAGCATTTTTATTATTCTGATACTAGTTTCTCACATCTGTATTCCTTCTCTGAGATTTATTTCTGTACTTTTGCAATCCTTGCACTAAGTGTGCTGCCAAATTTTGTCCAGGAGACATGCACCTATGTGCATGCAAAATCATGTGTTTATATCGAACATAATATATTTTATAATTACTGCATTATAAGGCTGTAAACAAATGTGGTTGTGTGACCAAGACTAGGCCACTGACAGTTGTGTGAACTGAACTTAGGCTATGTGGACAATCTAGGCAAGACTTGGACGCAAGAACATTCTGGACTGGACTAACAACTGGAATGTCAGTTCTTGTTCAGAATGGTTTATCAGCAAGTGATTCATCCTCTGGGGAATATTTCCATACATAAATACCAAAATAGTCGAAATCCATAACTTGTTATCAAAATATAGTTTAGTGTTTAGCAAAATCCAAAAGTTGCAAAAATGAGTTAAAGAGGAAGACCTCATCCTATGTTCTGAAGTCTTTAACTTTTCAGGGACTTTCTCAGCTGTTATTCTAGTTTGAGTAAGTTTATTTTTCATAGAAAGAGTACAGATGAAACTAATTGCTAGCTTACTTAATGAAAGTTTTCTTACTACAAAATCTTTTGCTTCTACTTTTTATCTAACTGTTGAAAAACATAAACCTTAAGAAAAAGATCAGTTCAAGAGCCAAAAGTCTACTTAGCAGAAAATCAATAAAATCCCAGATAAATTAAGTCTGGCATGGTGCCATGCATTTGTGGTAGAAAATTACAAGAGGAACCACTGCATGGTAGATGACCACTGAATCATAGAATTGCTCAAATAGGAAAAGACCTTAAAGATCATCAAGTCCAGCTGCAGTCTAACCATACTACCCTAACTCTAACAACCCTCTGCTAAATCATGAGCACTGCATCTAAACAGTTTTTAAACACATCCAGGGACAGTAATTCAACCACCTCCCAGGGGAGACTATTCCAGTGTTTAACAATCCTTTCTGTAAAGAAGTTTTTCCTGATATCCAACCTAAACTTCCCCGGGTGCAACTTGAGCCCATTTCCCTCTTTCCTGTCACCTGTCATCAGAGAGAAGAAAACAGCCCTACTCTCACTGTGGTCACCTTTCAGGCATTTGACAAGATCAATAAGGTCTCCCCTCAGCCTCCTTTTCCCCAGACTAAACAGCCACAGTTCCTTCAGTCACACCTTGTAGGGCATATGCATATTCTCCAAACCCTTCACAAACCTTGTTGCCCTTCTTTGAAAAACTTATCAGGGGTTTCATTCATTCATTCACACTAGGAGTGAATGACAGATGGAGGCCCCAGGGAACAATACCAGAAAGTTGACAGGACAATAGGAAGACAATAAATAAGCAGTCCTTTAGCTCCAGAAATGAGCAAGTAGACTAGATGATAGAGGAAGGTAGGACTGGAAATGACTCTTTAGATCTGTATATCCAGTCAGTCATGTCCTGAATTCTCTCTCAAAGCAGGCTAAAGCTTCATAGTTTTGGATAAGTTTCCCAGAAATTTTTCACTGCTGTGCTAACTGAGGTGGTCAAATACTGAACATTGTCCAGAGAGACTGTGGTGTGTCCATCCATCTAAATATCCTCTGAGATATTTAGAATCTGACTGAGTAACCTGCTCAAGCTGACCCTTTTTGAGTAGTTGAGTAGGTGTTGTATGAGCTCAGGAGGCACTTTCAAACTGCAGTAGTTGTTTGATTCCTTGGTTAAAAGTTCTTATGCTTTTTCAGTCTTTACTGCTCTTACTATTCCAGAATATTACAAGATAAGTTAAGTTGAAATTTTGTGTTCTAATTATTCTCAAGTATATTAATTTTTGTGCCAGAAGCAACATAACAATTATTTCTTCCATTCTACATTGGGGATGTCAAAGTCTTACAGAATCTGCCAAATCTTCCAGGATGATTTAGACTGAGTTTGATGAAATAGTGAAATTAATGATCCCATTGTTGTTACATTTCCTCAATGAATTACCACAGAAAAGCATACATATGTTTTTAATGAATTCTTGTTATGGCACTGATTTTGCCAAAATTACCATTATCTCTTAAGTTATGAGAAAGTTTCAGCTGACATCATGAAAACCGCCACTTTGAGGAATTTGATTGAGTTATCAAGAGTGTGGAAAATACCTCCAGTAACTCAATGTAAAGATATAACTCAAGTTGGTATGAACATGGCCTTCTAAATACAACAGGTAACCCAGAATGATTATTTAGACAGTGTGCACATGACTCCTAGGTACTAAAAGGGAAGTAAGGCACAGACTAACAATGACAAACTTCACACATACTCACAGGAGAAGAAATCCTGAAAGTATTCTGAGGACTATTGCAACATACATAGTTCCGTACAAATTAAAAAAAAAAAAAAAAAAAAAAAAGTAATAAATTGAGGATGCAGTCAGTCTGCAAATTTTAGGTCACCTACCAGTGATGACAAAACTAGGTCTTCCCTCCTTTAATAAGAATACGAGTGCTAGAAGTAATCATAGAGGTATGAAATTTCCCAGCTTTTAAGAATATCCACTTTCTTGATAAGCAAAACAATGAGATTCTTCTCCTAAGCAACCAAGCCAGCTTCAGTAGTATGTCATGATAATTACAGCAAAGGATGATGGACAAAATGGTTCAGAAATTCAAAGCATATGAAAAAAAAAATGACTAAGTATGAAAAAGATCACAATGATTGCTACTGCATGGTATTGTAAGTGAGATCAAAATACACAATATTACTGAAAGCAAAACCAGGGGAATTTTAACTCACTATGTATGTATGCAAAAGGTGGTGCAAAGAATTTTTTTTTTCAGACTGGTATTTTACGTGGTTGCTTACCACTAATTTCTGCTTAATATTCAGAAATGGGTTGTATTTAATTCCTTTGTTATCCAAACAGGACAAGCAAGATAGGACCTAAGGACTGCTACATGAATTAATATAAAATGTGTCACTGATTTGTCCTTTACTGCTGTAAACTCCCATGTACGTTTAAATACCTTTCTTAAAAATTATTTTTTTCTACTTTGAAGGATTTAACCTGGTAGAAAAGGAATGAGCTGGAACGTACAATAGAAGCAAAAAGAAAGTGCTGAAAACAAGGAAAAACACTGATTGGAAAGCACTGGATTAAATGCAGTGTGCTGAGAAACCTCCTTTCAATGTCTATATCTCAAATATGGAGCAGTCTTCAGGGACATCTACACAAAGGTGAGGAGATTTTAGCTAAGCTTGCATTGTACAGGAATCAGCTTTTCTTTTCTTCTTATGTTGTCATAAGATGTTGATACCAAAGGGCTAAACTATTAAGGAAAAAGAAAAGTACACAGGATGTTGCCCTGCAGAGAGAAAGCAAATACAGAGTGTATGTTCTGCCTGAAACATAAATAACGATATTGGGATCCTGGTAAGAAAGTATACAAAAAAGAATATGCTTTTCTAATTGTATATTTTTGAAAATTAATTTCTCATAGACAATATTATCTCAGCTCCCACTGTAGCAAGCAGTACCCCATGGGTACACAAGGAGGTCTAAGCACAAACGTCCTCTTTCTCACCAAATTACTGAGAAGGATAGCTGGAGATAAAAAAATAAAATTAAAAAAAATGTTGTATCCCAATAGAGATACACAATGATAAAAATGCTTTTCAGCATGCTAAGGCTCAGCACACTGGTCATCTCAGGAGAAACCAAACTGCCACATTACAAGGAACACCACCATTAAATACATACATTTTGAAATGAAAATCACCTTTCTTCCTGCTGTAATAACAGTATTTCCCAGATTGACACAGATATTTGTTCTTTTGTGGGACAGCAGAGCAATATTTAAAGTAAAATGTAGTGCTCAAGGAGTGTGAAATTTATAGAATACCTGGAAGAAATTAAAAATATATGCATAAGTTGCTCCGAAAGTAATGCCTCCTATTTACTTCCGTGGAAATTACAACAGATACAAATAACAAAATATTTGATAAATTCGCAGCTGAAAAACACTTTTTCAACATAGTCATCACCATTAGCTATGCATTTTTGCCAGAGATGAACAAAAGCCTGCATTCCATGCTCATAAAAATCTGCATGGCCATCTGGAACATGGTTTGTCTTGCGCGTTGCTGTCACCACTGCTGAAACACACCACCCAATGTTTAACCATACTCATATCCACTGTTTGGTCTCCATAAAAATTCAGCAAGCACTGATGAAGGTAAAGGAGAACAATTTTTTCCACAAGAAGGAATTCACTTCCACACCTTTTCTTCATATGCACTTCCACATCCAGTCCTGACCATATCAATATTATGTATACATTTTGGACCAGAGCAGACAGTCAATAGCTGAGTTCCTCCAGCAATGGAGATGTATGTTTTGCACAGTCTTAAAAATGCGTTATTAGTATTTCTACATGTTCATTCATCATCACATGTACATTCATCATCAAACAGTATTTCTTTTCACTGATCAACTGAACACAAACATATCTTACGTACAAATGTATGGTTAGTAAAGAAATTATTTTTTAGAGTATGAATTGCTTCGGCTTCCCTTGCAAATCATTATGAGTTAATAATTAAACTTTATAATATTGAATGAGAGATATATGCTAGCAAGGCTTTTCACAGATTTTGTTATCCTGACTTAAACTGTGTGTTTTCTGTGTAACACCTCAAGTCTTTATGTAAGTCTATGTTATACAAAATGAAGTAGTTACTAAAAAAAAAAATAAATAAAAATCAAATTTTCATGTGGTTACCCAATTTTATCCTAGATTTTCCACAGTCAAAACTCACTAACTTGCACAGAGCAATGAAGTCAGTGGGAAAATTTTAGTTGTCGTTTTTAAGTCTCTTAGGATCTCTCCAAAGGACAAATCTGTGATACTGTTGTGTTTTGCCAACTGAAATGCAGTAACATTGTAATCCACAATAAAACTGATAAAATTACATGTCAGCATGCTACACTGAAGGACAAGATATTCTTAGGCTGATCCATTCCCATCTATGTTTAGAGGTTTCTCAATTGTCTTCAGCCCTTACTGTAGAGTGCAAGGCCACTCCAGTGATATTGCACTGGAGTGTAGTGTGCAGTGGCCTAAAATTTCTGAGACATGAACAATTTTGCTACATTAAGCCTGTTTTCTTTTTGGAAATACATTGCTTAGGCAAAACCACATTTGAGGGAATAGATAAGGGCGGTCCCTGTCTTGGGAAAATTTTCTAATGTCATTGACTGCTTTTACCTTTGGTGAAATATTGTAAAGAGAGCAAATTTGCAGAGCCCACACTTCTGTGTACTGCTTACGTCCATAGCTGATTCATCTGTAAGACTGAATTCAGTGTTTAAATCTCTCTTCTCTGATTATAACCAGAATCATGCACAATGGACAAAGAAGAATGATCAAACTGTGTGTTTTGTCAGAGGCCATCTCTATCTTTCGCTTCATTCACACCCTGAAAGCTAAGCAAGTTCTTAAGTTCCTTGTTTAATTGAGGACTCCGCACCATATGCTCATGAGCTGTTCATTTCACTCAAAAAAGGTGACTAATACTATCTAAATGATAAATGGCTAGAAAGCTCTCAAGTAAGATCATTTATCTTTTCAGTTGCTAAGAAGAACCTTTTCAGATAACTACATTTCCAAGATAAACATCTGCACCTTGGAACTTGTTATGCCCACTTCCGTTGTGTCTTGTTTGCCATTTTCACTCCAATGTTTTTAGACATTTTATATAACTAAGTCAAAGTTGAGGGCACTGTCATGCAATGACAGGTTAAGAAACATATTTTATTCCATTAAAATACTGTGTTTTATGATTTTGGTCAGAAGATGTTACACAAGCTTCGTAGGTCTTGCAAGTGGAGGTTCTGAGCAATGTGAATTTGAAACTGGCCATAAATCTTGAACGATGAGAAATCTAAGAAAAAATTCCCAAACTTTCTTCTTCTACTTAGGCATGAAATATCATTTATATTCAGATAAACATTACTACCTACAGTATAAAATATAATATATTCTTTTTTATCCCTTCAGACACTGTTCCCCTCTAGTTTAATTATTCCCATTTTAATTTTAAATATTTTCACATAAAATAATGTTTTCATGATGTATATTATATTCAAATATACATTTGAACATTTTTTAGTTTTAGAGTACTTTTTTTGAGTGTGATCAGCTTTTCTGGATATCGAATAGTTACAATAGTACATCAAAGGCATGCAAACCTTCTGTTCCAGAGATCCATAACAGTGGGGAGAAAATTCAGAGCAGAGTGGAATTTGATATAGATCAAGATTAATTAAAAAAAAAAAAAAAAAGAACAAAACACACAAATAAATATGAAACTCAATTTCTCTTTCTTTTCATATTAGACAAGTCATGCTTCATAACAAACATTGCTTTAAAAAGACACACTAGGTAAATTCCCATGCTCCCTAGAATAACTTGAGAAGTAACAGTATGCAGTTGCCTTCTCTGCATAAAATAATTATCAGGATTTGTGTCCTGTGATGTTTGTCTCTCATTCTTTCTAGTATCTATGCAGTGGTGAATCCCCTATCAGTCTTTCCTGTTGCTAAAATATATTTAATTTATTACATAAGAAGGAGAAGAGAAAAATAATTGAAGTAAAATACACAATTAATTCGGTGAACTTTAGGTTTTCTTTCCTAGGAGTTCCTATGTTTATTTCAACTATTTAGTCTAACATATCAAGAGACAAGCAAATAGTCTGAAATAATTCAGAACATCTACATTTTCTTCTTAAGGATGATGTAACTAGCCCCAGTAATTCTGAATTAAACATGAAGGTAACATTTTTTTTAACTAAAACACCCTCAAGAACTTTAAAAAATTAAATGTTTGCACTTTAGTAAAGAAAGATGAAAAATAATGTGCTTTAATGATTATCATGTAAGATACTGTAGATAAGAAACTCATAATCTTTAATTAAAAAAATCTCTCTCTCTATATATATATACTTTCAGTTATATGTATGGATAAAATGCCAAATAACCTGAAATTGTCTTTAAATGGGGTGGAAATAAATGGGCCTCCACATTACTTTTGCTGAAAGTCATCTGGAAATTGGAAAACCCTTTTTTTCTGTAAAAAACTACAGTACTATTTGCAACTTAAATTTAGAAAGGGAATGAATGTTTCTGAGAAAATAAATCTTGATTTTTTATTAGTTACTGTGACTTGAGTGTAGTAAGTGTATTTGTTTCAGTGGTCCTTCAGATGTAACAAGGTACAGTAGTTCTCTTTCAGTGATTCCAGTGTTCTTGTTTCCTTTCCAGAAGACAGAGATGAACTTCACTCTTCTCCCTCTATGTATACCTGACTAACACACCAAACTTGCAAAGAACTTTACTTGGTAGCTTCACAGTCATTGACCTGTCCATCACAGGCTTTGCTTGCTTCGTTTTCCAAGAAGCCAACATTCTCCTGAGCCATTACCATATATACTTCATCTTCAGCATGTGAATCTATATGTTTCCTTGATATCACTGTAGGTCTGATGCCAGAATAATTATTTCTGTTTATACCCCAAGGGCTTACTTGCATGAGGAAATTAGTAGAGTACATCAGGTAAAGAAGTCCACCAAATACATTCTACGAAGTCTTAAAGTGGATTTTACACAGTGGATAATCAACTTGGAAATGTTGATTAATTTATTCAATGTAAGTCGATACCTTTCTTGACTACAAATTATCTTATTCCTAAAATAAACACTAGGAATGGTTTATCTTGAGCAGCTAAGCACAGAACTGAATTTGATGTATCTGCATCTTTATCACCTGAAGCAGAGCTTCAGTCAAGCACTTTGCATAAATGCATTAGACCTCAAACAATAACTCAGGTCCATCTAAACCCAGAATCTTAATTCCCTAAGGTAAGATCAAAGCCATTTAATTCAAAACCAATTTCTATCCAGGATGGTTTGAAACTCTTAGGTGAAGGCTCTATCATGTGTTCTAAATGGGTAAATGAGATTACGATTCAGATTTACCATAGTAATAAAATTGATACATAGCCAGAGAAATGGAAGAACAGGTCTGGTGAGAAACAAACATGCTTGCTGGTCATTATGTAACAAGAATGCTACAGTGATGAAGGTTGTTTCTAAATTTTCTGGATAATATATGTGGTTGCATACAAATCTATTCATCTGTCACCAGACACCAACTCATAACACTGAAAGACTAATGCAGACTTTTATTAGCTTTTTAATCATGATTAGCCTCGTTGTTCTGCATAGATGATGCAGAAGCCAAGTGCTGATATCATTATTAGTTTGGTACAACTTGTCTGAACATTGCTTGTTAGTTCCTCAGTTGTTGTTTTTGCCATGTATTTCCTTACTTGCTATGTGTCAGCATTGTTTTACAGGATTTTTACCTCAAAACAAATGGCCACAGTGTTTCTGGAAGCCTTCCACTGATACTAATGACACCACTAAAAAGTTGGATTGGGTCCTCAGTAAAGAATAAAATTTTCATTGTTGTTTGTAGATCCTACTGGAAAGAAAATATATATTTCTGAAATGGAAAAAAAAAAAAAAAAAAAGTAAGGCAAGTAGTTACTGATAATGTTGGAACGTTTGAAAAATATCTATAGTATAATTGATGTATTTATAAACTATTTCACAGTGCTAGGTCACTTACACTTGGCCTGATTTATATTTTCCCTCCAAATATCCTCATTAATTTTGAGCTTAAATATGCTCAATGGAATTACTTAAACTAATCTGCTTGATTCCTGTGCTAGCAGCTCTTGGCAAGATGTCTGCTTAGCTTCAAACTTTGTATTCAACAGGCTTTCTTGTTGCTCTAACAGTATGACTCACATACAGTAAAAGGCAAATGCTAGGGTGCTGCCAATCACAAGAAACTGATAGAAATGGAAGTGAAGTATTTGGTGGTTTCTTTTTCTGACCACAGGGTGTTGATGGAAAGAAACAAGGCAGGACAATCATGCTGCTTTCACAGTTTGCTTAAGCGCCAGGAGGCGGTTCTTTCAGTCACCACAATTGTTCCTGTTTAACATGGAAGCCTTAAGCCAGACATAATTAGACTTTTTCTTGACAAATCATTTGTGCAGAGTCTTGACAAGTTGAAAACTGAAATAGTGGTGCTGCATTCTTTAGGGTTTGAAACAGACAGGATTACAGAAAAAATGAAAGCAGGTACTGTGAAAGCTATAACTTACAGAAATATGTCTAGTGTGAGTACAAAGTCTATGTCATGTTTGATCAAAACAATTAGAAAGAATATTGTCTCATGCTCTCCTGGTGTTATACTAAAGTATATTAGTAATATATAAGGGCTGTTTTTCACTAGATACATTCTGTGCCAAGAGAAAAGCAAGCAAACACGCTAAAAATTACAATATCCATACATTTGATACTAGTGCAGAGTGAAGTCAAAATGTGTTACACTTTGAGCTCATCTAACGACTGAAAGCTTCTCCTCACTACAATGAGCTGTTCCACAGGAAAAATGAGATGATGTCTTCAAAGTTTGCATACCATAATTACTGCTCAAAATTTCTTCATAGCTGACCTGTTTTCAACTGTCATTCAAAAGAAACAGCAAGACCAGTGTTGTTTTTTGCAGTTTATGGTGTTTGCACTATTCAGATTGTAATTCCCATAAATTACTATTTCCTGTGGATACGTTTAAAACTATATTTAAAACTTTATGTGCTAAACCATGTTCATTTTTTATCAAGCTTTTTAATTTTTTTTTTTCTCCATGATAGCAAAGAAAAAAAATGCATAAAATTATAATCACGTAGTGCTGCTTCACCATTGGAAATAATGATTTGGTGCATCTAAGATATTTAAGTTTTACTTAGAAAAATTAGTGTCTTCAGTAATAAGTCTTTCTCAGCAAAGCCATGGTGAAATAGTACAGATGTGGGAAGTCTGAAATATTCATGGTCACTTGTTTTGTTTTAATTACTATGCAATTTATATGTATACTTTCTACTTTTCAGTTTTTCTCTGAAAATACCAAGATTTTAATCAAAATATATAATTATAACTAAGACTTAACAGCAAATTTAATGTTATAATGACATTTTTATAAGATATCCTACATTAAGTTCACCTAGAATGCAAATAATTTTAGAAGAGTTTGTCACAGTAAGCGCCTACTGAAGCAATACTACTGGTTATTCCATGTAGTCATTTTTTCAAGTTATTTCACAAAATACAGCAATTTTCAATTAATCTTTATGTTAAGCTAGTTCTAAAGCACTGTACATAACCTCCGTGACCTCCTCCATTTGCATTTTCTAAGACGTTAACAAGAAATCTGTATTGTCAAGTTGCGCCAAAATAAGTTTAGGTTGGACATTAGGAAACATTTCTTTACAGAAAGGGTAGTTGAACACTGGAATAGGCTCCCCAGGGAGGTGGTTGAGTCACTGTCCCTGGATGTATTTAAGAGCCGTTTGGATGTGATGCTCAGAGATGTGATTTAGCAGAGGGTTGTTAGAGTTAGGGTACTATGGTTAGGCTGTGGTTGGACTTGATGATCTTTGAGGTCTTTTCCAACTTGAGTAATTCTATGATTCTATGTTGATTCTGGAAAAGTACATTCCACAGACACTAGTGATCTTTCATCTTCTCAGTGGATGAACAGAGCTCTCTGAAAGGCTGTCAAGTCTTAGTATCATGTTCTGCACAGGCAAACAATGAAGAAAAAGAACAAGTTCTCTTGCAATAAAATAAATAATCAGCTGCAACTTTCAACCTGGGCTCAAATTTTGCAATTGTTCCAGAATGCGATTCTGTTGTGCCTTCAAACATTTGCCTATAAGCAAAACAATACAGATACAGGAAAACTGGATGCAAGTCCATTCAAGTTCAGGTCATCTACATATTACATATTCATTCAAAAGGTATTAAATGTATTAGTCTTGTGGAAGTAAAAGCATATGTGAAGATTCACATCTCCTACAACTTTTTATTTTCTTTGGCCCTTCACCCAAGTATATTGTGAGAGGGAGCACCACTTTCCTATGGCTTACTTTACCATACTGCATCATTAATCATTTAAAAACCACCTCAGGGATTGGTAGCATTTCTTGCTGAATACTAAAAAGGGGCTTCTAATGTCTCTGCATCTCTGTTCATCACTGTGTTATCATATCCTCTGTCCATTCATAAGTGGTTGAGGAGTTGTACAGAACTATGCCCATACACTTTTCATCTCACAGGACTTTGGCTAGCTTTTAAAAATGTGTACTTATAGTCATAGAATCAAGGAATATCCCAGGTTGGAAGGAACCCTCACAGATGATTGAGTTCATCTTCTGGCTCCACATAGGATCCAAAATTCAAACCATGTCTGAGAGTTTTGCCTAAGAACTCCTTTCACTGTAGCAGGCCTGGTACTGTGACCATTGCCCTGGGCAGCCTGTTCCATGCCCACCACACTTTTGTGAAGAACCTTTTTCTAACCCAAAACCTGACCTCCCTGTGACATAGTTCAGTGCTGTTCCCTTGGGTCCTGCCACTTTCACCAGAGAACAGAGCTCAGTGCTGTCCCTCCACTCTCCTCATGAGGACCTCTAGGCTACTACAAGGCCTCCCGCTAAGCATCCTCTGCTCTGAGTTGACCAAGGGGTCTCAGCTGCTCCCCATACATTTGGCTCTCTAGACCCTTAATGTTCTTTGTTGACCTTTGTTCATTTACTTACTTTAAAAGCTTGTCTAACTATAAAGAAAATAGTAATAAAAAATATAGTTAGTACCAAAAAAAAAAAAAAAAAAAAAAAAGAATTGTGCCATATTTATTATGACTTTTTCTCCCACAGCAAGGTCCAAATTTTTGTTTGTCATAAGCAGAAGGATGTACTATTTCAATATATGTAATTTTTCCTGAATTTCACTTTTTGTAGGTTGGAAATGTGTAATTATTTTTGTGTTTTTCGTGTAGACCAAACTAGTTTAAGAGATAAGATAATTTTGCTACATATTTTAGGCTCAGAAAATGTTTTAAAATAATTATGGTAGGTCACTCAGGAGTGCTTTCACATGTGGTAAAGAATGGATTAATAAGACAAAGCAAAAGGTTGTAATCAGTGAATTATCTGTGATAATATGTAATTTATTAAAAATTTTCTTTCAAACAACATGTTAAAGATTGTTAGTATAATCACTGTTTTATTATGTTATGCACAACTTTTCCCTTTTTTATTTCATGTAGTAATTTTTCAGCTTCAGATGAGGTCTTACTCTTGCATAACAAATCCCTCTCGTATTTTCACTCTGAACACCTTCTTCAGTTATCTGTGCTACATTGCTGAAGTTCACTTCCATAGAGTTTCACTTCCTACTCCTTTTTGCTGGTGTTTGTTAGCATGGCTGTTTTTAAACATACTGAATTATGGAAACAGTGAAAGCAAGGGTGCCTATAGGCAGCTCAGTCATGTGTGTCCATGTGAAAGTTGCCTGCACACTGCCTGGGGGAAAGCAACCTTTCTGCCTTGAGATACCAAGACATGCTGTCAGCATATTCTAGGAAAAAATGTGTTTGTGCTTTAAGTGTGAGAATGGAAAAAATAAAAATAATAATAATAATACCAAGCCCTGAGTATAGCATAGGTGCGTGTTTATGATCAAAGCCCCTGGTAAGTCATTAGATCTCTGTCTTTTGAACCTGCAACAAATATTCCAGCTTTAAAATAACTGGCATTTTTTTTTTTTTTTTTTTTTTTTTTTGTCTAATGATTGACACCATGCCTCAGAGTACCTGGCTATGTGTGATGAGAGGTAAAGGTTGTGAGAATGTTCACTGAAATGAAAGATAAGAGTAAAATCAAAGTGGTATTGGCTCAGGTTGCAATTCATAGTAAAAAAAAATAAAAATGTATGTATGAAGAGTCAGAGGCTATGATACCTCTTTATGAAAGACACTGAGTAAATTGAATAAATGAAACAAATTCTGTGCTGAGGAATAGATATCCACTTGGCAGCTTGTAATAGTTATGAATTTTTACTAGTGTACCTAAAAACAAATTGATTGGATCTAATATAAAAATCAATTAGGTAGCAGCCTTTGGACTTATTTTTTACTGTAATCCAGTATTATAATTTAGAGAGAAAAAGACAGCTAAAATTTACAAAAACTCCTCCAAAACTGCCAAGCAAATTCACATCTGGTCACAGCCACTATTGGAGGCAAAATACTGTGATATTCCAGCACAGACTAGCACCAACACCTGCCACTACTCTCTGCTGCAGAATAACACAGCTGTGGACATTTAACACCAGCACATAGGCTACATCCCAGGCCATTTGGCTCTCTGCCCTCTCAAGCCAGTGCATTCTGTATGTTATAAAGCTCCTTTACCATTAACCTGCTGGCCCTTTGCAACAACAATACAGCAAGTGAGAAATGATTTTCATTCTTTAGGAAGCTGTCTGAAGTCTTATTTCTGTCTTCTGTCACAGCACACTCTAGGTAGCCTGAACTTGCATTAAAGCTTAGCTGGGAAAAATTGGCTCTCAGTGATATTCATACACTGTATTATCTTTTATTTTTATGAGCCCTGTGCTAAAAGGGATACTTCCTTTCATGTGAAATGATGATAAGGTAGATTTGAATAGAGAAGCAGGGAAACAGGCAGCAAGAACGGAGAGAAATAGAGGATATCTTGTGATTTGAAATGCAGCCTAGCAATGAGTACATTTAAGCTCAGAGTTGCATAAGAACTCCTCCTAGTTTCCTCCTGTGTAACCTTAGAGAAATAAAGACATAAACTAATTAAAAACTTATTTATATCCTACAGTTAACAAGAGATAAGGCAAACTTTCAAAAGTAGTGTCTATACGTTTGTCCAAAATATCCCAAAATTATTTGGGATAATGGAACTGAATTTCTGTTGAGATTAGACTGTAAACTGCAAACTTGAAAGGATATTCCATAATAAGCAGGAGCATGAAAATGCATACTAACTTTGGTAAAAATAGACAATGAGTCTATCAACTCTGGCATTGCTGGTGGACAATGATATACATAAATGCTGAGGGCAGTGCTGGTATGTACTGGGTAGTGGGTAACACAAGGTATCCGCAGAGTGAGCTAGCTTGCAGGGGGCTTGTTGGGAGATATGAGTCTATTTTCTGCAAGGAGAACATTTAGTTTTCAATAAAAACACACACAGAAACCTCAAAACCAATTCATTCTAAAGACTGCATGGACGAATTGACTGCACCGTCTGTGAATGTCCACTTACTTAACCTTTATTGGGGTGAATTCATTTGCAGAGGATCTTCTCCATATAGGAACACAAATAAGGTAGACAAAGTAGGTGACACATAAGAAGCCAGTTCTGAGAATACAGTTAAAATAACAAAACAATCAGTTGTGCCTGGAAAAAAACAACAACAACAACAAAAAAAGCACCACAGTTTTCAGAGAGAGATCTGGGATAGTATAATATGACTAATATTGAAGCACCCATGTGACAAGCCAGCTGTTTCAAGTGGTCTTAGTGTAGAACAGATTTGATAATTCAACCTACAACAGCAATGTCTAGCTGGTGGAAATGTAGATTTATACCCTGATTCAGAGAGATTTGTACTGCCTTCTTGCAGAAGCAGTCTGTCTGCACTTCAAGTCTGCATAGTAAAAATGACTGTTTTCATTTCCATTTAAATGAGGAAATGTTTCTTTAAATACAATGTGTTCTAAGTGTAAATGCTCTCTTGTGGCAGTAAGTTGTATTAGTGCCTTGCAAGCAATACTGAAGTGGCTAATTTCCACTAATTTAAAATGCAAAACCTGAAAGAAAGAGTGGTATATGTGGGATCATATATTATGTGGCCACAACCATATATGTGTTTGGACTTTATGTAGATTCCATCAGAAGTCTAGTGTGCCAGACTTCCATGGTTATAATATGTTGAACAAAGATGGAAAAGATCTGCTCATCGTACATGGCAAGAAACACTCTTACTAGGCATTTGTGTCCCTTCCTCATGCTACTGCTTTATCTGAGTTGGTTCTCTGCCAATTAATTTTCCTTCAACTCTGACACAAAGTCAAGTGTTAGGAAGGCAAATCATACAGTTGTACTGGTGACAAAAAATGAGACAGAGCAGTCTGTCTTCTGTGTAGTCAATGTCATATAGCTCAACCCCCTGTCCTCTGTAACAGCTCATACATCTACCTGCCAGGAAAGTAAAATATGAAGATCTCAAGGGCTGCTAATGGCAAAGAAAAGTTGCCTTCTCATATCTCCTGCAAAAAATTTACTAGCCAAAAGTACAATAATATTCTCAATGTCAATTTAGTAGATATTAAAAAAATATTTTTGTACAAGTAAATAACTTTAATATATATAAACAACATTTGACATTTTAAAAAAATTGACATGCATCAACTGTCATTAATCATTACCAAGTTATTAATTAAGTGTGAAATCAATACAGTTTCGAAAGTGCTCTTGGGACACAAATACATAGGTCACTCCAAAAGTAATGCCTCCTATTTATTTCTATGGGAACTACAACAAAGAACACAATAACGCCAGAAATTCTCAGCTACAAAACACAATTTTTCAACACAGACTGTGCTCATATCCACTGTTCGTTCTCAATAAATATTCAGCAAGTGTCCGTCAATGACAATGGATGCCATTTTTTTTTTTCCATATGGAGGAAGTCAATGGCACACCTTTTTCAGCTGCTGTGAAGAAGTCTTCTCAGTTCCCTTTCCTGTGCTGTCTGACTACCTGTAGAGCTGGAGAAACTGAGACTGAGTAACAACTCTTCCCTTACATGGTTTGATTATAATAATCAGAAAAGTGTGATGCCCATGAAATAATAAAAATAAAATGGTGTGTTTTGGAAACTCCTGTTTTGGGCACTCCTCATCTTTGACTGCTTGCTCCCGCTAAGCACCTTCCCAATGCTTCTATACTATTATTATTATTATTAGTAGTAGTAGTAGTAGTACTATTACTATTATTATAGTGAGTAATATGATTTATTTGATGCATCCTGAGGATTTTGCCATAAGGTTCTTCAGCAATCAGACTTTCTGTTACTCAAGAAACTGAAGAATTACAGTTGAGAAACAGTATTCTTTACCTGATTATAAGATTGTATTTGACAGTGGAAAAAGATTCTCATCAAGGTCATCTCAGGTAGATTAGAACAGCTTTAAGTCTTGAGCAGTTGAACAGGATGAAAACTAGAAGACATATGATTGTACACATATCTTAGCACTATATCTACTTGCACGCCTAAGGATGATTGTTCTACTGCATGGAATTTTTTCAGAAGCACTTTCAGAGCAGTTGCCCAAAATCTGATATATAAACACACAAAATATTTTTGAGATTATTTCATATATAATTTCAGAGATAACATTATCACAGCTAGGAAAATGTCAGTGTTTATTTATAGCCTTAATCTTACCATCTAATATATGCATATTATTACACATTTATTTAATTAGATATTCATGTCACAATTGCTTCTTTTTATCAAAAACTGGTGAAAGCTAACTGTCTGCCAAGTGGTCTGCCTTCCATCAAGTTTTCTCTTTTCAAAGGACTATATTTACTGCAATACACAATGAATTAAGGAAAGGTCATAAGAGTTCTCTGCACAGGCAAAACAACATATTTTGCCCTGTATCATTTGCCAAAATTGTTTTGGCTGTATTTGTCTATAATAATTCAGTATGAAGCAAAGATTTATGTGAATGCTTTCAGACTGAAAAGGCATCATAAGCTGACCTGAAGATATCTGGAAGGTCTTGCTCTCTACCTATAATGATATACACAGATCTGCTTCTTATCTCCACCTTTTCATGAACCAGAACTTGACTGTCAGGAACAAGGAACCAATTCAAAACTCAACTAGTTAATAAATCTCAATTCTTCATTCTGAAATGAGGGAAGTGAAACTGAACTTTCTAGTGCCAGTTTTAGCTTTCATTAGGTTCTGTAGTTTTACTGAGAGTGCTTAAAGTTTCACTGCTTCCACTTTTCGATGAAAAGATGTCACATGCAGACAACTAGACATAGATGACTGGCAAACAGATATCATTGCCATTCTCAAAAGATTCTTCAGGGGAAGTTGTTTCCTTTCTCCTGAGGCTTTAAGTCTTGTGCCTCAAATTGGCATCCTACTGCCTTCAGATTAGAGTGGTTTCTCACCCTAGGCTTCATGATATGTCCTTCTTTTTTTCACAGGTATGCTTCCCATACACAAAGAAGCAATATATGTGGAAAAAAAGCCACAGAATAAAAATAATAAAAAAGTAATAAAAAATCCCACAGAGCTCAGCACCACTCTGTATTCATCTGCCCTTCACCTTGCTGCATATCAACATAGAAGTCAGAGCAATGGCGAAGGAAAAGGCAGACTTCTTTCTCTTTTTATCCTGAGTTTTTAGGGATACTATGTGGTTAAGTCTCTAAAGTACAGATGCAGAAATGTTACTTCCAAATTAGCTTTAGCAGCATCTTGGGTTGATGTACAGTACTGTATTTTTAGCTACTTATTCTTCTTTCCCTAGAGGAGTCTGGGGAAATTTTGACTCTAGAAACAACATGATACAGTTATAAAAGTGATAATCATATCTAGCAGTGTCATGCTTGAGACCTTGGGACAGCGACATGGATATTCTGACATAAAGTTTCACATCTCATCTTCTAGATGGAGATCAGGGGAGCAAAATTCCTCCCACTGTAAAAAAAAGGGCAAGTCAGAGCCCATGTGATTACATTAAATATGTACAAGTCTGTGGGGCCAGATGACTTGAATTCCAGGGTCTTGAAAGAACCGGCTGATGTGGTTGCTGAGTCACTTATCATATTTTAAAAGTCACGGCTGTATGAAGGAGTCCCTGGTAACTGGAAAAAGGGAAACATCACTCCCATATTCAAGAAAGGTAGAAAGGAAGGCCCAGAGAACTGCAGGCTGGTGAGCCTCAAATTTCTGCTTCAGAAGATCATGGAACATATTCTCCTGGAAGATAACTTAAGACACACATGAGACAAGGAATTGATCAGAGACAGTCAGCTTCACCAAGGGCAGGTCATGCCTGATCAAACTGGTGACCTTCTACAGTGAAGTGATGGCATCAGTGGACAAGGGAAAGACAACCAAAGTCATCTTGATGGACCTATGGAAGGCTTCTGACATGGTCCCACACCACATTCTTATATCTAAACTGTACAACTGTAGATCTGAAGAGTGGACTATTCAGTGGATAAGGAATTGTAGGGTGGTTGCAGTTAGAAGGTTGTCGTCAATGGATTTGTGTCCAGGTGAAGGCCTCTCATGAGTGGTGTCCCCCAAGGGATCGTCTTAGGACTGGTTCTCTTTATCAATGACATCTTTATCAATTACACTGATAGTGAGATTGAATGTATGCTCAGAAAGTTTGCTGATGACACTAAGCTGAGTGATACAGTTGATATAACAAAAGGAAGGGATGCCATCCAGAGGTACCTGTACAAGCTTGAGAACCAGGCCAACAGGAATGTAATGAGATTCAACAAGACCAAACACAAGGTGATGCACTTGGATTGGGGCAATCCCAGGTATGTATACATACTAGAAGTTGCCAACAGCAGCTATGTGAAGATGGACTTTTAGGTTCCAGTAGATGAAAAGCCTGATGTAAGCCAACACTGCACTTGCGGTCCATAAGGCCAATAGCATCTTAGGCTGTGTCAAAAGAGGGGTGTCCAGCAGGGCAAGGGAAATTATTGTTCCTGTCTGGGGAACAATCTGGTGTAGTACTGCATGCAGGTCTGGGGTCCTCAACACAAGAAAGATGTGGAGATTTTGGAGTAGGTTCAGAGGAGGGCCAGGAAGATGATCAGAGGGCTGGAATGCCTCTCTTATGAAGACAAGCTGAGGGAACTGTATTTGTTCAGCCTGGAGAAGACTTCAGGGAGACCTCATTGTGGCCATCCAGTACTTAATAGCAGCTTATAATCAGGAGGGAGACAGACTTTTTACATGATTGGATCATGACTGGAAAAGGGGAAGCAATTTTAAACTAAAAAAAGGGGAAATTTAGATTTGATTTCATTAGGAAATTTTTCATTCAGAGAACAGTGAGGTTTGTTTGTTTTGGTTTATATTAAGGATCAGAATTATATTCTAAAAGTTCACTCTTTGCTTTATTAGTGGATGTAAGTGACAGTTCCCTTCTTCTAGCTGTGAAATTAGATTATAACAACCAGTTGTGAAATAACTAGAGTTCTTGTTCGCTATCTCCAAGTTTGCTGTTTTTGCAGCTTTCAGGATGCAGAGAGATATTTTCAAGGAAGGGACCCTGAGCCAGCTAGGATTTTGAGATAGACACTGTTCTTACAGCTTGCTTGCCAAAAGCACTCAATGAACTCTGATGTTAGCATTTATTTTAGCTTAGAGTAAAACAATGAAGCTTTTTAAATAGCTAAGTAAGGCTTTCTTTGTAAGACAACAAAAGTAAAAGAACATGAAAATAAATCTTCCGCTGCCTACTGTATCCTTTCTTCTCTCCAGCTTTGCTCTGGATCCAGCAACTTTCAGAAGTTTCTTGAAGTAAAGTCAATGCTTGCCGTCCTCTTTTTTTTATTATTATTATTTATTTATTTATTTTTTAATTCTCTCCTGTTCCTTTATATGTTTTTCCCTGATCTCCCTAGGAACCTTTGCTCCTGCTGCAGGCTCTTTGATTACTGAGTTACTTTTGGATTTCCTCAAAAGGTTTCCCCCACAGGTTTTCTTGAAGGCTTTTCCCAACTTTGGACACTCACTTGTGCACTCAGAAGCAGATGAGTGTTCCTTGGCCCAGAGCATTCCCTCTGTCTCAGGTGAGATAGTGAATGCCAGGTAAATGGCAGTGACATACACCTGCTGCCAACCTTTTTTATTATTTTTTAAAGAACATAATGCACAGTAAATCATGAACAAACCTGGCACATCATTATATCTGCTTCTTTATTTCCCGCCTATGAATTCCATGCTAAGTGTTCATCTTTATATTATCATCAGGAGATTTCACTACAGAAGCAAAAACGACACTGCTCATTACGAATTAAACTAGGAAGAGAAATTAAGTGCTTTCCATTTTCTGTCATTAAGGACTATAAGATAACGTGGGAGAAGGCCAAAATAACTGCTTTGGAGGATGTATTATTTTAATAGAGCATAACTGAAGACATGATAGAGTGCTCTTGTATCAGAGCTAGAGGGTTTTTTATCTTGCACTGCCATTTCTGGGGTCTAAATTACTCCACTACCCATGGTTATTTCTAAGGCAATGAAGTTAAAACAATATTTGGTATGATTTCTTGAAAAGTCTGATCTGACAGTGAATTGATGGATGTGCTTAGGCTGTAATACATGAATATAGCAGAAAGATCATGGCAAAAACCAGATCTCATTTGAGAAGATGCATGTTTTATGGAATGTGCTTATGTCAAAGTGTGAATGCAAATAAGTAGGGAGCATTTTACTCATGATAATTAGAGTTGAATTGCAGTATTGCTTATTCTGAGTCTCAAAATCAGAAGTCATATCTAAATACCATGCTACTGGATTATAATTATACACTGTTTTAGGTATTCAAAATTCTATGTAATCAGTGGGCTGCTAAACTGACAAAAAATTTGAAGCTTTTGTCTAAAACTGGAAACAGAGTTAGGATTTAAAAACATCACATTAAAGAATGTTGCACAAGTCAAAGTAACAACACTGTTTTTATGCACCTGGGCAAGAAAGGTAAAAGGGCAAGCCCTTACCCAAAGGGCATGGCACTGAAGAAACCTGAGAGCAAAGCTTAAGACTATTACAGTGTCAGTACTCATAGGTATAACAAGATCTAAAGCTGGCAGGCTGCTCACAGCCTGAAGGATTGCTACTCTCCCAGAGGAAAGGCAGAAATAAGGAGAGTATAATACACTGTTTGGACAGACAGACAGAAGAGGAATCTTGATGAATGGCCTTTCCTAATATTCTTGGGAATGGTGTGACCATTTTAGTGAAGGTATGATTAATAAGTTCAACACATTCTGAAGCAAACTTATCTTAAAAACACTTGCACTGCTCATCATATTTGATCTAGCTTCTGGAAGGACAGGAAAAATGTTTAGCCCTTGTTGTACACTTTACACTATCTCAAGCTTAACCTTCCTTTGAGGATGACTCATTCTGCTACTTTGTGCAGACTGAACAGACCATGGCAGTCTGCACTGCTTTATAATATTTGTGTGTTTGTGCATTTATACACACACACATCTGTTTAAAAAAAAAAAAAGAAAAGAAAAAAATAGATCCTATGTATAGGAAGAAAGCTATAATGCAGAGGAAGGATAAAGTACCTTATATATTCATCTAATATGACATTAAGTTTAGATCCCTTTTGAAAGCAAAACTAAACCAGGTTATTGCACTGAAATGTCCATGAGCTGGCATTTTTTCATTATGGAGTCATAACTACAAGCATATGTTAAACCACAGATATAACTTCTGGTTATTAATATTATTTCAAAGATAAAAACACTGATGCATAAGGGTGACACTTCTTAGCATCATATTTGTAACTATAATAGAGGAGAATGTCAATATCATAACTCACAATTTAAAATATGATATATCAGTACCTTAATGAACAGTCAGTCTAAACCCAACCAAAGTTTTTGTAATAGAAAAGATCTCATGAAAGTTTTTTCTCCATATTTTTATTTTCTCTTACTTAAAAAAAAAAAAAAAATAAAAAATCAGGAGAAGTTACAATTAAAATTATATAAGCATTATTCTTGGAAAGAATGTCTCATTTTGTTCTTTCGTCTTGGCAGTTTCCTAGGCTGCTGTAGATTGAAGAAAATAGGAATAAGCATCTTTCGACCACAAACAGATGTGCTTGATAAAGAAAATGTCAGCAAAAATACTAAAGCAATGTGTCACAGCAGCTTTCTGACAGATAGAGGGAAAAGGTAAAAAATGTTCTATCATGTCCAACAAGGTGTTCTTTTTGAGATTTAAAGATCACTGTGCAACTTTAAACATGTTTGTCACTTTGGCTCTGACTGGAGCTATCTGGAGCTTCACAAGAACTTTATCAGCTCAGCATAGGGGGGAAGAAAGAAGCCCATTCCCATTTATCTCAGCCAGGTTCCCTTCAAAGCCAACAAATAAATTACAGTGTACATTTGATACAAATTGATTTCTTAACTCAAATAACAATGTTGTCCTCCCAGTCAGGCCATGTGTCACTCATTCGCAAGCCTGAGTGAAAGGCTCAATCTGTCTGCGTGACAGAAATAGGCCTGACGCACCTCTCCGAGGAATGCTAATAACCCAGGCCTGGCCCGGGCCTTTGTGGGCAAGCCGTGATAAGGGAAATCAGCCCGTCCTGTCAAACACCGCCGAGGCCTGATCAGTGTTTGTTCCAGCAAGCTGCATAGGCCTCGGAGTCGCCATCCTATTTCATGTAGTAAATGAGAGGAAAATAAGATCCGGCTACTGCGGTTAAGATGCCAGTGACTGTGATGAAACCAGAGTGAAAGGAAACCCCATTGAATATCTTTAACTGATCTTATCGGCTGCTGGAGAAATGAGATATTGGCAGGGGCTGTTGAGTTTCTCACAGCTGAGCAGGTTAATAAGGTTGGGAGGCAGGCCACAGGCTAATTGGATTTGCCTTGGTTTGATAAACAGTGGCAGGCCTATTGCCAGAAAAACATACGCACTGTGGCTTTTTCTCTTTGTTTCTCTTCAAGTCACAAGAAAAATAAAAGGAAAAAAAGAAAGGTCTTACCCCCCTCGCCCCCCCATTTTTTTGTTGTTGTTGTTGGTTTTGTTTTTTTTTGAAGCTGAAGGTATCTTCCTGAATTCCCAGATGAAGAGGCCAACAAAGTCAAACTGTGAAACAGTAGTTGTTGGGTGTTCTGATTTTAATCAAACACCATTTAACCTGCCTGACCTTTCAAAGTCAGCTCACATCAAAACAGCACAACTGTAAGGGCTAACTAGAAGCAGAAGGAAATAACAACCTATTGAAGCTTTCCGAAAGCTTAAAATATTCGAAAGGAGCCAATTTTGCAGCCTTCTTTCCAGACAGAGGCAGCTGGAGAAAGATGGGAGGCTCAGGCAGTCATAACTGTGCTGCTGGCAATGTGGGAGTGTTGGTCACTGCTACTCAGGCTGAAAAACTCCCTCAGCCCACTCAATTGTATTTCATCCAGTTGTTCTCCTAAACCTCAGGGCTTTGTTGTCCCTGGCAAGGACTTTGGATTGTTCTTGGCAGGACTGATTCAGGGAGAAATCACTGAGTGAAAGTGCTGCTGATACAAATATAGTGAAGGACAAAAATAGTAAAGAATTATGTCCTCTATCTATGTCAGAAATGGTTAATATTCCATTAACTGCAGGTATATCTCAACCAACTTGTATTCAGTTACAAATATTTTTAATATGCATGAGAGCACAAGTATATATGTATATATATATTTATGCGCACAGTGCCCCATATTCGCCTTAACATCAGTCTTTTCATGAACTTCTGTAGCCTCATCAGTAATAAATGACAGTGGAAGCCACCACCAATGAGAAAATATATGCCATTTCAGTGGAAAGGTTCAAAGTTTCTTATTTATTTTGATTTCAATTAGTTTCTTTTGCATCCATGAAATAAATATGATCATATTCACTGAGTCAGACACAAGCACATGATGAGGAGATAGAAAGGAAACATTTAAAATTATCTTTCATACTTTATTTTTCTTCATTTAGCATGTCTTCTTGTGGATTTTTTTTTTTTTTCTTTCACTCTTAAACCAGTTCAGAATCTTGGTTAAAACATTTCCCCTATAATTTCCATTCTCTTCATCCCTTTTTCTGTAGAAAGAGTGTTGCATTATATTTATTTACTTACATTACCTTTTTGTTTCATTACTTGTTAAACATACTTCACGTTTACATGGTGTCTTTCATCTCACTACCTCCGAATACTACATCAAAATTAAATATAAATTAAATATATTGCAAGTACACTTTCTGAAATAGAAATATGAGTGGAGATTTTTCTGACCAATAGTTTCCTGTATAAAATTATTTCTAACACAGAGCTTTAAAGAACATACCAGTTTTAACAAACACAGTGAAGTGAGGCTAACATTTTAGCAAGTTCAGTACAGGCTTCTGCAATAATCCATTTTTTTTTGGAACAATTTGGATGCCTCTCCTACAATGGCTGCTGTCTCTTATCTCTTGGGAGTGCTTTGTTCATTCATCAAAATACAATCAAAACCTAATTAGACTTCTGAAGACAATCCATTTGCTTAGAAATATGAATTAACTTTCTAAAACAGTAGAAGTCCTCACCTGAGAAGTGGGATAATGTAAATCTACATCTTCTATCTGTTATCTGAATATCAAACCGCTAGTTTACTGAGTTTATATTTCCCTTTCATTCTCTGATATACAGAATATTTAATTATTTATAGGAAGTGGAACAGCTTGAACAGAACAGAAAGTATATTTTTCTCAACAAAATGCAGCTAAAAACTAGTCTCCCACATGTTTACCACATGTCATAACTGTTGGACTAGCAGTTTCTCTAGAGCAGGGAAGGTTCAGGCAGTTCAGAATTTACCACGTCCTTTGGCTCTGGAAGAAAACGTAAAGGAGAAAGAATGATTTGCCAGCAGGAGAGCTTCTCAGATCAAGATAATCAAAGAAATGTTTTTCTTCCATTTCAGGCCTGGAAACATTTAAGAGAAATTTTGTTTCATGGTAAATAAGAACAAAACCTGTAAATAGAACTGTAACAAGAAAAGAAAAAGAGAAAGAAAAGGAAAAAGAAAAAGAGAAAGAAAAAGAAAAAGAAAAAGAAAAAGAAAAAGAAAAAGAAAAAGAAAAAGAAAAAGAAAAAGAAAAAGAAAAAGAAAAAGAAAAAGAGAAAGAGAAAGAAAAAGAAAAAGAAAAAGAAAAAGAAAAAGAAAAAGAAAAAGAAAAAGAAAAAGAGAAAGAAAAAGAAAAAGAAAAAGAAAAAGAAAAAGAAAAAGAAAAAGAAAAAGAAAAAGAAAAAGAAAAAGAAAAAGAAAAAGAAAAAGAAAAAGAAAAAGAAAAAGAAAAAGAAAAAGAAAAAGAAAAAGAAAAAGAAAAAGAAAAAGAAAAAGAAAAAAAAAAGAAAAGGAAAAACAAAAAGAAAAAGAAAAGGAAGAAAGAAAAAGAAAAAGAAGAAAGAAAAAAGAAAAAGAAAAAGAAGAAAGAAAAAGAAAAAGAAGGAAGAAAAAGGAAAAGAAGAAAGAAAATCCAGTCTCTGTATTATGATGAGAACTGAATTATTCAGAGAAAATAAATCAAAGAAAATAATTTCTACTAAACTTTGCTTAAATTAAAATGCAGGTTTGTTTTTAGAATAAGAAAACTCTTTCTTCACTTCACGCATGTTTCTGGACACCATCCCACAATACAAAATTGGCTTTGTACTTACAGTGACTTATGCACAATAGTTTCTTCCTTTCACATTTTGAGTGTTTTATTATTTTTGGATGGACATCAATGCAGCATGTGGCACATGCATAAGGCAGACTAGGGTAATGTAAGTACATTTTCTGCAATATAAACACTGGATAAAACTAAGCCCTCAAAAACTCTTGTGCAAAACCTAGGTCCAGTACTGGTGAATTAATAAAAGCTGCTCTTTTCAGTAACAGTAGGATCAGTATTCTGTAGGTGTTTTTTTTGTTTTTGTTTTTGTTTTTTAATATTAGTTTTTATAATTTATTTATTTATCTGAGCCTCACATATGAGCTAAAACAATATACAATTCAAAAATATCTCACTCATCCAAAATACTCTTAAGTTCATTTAGAATCTTTAATTTGACTATTTTTCTGTCTACCCCAAATAGCACTAAACAGATAATGAAAGACAGCAGATAAAGTATGGAGAGACTACTGATTTTAAAACTACATCAAAACCAAGTAGAGATTACATAGTAATGTAGCCAAGACATACCTTTAATAGTTAATTATATTTCATAAGTGTAATAAAAGAATGGCTTGGTGATTATATTTTCTATTGAGATTTAAAATGTATAATAAATGATTATCTGTTATTCAATTCAAATTTCTTTATAGACAAAAAAATAAATCAAGGCTAATAATAGCAGCTCCAAAGACATTTCATGTAGACTAACATGTGCTATTACTTTTAATCTCAGTGAACAGCCTCTTGCCTTTGATGGAGTTATTCACCATATATAAAATCGAGCAGATGACCACATCTTTATAAGATGAAGGTCTTAAGAAACACCTGGTAATTAGTATTCTGTAATACACAAATAATAGGCCTTACGACAGGGCATTGGTGTTTTCTTGGAGCACCACTGTACTGTTATTTTTGAAAGAAACATGCATGCAGAACTTGGAAAGGGTAACTGTCTGAAAACACTGGCAAGCTATTTATAATCAGCAGGTACTGTGGAACAGTTTGATTCAAGAAATTTCCCCTCACCTGTGGCAAAACATCAACAATATTCATGAAATTTCACATCTGGATAACAAAGCAATAGATGTACAAAACAGGACATTAAATGGTTGATCTTTTATAATAACCTTAAACAAAATGTCTGTGCAGAATTTCATAACCAATAAGGAGATAGAGCAACTCAGACTCTTCCAAAAGCATAAGGCACTGCACATATTAGGTTATACAGTCAACAGAAGGGCAGCACACAGATTTGTACAAAACATCATAAAGAATATATGAATTTCAAAGTACCTGACATGAGAGGTGTTCATGGAAAACCTTAAAAAACTAGTAAAACTGAGCAACTTCTTGAACACCAGATTTTATACAGAAGCAAAAATGGTCAGGGAAACCGATTGTTCTCTGCCTTGAGTGGAAAGCATAAGCAATTGACTTGGCTGTTTCACATCCAATCTAAAACATCATTCCCATGTTAAAGTTCTACAAGATGTTGCTTCCAGTGAGTACTTATGAAGACTGAAATACCACTTATTTAATTCCTAGCATTTTTGTGTTCCCTTGATTTCATTATAATCAATAGTAAGAGTTTAAAACAAGAATTCCATAAAATACACTTTAGTTAATTAGAGTTTTTTGAATCATAAAAAAGATTGAAAATCAGAACAGTCTCTTGCAATGTCTCCAAATATATTATGAGAGAGCATCATAAGAAAATGAATGAAACCATGTATAATGTGATAGTTAGCACAAATATATACTAATATTTTAACACAAATATAATTTGGTGCTCACTCTTTTTTCATCCAGGGTTGCATGTATGTCAGAGGAATTGCTGGATTCCAGGCTCTCAGTCACATGCATTCTATATTAATTAGTATAGAAGTATTTGAGCATTATTTTTTCCATAGAAAATTAGAGCAATCTCTATCTCTATGGGTTCTTCCCCTGCTTATTGAAACTAATTTCAGTTTTGCACAAATAAAGGAAATAACATGATTCTGAATATCTACATTTTGCAATCTCAAGACTGTTGAAAATGGCTAACCTGAAGAACAGCTGTTATTTGAAAATCAGATGTTCCAAGAAATGTCAGAAACAATAGAGAAATAAAATGAAACATTTATAGGCATTTTTAGTTTTTAAAAATGTGATCTTGAAATTCTAATATAAAGGCATTAATATTATATAGATTTTTTTTTTCAAATTTCAATTAAGGGAAATATTTCATGCACATTCCTTCTTCCATAATCACATCACTGGATTAGTTTATATTATTCTGTGATGAAGTAATATAACCAAAGTATCTCCTTCCAACTTGTTTCCAACAGATGAGCTTCTATTTTTTACTGTCAGTCTTTTTTATTCAAGCTTTGAGTATCTGATAGGCTATAGCTACCTTAGAGAGTTGAACTTCACAATAGGAACGGATTTGTATCACAAACTGTTGATGTCCAGAATCCACCGTCTACATGAGACATGTGCCTGAGGTTTTAATTAAGATTAGTCCTAGTCTGATTTTATGAAGTGAACATCAGCGGCTGTATTGAGTTAGGTATCCTCATTGAGCTCAGGTTTCAGTTTAGTTCAACCTTAAAATAAGGTATTTTATACATCTATGATGAAATAGATGAATAAATAGCAAGGCTACATCTACATTATATGCCTACATAGTATGGACTATCAGGAGCTTATGCATTGAGTACAAGAACTCATGTTGAGAACTTGTGGCCTGCAGGTTTCAGGGTGCATTTTGAACTCTGATGCAGATAAGAGTGGTGCAGTGAACCTATTTGTGTTTGAAGTGCATTGGATGGATTTTCTGATATGCCAGGAGACGTATTACACTTGTTCTCTAAAACACTTAAGATGGCAACCATAGAAAGTGGAAAAAATCAAGAGACTGACTTTACAATCTCCCTGATGCTCCGAAATAAAATGATAATGCACACTCATTCTATTTCTTTCTATAAATTATTCAATTATTTACTGTATTCATAGTACCTTCATGTTCTGTCAGAAGAATTTTCATCATCACTATCTCATTTTTATGATCTTCATGTCAGACTACTCTTTCTCTATCTGGGACAGTCAGAGTTTTTATATTTTTGTTATTTATGTCCATGTGTATACTGTCTTTCAAAATTTGTTCTGGTATTTTCCATTAAGTCAAGTTGTTCAGGTCAAGCTGATAGACCAGTTGACATTCCTTCTCCTGAATTATTAAATATATATCTTTAATATCTGTATACATAGAAGCTCATGTGATATCTTGCTTCATATACAAGTTTTCATTTTTCCCATATTTCTGAGTTGGAAATGATCAGATCCTTTTTACTGAACACATTTAATCTTTGAATTTTCCTCACCCGAGGATATGGAATTTTAAATTCTGTACCTTCACTCTCATTAACCATATGCCTCTGCTTATTATTCATTGTGATTGTCTTTAATGAGAATCACAGTAATGTATTCAATTAGGATTTTCAAAGCATACCTCAATCTTACAGCAGAGAAACCTTAGTTTTCTAAGCTGTTAAACTTAGCTGATCCCAGTGTCCTTTCCGAGATGTGTCTATGGTTTATAACACTTTCATTCGTTACAAACAGAGGATATTAATATCTTGATTCAATAACTTTCCATGTAGAAAGTTCTCTTAGTAATTCTTTCTCTAACATTACCTACAAAATTTCTAACCAAATCCAAATAAAATCACTTGGTTCTATAACAGACGTTTCACAGGTCTCAGTAAAGGTCAGTTTTCAAGACTTCCTTAAAGTGAATTTTACCCCATCATAGAATTATCCAGATCCCTAACCAATTGATGTAATGTCAAAATTTTTTGAGCAAGTACTTCATTACCTCCTCTAGATCACTTAAAGATGCCAATGTGGACATATCCCAGGAAAGATTACTGTGACATTCCACTTGCCACAGCCTTCTGAGTGCTCTCAGGCAATTAGTAGTTGTGTACCCTCTGAGATATTTAGGTACCAACTGGTATACAAGAACACTGTGGAACATAGTGTCAAATGCCTTGCTAATTCTGAGTTGAGTAAGGTAAGTAACATAAATTTCTTGTCCACAACTCAGTAATTTTATCCTAGAATGTAGTCAGGCCGATCTGGTGTGATATATCCTTAGCAAATATGTTGTGACACTTCCCAGTCATCTTTAACTCCTTCAGATGTCCAGAAATGTGTTCCAAAAGGACTTCCAGCCCATAGTTTAACTATGGCTATAGTTTAGCTCTCAGTTTTAGATGGTTTTTTTTTTTGGTTTTTTTTTTGGTTTTGTTTTTTTTGTTTTTTTCAGCTTGCTGCATAAAATTAATTTGTTGATTTTGAAAGAAGAGAGATTCCCTCTTGAAAAAAGAAAAAAACTTTTCCATTGTAAATATAGTCAAACAGAGAAACAGAGAGGATATGCAGTCTGCAGCCTTGGAGACACAGCTGGATGTAGTCCTGAACAAGGAGGGCTGATCTCATAGATGACTCTCCTGACACTCCTGCTGAGCTGGAAGTTGGACTAGATTACCTCTTGAGATTCCTTCCAAAATGAATTATTCAACAGTTTAGTGGTTCTTTAGTCATGCCAATGCATGTTTAAAGCATGTTCACAGGATCTAAGTCAAGGAATCCCAAGAGTCAGTACTGTGTTTAGGATTAAAAATAGCTCCTTAAAACTAGAGATACTCTGTTATACAGTAAGCTTCTGTGTTATATGGGGAAAACAAACCCAGAACATTAAACATTTATTTTCACACATTTAATCAGAGACAGTTTGACATCCTCTGTCAATGATTATTTGATCACTTATCATCAACTTTTCCATTTTTTTTTAACTATTGCTCTTATAATTTTTTTTTTTTTTTTTCTGTCTGACTATCATTCTATCTTTTACTGGCCTGTAACAACAATGGGATTTCAGGTATTGGTTGTCTTTGTGTGATCAGAATTCTTACACAAAATTGGAAATGATTATGGTTTCTGCCCCCAGTCTTAACTTGAACAGTTAATTGGTAGAAGATTCAATCTCTGTTCAGCTTCTCATCCCAAGTAGTGTTGTATAGTTCAGCCAGAAAAATTATTTTTCCTGGAAGGAGTCTCAGACAAAGCATTGTTTGCTAAAGACAATTCTTATAGTTCATTATGTATAAAAAGATCACATGATATGCCATTTGTTTATGAATCTTTTCAAATTTGGCACAGCTGTTCCTGCTCTGTGATGTTTTCAGTGTTGCTTTACCCATCAGTAGACTTTTGCTTGCTTTCATCAGAATAGTTGTTAGGCATACAGCTTTTCTTCTTGCACACAGCACAGGACTCTGTTCTTTAGCTTTTGTTTTCCTAATGCTTGCATTTAAGAACGTTTTCTCTTCAATGGTGTCAATCTCCAAGCTCCTTCTTAGATATACTTCTTTCTGAGTACCAATTATTCTGTTCTTTGTTGTCCCTCCTGGTCTGTAATCTTTGTGGATTAAACTAATCATATTCATTAGCTATTCCATATGCTGTAAGATATATTTTTAGTCACTTTTTTTTTTTTTTTTTCCCCCCCCACTTTTTTTACTAATGTGTTTGCAAAAGACAGAACAGAAAACTTACTTAGGAGAAAAGTCAGGTAGGCATCCATTAGTAATTTTACTAATGTGCTGGTGAGGAAAGGGCAAATCTGGGTATTCCAGATAACTCAATCCCTATCCAAAGGATATCAATTGACTAAGCAGGGTGGTGTTACCATTACATCATTATCACATAGTCTAATTGGATGATTCTACTCTAAAGGAAAGTCAGTAATTCCAAAAGGATCTAAAAGCTTCTTTTCGCCTGTTAACATTAATTAATTAGCATTAATTACTGTAGCCAGAAGATTCATATTATAATTTCAAAAGAGATTCACTTATGTGTGTAAATTAGAAAAGCAATGAGAAAAATACATCAAATAAATTCAGTGTATAGTCAACAACAAATATTAATATGTAAGAAATAGTAGAACGTAAGTGATGATTAGTAAGTCATATCCTTCTTAAGCCAGCCATTTCTCTCACAGTTTTCAGCACCCATCATCAAAATTTCACATGATATGATCAAAATAAACCAACTCATTGAATCCTCCCTAAATTACAATCTAGATATTTCATGGAGATAAAATACCTGCCTCATTGGTTCTCCTCCACGGACTCCTGAAATCTGACCATTTTGTTTAAATTACTTCACGATAAAAGATCTGAGGTTAAAAATCTTTCAGAGATATTTAGAGGCCCATCCTGAACAGGACTGCCATAAATTCAAAACATTATAACTCATAGCAAAAACATTTGCTTTTCCCAAAGCAAAAGACTACTGAGCCTCTGAAAATGTGGATTTTTGTTTCAGTTACAGAGACAAAACTTCATCTGCTCCAGCATTCCTTCGTACTTCCAGACTGTGAATCTCCAACATATTCAAATCATTCTAAATCATAGAATCACAGAATCATAGAATCACAAGGTTGGAAAGGACCTACAAGATCACCTAGTCCAACCGGCCACCCGTTACCGTAGCTACAGCAAACCACTAAAGCATCTCTCATTGCTCCTCATCCAGACACCTCTTGAACACTGCCAGGGATGGTGACTCTACAACTCCACCACCTCCCTGGGCAGTCATTCCAGTGCCCAACCACTGTCTGAGAGAAAAAGTTCTTTCTTATGTCTAGTCTAAACCACTTCTGGTACAACTTGCAGACTCTTCCCTACTGTTTGTTGCCTGGGAGAAGAGGCCAAGCCCCTCCTCATTACAACAATCCTTCAGGAGGGTGTGATGAGGCCTCCCCTGAGCCTCCTCTTCTCCAGGCTGAACAATCCCAGCTCCCTGAGCCGCTCCTCATAAGCCCAGATCCTTCTGATCCCCACCAATTTTGGTGCCCTTCTCTGGACATGTTCCAGGGCTTCAGTGTCTTTCTTGTAGTGAGGACCTCAAAACTGAACGCAGTACTCGAGATGCAGGGGGATCTCTTTGCTCCTGCTGGCCACACTATTTCTTATACAGGCCAGGGTGCGGTTGGCCTTCTTAGCCACCTGGGCACATTGTTGACTAATGTTCACCTGAGCATCAACCAACACCCCCAGGTCCCTTTCGTCTTCACAGTCATCCAGCCAATCAAACCCAAGCCTATAGTACTGCATGGTGTCATTGTGGCCAAAGTGCAGGACCTGGCACTTGGCCTTGTTGAACCTCATCCCATTCACCTCAGCACAGCAATCCAGCCTATCCAGATCCCTCTGAAGGGCCTCCCTACCCTCAGGCAGATCAACACCACCTCCCAACTTGGTGTCATCTGCAAACTTGCTGAGCGTACACTCAATCCCCTCATCTAGGTCATCAATGAAGATATTAAACAAGATGGGCCTCAGTACCGACCTCTGGGGGACACCTCTTGTAACAGGTTGCCAGCTGAACTTAACTCCATTAACCCCTATCTGCTGGGCATGGCCCTCTAGCCAGTTCCTTACCCAAAGGAGGGTATACCTGTCCAGACCATGATTAGCCAGTTTCCCCAGGAGAATACTGTGAGAGACTGTGTCAAAGGCTAAAGATAATTCATAACCATGATGCTGAAGATACGGGAGATCACGTTCACAGACAAAGTTTTATTGTAACTTTGAATATTGTAAGTCATTTCCATTGTGCTGCCTTATATATTTCAATTGATTATTCAATACACATGGTCAAATTCACATTCAAAGCTATATACTATAAACAGCAATAATTCACTGTTTGATTATGACATTGTTAATATCTGAGATTTTGAATTAAAGCAATACCATGGTTTGTAAGTAAATTTTCTATTTATTTATTTTCCCTATCAGTCACCTCTTGAGTCAGTTCTTGGATTAATTTCAAGATATGAAATAGAATCCTTTTTTTTCTTTTCAGAAATGAAATTCAGAAGCTTCACTGCAAAGTGTCCCAGAATGTTTGATTTGTTGTTGTTGTTATTTTTATTTAATTCAGTTTAGTGGCAACATCATATCTATCATGACAAGCCTTGGCCTGAGACATTCCCAACTGGCAGAAAAGTACATACACAATTCTGAAAATGCTTGAGGAAATTTCACTTTGGGAAATTCAGTCATTTCTTAGATATTCAGTAAAAAGTTTTTAGCAGTGATAGGAAGAAAGAAACATACCCATCCATCATATTTTTTCTTCTAGTACTAAAATTTCACTGTCTTTTGACCTTCTCCTTCAGACCTCTGCAAAATGGGGTGTGGTAGTTGTTTGTATATCAAGTAAGTTCTTCCAGTCTCTCAGACCACACTGGAGAAAAGGTATTTCACAGTAATATTCACATCTGTATATATATTAGCAAACAATTTAACATCATTGAGAAGAGCAATGGAATGAAGCATGAGACTAACATGATAAAATGGAAATCTTTCTTTGTTAGTCACCAAACCCAACAAATTCACTGGAATCTGGTACATATTTAAGCAATTTCTTGCCTTATTATTCACACTGATTTCTGGAGCTATAATACAGTGTTAAACTTCATTGTTCTTTTCATGGTCTCATCCCATGCTGCATCCTTATTCTTCAATAAGAAATTTCGGCAGCTTATAGGTATACAATTCAAATATTTGTGATGGATATTTCTAATTAAAATTCTGCTTTCTAAAGTATTACAGTTTAAATTGACTTTCTGACATCACTCATCACATTCCTAAATACTACAGCTGAGATGGAAGGCCCGAAAATAAGAATAGTGTGTTATCTTTAATACCTAACTTTAAGAATTCATCAAGTTCCTTAATCGTGTAATTGCAACAGCAAAACAGTGACATGGTATCCTGAGTTTGATAGCGGGATGAAATGATTTCTTGTGAAAAAGCATAAACTGCTTTATTTGCTACATATTTACATGTTAATTTTGGCTAAACTTCTCAAAAGGTAAGTCTATATTTCTTGAGAATATATCTTACACCTGTTCTATTACCCTATTATTTTCAGATATTCTCATAATACAAATTCAACTGCTTCCGAAACAGCATCATCTGTAAATTGCAAAACGTTGTTCTCATAACAACAGAGGAAACATTTTACCTGGTATGGCAAGAAAATTCCTTTCACTTGGAGGGGAATAACAGATACAGCATTCCCCACAATCACTGTACAAAGGCAAATAGATAAAGGAATTATGTGTAGAAATATATGTTAACAAAATTCTGTCCGAATTTTTCAGTTTTAATAAACAAACTCCAACCTTTCTGTGAAAATGAAGATCTCTGTCATTACTACAAGTAAAGGATGAAGAAAAATCTGCACATCAGCCTACAGTGTTCATTGCTCAAGTATGAAATTCATTTAGAGTAGACATTCTTCTATACTTTTTTTTCTTGGAAGAAGAAACCACAGGGAATATTTACAAAAGAGGAGTAGAAAAATCCCTGTTTCTTAAAATCCTGTAAAATTCTGTTTCTTTGAGTGTGTAGAGATACCATGAGTAGGAAAAGTAATATCTTTTTTTTGTTTGTTTGTTTTTCTCTTTCCTTTTTCTTTTTGACATAAACATCCTGAATAACAAATGTGATCTTTATGGATAATCAGTTATCCAGTTCAACTCTCTGTGACCCAAACTAGTAACCTGTGGAAAACATTCACTCACAGCTTACACATTCGTTAGCTATTATCAATCAGTACAGTTTTACTTTTTAGCTGGGACTATGAAAAATGCATGAAGGTAGAGATGAACTCTGGCTTGTGGCATTTGTTGTGAAGCCCAGAAGCAGCAGTAACCCGCAACCTATCATGCATAAAAGCAGAAATAACATTTATGAGCCCACTCATGTAAGCTTGAGTAGTCAGATTCATGAAATTCACCGAGATTTGGATTAAATTTAAACCATTCTATACAGCTCTAGTTTTGATTAGAGCTCTGTGGGCACTGGAAAAACACCTCGCTTTTGAATGGAATGCATATTTTTAAGAAGTTTGAATGTGCTTAAATCTAAATTGAGATCCAAGCTTGATCAAATGTACTGTGGGTCAATTTACATTCAGTGTTGGGGAGAGGTGAGGGTAGAAGAGGGGGGACAAAGTAGATAAGACTCCAGCCTCTTGGAATTTTAACTGTGGATACAGGTTATTAAGATAAAGATCAAAACATGACTGACTTTTACCACTTCTATATATGAAATTATAAAGCCTGAAGTGACCAAAGGAAAACTTAAACAATAGAAACTCTGTGACACTGATTATTTTTACTTTTGAAGGAACAACAACAAAAATCTTTTCTCCCATCATTTCACTTCCCATTTAGAAAAAAATAAAATAAAATTGCATGATATTTCAAAAATTATTCCAGGAATTTGCTCTTTTACTTTCCATTTATAGTTCAAAGAATTAGCTTAGATTTAGCAACAAAGGGAAAAATAAGCACTTTGTAAATCAAATTTGCATCACAAACTAATAACATTTTATGCTTTGTATGTTTAAATTCTGTATAAATATCAGCTGCTGCAGCATTCACGTATTTTCAGTCGATGCAGAAAAAGTCATTGAGGCTTAGAATTTATTTTAATATCTAAATAAATTCTCAACTCATCATTCAGATGACTTGTGGACTGCAAATAAAGCTATACAATGCATGAAGATGGAGAGATTAAATCACACATCCAGTCAGTTGCAATATATAAATATAAATACATACATACATACACAGACTCATGCACTCCCCACCCCCCATATGCACAGTTAAGTTCAGATCAAATGCTTTGATTCAAGGCTGTCCTCTGGCTGTATAGTTCCAACTAGACCAGAATAGCTTGGATTCACACCCCCAGTTCTGCAAAGCTAAAACCTTTAATTTGTAATAAGCAGACTTTCAAATGAACCTATTTAAAGAAGAAAGTCCTGACAAATGTTTGCAAAATAGGTAGCAAAATGTTAGTGTTACAGAATTTAGTTTTACAATTAGGAAGTCCAGTTTTTTCTATCTGCACTGTAACAGAAGTATTTTTTTGCAGGTTTGGGACCTAACTGGAGTACATACATCCTGATAGACTGTCCCTTGTCTATGAAAACAAAGAGATCATTAGTTGTTTAACCTTTATTCTAAAATCAAGTATTTATTTCACAGTGTTAATTTGTATATGGAATATTTTCTATTTTCTTTTCTGCTAAAGAAGAGCTTGTATATGAAATAGTAGCTTTAAAGAAAAATATTGCTGATTACTTACTAAAGCACATTATTTCAAAGTCTGCTTATTTCCTTTCATATCCTTATGATTATCCATTTTTTAGAATAAATCATTAAAATAAGTTTGAGACCAAGTATATACGTTATGAAATTCAGCAAGATATTGCTCCCCTAGAAACAAATCAAACCAAAACAGTAAAACTGTAAATGGAATTCTATCAAATCTCTGGACTGAAATTCATAAACATTTTAATCACTTATCTAGTTCTCAAGAATACCAGCTATTCAAAAATTCTAGTATATTATATTATGTATATTGTAACTTACCTATTAATCTAATTAAATCAGTGGCAGCTGACAAAGATATTTAAAGATCATTTGTGTGATCATTTTGAAAAGCCCAATTATTTTGCAGTTGTATAGTACAGAATGGTTCCTCCTTAATCAGACGTGTCATTCAGAGAGAGAGACCAATAACAAAACCTTTTTGAATTAAATATTCAAGATTTTCTAGGTTGAAAATGATCTAGAGGAAAGGCCACAAAGATGATCAGAGGGCAGGAGCACCTCCCCTATGAAGACAGGCTGAAGGACCTAATTTTGTTCAGCCTGAATAATAGGAAGCAGTGGGGTGACCTCATTGAAGCCTTCCAGTACTTATATGGAGTCTAGAAATAGGAGAGGAGTCAACCCTTTTCAAGGGTATATAAGGGAGGACAAGGGAAAATGGTTTTAAGCTGAAGGAGAGAAGATTTAGATTGGATATAAGAGGAAAGTTGTGGATGCCCTGTCCCTGGAGGTGCTCAAGGCCATGTTGGATAGGGACCTGGGCAGCCTGGTGTAGTATTGTATGTGGAATCTGGTGGCCCTGCCTGTGGCGGGGGGTTGGAACTTGATGGTTCTTGAGATCCCTTCCAACACAAACTATTCTAGGATTCTGTGATTCTATGATTCTATGATAAGAATCTATTATATGACCCTTTTGACTATCATCTCTAAAATTTTCAAGGGGAAGTCTTCACAACTCCTTTAAGCAATCTATTCCACTGTTATGTCAGCCATACAGTAAAGAAGTACTTCCTGATACTCTGATGGAACCTCTAGTGTTCCAGTTTGTGCTCACTGCATCTTATATGATCAGTGAGCACCAGTGAAAAGAGCCTGGATCCATCCTATTTGCACCCTTCCTGCAGGTGTGTACTTATATTGATAAGCTGTTGTCTCATTTTCAAGTTTGTACTCCCCATGGCACTTCTCCTTGATGAACTTCACAAAGTTCTCATCATCCCACTTTTTCAGCTGGTAAAGGTAACACTGGGTAGCAGCATGGCTTTCTGATGCATACACCACTCCTGCAACTGTTGTGTCATCTGCAAACTTGCTCGTGGTACACACTGCCCCACCTTTCGGATCATTACTGAACATGTTAAATAGTACTCAACCTAGTACTGACACCTAAGGTACTCTGCAGAGGCTGGTATCCAACTAGACTTTACTCAACTGACACTACCAGACATTGAACTGCATCTCAGACTTCAATGTATGCCCATCCAAACCATACTTGTCTATGTAGATCTTACAGAGTTGTTAGCAAAATCCAGAAAGTCGGTTATTTCTAAGTAAAAGCTTAGGATATGTCTCCTATTTCTATTAATTAGAAGGACTTTTCAAAGTCTAAAGTTTATTTTCTTCAGTTGTTCATCACCAGCCTCATTCTACCCAGGTAGAAAACAATTTTCTAGATAGAATGACAAAAAGACAATAATATTGTTAAGTATAATCACTGAATGAAGAGAAAAACCCAATTAACTTTCAAAATCACAAAATTTCCTATGTGATTCTTTGTCCTTGTGAGTGATAGGAAATGTTTTTTTATCAAGGTTCCCCTGAAACTGTAAGTAACAAAATTGCTTCTTCTTCCTCTCTGTTTTGTTGCATTTGCACAGGGAGTCCTTGAAAGGGTGAGTGTGCAAGGTTGAAACAAACAGAAATTAAACAAAATAAAAAATAGTAAACAGAGCAGAAAGGGGCACAGAACAGAGGCAGGAAGTGATGTGATCATCAAAAAGGGGAAAAAGACTAGGAGAATGAAATCAGAAAAGTTCTGGAGACGGAGAGCTAACTCCCTTCATAGCTATTAAAGCTACGCATGGAACAATTTTTGCTTAGGATCACACTAGATAGATATCAGGATCCCTTCTACACGTTTTCAAAATATCTTTACTCTTTATTCATAACATTACATGAAAAGCCATAGTTGCACTAAAAACAAGTACATTCCACAATGTACTCGATTACACTAGTAACACTGATCTTAATATAAGTAGATTACATAAGCATAATTAGAAGACTGATATCAGCAGGCTGAAGAGAAAAGAAAATTAGTGAGAGAAGTAGACATAGACATTTCAGAAAAGACTTGGCAGGTTACTTTTGCTGAGCTTTAATAAATGGTACACTGGAATGACAATCTCCAGATATCTTCCACTTGAAAAGAAATATTGATTTGGAACAATGAAAATATAAACATCTAATTCCCATTCTTAGCTTCCCTTAACCTCCTCTGAAAATCCTGCTAAATCTCTATTTAAATATTTATGCACAGAAAAGACAAGGTGTGGAACAGCACATGGGTGGAGACAAAATGAAAATACTGCTTACTAATAAATTAGTTTAATAGAAAATAATAATAATAAGAAAATGCAAGTTTAATATCAAGTAATAACAGCAAAAACTACATCAATCTTCCAGTGTGACTGGCAGCTTTGCTACTGAGACAGGAAGGAGAATGTGAGACTATAATAAATTATGTGAATTGAAATCTTCTTTCCACCAGCTAAAACTTCTGTGAAGAAATATTTAACAGCTTCATTGCCTGTTCTCCATGGATTTGTTCTACTACAGACATTCAGTGGAATTGAGGTCTGCTCTTCACAGACATAACTGTGAGACCAAAGCACAAACACCAAGAATTCATGGATGATTTGTGACGTATCGTCACAAAGATTATACACTCCAAGAATCCCTGCTTCCATGCTTTCTACAAGTTTTCAGTCAGTGAGATTTATTCCTCATGAAATAAAATAATATGACGTAATGCTACTACTATTATCATTCTGCCTTGAATTTCAAAAAGCCAGGACAGTTCAAAACATGCTGGTGCCCAAGCTTTTAGAGTTTAACTACATGCCAATGAGATGAAATAAGTAGTTGCTACATTTGTCTTGTTTGTCCCTCTGTGAGAGATTGTCAGTTCAGCACTAGCAACTGTATGATTAATATGCACTGGTTTTTAGTCCCTGCATTTTTGTTTGTTTTTTCAGTGCAGGAGACTAAAGTAATCTAAATTTGTCAGTGATTATTTTAATATTCCAAGATTCAAAATTGCAACTAAAGGCTTTTTTTGCAGGTCAGTCAGAACTCCTAAAGGTCTGAGCTACCTTTTGGAGAAAGCAAGGCTGAGCAACTATTACTATCCCTCATGTCATTCCACATGAACTTTTACCTGAATTTATTCTGTCTTTCCTTCTCAGTCCCATACTTTGTGGACCTATGTAGGTCCTTAAGTCCTACATAAACTTAAGGAAAACAGGGAAGACCAATTATCATAAAAGCTGCTGACTCTGCCTCCTTGGACAAAGAGATGCTGAGTCAAAAACGATTTATCAAGGTAACATTAGAGGTACAAAATATTTCCAGAAAAAAAATATGACAGTTTTCTGACATGATGGTTAAGCTGTTTTACAAATTGTCATTGGAATAGACTTAGTAAAAAGTATTGAATAGAATTATCTAAAAAAAATTAGAGTACATTCTTCTTGAACCAGCTCATCTACAGTTGTGAATAGGCACATGTGCACGTATATACATATATATGCACATTCTAAAAATGAACATCTCATATATGTTTACAATGTATTTCCATAAGCTGACTGTAATTTTCATAAACTTGTGGTTACATTCTGTAGATGTAATAACTTGCTGTTAAATGAACCATAAAAAAACATTTTTTTAATGAAAACAAATACATCAAATCATTCACTAAAACAGAAAACCATTAAGAAAACCTGTCTGACAAGAAAATGGCCTTCCCTTCCTTCTTTCCTTTCTCTTTTCCTTCACAAATTTGATCAAATAAATCTAAAACACCTCTCAAATGAAAAAGAGTCAAATTAAAATCTCCAGATTAGAATCTTTGTCCCCAAATTAGAATCTTTGTATTGAAGTAGCTACCAGTACTAACATCAACAGTTTAAAGAAAACAATTATTGTATTTAGAGAACAGTACCCCTAATGTGTACCTAGACCTTATTTTACTGGACAGAGGTAGTTATTTTATTGATACAAATATGACAATCTTAATTCAGCTTTACATATAAGGAACACTATGAAGAACACTTTAAACAGAGCTGCTTTCACATACAATGTTAATATGAGGCGATTTCAACCATAGGAGAGTGAAAAACCACTTAAGATTAGAAATAAACATTTAAAACAAGACAACCATTCTAACAAGAAGAGTTCCACTAAGTTACGTGTAACAAAAGGCCTTTACAATAATAGACTAGAAACAGTGCTATTAGCCCCGATGGCATTTTTTGTGCATAGCAGCATTACATATCTAGTTTGCAATATAATGAAATCTGCGGTGAAGTAAGTAGGACATTCCTCTTTCATAATTACTACCTTTGGAAAAGATAAAACAGCAGAAAATGTGCAGATGTCAATACATTCTATCTGAGGTTTTACTTATAGTATTTGGCCTTAAAATTTGTAGTTCTCTCCAAGCACATTCCATGGGCAAGGCCTCCCTTCAATGTGGTAATGAATTTTGGAGTATTTCAACATTAGTTTCCCTCAATGTATTTGGAGTATGACGTATCAAGTACAATATAATATAGTTTTCAGTTTGCTGCCAGATCAGAACAAATACTGTGTCGCAAACATTTCCCAACCCTTCCACTATTTTGTGTCTTCTCTTTAAAATCTGCAACTATTTTAAAAACTAACTGAACATATGTCATTCTAACAAGAAATTGGAATATGTGTTTTTTTTCCATTCTTTTCATTTTTTTTTCTCTTTACAAGCACCAAAAAATCATGTAAACAGTGGTTTCACTGTTGGAAAAGGACAATGAGGAAGAAAAATAGACTTTAAAAGGATATTTTGCAGTAAATACCAATTCTTCTTCATATTTATAGGCAGAAAAAAGAAGGCTGCATTCTGTCCCAGCCTGTATTCATAAACCTAACTTGATCGTCTTCTGAAGAATTTATGTATCATGGTTAATAATCAGCTTTAGGCCCTTGTGAAGGAAGAATCACATTTTGAAGCTACAAAGGTCCACTAAATAGCCCACGGGAAATGACCTTGCATACCATTAAATATAAAAACTCACTACTGTAGGACTATATGTCAGAGGTAAAACATTTCTGTATCTCCTCCCTTCAAGTGTCTGAGAGCTCCCTCAGCCTAAATGCTTTATTAAGATTGAAGTACACCAGATTGCTGCTTCTCAGGGAAACTGTTTTCTTCTTGATTGTTTTTTTCCCCCTTTTTTACTTTGGGGGAAAAGAAAACAAAACCTTTCTTTTCTCCATTACTATATATTCATTTTTGTTCTTTTTTTTTTTTTTTTTTTTTAATAATTAATTAATTTATTTTTTTAATCTTTTATCTTTCCTTTATCTATTTCATATGCCTATGGCAAACACCATATTTGTCTTCTTTCTGTTCCAGGAATCAACTACAGTATATGCTTTATCTAGTTAGATCGGGTCACTGTTTTCCTATTCAAATGGTAGGTACGTGGTGAAAGTCAGAACTGAAGGTCGAGTAAATAGTTCTCATTGTGATGTAAGTCTTTGTGAGCCACTTTTTGCTTGATGAGAAGCAAAATCATAAGCAGATTATTAAGAAATAAAGTATAATTACTATTATCACTGCAGATCATGGGCACCACTTGTTACAGATCTCCCTGTCCAGCCATGGACATGGACTGTGCAGCAGTGGGTGAGGCCTGAAGGAGACATAGCCCCTAGAGAGATGCCACAGGAGCAGCCCTGGGCCAGAGCTACAGCCCATGGAGAGGGGTCCACAATGGAGCAGGAGGGCTACATGGGATCTCTGTGGAGCAATGTCTGAAGGGTGGGTGCTGTGGTGTGGAGTTATACTGGAGCAGTGCTTGAAGAAATGCAGACTGTGGGAAGCCCACATATTGTCAGTCTGGGAAGGATGGCATCCCATGGGAGAGACCCCACATGGAACAGGGTCACAGAGTGACTGTGAAGGAGTGACAACAGTGAAAGTTGTTCACTGACCACAGTTTCTATTCCCCAGAGCTTCTCAAGAGAGAGAGGTAGAAGTGGGTGGGTGGGTGGGGAATGTGCTTTTAGTTTGCTTTTTGTTTCTTACTGCGCAATTCTATTATCAGTAGTCAATGAATGAAATTAACCTAGTCATTGCAGTTTCTGTATTGCCCATGATGACAGCTGGGGAATGTTGTGGAAAATAACTGTGATCCAGCCTCACAGAACAGTTAACAGTATGATAGGGGTCACATATAGCAAGTAATATGTAATTATCTCGAATGAGAGAATGACTCTCTAGTCCTTGCCTACCTTCTGGGGTAAAACCATGTCATGTTAGTCCCATCAGTTTTCTGAGGGGCATGTATATGAGAAAACAAAGGACTTCCAATTACTGATTGCTACTATGTGATTTAAGAAGCTATAACAACAAATGTCAGTAGTCCTAGGAATGATGGAGTGACTACATTGTGTTTCTCTGTAATAAAAGTGGAAATTATTAACACATTATTTTGTGATGCAATCATTCTGGCTTCTGTTAACTTTCCACAGCCTTAGAGCCATTTGTTGCAAGAAACTGTTGGTTCTCCTGTTGGTTGTTAAAAAAGTTCTTATATTTTATGTGTCATACAAAGGTAGCACACATGGACCATTGTCCGCATTTCTTGCTATGACATTTTGCGGCAGATCTTAAAAATTTTCAGGAACATGGAAGAAAAACAAAAAGAAAAAACAACAACAACAAAAAAACAACAAACAACCAAATCAAACAAAAATAAAAACACAAATAAAGTCATTTAGGAAATAACTTTAGCAGAACAGAAGAGAAAAAGTCCGGCACAGTTTCAGCGGAAAAAAAAAAAATAAAGTGAAAAAAAGCTTTTTGTCCTATCTAGTAAAATAAATATTTTAGTCTGTTTATTTGCACTTATACTAACATAGTTCCAATTGTGTACAACTGAAATTTGAAAACATTCAAATTTTCAAATGTTTTCCCTTTCTTGAGATGCTACATTCACCCTTCTGATGCTCCTCTGAGTCCCAAAGGCCAGTGGCTTCAGTTTTTTGGGGGGAAGGTGTTACATTAATTAATTAGCCTCACTATTTCTCTGTTCTTTCCTCATTATTCTGAAGGTCCTTGATATATGAGACTGTGAGACTGTGATATCCAAATCACATTTATACATATATAGATTTGCATTTATGGAGTATTTGTCCTTTGTTCTCTTTCTCTGTTACAACTAAACCAGGTTTTAGGTGGCTTCCAAGGTGATATTTCTCTGATGAGCAACAGTTGGCTATAGGTGAGTCACTTACAACTCTGGAGTCTCCTGTGTTTCTGTTTTCAAGATGTCCACTGTCATCTCATGCACTTGGTCCTCTGTGTTGCATTACATTACAGGACAATGGATCTTTCATTCCACATGAGTGATTGTTATTATTGTCTGTTTATTACGTAGTATGCAGAATCACAGAATCATGGAGTGGTAGGGGTTGTAAGGGACCTCTATAAATCATTGTGCCCAACCTTCCAGCAAAACAGGCTCCTTTCAGCAGGCTGCACAGGTAGGCATCCAGACAGGTCTTGATTATCTCCAGAAAAGGAGAATTGACAAGCTCTGTGTGCAGCCTGTTCCAGTGTTCCGTCACCTTCACTGTGCAGAAGTTCCTTTGCATACTGGTGTGGAACTTCCTATGCTCCAGTTTATGGCAGTTTCCCCTTGTCCTGTTCCCAAAGAACCAGGAAAAAGAGTCTGGGATACACAGTGTACTTTAACAAGCTCCTCTGGAGTATGGATTTTTGAAGAACATTCTGGCCTGACAAGCAATACACAGAACAGAATACACTCATAATTGTTAAACTCGTATCCTGTCCATGAAAGTTTCTGCATCAGAAGATTTTAGCCTCTTTATCTTGTATTTATTTATTTGGATCAGTAGCTCGGACTGTGGATTTTGCTTATATGATGGAAAAATACAATTTGTACTGCCCAGAAATTACTCTGGAGATATTTTGCTTTCTTGTAACACAAAGTTATGATTGTTCTTAGCCTTCTGTGTCATGTACAAAACAGTCGATTCCTACTCCAGTGTTCCTTAAAGACTTCCTGCACAGAGGACAACCTCACAAATGTGCCATGTACTCTGCAGAACAGGGTAGAATTGTCATTAAAACTTTATGGAAACATACCCCATTATTTCATGTGTAAAACTCTTAAGTGCTTTCCTGGTGCCATATATATTTCATTATAAAACTATTAACGGCATAGCTAATTATTGCACAACACATACTTAGTGCATAAAATATCTATGTATAGCCTCAGAACAGAAATGGAAATAATGTGCATTTTACAACCAGTACTTATCTTGCTTGGTTAAAGTCAAGCTGTTCTTTAACTTCTGAATTCATTTAGTTCTATTTGGCCCAAGCAGGAATGCAGAATTGTGCGAAATATACTTGCCAGGATTCTGATAAAATATGTACTTGCTTATTTGATTGCTGGACTGCTGATTCAAGGACTTTGGAAACTCCTTCCAATAGCAAGCATCTTACCAAACATATTTAAATGTATCTTGTGTATACAGATGGGGCCAGTGTATCCAACAACAAAAGAAAAATAAAGCCATCTACTGAGAATTGGACACATAACTTGAAGATGAATATTTAGCTGTTATTCAGTGTTTTACATCTGTAGAACTCGAAGTGCTTTTATTATTGCATTATTACCCACATTTCTCACTGTGGAAACTGAATCACAAAATAGTAAACAAGTTGCATGCTGCCAATGCATTTAGAGATTTGGTAAAATTTGTGAGACAAACAGCAAGTTGTATCCTCTGCTATGAGAGTCTAGTATGACAGACAATATCTGTCAAAATTGTTCACGAATGCTTCTCTGATATAATTTAATGAAGCAACGATCTTTTATTTTATTGAGAAAAGTGCCCTAGCCAGTTGGCCACATTTTATTTTGTTGATAGTATTCCTGCAGATTTCTTCTTTCCATCATGTGAAGTGCAAAAAATAATTAAAAAAAATAAATCAAAATTTAATTTTGAAAATTAACTAAGCCGTAGTTAGAGCGATTTTAGGACTCATGAATCCTTTTCTGTCAAAATAAGTTTTGCAAGTAAGCTCTTCTACGTATAAGACTGCAATGTTTTATAATTTTTTCAACTGACATGAACCAAAGACCCTCAAATTTACTATAGAAGAGACAAGTTTTTTTTTGTTTTGTTTTGTTTTTTTCCTTTTTTATTCAGCTTATAAAAGTAACTCCTTAGTAGATATATTGGTTGCATGATTAGATAAAATTATTAAATACAACTCTAAATATGAAAAGGCTATCTAAGGGGATAAAAGACAAGCCACTTTCTTATATGAACGATTATTTATAGATCTCACCTGGGATTAGCCAAGAATTTATTTCACAAGTGGATGAAATGAAGTGGAAAGTAATTAAAATGTGAGATATTACATAGAAAGTTAGAAGCTAAGTAGGCTGCAGATGGGCTTCTAATTTGAGAGACTTAGAGACAACCAAAAACTTTGAGAGAACTTGCTGTGAACTCAGCAAGTAACCACATTACTATTGCAAAAGCATCATTTACATTAAACACCTAGATTTTGTGTACAGCCTTAATAATATTAATAATCATAATATGAAGTGTTTGAATAAAATTTGGAGTTGGAGGCATTCCAAGTGAATACTCTTCACTGCAGTCATGACAATATGTCCGCACAATTAATTACAAAAATATATTCTTCCCAAAGTAGTGCATCCTGATGAAAAATCAGAAAGACAACTGGTGCTATCACATGAAGCATAAAAGTTTATGGAAATAAAGAACTCTGTCTGAGAATTGACTACTGAAAAGGGCTACTTGATTTAGATTCTTTGCAGTGAGTAAAACAATCAAGTCTCAATAAGAAGCACTGTTTTGGATATCCATAAAACAGGCATCATAAGTGGTCCTATCAGAGCTTATTTGACCTCTCACTGTTTCCAAATTTAAATACATAATAACTGCATGGCATGTGTGTGGACTACTATTGTCAATAACTCAGAACTCCTGAGTTCTTCATGTAGAAGCTTCTTCCAGTTCTAAGATAAGTTATATACTCTGAAGAGGGTCTATTTGCCAGAGGATTAGGTAATGCAATATTACACAGTACCAAGCCATGTAAGTCTGACAATACAATGCCAACAATGAGATCTAATGCTTTTTTGGATCAAGTTTTCATTCTGTGCTAAAACTTAGTCTAAAATTGGCATTTGGAAGCAGTCTAAAGAACAAGAGAGCTCCAGAAGGAAGTGGAATGAAAAAAAAAATTATAAATACTGTATTTGAAGTAGATAGTTTGGCACATTTATACAGAATATATACATAGTTAAAAAACAAACAAAGAAACAAACAATAAAACACAGCAGGTTGGGTCTTTTTTGTTTGTTTTAATCCTCCAGAAAATGATTTTTTCCCCTACCAATTTATACTACATTGTCTTCCTAGATATATCCTCTTTATAAAGAATAAGAGACTGTGAAAAATTAAAAAGCACATACTGTTACTTTTCTGTTTTCTATACACAGAAAAAATAAATAATAAATCTGCCATATGCCACCTAGCATTTGTTTTTTTCAGTAATGCCGATTTAAAGGATTTGGCAACCTTCTGTATGATAGCTAAGGATTTATTTTAATATAATAAAAACAAACTGTGCTTTTAGAATTATTTGGGCCAAATATCCTATAGACATTTGATATTTTTAAATTTTGATCAGTACATAAAATATTTACAGTAGAATCTGTTTAAGCACAGTGGTTTCTTTGTGGCTTCTTGACTTTAAAGAAACAGAATATTAGGGAAGCAAAGAAAAACATATCAACTTGATAAGACTTTTTTCATTGGAGTATATACACGTGCAGTTCCAACTTCACACCACAAGCTAATGGTCAGACTCAGACGTTTCTTTTCATGAAGTGTAATACCTTGTTTTGCGGCTGACAGCACTAGCATTCATTAAAAATATGCTATGCTATGGTTAAATCTGCACTTTGTTTCAGACAACTCTTGTTCCTAATATATAGACCACTTCTTATATTAAAAAAACATGTTAACTCTAAGTCCCCTGTGGAAGTATCTCCTGGTCAGCTCAGTACAATTATTCATTATGTCAGTCAACTCTGAAAATGCAGGTGGTGAAGATTTTGTAAAGCACCCAACCTGACCACAAAGAAGAACAATTTCAGTGGCCTTCTGGGATCACTGCTAAGTTGGTTCCAAACACACTTCATTTGAATATGTAGTAATAAAAACATCTTCAACATCACCTTGTAGTCTATGAAAAAGTGTGTATCATTTGTCCATATATAATAATATAGGACAGAAAGATTTGGACTGAAATATGTAAATATTCATACACAATGGGTAGAATACATATGCTTTCGTTCTCCAGAAATCATACAAAAATGACTTGTTTTATGAAGAAGCATCCATGTCCCATGAGGAAAGAGACATTTTACCATTCAGGTGATCTATAGCTTGTGACTGTTTTTTGTTTGTTTGTTTGTTTGTTTTTTTGTTTTTTTTTATTTTTATTTTTTTTCCTGGAGCAAAATTCTAGTCTGAAAGGTGCAAAGTGTATTTTTGAGACAGAGGAAAGTCATTCCTGCTGTAAGATTGTTACTATTGACATTCATTTGGACATAGAAACAGTGTTTTAATTATGACTGCACTAATTGAGGATCAGAAACATTTTTGCTAGGAAAAACTTGTCTATTTTTTATAATGTGAGCACAATGGCATTTATGGTGCTATGAAATTATTATACAAGCAAATAGGTGACAAAGATAAATATGTTCATTTACATATTTCATCACATTGGAATTTATAGCGTGAAAGGAAACCTCATTTGAGGAGAGGTATTGAAAAACTGCAGAGATTGTGTTATACAGCTGGCAGCAAAAAGATCAGCACTGTTCAGTCTAGCAGGGTTATGTTTCTAAACTTCAGAAGGAGGTGGTCACTGGTATCAATACATGCAAATGCAACTGTTTTTTTTTTTCTCCCAAAGAAAAGGAAGAAGTATATAAATAAAAGACTATTATTAGCATAATACTACTAAGAACAACATGTAGCAGGACTGATTGTACCCTTTATATTAGGAAACATTTCAGAGATATCCCAAATTATCTTTTAGCTGGATTCCTTATTAATTCAGTTAGAGAAGACACATCATTACAAGATTAAAACTGCAATATTATTACTGGGTGATATGAAGCTTACTGGAAACAATAGTTGTTGTGACAACAATCACTGGAAAAGAAAATTAAATATGTCTAAAATTACTTTTGATAAGACTGTAGTCAGAATTCTCTTTTTAATCTACATTATAACAAGTGTTTTTTTTTTCCTTTCATGTTGCTAAATCATATAAATATTAGACTAAATTGCATCAGCATTTGTGCTGTACTGCAATGCTTCACTTAGATGAAAGTAAGAAGTATTTCCTAGTCTTTCAAATATGGTACATCAGATGACTCTTGGAAATACTTAACCATATCATTCATAAAAAATAAAGTTACTTCCAGAAGATAAGAACCTTATGGACAAATAAATATTTTGCAATGCAAATAGAAAGAATGAAAAGAAAAAACAAAAACACATCCATGAAATTGTAAAATAATAATTTTTTATTTTTTTTTTTTAATGTGTAGTCTTTTCCACAGAGCTGGATAGCTGTTACAGTTCTTACACCAAAACCACAACAGTACACTAATGCTGTGGGCACTGAAGCTTTCCTGAACTGTCTGCCACTGATGCTTCTAAATAGAGTACTGTGGAATCCTATATGCGGTGTTAACCCAAATATATAACCCCGTTATATCCATGGATCTAACCAATGAGTACTCATATAATTCTAGGAATATATGCAACAGAACATGAAATATAAACTATCAGCAGGATTTGTAAAATAGAATTTGAAAGTCCTGAGGAAAACAATGGAGGTTAGGTGTTTTATAGTGGTAGAAAGCCTGGTGATATGACTGGCAAAACAAGCGAGAAAAAGTGATTGCCATTTACTACGGGGCAATCAAAGAAACAGAAATGCAAATTTCAAAATAACAATATAAAAAATCAGCTCATTTAAACAAGGCTGGCTAAAAACCATGAAAGGATATTAAAGCAGCATTTTAGAAACTGTTATTATAATAACCAATGATAATAGCAGTAGTTCTTGGGCCAAGCTATGTAAGAAATTCCCAGATGAAGAAATAATAATCCTCTACCTGAGTTATGTCATAAAAATATTGTCAGAGATCTAGAATAACTACAGTGTACTCAGGTACAAAAAAAAGCTGAAAAAAATTCTCTACAGTCATGTGGTATTTAAAAAGGAAATAATAAAAAAAGTGAGGAGGAAATTTGAACAAACAAACAAACAGCAACTACAAAACAGTAACTAAATGGAGCAGATGTAAGAATGAAGATATGCTGGAAGATTAGGAATAATTTTTGAAGCCCATATTGGAGGCAGAACATAAATGCAAACATATTTTCAAGAAATGTTTAAGAAAGAATAAAATGCCTTAGTTGAGTCAGTGGTCTCGAGGAATGTGGGAAGATTTGGGTTGGATAGCAGGGAGGGAAGTTCTTTTCAGAGAAAGCGGTGAGGTACTGGAGGAGGCTGCCCAGAGATGTTGTGGATGCCCCATCCCCGGAGGTGATCAAGGCCAGGCTGGATGGGGCCCTGGACTACCTGGTCTAGTGTTAGATACGGGGGTTGGTAGCCATGCATGCCGCAGGGGGGTTGGAGCCTGAGGACCTTTAGGTCCCTTCCAACCCAAGCCATGATTCTGTGATCCCCGTGCTATTCCCCTGTGGGCTACTTTTAAATTTGCAGTGGCACACTTGACATCTTGTAGAGGGCAACAACATCTATTTATTGAAGTGTGTGGAAATTCCCACGAGCAGGAAGAACTACGTGCAGTTTCTGCCTGTTGGTGATTTCTGCAGGAACTGCCATTTGCAGTCCTTCACGTCTGCTTGAAACACTGGCTGACAGTAGGAAGACGGATACAGGAAAGCATTGGAAAAGTCTGGGTACCTGGAGTGAGACATCTGATGTACAGAGCATCAAAAGTAGGAACCGAAAAAAGCGTCTTGTAGCTCCCAGCCTGTCCCCCCTCAGCAGGATCCTACCAAGCAGGGTGCTGGCAGGAGGTGTTCTGACCATGTAGGATCTTTCCCTTGCAGGCAGGAGGTGCAGAATCTGTTCCTTGTCAGGCTGGGCTGTCCCTCAGAACATGGCGCCGCCTCCTCTGTGGTGACATCACTGACCACTGTGAAGTCACAAAGGGCCCTCAACACAGGGGCAGTTTGTCCCCACGCCTTAGCCACTCTCGGAACTGACAGCGTAGCTGTTGGAGAGGGCTTGGCTCACTCCTTAGCGAGCTGTTGGAGAGTGTTTGGCTCACTCCGTAGCGAGCTGCGATTTTCACTCTTTTGAGGTCCTGTGCTTCACTGAAATGGAGCAGCGAGGTGAAGGCGAGCGTGGGGACTGGTAAGGATATGGTTCCTTCATGAGTTTTAAGGAAAAATCTGCTGCTCCGTTGTTGTCTTCAGAGCTGCGCAGATACTGCCTGCGTTGTGGTTCATCACCACGCTTCTCCTCCTTTGTAGGCAACCTTTGGTTTGGGAAACAGTTTCCCTGGTGCTCTTCACCGTGGTTGTGGTGCCCTTCGGTGAGTCTCTGTAGAGCTCTGACTAGAGGATGCTTCTTTCGGAAGCCCCCAGTGGTTTGTTCTGCCCAGGGACAGGGGAGTGGGCAGCCCAAGGCAGAACGCCAAGTCTTTGTGCCGGCAATGTATTGAGAGCTTTGTGGAATTCCTGACAGGCGTTTACTGCATTGGAAACGCTGTTGAAGGGGTCAGGACGGCGGCTGGACTGACTCCAAGGTAAAAAACAAAACAGTCTCCCTTTGGCTAGACCGTTCTTGAGAGGAGCTCTGCCCCTTGTCCGTGACCACTTCTTACCCGAGTCACACTTCCATGGCACAGTGCCTGTGCTTCTCCCATTTCCCATTCTCCTCTCCCAGCTTTTCCTTCAAACCGCTACAGCTCCACGATCCCCCAGAGTTACCCAGGAAGCACCTTCTTGGTTGGGATCTCGTGGAGCTTGCCAACCAGCGTAGTCAAGTCTCAACTGAATCTTGGCTACCCCGTTGTCATGCGCAGCGAGGCTCGTTCGCTGCCTCACAGTCCCATGGCTTGTGAGAGGAGAGCCGTGTCCACTTCTCTCCATTACCTGCTGTCTCCAGGCTGGCGGTTAGTAATCTGGAAATGCTGAGCCGGGAAGAAGAGCAGAATAAGATCCAGCGGCAGCTTCATGTCCTGCAGTGGGGAGCAAGGGACATTACTGTGCGTGCTCTCCATGAGGCCTTCCGGAGAACTGAGCTCCCAGGCTTTACCAGCGAGGTAAGAGGACTGTCTGCCAGTGCTGCCTGCCTGTCATGGGGCTTCCCGACAGGAAAAAGCCTTTCCTTTCCTGCCACATCCGTGTCCAGAGCACTGGAGTGAGCAGCCCCTCTCCATTCCCGTGCCAAATGTTCATAGTAGAGTTCTGGAGGTTCCCAGGCAACTTGCAGCCAAGTTTGCTTTGGCTGGCTTTGCAGGGAACCTGGGAGGCAACTCTTTTCCCCCTTCTTAATCCTTCTGACCAGCGCTCTCCTTTGTCTTCCTTCCCAGGCTGTTCAAGACATGATCAGTCAAGTACTGGAGAAGCTGGAAGAAAGCCCATTCCGGATGCCGAATTATGCCAGCAAGACTTCAGGTGCCATTAGACAGTAGAAACCAACAGACCGCAGAAGTTGATTCCAATGCACTTCTTGTCTGCTTTGACAGGATGGGCATTTGGGCAGTGGTGGGGTAGGGCGGGTGAGGAGTGAACAGCCGCTTTGTGCCCTGAGAGTGTGCTTGCAGAGAGAGTCTTCAGTGGTCTGGAGCACATCTGGAAAGCACTACTCCTACTTGGTGTTGTTTCTCAAGCGACTGCTCAGCTGGCTGTCAGTTTATGCTGCCTTTTAAAATAGTTGAGTGAGTCCCTGCGTTGTGCTGCAGAGGGAAATGGCAAGAGAGGAGGAGGGAACTATCACTGTTGAGGATGTATGACTGCTTAGAAGCTTTTTCAAGAGGACAGTGCAAGGGCAGCCGGCATCTCTGTGCAGCTGTTTATGTGCAAAGCAAGGTCAGCAGGCCTTGATTCCTCCTGGCCTTGCTTGACAATAGGGCCCGTGATTTGATTTGCAGGCGCTGCTATTGTTCGTTCCAAGACTTCTCCCTCCTGGACTGGAAGTGGGAAAGTCTTTTGGCAGTCGTTGCTGGTGACACCTTATATGAGGGCTCCTGAGATTACTCTTGAGGTATGAACACTGAGAAACGGGGGAAGAATGGTACGGGGTGGAGGAGACCAAAAGCCCTGCAGAGGATTGTCCTTACACTTGTCCTCACATCCCAGCTTGCCTTACCTAAGGTCTTCTTGCAAGGCCCTAGTCCCCTCTTGTGTATCGCTGCTGAGAATTTCTTCTGCCAGACTGCCCCCGGTCCTCCTTGTGCAAGCTCTCAGTGGACCCAGGTGGGCACAGAGGGCGTGCGCTGCAGGAGGGCCCCATGTTGTGTTTGCCAGCCTATCGTGTCACTGCTCCCAAGCTACGTAACAAATCGGAGTCCCGGCTGGTGCTGGTGCAAAGAAGTGGGAAGTGATGAGGGGGAGCGATTGCTTCCCCTTGCTGGATAGGCTCGTGCCAGCGAGCCCTTCTTTGTCCTGGCAGGTGCCCCTCAACCACTGCAGCCCCTCCTTGTTTTTGGCAAGTTGCTCCGCAAAAGAAGGGGCCTGAGAGCTTCTGCGAGTTGTGCACCCAGCTCACTGTCGTGCACTTATGAATGTGCTTCGGAGCAGAGCTGAAGGGCCAATACAACGCTAGAGCCTCTGATGCTGTAGCAGGAATTCTAGCCAGGACTCTCTTTCGCAAGTGAACACTGTTCCTTCTTCTCTTTTTAGCCTGACAATCATCCAGGAAACTGCTGGCCCTTCCCAGGAAGCCAAGGGCACGTTGTCATCAAGTTGTCCATGGCCGTCTTTCCCACAGCAGTTACAATAAACCACGGAATTCCAGCAGCGGCGTACCGTGCAGACAGCATCTCCAGTGCTCCTAAGGACTTTGCTGTCTATGTAAGTGATACCCCTGGGCTGTGGAGGTTCTGTGTGTAGCATTTGAGGTGGATGGTGGTAGCAGCTCCAAGAGCGCTGCGGCATGCAGTCCTTCCATGCCTTGGGGGAGAAAGAAGTTCCTCAGTGTTGCTCCATTTCCACAGCATTCCTTTTTGGTCCAGCATCGCGCAGCAAAGAAGGTTTCCCACTCTTGGGGCGAGTTGGTAGTTTGAGAGGCAGAGGGAAAGGGAAATGGCACAGTGGATGGTCCCAGACCACCTCTGCTTCCAGTCCCTGCGGGGCTCTGTGATCATTGTCCGGCAGCGCATCCCATTGTTCTGTTTTCTCCACCCCTGCCTTCCTGTAGGGCCTGAAGGCAGAAGATGATGAGGAAGGAATTTTCCTGGGAGAGTTCACCTTTGTTCCAGGCCAGGCTCCCAGTCAGACCTTCCAACTGAAGGTACGTTGTCTAAGAGGGACGTGAAGCGTGGGAGAGGAGAACCAGGTTGGCTGGGCAGAAGCTTCCAAGCCAGAGGTGTATGAGGGCCTTCTGGCATTTCTTCTGCTGCCACTCCCTACCTGCGTATGCCCAGAGTGCCGTGCTGTTTTTGCTCCCATGTCGTTTTTAAGCTTGCGAGCTACTACAGCTTTTAGCACAGCTAAGCTTCAGCTGTGCTTGCAGCAGAAACCACTGTGACCAAGTGGCTTGCGATTGCACAGAAGTAGGCACCTCTCGATGTAGGCGATACTGTTGGTGTGCTACTTTCACACTGGGGATGTGTGGCTTTCCAAGGGTCTTGTTGTTGCCGGTAACAGGCAGCGTAAGGGAGGCCATTCTGCCTGGGTGACTTGTTAGAGAAGCTAATGAGTGTCACATCCCTCCATTTTTTGTGCATGCACACACACTCAAAGCAAGTGCAAAGAACTTGCCTGCGTATTCGCTGCAGCTTTTGGTAGCTGTTTCTTTCCTTAAAACTCATGTGGCCAAAGAGGCGGAGCAGGGTAAGAAATGTCTTGATTGTGCCACGGGAGCACATCAGCGTGTCAAAGAACTAGGAGGGCAGCCTGAAGTAAGATGTTGCGCGACTATGTCGCTCCCGCGTTGTCAGTGGTCAAAGAGAGGAAAACACATTTCATTTCTTTTTCTCGTTGCAGAACGAGCTCTCTGGGTTCATCAGTTACGTGAAGCTGCAAGTGCTGAGCAACTGGGGCCACCCGGAGTACACCTGTCTGTATCAGTTCAGGCTCCACGGCGATCCAGCCCGTGACGACGATGCCAGGAGAAAACTATCTGGCTAGGGGAAATTTAATTGGCTTGGGGAAATTTAATTGGCTTGGGGAAATCTATTTGGCTTGGGGAAATCAATCTGGCTTATCTCAAAATAAATTAAACAACAACAACAAAAAAAAACCAAACTATACATTTCCCATGTTGAATCTCCTTTGTCCGTCGGAATAACTATTAAGAGATCTCCCAGTCTTTATCTCGACCCACGTGCTTTTTCATCCCCTTTTCTCTTGCTCTCCGCCTAGGGAGGAAGAACAAGGGAGCGACTGGGTGGGAGCTGGCAGAGTGATCTCCACGTGCTGTTTTTTTTTTGATCCTCGTTGAACTACGGGTGGGAGTCAGCAGAACTAGTACCCACTTGGTCTTCCAGGGGGCAGAGCTTGTCCTCTTTCAGACTGTAGTTGAGAGGGTCCATGAGGAGGCAATTGTGGAGGGCATGGGAGCCTAGGATGGCTGGGAATACTTTTAGGAAATTATTTTAGCGGGACAGGAGCTGACCTTCACCAAATCACGGAAGATGCGCCAACGGGCAAGGAGGCCAGTAAGGCTGAACGGAGAATTTTGACTGGAAGTCCAGGACAATAGAAAAGTTCATGGTATTTGGAAGAATGGGCAAGCTACTTACAACTATTCCAAGTCCACATTGAAGCTGTGCAGGGAGAAAATTAGAAAAGCAAAAGCTCAGCTAGAACTGAACTTGGCCTCTTAGGGGAAGAACAACAGTAAATATTTCCAAAAATACGTCAACGGCAGGAGGAGGGCTATGGAGAATCTCCATCCCCTGTTGGATGATGCTGAGGGCAACACGGTGGCAAGGATCAGGATAAGGTTGAGAAACTTAATGCCTTCTTTCCCTCAGTCTTTATTAGCAAGACTCGTTACTTCCCGGTAACACAGCTCCTTGCGCTGGTAGACAGGGAGGGGGGACAGAATAGGCCTTGCATAATCCACAGTGAGATGGTTTTGGGCCTGTTCTGAAAGCTGGATGTTCAGAAGTCCATGGACCCAGATGGACTGCACCCTACAGTGGGGAGTGAGTTGGCGGATGTGGTTGCCAAGCTGCGCTCCATCGTCCTTCAGCAGTCTGGACTAACTGGGGATGTCCCAGTGGAGTGGAGACTGGCAAACGTGACACCCATCTCTAAAAAGAGCTGAAAAGATGATCCCGGTAGCTACAAGACCTATGGTTTCACCTTGGTACCAGGGAAGGTCATGGAATGGACGATCTCGGGAGGTGTCACAGATCAGTTAACAGTAAGAGGCCGTTATGATGATGAGGCCCAATCAGCATGGGATTACGAATGGTAGATCCTGTCTGACAAACCCGATTTCATTCTATGAGAAGGTGCATCCCCCAGTGGTCTGTCCTAGGGCCGGTGCTCTTTAACATCATTATCAATGACATCTATGATGGAACTGAGTGCATCCTCAGCAGGTTTGCTGAGCAGTGTGGTTGAAACAATGGAAGGAAGGGGTGCCATTCAGAGGGACCTCAACTGACTTGAAAGGTGGGCCCGGGTGAATCTAGCGAGGTTCAGCACAGTCATGTGCAAGGTTTTGCACTTGGGCCGGTGGAATCCTAGGGATATATGCAGACTGGAAGGAGCAACCCTTGAGCGTAGCCGTGCAGAGAAGGACCTGGGGATCCTGGTAGAAACTGAACACGAGCCAGCAGCGTGCTCTTGCAGCGTGGAAAGCAAATGGTATCGTGGGCTCCATCAGAGGAGAGGTGGCCAGCAGGGACAGGGAGCTGATTGTCCCACTCTGCTCAGCCTTTGAGAGGACCTTGGGGTCCCGGTGGGTTAAAGGTTGGCCATGAGCCAGCAGTGTGCGCGTGCTGACAAGAAGGCCAGTGGGATCCTGGGTTGCATTAAAAAGAGCATGGCCAGCAGTTTGAGGGAGGTGGTCCTCCCCATCTTCTCTAGCCCTGGTGAGGCCGCATCTGGAGTACCGTGTCCCATTCGGGGCTCCTGGGCTCAACAAAGGCAGGCAACTTCTAGAGAGGGCATAGTGGAGGGCCATAAGGATGAGGAGGGGCGTGGAGCATCTCCCTTCTGAGGAAAGGCTGAGACAGCTGGGCCTGTTGGGCCTGGAAGGCTGAGAGGGGATCTGGTCAGTGCTCATGAACATCCAACAGGCAGCAGTCGAGTGGGTGGGGACAGGCTCTTTTCACAGCTGCCCAGTAACAGAATGAAGGGCCAATGGGCACGCACAGGAACGCTGGAAATGCCCTGCGAACAGGAGGCAACATTTCTTGAGTGCGAAGGTATCAGAGAAGTGGAGCAGGCTGCTCAGAGTGGGTGCAGAGTCCCCTTCTGTGGGATTCAAGGCCTGAACAACAGTTAACGCAACTCTGCCCGGACGATTTCCGGGGCAGCCCACCACAGGGAACCTGCTTTAGCGGGGCTGCGGCCTGGACGGTCGTTCAGAGCTCCGTTCCAAGCTGTCTGTCCCAGCCTGCGCTAATGCACGCAGTGTGGGAAATGAGGAGTTGGAAGTGCTGCTGCGCTTGAAAAGTGATGATCTTGTTGCTAAAGCTGTTGACCACGCCTTGGTTGAGTCTGTGGTCTTGAGGAATGTGGGCCTGGCAAAGAGCAAGGTCAGGACCCTGAAGTTCATAAGAGCAAACTTCAGGCTGTTTAAGGAATTGTTGGCCAAGATCTCCTTGGCTGAAAGGCCACGGAGAGAGGGTGGAGATCAGTGGTTCTGCGTCCAGTTGGTAACATGTCCAGGCTGGTAATGGGAAAACGGTTTTAAATAGAGAGAGGGAAGATTTGGGTTGGATAGCAGGGTGGGAAGTTCTTTTCAGAGAAAGCGGTGAGGTGCTGGAGGAGGCTGCCCAGAGATGTTGTGGATGCCCCATCCCCGGAGGTGATCAAGGCCAGGCTGGATGGGGCCCTGGACTACCTGGTCTAGTGTTAGATACGGGGGTTGGTAGCCGTGCATGCCGCAGGGGGGTTGGAGCCTGAGGACCTTTAGGTCCCTTCCAACCCAAGCCATGATTCTGTGATCCCCATGCTATTCCCCTGTGGGCTACTTTTAAATTTGCAGTGGCACACTTGACATCTTGTAGAGGGCAACAACATCTATTTATTGAAGTGCGTGGAAATTCCCACGAGCAGGAAGAACTACGTGCAGTTTCTGCCTGTTGGTGATTTCTGCAGGAACTGCCATTTGCAGTCCTTCACGTCTGCTTGAAACACTGGCTGACAGTAGGAAGACGGATACAGGAAAGCATTGGAAAAGTCTGGGTACCTGGAGTGAGACATCTGATGTACAGAGCATCAAAAGTAGGAACCGAAAAAAGCGTCTTGTAGCTCCCAGCCTGTCCCCCCTCAGCAGGATCCTACCAAGCAGGGTGCTGGCTGGAGGTGTTCTGACCATGTAGGATCTTTCCCTTGCAGGCAGGAGGTGCAGAATCTGTTCCTTGTCAGGCTGGGCTGTCCCTCAGAACATGGCGCCGCCTCCTCTGTGGTGACATCACTGACCACTGTGAAGTCACAAAGGGCCCTCAACACAGGGGCAGTTTGTCCCCACGCCTTAGCCACTCTCGGAACTGACAGCATAGCTGTTGGAGAGGGTTTGGCTCACTCCTTAGCGAGCTGTTGGAGAGTGTTTGGCTCACTCCGTAGCGAGCTGCGATTTTCACTCTTTTGAGGTCCTGTGCTTCACTGAAATGGAGCAGCGAGGTGAAGGCGAGCGTGGGGACTGGTAAGGATATGGTTCCTTCACGAGTTTTAAGGAAAAATCTGCTGCTCCGTTGTTGTCTTCAGAGCTGCGCAGATACTGCCTGCGTTGTGGTTCATCACCACGCTTCTCCTCCTTTGTAGGCAACCTTTGGTTTGGGAAACAGTTTCCCTGGTGCTCTTCACCGTGGTTGTGGTGCCCTTCGGTGAGTCTCTGTAGAGCTCTGACTAGAGGATGCTTCTTTCGGAAGCCCCCAGTGGTTTGTTCTGCCCAGGGACAGGGGAGTGGGCAGCCCAAGGCAGAACGCCAAGTCTTTGTGCCGGCAATGTATTGAGAGCTTTGTGGAATTCCTGACAGGCGTTTACTGCATTGGAAACGCTGTTGAAGGGGTCAGGACGGCGGCTGGACTGACTCCAAGGTAAAAAACAAAACAGTCTCCCTTTGGCTAGACCGTTCTTGAGAGGAGCTCTGCCCCTTGTCCGTGACCACTTCTTACCCGAGTCACACTTCCATGGCACAGTGCCTGTGCTTCTCCCATTTCCCATTCTCCTCTCCCAGCTTTTCCTTCAAACCGCTACAGCTCCACGATCCCCCAGAGTTACCCAGGAAGCACCTTCTTGGTTGGGATCTCGTGGAGCTTGCCAACCAGCGTAGTCAAGTCTCAACTGAATCTTGGCTACCCCGTTGTCATGCGCAGCGAGGCTCGTTCGCTGCCTCACAGTCCCATGGCTTGTGAGAGGAGAGCCGTGTCCACTTCTCTCCATTACCTGCTGTCTCCAGGCTGGCGGTTAGTAATCTGGAAATGCTGAGCCGGGAAGAGGAGCAGAATAAGATCCAGCGGCAGCTTCATGTCCTGCAGTGGGGAGCAAGGGACATTACTGTGCGTGCTCTCCATGAGGCCTTCCGGAGAACTGAGCTCCCAGGCTTTACCGGCGAGGTAAGAGGACTGTCTGCCAGTGCTGCCTGCCTGTCATGGGGCTTCCCGACAGGAAAAAGCCTTTCCTTTCCTGCCACATCCGTGTCCAGAGCACTGGAGTGAGCAGCCCCTCTCCATTCCCGTGCCAAATGTTCATAGTAGAGTTCTGGAGGTTCCCAGGCAACTTGCAGCCAAGTTTGCTTTGGCTGGCTTTGCAGGGAACCTGGGAGGCAACTCTTTTCCCCCTTCTTAATCCTTCTGACCAGCGCTCTCCTTTGTCTTCCTTCCCAGGCTGTTCAAGACATGATCAGTCAAGTACTGGAGAAGCTGGAAGAAAGCCCATTCCGGATGCCGAATTATGCCAGCAAGACTTCAGGTGCCATTAGACAGTAGAAACCAACAGACCGCAGAAGTTGATTCCAATGCACTTCTTGTCTGCTTTGACAGGATGGGCATTTGGGCAGTGGTGGGGTAGGGCGGGTGAGGAGTGAACAGCTGCTTTGTGCCCTGAGAGTGTGCTTGCAGAGAGAGTCTTCAGTGGTCTGGAGCACATCTGGAAAGCACTACTCCTACTTGGTGTTGTTTCTCAAGCAACTGCTCAGCTGGCTGTCAGTTTATGCTGCCTTTTAGGATAGTTGAGTGAGTCCCTGCGTTGTGCTGCAGAGGGAAATGGCAAGAGAGGAGGAGGGAACTATCACTGTTGAGGATGTATGACTGCTTAGAAGCTTTTTCAAGAGGACAGTGCAAGGGCAGCCGGCATCTCTGTGCAGCTGTTTATGTGCAAAGCAAGGTCAGCAGGCCTTGATTCCTCCTGGCCTTGCTTGACAATAGGGCCCGTGATTTGATTTGCAGGCGCTGCTATTGTTCGTTCCAAGACTTCTCCCTCCTGGACTGGAAGTGGGAAAGTCTTTTGGCAGTCGTTGCTGGTGACACCTTATATGAGGGCTCCTGAGATTACTCTTGAGGTATGAACACTGAGAAACGGGGGAAGAATGGTACGGGGTGGAGGAGACCAAAAGCCCTGCAGAGGATTGTCCTTACACTTGTCCTCACATCCCAGCTTGCCTTACCTAAGGTCTTCTTGCAAGGCCCTAGTCCCCTCTTGTGTATCGCTGCTGAGAATTTCTTCTGCCAGACTGCCCCCCGGTCCTCCTTGTGCAAGCTCTCAGTGGACCCAGGTGGGCACAGAGGGCGTGCGCTGCAGGAGGGCCCCATGTTGTGTTTGCCAGCCTATCGTGTCACTGCTCCCAAGCTACGTAACAAATCGGAGTCCTGGCTGGTGCTGGTGCAAAGAAGTGGGAAGTGATGAGGGGGAGCGATTGCTTCCCCTTGCTGGATAGGCTCGTGCCAGCGAGCCCTTCTTTGTCCTGGCAGGTGCCCCTCAACCACTGCAGCCCCTCCTTGTTTTTGGCAAGTTGCTCTGCAAAAGAAGGGGCCTGAGAGCTTCTGCGAGTTGTGCACCCAGCTCACTGTCGTGCACTTATGAATGTGCTTCGGAGCAGAGCTGAAGGGCCAATACAACGCTAGAGCCTCTGATGCTGTAGCAGGAATTCTAGCCAGGACTCTCTTTTGCAAGTGAACACTGTTCCTTCTTCTCTTTTTAGCCTGACAATCATCCAGGAAACTGCTGGCCCTTCCCAGGAAGCCAAGGGCACGTTGTCATCAAGTTGTCCATGGCCGTCTTTCCCACAGCAGTTACAATAAACCACGGAATTCCAGCAGCGGCGTACCGTGCAGACAGCATCTCCAGTGCTCCTAAGGACTTTGCTGTCTATGTAAGTGATACCCCTGGGCTGTGGAGGTTCTGTGTGTAGCATTTGAGGTGGACGGTGGTAGCAGCTCCAAGAGCGCTGCGGCATGCAGTCCTTCCATGCCTTGGGGGAGAAAGAAGTTCCTCAGTGTTGCTCCATTTCCACAGCATTCCTTTTTGGTCCAGCATCGCGCAGCAAAGAAGGTTTCCCACTCTTGGGGCGAGTTGGTAGTTTGAGAGGCAGAGGGAAAGGGAAATGGCACAGTGGATGGTCCCAGACCACCTCTGCTTCCAGTCCCTGCGGGGCTCTGTGATCATTGTCCGGCAGCGCATCCCATTGTTCTGTTTTCTCCACCCCTGCCTTCCTGTAGGGCCTGAAGGCAGAAGATGATGAGGAAGGAATTTTCCTGGGAGAGTTCACCTTTGTTCCAGGCCAGGCTCCCAGTCAGACCTTCCAACTGAAGGTACGTTGTCTAAGAGGGACGTGAAGCGTGGGAGAGGAGAACCAGGTTGGCTGGGCAGAAGCTTCCAAGCCAGAGGTGTATGAGGGCCTTCTGGCATTTCTTCTGCTGCCACTCCCTACCTGCGTATGCCCAGAGTGCCGTGCTGTTTTTGCTCCCATGTCGTTTTTAAGCTTGCGAGCTACTACAGCTTTTAGCACAGCTAAGCTTCAGCTGTGCTTGCAGCAGAAACCACTGTGACCAAGTGGCTTGCGATTGCACAGAAGTAGGCACCTCTCGATGTAGGCGATACTGTTGGTGTGCTACTTTCACACTGGGGATGTGTGGCTTTCCAAGGGTCTTGTTGTTGCCGGTAACAGGCAGCGTAAGGGAGGCCATTCTGCCTGGGTGACTTGTTAGAGAAGCTAATGAGTGTCACATCCCTCCATTTTTTGTGCATGCACACACACTCAAAGCAAGTGCAAAGAACTTGCCTGCGTATTTGCTGCAGCTTTTGGTAGCTGTTTCTTTCCTTAAAACTCATGTGGCCAAAGAGGCGGAGCAGGGTAAGAAATGTCTTGATTGTGCCACGGGAGCACATCAGCGTGTCAAAGAACTAGGAGGGCAGCCTGAAGTAAGATGTTGCGCGACTATGTCGCTCCCGCGTTGTCAGTGGTCAAAGAGAGGAAAACACATTTCATTTCTTTTTCTCGTTGCAGAACGAGCTCTCTGGGTTCATCAGTTACGTGAAGCTGCAAGTGCTGAGCAACTGGGGCCACCCGGAGTACACCTGTCTGTATCAGTTCAGGCTCCACGGCGATCCAGCCCGTGACGACGATGCCAGGAGAAAACTATCTGGCTAGGGGAAATTTAATTGGCTTGGGGAAATTTAATTGGCTTGGGGAAATCTATTTGGCTTGGGGAAATCAATCTGGCTTATCTCAAAATAAATTAAACAACAACAACAAAAAAAAACCAAACTATACATTTCCCATGTTGAATCTCCTTTGTCCGTCGGAATAACTATTAAGAGATCTCCCAGTCTTTATCTCGACCCACGTGCTTTTTCATCCCCTTTTCTCTTGCTCTCCGCCTAGGGAGGAAGAACAAGGGAGCGACTGGGTGGGAGCTGGCAGAGTGATCTCCACGTGCTGTTTTTTTTTTGATCCTCGTTGAACTACGGGTGGGAGTCAGCAGAACTAGTACCCACTTGGTCTTCCAGGGGGCAGAGCTTGTCCTCTTTCAGACTGTAGTTGAGAGGGTCCATGAGGAGGCAATTGTGGAGGGCATGGGAGCCTAGGATGGCTGGGAATACTTTTAGGAAATTATTTTAGCGGGACAGGAGCTGACCTTCACCAAATCACGGAAGATGCGCCAACGGGCAAGGAGGCCAGTAAGGCTGAACGGAGAATTTTGACTGGAAGTCCAGGACAATAGAAAAGTTCATGGTATTTGGAAGAATGGGCAAGCTACTTACAACTATTCCAAGTCCACATTGAAGCTGTGCAGGGAGAAAATTAGAAAAGCAAAAGCTCAGCTAGAACTGAACTTGGCCTCTTAGGGGAAGAACAACAGTAAATATTTCCAAAAATACGTCAACGGCAGGAGGAGGGCTATGGAGAATCTCCATCCCCTGTTGGATGATGCTGAGGGCAACACGGTGGCAAGGATCAGGATAAGGTTGAGAAACTTAATGCCTTCTTTCCCTCAGTCTTTATTAGCAAGACTCGTTACTTCCCGGTAACACAGCTCCTTGCGCTGGTAGACAGGGAGGGGGGATAGAATAGGCCTTGCATAATCCACAGTGAGATGGTTTTGGGCCTGTTCTGAAAGCTGGATGTTCAGAAGTCCATGGACCCAGATGGACTGCACCCTACAGTGGGGAGTGAGTTGGCGGATGTGGTTGCCAAGCTGCGCTCCATCGTCCTTCAGCAGTCTGGACTAACTGGGGATGTCCCAGTGGAGTGGAGACTGGCAAACGTGACACCCATCTCTAAAAAGAGCTGAAAAGATGATCCCGGTAGCTACAAGACCTATGGTTTCACCTTGGTACCAGGGAAGGTCATGGAATGGACGATCTCGGGAGGTGTCACAGATCAGTTAACAGTAAGAGGCCGTTATGATGATGAGGCCCAATCAGCATGGGATTACGAATGGTAGATCCTGTCTGACAAACCCGATTTCATTCTATGAGAAGGTGCATCCCCCAGTGGTCTGTCCTAGGGCCGGTGCTCTTTAACATCATTATCAATGACATCTATGATGGAACTGAGTGCATCCTCAGCAGGTTTGCTGAGCAGTGTGGTTGAAACAATGGAAGGAAGGGGTGCCATTCAGAGGGACCTCAACTGACTTGAAAGGTGGGCCCGGGTGAATCTAGCGAGGTTCAGCACAGTCATGTGCAAGGTTTTGCACTTGGGCCGGTGGAATCCTAGGGATATATGCAGACTGGAAGGAGCAACCCTTGAGCGTAGCCGTGCAGAGAAGGACCTGGGGATCCTGGTAGAAACTGAACACGAGCCAGCAGCGTGCTCTTGCAGCGTGGAAAGCAAATGGTATCGTGGGCTCCATCAGAGGAGAGGTGGCCAGCAGGGACAGGGAGCTGATTGTCCCACTCTGCTCAGCCTTTGAGAGGACCTTGGGGTCCCGGTGGGTTAAAGGTTGGCCATGAGCCAGCAGTGTGCGCGTGCTGACAAGAAGGCCAGTGGGATCCTGGGTTGCATTAAAAAGAGCATGGCCAGCAGTTTGAGGGAGGTGGTCCTCCCCATCTTCTCTAGCCCTGGTGAGGCCGCATCTGGAGTACCGTGTCCCATTCGGGGCTCCTGGGCTCAACAAAGGCAGGCAACTTCTAGAGAGGGCATAGTGGAGGGCCATAAGGATGAGGAGGGGCGTGGAGCATCTCCCTTCTGAGGAAAGGCTGAGACAGCTGGGCCTGTTGGGCCTGGAAGGCTGAGAGGGGATCTGGTCAGTGCTCATGAACATCCAACAGGCAGCAGTCGAGTGGGTGGGGACAGGCTCTTTTCACAGCTGCCCAGTAACAGAATGAAGGGCCAATGGGCACGCACAGGAACGCTGGAAATGCCCTGCGAACAGGAGGCAACATTTCTTGAGTGCGAAGGTATCAGAGAAGTGGAGCAGGCTGCTCAGAGTGGGTGCAGAGTCCCCTTCTGTGGGATTCAAGGCCTGAACAACAGTTAACGCAACTCTGCCCGGACGATTTCCGGGGCAGCCCACCACAGGGAACCTGCTTTAGCGGGGCTGCGGCCTGGACGGTCGTTCAGAGCTCCATTCCAAGCTGTCTGTCCCAGCCTGCGCTAATGCACGCAGTGTGGGAAATGAGGAGTTGGAAGTGCTGCTGCGCTTGAAAAGTGATGATCTTGTTGCTAAAGCTGTTGACCACGCCTTGGTTGAGTCTGTGGTCTTGAGGAATGTGGGCCTGGCAAAGAGCAAGGTCAGGACCCTGAAGTTCATAAGAGCAAACTTCAGGCTGTTTAAGGAATTGTTGGCCAAGATCTCCTTGGCTGAAAGGCCACGGAGAGAGGGTGGAGATCAGTGGTTCTGCGTCCAGTTGGTAACATGTCCAGGCTGGTAATGGGAAAACGGTTTTAAATAGAGAGAGGGAAGATTTGGGTTGGATAGCAGGGTGGGAAGTTCTTTTCAGAGAAAGCGGTGAGGTGCTGGAGGAGGCTGCCCAGAGATGTTGTGGATGCCCCATCCCCGGAGGTGATCAAGGCCAGGCTGGATGGGGCCCTGGACTACCTGGTCTAGTGTTAGATACGGGGGTTGGTAGCCGTGCATGCCGCAGGGGGGTTGGAGCCTGAGGACCTTTAGGTCCCTTCCAACCCAAGCCATGATTCTGTGATCCCCATGCTATTCCCCTGTGGGCTACTTTTAAATTTGCAGTGGCACACTTGACATCTTGTAGAGGGCAACAACATCTATTTATTGAAGTGCGTGGAAATTCCCACGAGCAGGAAGAACTACGTGCAGTTTCTGCCTGTTGGTGATTTCTGCAGGAACTGCCATTTGCAGTCCTTCACGTCTGCTTGAAACACTGGCTGACAGTAGGAAGACGGATACAGGAAAGCATTGGAAAAGTCTGGGTACCTGGAGTGAGACATCTGATGTACAGAGCATCAAAAGTAGGAACCGAAAAAAGCGTCTTGTAGCTCCCAGCCTGTCCCCCCTCAGCAGGATCCTACCAAGCAGGGTGCTGGCTGGAGGTGTTCTGACCATGTAGGATCTTTCCCTTGCAGGCAGGAGGTGCAGAATCTGTTCCTTGTCAGGCTGGGCTGTCCCTCAGAACATGGCGCCGCCTCCTCTGTGGTGACATCACTGACCACTGTGAAGTCACAAAGGGCCCTCAACACAGGGGCAGTTTGTCCCCACGCCTTAGCCACTCTCGGAACTGACAGCATAGCTGTTGGAGAGGGTTTGGCTCACTCCTTAGCGAGCTGTTGGAGAGTGTTTGGCTCACTCCGTAGCGAGCTGCGATTTTCACTCTTTTGAGGTCCTGTGCTTCACTGAAATGGAGCAGCGAGGTGAAGGCGAGCGTGGGGACTGGTAAGGATATGGTTCCTTCACGAGTTTTAAGGAAAAATCTGCTGCTCCGTTGTTGTCTTCAGAGCTGCGCAGATACTGCCTGCGTTGTGGTTCATCACCACGCTTCTCCTCCTTTGTAGGCAACCTTTGGTTTGGGAAACAGTTTCCCTGGTGCTCTTCACCGTGGTTGTGGTGCCCTTCGGTGAGTCTCTGTAGAGCTCTGACTAGAGGATGCTTCTTTCGGAAGCCCCCAGTGGTTTGTTCTGCCCAGGGACAGGGGAGTGGGCAGCCCAAGGCAGAACGCCAAGTCTTTGTGCCGGCAATGTATTGAGAGCTTTGTGGAATTCCTGACAGGCGTTTACTGCATTGGAAACGCTGTTGAAGGGGTCAGGACGGCGGCTGGACTGACTCCAAGGTAAAAAACAAAACAGTCTCCCTTTGGCTAGACCGTTCTTGAGAGGAGCTCTGCCCCTTGTCCGTGACCACTTCTTACCCGAGTCACACTTCCATGGCACAGTGCCTGTGCTTCTCCCATTTCCCATTCTCCTCTCCCAGCTTTTCCTTCAAACCGCTACAGCTCCACGATCCCCCAGAGTTACCCAGGAAGCACCTTCTTGGTTGGGATCTCGTGGAGCTTGCCAACCAGCGTAGTCAAGTCTCAACTGAATCTTGGCTACCCCGTTGTCATGCGCAGCGAGGCTCGTTCGCTGCCTCACAGTCCCATGGCTTGTGAGAGGAGAGCCGTGTCCACTTCTCTCCATTACCTGCTGTCTCCAGGCTGGCGGTTAGTAATCTGGAAATGCTGAGCCGGGAAGAGGAGCAGAATAAGATCCAGCGGCAGCTTCATGTCCTGCAGTGGGGAGCAAGGGACATTACTGTGCGTGCTCTCCATGAGGCCTTCCGGAGAACTGAGCTCCCAGGCTTTACCGGCGAGGTAAGAGGACTGTCTGCCAGTGCTGCCTGCCTGTCATGGGGCTTCCCGACAGGAAAAAGCCTTTCCTTTCCTGCCACATCCGTGTCCAGAGCACTGGAGTGAGCAGCCCCTCTCCATTCCCGTGCCAAATGTTCATAGTAGAGTTCTGGAGGTTCCCAGGCAACTTGCAGCCAAGTTTGCTTTGGCTGGCTTTGCAGGGAACCTGGGAGGCAACTCTTTTCCCCCTTCTTAATCCTTCTGACCAGCGCTCTCCTTTGTCTTCCTTCCCAGGCTGTTCAAGACATGATCAGTCAAGTACTGGAGAAGCTGGAAGAAAGCCCATTCCGGATGCCGAATTATGCCAGCAAGACTTCAGGTGCCATTAGACAGTAGAAACCAACAGACCGCAGAAGTTGATTCCAATGCACTTCTTGTCTGCTTTGACAGGATGGGCATTTGGGCAGTGGTGGGGTAGGGCGGGTGAGGAGTGAACAGCTGCTTTGTGCCCTGAGAGTGTGCTTGCAGAGAGAGTCTTCAGTGGTCTGGAGCACATCTGGAAAGCACTACTCCTACTTGGTGTTGTTTCTCAAGCGACTGCTCAGCTGGCTGTCAGTTTATGCTGCCTTTTAGGATAGTTGAGTGAGTCCCTGCGTTGTGCTGCAGAGGGAAATGGCAAGAGAGGAGGAGGGAACTATCACTGTTGAGGATGTATGACTGCTTAGAAGCTTTTTCAAGAGGACAGTGCAAGGGCAGCCGGCATCTCTGTGCAGCTGTTTATGTGCAAAGCAAGGTCAGCAGGCCTTGATTCCTCCTGGCCTTGCTTGACAATAGGGCCCGTGATTTGATTTGCAGGCGCTGCTATTGTTCGTTCCAAGACTTCTCCCTCCTGGACTGGAAGTGGGAAAGTCTTTTGGCAGTCGTTGCTGGTGACACCTTATATGAGGGCTCCTGAGATTACTCTTGAGGTATGAACACTGAGAAACGGGGGAAGAATGGTACGGGGTGGAGGAGACCAAAAGCCCTGCAGAGGATTGTCCTTACACTTGTCCTCACATCCCAGCTTGCCTTACCTAAGGTCTTCTTGCAAGGCCCTAGTCCCCTCTTGTGTATCGCTGCTGAGAATTTCTTCTGCCAGACTGCCCCCCGGTCCTCCTTGTGCAAGCTCTCAGTGGACCCAGGTGGGCACAGAGGGCGTGCGCTGCAGGAGGGCCCCATGTTGTGTTTGCCAGCCTATCGTGTCACTGCTCCCAAGCTACGTAACAAATCGGAGTCCTGGCTGGTGCTGGTGCAAAGAAGTGGGAAGTGATGAGGGGGAGCGATTGCTTCCCCTTGCTGGATAGGCTCGTGCCAGCGAGCCCTTCTTTGTCCTGGCAGGTGCCCCTCAACCACTGCAGCCCCTCCTTGTTTTTGGCAAGTTGCTCTGCAAAAGAAGGGGCCTGAGAGCTTCTGCGAGTTGTGCACCCAGCTCACTGTCGTGCACTTATGAATGTGCTTCGGAGCAGAGCTGAAGGGCCAATACAACGCTAGAGCCTCTGATGCTGTAGCAGGAATTCTAGCCAGGACTCTCTTTTGCAAGTGAACACTGTTCCTTCTTCTCTTTTTAGCCTGACAATCATCCAGGAAACTGCTGGCCCTTCCCAGGAAGCCAAGGGCACGTTGTCATCAAGTTGTCCATGGCCGTCTTTCCCACAGCAGTTACAATAAACCACGGAATTCCAGCAGCGGCGTACCGTGCAGACAGCATCTCCAGTGCTCCTAAGGACTTTGCTGTCTATGTAAGTGATACCCCTGGGCTGTGGAGGTTCTGTGTGTAGCATTTGAGGTGGACGGTGGTAGCAGCTCCAAGAGCGCTGCGGCATGCAGTCCTTCCATGCCTTGGGGGAGAAAGAAGTTCCTCAGTGTTGCTCCATTTCCACAGCATTCCTTTTTGGTCCAGCATCGCGCAGCAAAGAAGGTTTCCCACTCTTGGGGCGAGTTGGTAGTTTGAGAGGCAGAGGGAAAGGGAAATGGCACAGTGGATGGTCCCAGACCACCTCTGCTTCCAGTCCCTGCGGGGCTCTGTGATCATTGTCCGGCAGCGCATCCCATTGTTCTGTTTTCTCCACCCCTGCCTTCCTGTAGGGCCTGAAGGCAGAAGATGATGAGGAAGGAATTTTCCTGGGAGAGTTCACCTTTGTTCCAGGCCAGGCTCCCAGTCAGACCTTCCAACTGAAGGTACGTTGTCTAAGAGGGACGTGAAGCGTGGGAGAGGAGAACCAGGTTGGCTGGGCAGAAGCTTCCAAGCCAGAGGTGTATGAGGGCCTTCTGGCATTTCTTCTGCTGCCACTCCCTACCTGCGTATGCCCAGAGTGCCGTGCTGTTTTTGCTCCCATGTCGTTTTTAAGCTTGCGAGCTACTACAGCTTTTAGCACAGCTAAGCTTCAGCTGTGCTTGCAGCAGAAACCACTGTGACCAAGTGGCTTGCGATTGCACAGAAGTAGGCACCTCTCGATGTAGGCGATACTGTTGGTGTGCTACTTTCACACTGGGGATGTGTGGCTTTCCAAGGGTCTTGTTGTTGCCGGTAACAGGCAGCGTAAGGGAGGCCATTCTGCCTGGGTGACTTGTTAGAGAAGCTAATGAGTGTCACATCCCTCCATTTTTTGTGCATGCACACACACTCAAAGCAAGTGCAAAGAACTTGCCTGCGTATTTGCTGCAGCTTTTGGTAGCTGTTTCTTTCCTTAAAACTCATGTGGCCAAAGAGGCGGAGCAGGGTAAGAAATGTCTTGATTGTGCCACGGGAGCACATCAGCGTGTCAAAGAACTAGGAGGGCAGCCTGAAGTAAGATGTTGCGCGACTATGTCGCTCCCGCGTTGTCAGTGGTCAAAGAGAGGAAAACACATTTCATTTCTTTTTCTCGTTGCAGAACGAGCTCTCTGGGTTCATCAGTTACGTGAAGCTGCAAGTGCTGAGCAACTGGGGCCACCCGGAGTACACCTGTCTGTATCAGTTCAGGCTCCACGGCGATCCAGCCCGTGACGACGATGCCAGGAGAAAACTATCTGGCTAGGGGAAATTTAATTGGCTTGGGGAAATTTAATTGGCTTGGGGAAATCTATTTGGCTTGGGGAAATCAATCTGGCTTATCTCAAAATAAATTAAACAACAACAACAAAAAAAAACCAAACTATACATTTCCCATGTTGAATCTCCTTTGTCCGTCGGAATAACTATTAAGAGATCTCCCAGTCTTTATCTCGACCCACGTGCTTTTTCATCCCCTTTTCTCTTGCTCTCCGCCTAGGGAGGAAGAACAAGGGAGCGACTGGGTGGGAGCTGGCAGAGTGATCTCCACGTGCTGTTTTTTTTTTGATCCTCGTTGAACTACGGGTGGGAGTCAGCAGAACTAGTACCCACTTGGTCTTCCAGGGGGCAGAGCTTGTCCTCTTTCAGACTGTAGTTGAGAGGGTCCATGAGGAGGCAATTGTGGAGGGCATGGGAGCCTAGGATGGCTGGGAATACTTTTAGGAAATTATTTTAGCGGGACAGGAGCTGACCTTCACCAAATCACGGAAGATGCGCCAACGGGCAAGGAGGCCAGTAAGGCTGAACGGAGAATTTTGACTGGAAGTCCAGGACAATAGAAAAGTTCATGGTATTTGGAAGAATGGGCAAGCTACTTACAACTATTCCAAGTCCACATTGAAGCTGTGCAGGGAGAAAATTAGAAAAGCAAAAGCTCAGCTAGAACTGAACTTGGCCTCTTAGGGGAAGAACAACAGTAAATATTTCCAAAAATACGTCAACGGCAGGAGGAGGGCTATGGAGAATCTCCATCCCCTGTTGGATGATGCTGAGGGCAACACGGTGGCAAGGATCAGGATAAGGTTGAGAAACTTAATGCCTTCTTTCCCTCAGTCTTTATTAGCAAGACTCGTTACTTCCCGGTAACACAGCTCCTTGCGCTGGTAGACAGGGAGGGGGGACAGAATAGGCCTTGCATAATCCACAGTGAGATGGTTTTGGGCCTGTTCTGAAAGCTGGATGTTCAGAAGTCCATGGACCCAGATGGACTGCACCCTACAGTGGGGAGTGAGTTGGCGGATGTGGTTGCCAAGCTGCGCTCCATCATCCTTCAGCAGTCTGGACTAACTGGGGATGTCCCAGTGGAGTGGAGACTGGCAAACGTGACACCCATCTCTAAAAAGAGCTGAAAAGATGATCCCGGTAGCTACAAGACCTATGGTCTCACCTTGGTACCAGGGAAGGTCATGGAATGGACGATCTCGGGAGGTGTCACAGATCAGTTAACAGTAAGAGGCCGTTATGATGATGAGGCCCAGTCAGCATGGGATTACGAATGGTAGATCCTGTCTGACAAACCCGATTTCATTCTATGAGAAGGTGCATCCCCCAGTGGTCTGTCCTAGGGCCGGTGCTCTTTAACATCATTATCAATGACATCTATGATGGAACTGAGTGCATCCTCAGCAGGTTTGCTGAGCAGTGTGGTTGAAACAATGGAAGGAAGGGGTGCCATTCAGAGGGACCTCAACTGACTTGAAAGGTGGGCCCGGGTGAATCTAGCGAGGTTCAGCACAGTCATGTGCAAGGTTTTGCACTTGGGCCGGTGGAATCCTAGGGATATATGCAGACTGGAAGGAGCAACCCTTGAGCGTAGCCGTGCAGAGAAGGACCTGGGGATCCTGGTAGAAACTGAACACGAGCCAGCAGCGTGCTCTTGCAGCGTGGAAAGCAAATGGTATCGTGGGCTCCATCAGAGGAGAGGTGGCCAGCAGGGACAGGGAGCTGATTGTCCCACTCTGCTCAGCCTTTGAGAGGACCTTGGGGTCCCGGTGGGTTAAAGGTTGGCCATGAGCCAGCAGTGTGCGCGTGCTGACAAGAAGGCCAGTGGGATCCTGGGTTGCATTAAAAAGAGCATGGCCAGCAGTTTGAGGGAGGTGGTCCTCCCCATCTTCTCTAGCCCTGGTGAGGCCGCATCTGGAGTACCGTGTCCCATTCGGGGCTCCTGGGCTCAACAAAGGCAGGCAACTTCTAGAGAGGGCATAGTGGAGGGCCATAAGGATGAGGAGGGGCGTGGAGCATCTCCCTTCTGAGGAAAGGCTGAGACAGCTGGGCCTGTTGGGCCTGGAAGGCTGAGAGGGGATCTGGTCAGTGCTCATGAACATCCAACAGGCAGCAGTCGAGTGGGTGGGGACAGGCTCTTTTCACAGCTGCCCAGTAACAGAATGAAGGGCCAATGGGCACGCACAGGAACGCTGGAAATGCCCTGCGAACAGGAGGCAACATTTCTTGAGTGCGAAGGTATCAGAGAAGTGGAGCAGGCTGCTCAGAGTGGGTGCAGAGTCCCCTTCTGTGGGATTCAAGGCCTGAACAACAGTTAACGCAACTCTGCCCGGACGATTTCCGGGGCAGCCCACCACAGGGAACCTGCTTTAGCGGGGCTGCGGCCTGGACGGTCGTTCAGAGCTCCGTTCCAAGCTGTCTGTCCCAGCCTGCGCTAATGCACTCAGTGTGGGAAATGAGGAGTTGGAAGTGCTGCTGCGCTTGAAAAGTGATGATCTTGTTGCTAAAGCTGTTGACCACGCCTTGATTGAGTCTGTGGTCTTGAGGAATGTGGGCCTGGCAAAGAGCAAGGTCAGGACCCTGAAGTTCATAAGAGCAAACTTCAGGCTGTTTAAGGAATTGTTGGCCAAGATCTCCTTGGCTGAAAGGCCACGGAGAGAGGGTGGAGATCAGTGGTTCTGCGTCCAGTTGGTAACATGTCCAGGCTGGTAATGGGAAAACGGTTTTAAATAGAGAGAGGGAAGATTTGGGTTGGATAGCAGGGTGGGAAGTTCTTTTCAGAGAAAGCGGTGAGGTGCTGGAGGAGGCTGCCCAGAGATGTTGTGGATGCCCCATCCCCGGAGGTGATCAAGGCCAGGCTGGATGGGGCCCTGGACTACCTGGTCTAGTGTTAGATACGGGGGTTGGTAGCCGTGCATGCCGCAGGGGGGTTGGAGCCTGAGGACCTTTAGGTCCCTTCCAACCCAAGCCATGATTCTGTGATCCCCATGCTATTCCCCTGTGGGCTACTTTTAAATTTGCAGTGGCACACTTGACATCTTGTAGAGGGCAACAACATCTATTTATTGAAGTGCGTGGAAATTCCCACGAGCAGGAAGAACTACGTGCAGTTTCTGCCTGTTGGTGATTTCTGCAGGAACTGCCATTTGCAGTCCTTCACGTCTGCTTGAAACACTGGCTGACAGTAGGAAGACGGATACAGGAAAGCATTGGAAAAGTCTGGGTACCTGGAGTGAGACATCTGATGTACAGAGCATCAAAAGTAGGAACCGAAAAAAGCGTCTTGTAGCTCCCAGCCTGTCCCCCCTCAGCAGGATCCTACCAAGCAGGGTGCTGGCAGGAGGTGTTCTGACCATGTAGGATCTTTCCCTTGCAGGCAGGAGGTGCAGAATCTGTTCCTTGTCAGGCTGGGCTGTCCCTCAGAACATGGCGCCGCCTCCTCTGTGGTGACATCACTGACCACTGTGAAGTCACAAAGGGCCCTCAACACAGGGGCAGTTTGTCCCCACGCCTTAGCCACTCTCGGAACTGACAGCATAGCTGTTGGAGAGGGTTTGGCTCACTCCTTAGCGAGCTGTTGGAGAGTGTTTGGCTCACTCCGTAGCGAGCTGCGATTTTCACTCTTTTGAGGTCCTGTGCTTCACTGAAATGGAGCAGCGAGGTGAAGGCGAGCGTGGGGACTGGTAAGGATATGGTTCCTTCACGAGTTTTAAGGAAAAATCTGCTGCTCCGTTGTTGTCTTCAGAGCTGCGCAGATACTGCCTGCGTTGTGGTTCATCACCACGCTTCTCCTCCTTTGTAGGCAACCTTTGGTTTGGGAAACAGTTTCCCTGGTGCTCTTCACTGTGGTTGTGGTGCCCTTCGGTGAGTCTCTGTAGAGCTCTGACTAGAGGATGCTTCTTTCGGAAGCCCCCAGTGGTTTGTTCTGCCCAGGGACAGGGGAGTGGGCAGCCCAAGGCAGAACGCCAAGTCTTTGTGCCGGCAATGTATTGAGAGCTTTGTGGAATTCCTGACAGGCGTTTACTGCATTGGAAACGCTGTTGAAGGGGTCAGGACGGCGGCTGGACTGACTCCAAGGTAAAAAACAAAACAGTCTCCCTTTGGCTAGACCGTTCTTGAGAGGAGCTCTGCCCCTTGTCCGTGACCACTTCTTACCCGAGTCACACTTCCATGGCACAGTGCCTGTGCTTCTCCCATTTCCCATTCTCCTCTCCCAGCTTTTCCTTCAAACCGCTACAGCTCCACGATCCCCCAGAGTTACCCAGGAAGCACCTTCTTGGTTGGGATCTCGTGGAGCTTGCCAACCAGCGTAGTCAAGTCTCAACTGAATCTTGGCTACCCCGTTGTCATGCGCAGCGAGGCTCGTTCGCTGCCTCACAGTCCCATGGCTTGTGAGAGGAGAGCCATGTCCACTTCTCTCCATTACCTGCTGTCTCCAGGCTGGCGGTTAGTAATCTGGAAATGCTGAGCCGGGAAGAGGAGCAGAATAAGATCCAGCGGCAGCTTCATGTCCTGCAGTGGGGAGCAAGGGACATTACTGTGCGTGCTCTCCATGAGGCCTTCCGGAGAACTGAGCTCCCAGGCTTTACCGGCGAGGTAAGAGGACTGTCTGCCAGTGCTGCCTGCCTGTCATGGGGCTTCCCGACAGGAAAAAGCCTTTCCTTTCCTGCCACATCCGTGTCCAGAGCACTGGAGTGAGCAGCCCCTCTCCATTCCCGTGCCAAATGTTCATAGTAGAGTTCTGGAGGTTCCCAGGCAACTTGCAGCCAAGTTTGCTTTGGCTGGCTTTGCAGGGAACCTGGGAGGCAACTCTTTTCCCCCTTCTTAATCCTTCTGACCAGCGCTCTCCTTTGTCTTCCTTCCCAGGCTGTTCAAGACATGATCAGTCAAGTACTGGAGAAGCTGGAAGAAAGCCCATTCCGGATGCCGAATTATGCCAGCAAGACTTCAGGTGCCATTAGACAGTAGAAACCAACAGACCGCAGAAGTTGATTCCAATGCACTTCTTGTCTGCTTTGACAGGATGGGCATTTGGGCAGTGGTGGGGTAGGGCGGGTGAGGAGTGAACAGCCGCTTTGTGCCCTGAGAGTGTGCTTGCAGAGAGAGTCTTCAGTGGTCTGGAGCACATCTGGAAAGCACTACTCCTACTTGGTGTTGTTTCTCAAGCGACTGCTCAGCTGGCTGTCAGTTTATGCTGCCTTTTAGGATAGTTGAGTGAGTCCCTGCGTTGTGCTGCAGAGGGAAATGGCAAGAGAGGAGGAGGGAACTATCACTGTTGAGGATGTATGACTGCTTAGAAGCTTTTTCAAGAGGACAGTGCAAGGGCAGCCGGCATCTCTGTGCAGCTGTTTATGTGCAAAGCAAGGTCAGCAGGCCTTGATTCCTCCTGGCCTTGCTTGACAATAGGGCCCGTGATTTGATTTGCAGGCGCTGCTATTGTTCGTTCCAAGACTTCTCCCTCCTGGACTGGAAGTGGGAAAGTCTTTTGGCAGTCGTTGCTGGTGACACCTTATATGAGGGCTCCTGAGATTACTCTTGAGGTATGAACACTGAGAAACGGGGGAAGAATGGTACGGGGTGGAGGAGACCAAAAGCCCTGCAGAGGATTGTCCTTACACTTGTCCTCACATCCCAGCTTGCCTTACCTAAGGTCTTCTTGCAAGGCCCTAGTCCCCTCTTGTGTATCGCTGCTGAGAATTTCTTCTGCCAGACTGCCCCCCGGTCCTCCTTGTGCAAGCTCTCAGTGGACCCAGGTGGGCACAGAGGGCGTGCGCTGCAGGAGGGCCCCATGTTGTGTTTGCCAGCCTATCGTGTCACTGCTCCCAAGCTACGTAACAAATCGGAGTCCCGGCTGGTGCTGGTGCAAAGAAGTGGGAAGTGATGAGGGGGAGCGATTGCTTCCCCTTGCTGGATAGGCTCGTGCCAGCGAGCCCTTCTTTGTCCTGGCAGGTGCCCCTCAACCACTGCAGCCCCTCCTTGTTTTTGGCAAGTTGCTCTGCAAAAGAAGGGGCCTGAGAGCTTCTGCGAGTTGTGCACCCAGCTCACTGTCGTGCACTTATGAATGTGCTTCGGAGCAGAGCTGAAGGGCCAATACAACGCTAGAGCCTCTGATGCTGTAGCAGGAATTCTAGCCAGGACTCTCTTTTGCAAGTGAACACTGTTCCTTCTTCTCTTTTTAGCCTGACAATCATCCAGGAAACTGCTGGCCCTTCCCAGGAAGCCAAGGGCACGTTGTCATCAAGTTGTCCATGGCCGTCTTTCCCACAGCAGTTACAATAAACCACGGAATTCCAGCAGCGGCGTACCGTGCAGACAGCATCTCCAGTGCTCCTAAGGACTTTGCTGTCTATGTAAGTGATACCCCTGGGCTGTGGAGGTTCTGTGTGTAGCATTTGAGGTGGACGGTGGTAGCAGCTCCAAGAGCGCTGCGGCATGCAGTCCTTCCATGCCTTGGGGGAGAAAGAAGTTCCTCAGTGTTGCTCCATTTCCACAGCATTCCTTTTTGGTCCAGCATCGCGCAGCAAAGAAGGTTTCCCACTCTTGGGGCGAGTTGGTAGTTTGAGAGGCAGAGGGAAAGGGAAATGGCACAGTGGATGGTCCCAGACCACCTCTGCTTCCAGTCCCTGCGGGGCTCTGTGATCATTGTCCGGCAGCGCATCCCATTGTTCTGTTTTCTCCACCCCTGCCTTCCTGTAGGGCCTGAAGGCAGAAGATGATGAGGAAGGAATTTTCCTGGGAGAGTTCACCTTTGTTCCAGGCCAGGCTCCCAGTCAGACCTTCCAACTGAAGGTACGTTGTCTAAGAGGGACGTGAAGCGTGGGAGAGGAGAACCAGGTTGGCTGGGCAGAAGCTTCCAAGCCAGAGGTGTATGAGGGCCTTCTGGCATTTCTTCTGCTGCCACTCCCTACCTGCGTATGCCCAGAGTGCCGTGCTGTTTTTGCTCCCATGTCGTTTTTAAGCTTGCGAGCTACTACAGCTTTTAGCACAGCTAAGCTTCAGCTGTGCTTGCAGCAGAAACCACTGTGACCAAGTGGCTTGCGATTGCACAGAAGTAGGCACCTCTCGATGTAGGCGATACTGTTGGTGTGCTACTTTCACACTGGGGATGTGTGGCTTTCCAAGGGTCTTGTTGTTGCCGGTAACAGGCAGCGTAAGGGAGGCCATTCTGCCTGGGTGACTTGTTAGAGAAGCTAATGAGTGTCACATCCCTCCATTTTTTGTGCATGCACACACACTCAAAGCAAGTGCAAAGAACTTGCCTGCGTATTCGCTGCAGCTTTTGGTAGCTGTTTCTTTCCTTAAAACTCATGTGGCCAAAGAGGCGGAGCAGGGTAAGAAATGTCTTGATTGTGCCACGGGAGCACATCAGCGTGTCAAAGAACTAGGAGGGCAGCCTGAAGTAAGATGTTGCGCGACTATGTCGCTCCCGCGTTGTCAGTGGTCAAAGAGAGGAAAACACATTTCATTTCTTTTTCTCGTTGCAGAACGAGCTCTCTGGGTTCATCAGTTACGTGAAGCTGCAAGTGCTGAGCAACTGGGGCCACCCGGAGTACACCTGTCTGTATCAGTTCAGGCTCCACGGCGATCCAGCCCGTGACGACGATGCCAGGAGAAAACTATCTGGCTAGGGGAAATTTAATTGGCTTGGGGAAATTTAATTGGCTTGGGGAAATCTATTTGGCTTGGGGAAATCAATCTGGCTTATCTCAAAATAAATTAAACAACAACAACAAAAAAAAACCAAACTATACATTTCCCATGTTGAATCTCCTTTGTCCGTCGGAATAACTATTAAGAGATCTCCCAGTCTTTATCTCGACCCACGTGCTTTTTCATCCCCTTTTCTCTTGCTCTCCGCCTAGGGAGGAAGAACAAGGGAGCGACTGGGTGGGAGCTGGCAGAGTGATCTCCACGTGCTGTTTTTTTTTTGATCCTCGTTGAACTACGGGTGGGAGTCAGCAGAACTAGTACCCACTTGGTCTTCCAGGGGGCAGAGCTTGTCCTCTTTCAGACTGTAGTTGAGAGGGTCCATGAGGAGGCAATTGTGGAGGGCATGGGAGCCTAGGATGGCTGGGAATACTTTTAGGAAATTATTTTAGCGGGACAGGAGCTGACCGTCACCAAATCACGGAAGATGCGCCAACGGGCAAGGAGGCCAGTAAGGCTGAACGGAGAATTTTGACTGGAAGTCCAGGACAATAGAAAAGTTCATGGTATTTGGAAGAATGGGCAAGCTACTTACAACTATTCCAAGTCCACATTGAAGCTGTGCAGGGAGAAAATTAGAAAAGCAAAAGCTCAGCTAGAACTGAACTTGGCCTCTTAGGGGAAGAACAACAGTAAATATTTCCAAAAATACGTCAACGGCAGGAGGAGGGCTATGGAGAATCTCCATCCCCTGTTGGATGATGCTGAGGGCAACACGGTGGCAAGGATCAGGATAAGGTTGAGAAACTTAATGCCTTCTTTCCCTCAGTCTTTATTAGCAAGACTCGTTACTTCCCGGTAACACAGCTCCTTGCGCTGGTAGACAGGGAGGGGGGACAGAATAGGCCTTGCATAATCCACAGTGAGATGGTTTTGGGCCTGTTCTGAAAGCTGGATGTTCAGAAGTCCATGGACCCAGATGGACTGCACCCTACAGTGGGGAGTGAGTTGGCGGATGTGGTTGCCAAGCTGCGCTCCATCATCCTTCAGCAGTCTGGACTAACTGGGGATGTCCCAGTGGAGTGGAGACTGGCAAACGTGACACCCATCTCTAAAAAGAGCTGAAAAGATGATCCCGGTAGCTACAAGACCTATGGTCTCACCTTGGTACCAGGGAAGGTCATGGAATGGATGATCTCGGGAGGTGTCACAGATCAGTTAACAGTAAGAGGCCGTTATGATGATGAGGCCCAGTCAGCATGGGATTACGAATGGTAGATCCTGTCTGACAAACCCGATTTCATTCTATGAGAAGGTGCATCCCCCAGTGGTCTGTCCTAGGGCCGGTGCTCTTTAACATCATTATCAATGACATCTATGATGGAACTGAGTGCATCCTCAGCAGGTTTGCTGAGCAGTGTGGTTGAAACAATGGAAGGAAGGGGTGCCATTCAGAGGGACCTCAACTGACTTGAAAGGTGGGCCCGGGTGAATCTAGCGAGGTTCAGCACAGTCATGTGCAAGGTTTTGCACTTGGGCCGGTGGAATCCTAGGGATATATGCAGACTGGAAGGAGCAACCCTTGAGCGTAGCCGTGCAGAGAAGGACCTGGGGATCCTGGTAGAAACTGAACACGAGCCAGCAGCGTGCTCTTGCAGCGTGGAAAGCAAATGGTATCGTGGGCTCCATCAGAGGAGAGGTGGCCAGCAGGGACAGGGAGCTGATTGTCCCACTCTGCTCAGCCTTTGAGAGGACCTTGGGGTCCCGGTGGGTTAAAGGTTGGCCATGAGCCAGCAGTGTGCGCGTGCTGACAAGAAGGCCAGTGGGATCCTGGGTTGCATTAAAAAGAGCATGGCCAGCAGTTTGAGGGAGGTGGTCCTCCCCATCTTCTCTAGCCCTGGTGAGGCCGCATCTGGAGTACCGTGTCCCATTCGGGGCTCCTGGGCTCAACAAAGGCAGGCAACTTCTAGAGAGGGCATAGTGGAGGGCCATAAGGATGAGGAGGGGCGTGGAGCATCTCCCTTCTGAGGAAAGGCTGAGACAGCTGGGCCTGTTGGGCCTGGAAGGCTGAGAGGGGATCTGGTCAGTGCTCATGAACATCCAACAGGCAGCAGTCGAGTGGGTGGGGACAGGCTCTTTTCACAGCTGCCCAGTAACAGAATGAAGGGCCAATGGGCACGCACAGGAACGCTGGAAATGCCCTGCGAACAGGAGGCAACATTTCTTGAGTGCGAAGGTATCAGAGAAGTGGAGCAGGCTGCTCAGAGTGGGTGCAGAGTCCCCTTCTGTGGGATTCAAGGCCTGAACAACAGTTAACGCAACTCTGCCCGGACGATTTCCGGGGCAGCCCACCACAGGGAACCTGCTTTAGCGGGGCTGCGGCCTGGACGGTCGTTCAGAGCTCCGTTCCAAGCTGTCTGTCCCAGCCTGCGCTAATGCACTCAGTGTGGGAAATGAGGAGTTGGAAGTGCTGCTGCGCTTGAAAAGTGATGATCTTGTTGCTAAAGCTGTTGACCACGCCTTGGTTGAGTCTGTGGTCTTGAGGAATGTGGGCCTGGCAAAGAGCAAGGTCAGGACCCTGAAGTTCATAAGAGCAAACTTCAGGCTGTTTAAGGAATTGTTGGCCAAGATCTCCTTGGCTGAAAGGCCACGGAGAGAGGGTGGAGATCAGTGGTTCTGCGTCCAGTTGGTAACATGTCCAGGCTGGTAATGGGAAAACGGTTTTAAATAGAGAGAGGGAAGATTTGGGTTGGATAGCAGGGTGGGAAGTTCTTTTCAGAGAAAGCGGTGAGGTGCTGGAGGAGGCTGCCCAGAGATGTTGTGGATGCCCCATCCCCGGAGGTGATCAAGGCCAGGCTGGATGGGGCCCTGGACTACCTGGTCTAGTGTTAGATACGGGGGTTGGTAGCCGTGCATGCCGCAGGGGGGTTGGAGCCTGAGGACCTTTAGGTCCCTTCCAACCCAAGCCATGATTCTGTGATCCCCATGCTATTCCCCTGTGGGCTACTTTTAAATTTGCAGTGGCACACTTGACATCTTGTAGAGGGCAACAACATCTATTTATTGAAGTGCGTGGAAATTCCCACGAGCAGGAAGAACTACGTGCAGTTTCTGCCTGTTGGTGATTTCTGCAGGAACTGCCATTTGCAGTCCTTCACGTCTGCTTGAAACACTGGCTGACAGTAGGAAGACGGATACAGGAAAGCATTGGAAAAGTCTGGGTACCTGGAGTGAGACATCTGATGTACAGAGCATCAAAAGTAGGAACCGAAAAAAGCGTCTTGTAGCTCCCAGCCTGTCCCCCCTCAGCAGGATCCTACCAAGCAGGGTGCTGGCTGGAGGTGTTCTGACCATGTAGGATCTTTCCCTTGCAGGCAGGAGGTGCAGAATCTGTTCCTTGTCAGGCTGGGCTGTCCCTCAGAACATGGCGCCGCCTCCTCTGTGGTGACATCACTGACCACTGTGAAGTCACAAAGGGCCCTCAACACAGGGGCAGTTTGTCCCCACGCCTTAGCCACTCTCGGAACTGACAGCATAGCTGTTGGAGAGGGTTTGGCTCACTCCTTAGCGAGCTGTTGGAGAGTGTTTGGCTCACTCCGTAGCGAGCTGCGATTTTCACTCTTTTGAGGTCCTGTGCTTCACTGAAATGGAGCAGCGAGGTGAAGGCGAGCGTGGGGACTGGTAAGGATATGGTTCCTTCACGAGTTTTAAGGAAAAATCTGCTGCTCCGTTGTTGTCTTCAGAGCTGCGCAGATACTGCCTGCGTTGTGGTTCATCACCACGCTTCTCCTCCTTTGTAGGCAACCTTTGGTTTGGGAAACAGTTTCCCTGGTGCTCTTCACTGTGGTTGTGGTGCCCTTCGGTGAGTCTCTGTAGAGCTCTGACTAGAGGATGCTTCTTTCGGAAGCCCCCAGTGGTTTGTTCTGCCCAGGGACAGGGGAGTGGGCAGCCCAAGGCAGAACGCCAAGTCTTTGTGCCGGCAATGTATTGAGAGCTTTGTGGAATTCCTGACAGGCGTTTACTGCATTGGAAACGCTGTTGAAGGGGTCAGGACGGCGGCTGGACTGACTCCAAGGTAAAAAACAAAACAGTCTCCCTTTGGCTAGACCGTTCTTGAGAGGAGCTCTGCCCCTTGTCCGTGACCACTTCTTACCCGAGTCACACTTCCATGGCACAGTGCCTGTGCTTCTCCCATTTCCCATTCTCCTCTCCCAGCTTTTCCTTCAAACCGCTACAGCTCCACGATCCCCCAGAGTTACCCAGGAAGCACCTTCTTGGTTGGGATCTCGTGGAGCTTGCCAACCAGCGTAGTCAAGTCTCAACTGAATCTTGGCTACCCCGTTGTCATGCGCAGCGAGGCTCGTTCGCTGCCTCACAGTCCCATGGCTTGTGAGAGGAGAGCCGTGTCCACTTCTCTCCATTACCTGCTGTCTCCAGGCTGGCGGTTAGTAATCTGGAAATGCTGAGCCGGGAAGAGGAGCAGAATAAGATCCAGCGGCAGCTTCATGTCCTGCAGTGGGGAGCAAGGGACATTACTGTGCGTGCTCTCCATGAGGCCTTCCGGAGAACTGAGCTCCCAGGCTTTACCGGCGAGGTAAGAGGACTGTCTGCCAGTGCTGCCTGCCTGTCATGGGGCTTCCCGACAGGAAAAAGCCTTTCCTTTCCTGCCACATCCGTGTCCAGAGCACTGGAGTGAGCAGCCCCTCTCCATTCCCGTGCCAAATGTTCATAGTAGAGTTCTGGAGGTTCCCAGGCAACTTGCAGCCAAGTTTGCTTTGGCTGGCTTTGCAGGGAACCTGGGAGGCAACTCTTTTCCCCCTTCTTAATCCTTCTGACCAGCGCTCTCCTTTGTCTTCCTTCCCAGGCTGTTCAAGACATGATCAGTCAAGTACTGGAGAAGCTGGAAGAAAGCCCATTCCGGATGCCGAATTATGCCAGCAAGACTTCAGGTGCCATTAGACAGTAGAAACCAACAGACCGCAGAAGTTGATTCCAATGCACTTCTTGTCTGCTTTGACAGGATGGGCATTTGGGCAGTGGTGGGGTAGGGCGGGTGAGGAGTGAACAGCCGCTTTGTGCCCTGAGAGTGTGCTTGCAGAGAGAGTCTTCAGTGGTCTGGAGCACATCTGGAAAGCACTACTCCTACTTGGTGTTGTTTCTCAAGCGACTGCTCAGCTGGCTGTCAGTTTATGCTGCCTTTTAGGATAGTTGAGTGAGTCCCTGCGTTGTGCTGCAGAGGGAAATGGCAAGAGAGGAGGAGGGAACTATCACTGTTGAGGATGTATGACTGCTTAGAAGCTTTTTCAAGAGGACAGTGCAAGGGCAGCCGGCATCTCTGTGCAGCTGTTTATGTGCAAAGCAAGGTCAGCAGGCCTTGATTCCTCCTGGCCTTGCTTGACAATAGGGCCCGTGATTTGATTTGCAGGCGCTGCTATTGTTCGTTCCAAGACTTCTCCCTCCTGGACTGGAAGTGGGAAAGTCTTTTGGCAGTCGTTGCTGGTGACACCTTATATGAGGGCTCCTGAGATTACTCTTGAGGTATGAACACTGAGAAACGGGGGAAGAATGGTACGGGGTGGAGGAGACCAAAAGCCCTGCAGAGGATTGTCCTTACACTTGTCCTCACATCCCAGCTTGCCTTACCTAAGGTCTTCTTGCAAGGCCCTAGTCCCCTCTTGTGTATCGCTGCTGAGAATTTCTTCTGCCAGACTGCCCCCGGTCCTCCTTGTGCAAGCTCTCAGTGGACCCAGGTGGGCACAGAGGGCGTGCGCTGCAGGAGGGCCCCATGTTGTGTTTGCCAGCCTATCGTGTCACTGCTCCCAAGCTACGTAACAAATCGGAGTCCCGGCTGGTGCTGGTGCAAAGAAGTGGGAAGTGATGAGGGGGAGCGATTGCTTCCCCTTGCTGGATAGGCTCGTGCCAGCGAGCCCTTCTTTGTCCTGGCAGGTGCCCCTCAACCACTGCAGCCCCTCCTTGTTTTTGGCAAGTTGCTCCGCAAAAGAAGGGGCCTGAGAGCTTCTGCGAGTTGTGCACCCAGCTCACTGTCGTGCACTTATGAATGTGCTTCGGAGCAGAGCTGAAGGGCCAATACAACGCTAGAGCCTCTGATGCTGTAGCAGGAATTCTAGCCAGGACTCTCTTTTGCAAGTGAACACTGTTCCTTCTTCTCTTTTTAGCCTGACAATCATCCAGGAAACTGCTGGCCCTTCCCAGGAAGCCAAGGGCACGTTGTCATCAAGTTGTCCATGGCCGTCTTTCCCACAGCAGTTACAATAAACCACGGAATTCCAGCAGCGGCGTACCGTGCAGACAGCATCTCCAGTGCTCCTAAGGACTTTGCTGTCTATGTAAGTGATACCCCTGGGCTGTGGAGGTTCTGCGTGTAGCATTTGAGGTGGACGGTGGTAGCAGCTCCAAGAGCGCTGCGGCATGCAGTCCTTCCATGCCTTGGGGGAGAAAGAAGTTCCTCAGTGTTGCTCCATTTCCACAGCATTCCTTTTTGGTCCAGCATCGCGCAGCAAAGAAGGTTTCCCACTCTTGGGGCGAGTTGGTAGTTTGAGAGGCAGAGGGAAAGGGAAATGGCACAGTGGATGGTCCCAGACCACCTCTGCTTCCAGTCCCTGCGGGGCTCTGTGATCGTTGTCCGGCAGCGCATCCCATTGTTCTGTTTTCTCCACCCCTGCCTTCCTGTAGGGCCTGAAGGCAGAAGATGATGAGGAAGGAATTTTCCTGGGAGAGTTCACCTTTGTTCCAGGCCAGGCTCCCAGTCAGACCTTCCAACTGAAGGTACGTTGTCTAAGAGGGACGTGAAGCGTGGGAGAGGAGAACCAGGTTGGCTGGGCAGAAGCTTCCAAGCCAGAGGTGTATGAGGGCCTTCTGGCATTTCTTCTGCTGCCACTCCCTACCTGCGTATGCCCAGAGTGCCGTGCTGTTTTTGCTCCCATGTCGTTTTTAAGCTTGCGAGCTACTACAGCTTTTAGCACAGCTAAGCTTCAGCTGTGCTTGCAGCAGAAACCACTGTGACCAAGTGGCTTGCGATTGCACAGAAGTAGGCACCTCTCGATGTAGGCGATACTGTTGGTGTGCTACTTTCACACTGGGGATGTGTGGCTTTCCAAGGGTCTTGTTGTTGCCGGTAACAGGCAGCGTAAGGGAGGCCATTCTGCCTGGGTGACTTGTTAGAGAAGCTAATGAGTGTCACATCCCTCCATTTTTTGTGCATGCACACACACTCAAAGCAAGTGCAAAGAACTTGCCTGCGTATTTGCTGCAGCTTTTGGTAGCTGTTTCTTTCCTTAAAACTCATGTGGCCAAAGAGGCGGAGCAGGGTAAGAAATGTCTTGATTGTGCCACGGGAGCACATCAGCGTGTCAAAGAACTAGGAGGGCAGCCTGAAGTAAGATGTTGCGCGACTATGTCGCTCCCGCGTTGTCAGTGGTCAAAGAGAGGAAAACACATTTCATTTCTTTTTCTCGTTGCAGAACGAGCTCTCTGGGTTCATCAGTTACGTGAAGCTGCAAGTGCTGAGCAACTGGGGCCACCCGGAGTACACCTGTCTGTATCAGTTCAGGCTCCACGGCGATCCAGCCCGTGACGACGATGCCAGGAGAAAACTATCTGGCTAGGGGAAATTTAATTGGCTTGGGGAAATTTAATTGGCTTGGGGAAATCTATTTGGCTTGGGGAAATCAATCTGGCTTATCTCAAAATAAATTAAACAACAACAACAAAAAAAAACCAAACTATACATTTCCCATGTTGAATCTCCTTTGTCCGTCGGAATAACTGTTAAGAGATCTCCCAGTCTTTATCTCGACCCACGTGCTTTTTCATCCCCTTTTCTCTTGCTCTCCGCCTAGGGAGGAAGAACAAGGGAGCGACTGGGTGGGAGCTGGCAGAGTGATCTCCACGTGCTGTTTTTTTTTTGATCCTCGTTGAACTACGGGTGGGAGTCAGCAGAACTAGTACCCACTTGGTCTTCCAGGGGGCAGAGCTTGTCCTCTTTCAGACTGTAGTTGAGAGGGTCCATGAGGAGGCAATTGTGGAGGGCATGGGAGCCTAGGATGGCTGGGAATACTTTTAGGAAATTATTTTAGCGGGACAGGAGCTGACCGTCACCAAATCACGGAAGATGCGCCAACGGGCAAGGAGGCCAGTAAGGCTGAACGGAGAATTTTGACTGGAAGTCCGGGACAATAGAAAAGTTCATGGTATTTGGAAGAATGGGCAAGCTACTTACAACTATTCCAAGTCCACATTGAAGCTGTGCAGGGAGAAAATTAGAAAAGCAAAAGCTCAGCTAGAACTGAACTTGGCCTCTTAGGGGAAGAACAACAGTAAATATTTCCAAAAATACGTCAACGGCAGGAGGAGGGCTATGGAGAATCTCCATCCCCTGTTGGATGATGCTGAGGGCAACACGGTGGCAAGGATCAGGATAAGGTTGAGAAACTTAATGCCTTCTTTCCCTCAGTCTTTAATAGCAAGACTCGTTACTTCCCGGTAACACAGCTCCTTGCGCTGGTAGACAGGGAGGGGGGACAGAATAGGCCTTGCATAATCCACAGTGAGATGGTTTTGGGCCTGTTCTGAAAGCTGGATGTTCAGAAGTCCATGGACCCAGATGGACTGCACCCTACAGTGGGGAGTGAGTTGGCGGATGTGGTTGCCAAGCTGCGCTCCATCATCCTTCAGCAGTCTGGACTAACTGGGGATGTCCCAGTGGAGTGGAGACTGGCAAACGTGACACCCATCTCTAAAAAGAGCTGAAAAGATGATCCCGGTAGCTACAAGACCTATGGTCTCACCTTGGTACCAGGGAAGGTCATGGAATGGACGATCTCGGGAGGTGTCACAGATCAGTTAACAGTAAGAGGCCGTTATGATGATGAGGCCCAGTCAGCATGGGATTACGAATGGTAGATCCTGTCTGACAAACCCGATTTCATTCTATGAGAAGGTGCATCCCCCAGTGGTCTGTCCTAGGGCCGGTGCTCTTTAACATCATTATCAATGACATCTATGATGGAACTGAGTGCATCCTCAGCAGGTTTGCTGAGCAGTGTGGTTGAAACAATGGAAGGAAGGGGTGCCATTCAGAGGGACCTCAACTGACTTGAAAGGTGGGCCCGGGTGAATCTAGCGAGGTTCAGCACAGTCATGTGCAAGGTTTTGCACTTGGGCCGGTGGAATCCTAGGGATATATGCAGACTGGAAGGAGCAACCCTTGAGCGTAGCCGTGCAGAGAAGGACCTGGGGATCCTGGTAGAAACTGAACACGAGCCAGCAGCGTGCTCTTGCAGCGTGGAAAGCAAATGGTATCGTGGGCTCCATCAGAGGAGAGGTGGCCAGCAGGGACAGGGAGCTGATTGTCCCACTCTGCTCAGCCTTTGAGAGGACCTTGGGGTCCCGGTGGGTTAAAGGTTGGCCATGAGCCAGCAGTGTGCGCGTGCTGACAAGAAGGCCAGTGGGATCCTGGGTTGCATTAAAAAGAGCATGGCCAGCAGTTTGAGGGAGGTGGTCCTCCCCATCTTCTCTAGCCCTGGTGAGGCCGCATCTGGAGTACCGTGTCCCATTCGGGGCTCCTGGGCTCAACAAAGGCAGGCAACTTCTAGAGAGGGCATAGTGGAGGGCCATAAGGATGAGGAGGGGCGTGGAGCATCTCCCTTCTGAGGAAAGGCTGAGACAGCTGGGCCTGTTGGGCCTGGAAGGCTGAGAGGGGATCTGGTCAGTGCTCATGAACATCCAACAGGCAGCAGTCGAGTGGGTGGGGACAGGCTCTTTTCACAGCTGCCCAGTAACAGAATGAAGGGCCAATGGGCACGCACAGGAACGCTGGAAATGCCCTGCGAACAGGAGGCAACATTTCTTGAGTGCGAAGGTATCAGAGAAGTGGAGCAGGCTGCTCAGAGTGGGTGCAGAGTCCCCTTCTGTGGGATTCAAGGCCTGAACAACAGTTAACGCAACTCTGCCCGGACGATTTCCGGGGCAGCCCACCACAGGGAACCTGCTTTAGCGGGGCTGCGGCCTGGACGGTCGTTCAGAGCTCCGTTCCAAGCTGTCTGTCCCAGCCTGCGCTAATGCACGCAGTGTGGGAAATGAGGAGTTGGAAGTGCTGCTGCGCTTGAAAAGTGATGATCTTGTTGCTAAAGCTGTTGACCACGCCTTGGTTGAGTCTGTGGTCTTGAGGAATGTGGGCCTGGCAAAGAGCAAGGTCAGGACCCTGAAGTTCATAAGAGCAAACTTCAGGCTGTTTAAGGAATTGTTGGCCAAGATCTCCTTGGCTGAAAGGCCACGGAGAGAGGGTGGAGATCAGTGGTTCTGCGTCCAGTTGGTAACATGTCCAGGCTGGTAATGGGAAAACGGTTTTAAATAGAGAGAGGGAAGATTTGGGTTGGATAGCAGGGTGGGAAGTTCTTTTCAGAGAAAGCGGTGAGGTGCTGGAGGAGGCTGCCCAGAGATGTTGTGGATGCCCCATCCCCAGAGGTGATCAAGGCCAGGCTGGATGGGGCCCTGGACTACCTGGTCTAGTGTTAGATACGGGGGTTGGTAGCCGTGCATGCCGCAGGGGGGTTGGAGCCTGAGGACCTTTAGGTCCCTTCCAACCCAAGCCATGATTCTGTGATCCCCATGCTATTCCCCTGTGGGCTACTTTTAAATTTGCAGTGGCACACTTGACATCTTGTAGAGGGCAACAACATCTATTTATTGAAGTGCGTGGAAATTCCCACGAGCAGGAAGAACTACGTGCAGTTTCTGCCTGTTGGTGATTTCTGCAGGAACTGCCATTTGCAGTCCTTCACGTCTGCTTGAAACACTGGCTGACAGTAGGAAGACGGATACAGGAAAGCATTGGAAAAGTCTGGGTACCTGGAGTGAGACATCTGATGTACAGAGCATCAAAAGTAGTAACCGAAAAAAGCGTCTTGTAGCTCCCAGCCTGTCCCCCCTCAGCAGGATCCTACCAAGCAGGGTGCTGGCTGGAGGTGTTCTGACCATGTAGGATCTTTCCCTTGCAGGCAGGAGGTGCAGAATCTGTTCCTTGTCAGGCTGGGCTGTCCCTCAGAACATGGCGCCGCCTCCTCTGTGGTGACATCACTGACCACTGTGAAGTCACAAAGGGCCCTCAACACAGGGGCAGTTTGTCCCCACGCCTTAGCCACTCTCGGAACTGACAGCATAGCTGTTGGAGAGGGTTTGGCTCACTCCTTAGCGAGCTGTTGGAGAGTGTTTGGCTCACTCCGTAGCGAGCTGCGATTTTCACTCTTTTGAGGTCCTGTGCTTCACTGAAATGGAGCAGCGAGGTGAAGGCGAGCGTGGGGACTGGTAAGGATATGGTTCCTTCACGAGTTTTAAGGAAAAATCTGCTGCTCCGTTGTTGTCTTCAGAGCTGCGCAGATACTGCCTGCGTTGTGGTTCATCACCACGCTTCTCCTCCTTTGTAGGCAACCTTTGGTTTGGGAAACAGTTTCCCTGGTGCTCTTCACCGTGGTTGTGGTGCCCTTCGGTGAGTCTCTGTAGAGCTCTGACTAGAGGATGCTTCTTTCGGAAGCCCCCAGTGGTTTGTTCTGCCCAGGGACAGGGGAGTGGGCAGCCCAAGGCAGAACGCCAAGTCTTTGTGCCGGCAATGTATTGAGAGCTTTGTGGAATTCCTGACAGGCGTTTACTGCATTGGAAACGCTGTTGAAGGGGTCAGGACGGCGGCTGGACTGACTCCAAGGTAAAAAACAAAACAGTCTCCCTTTGGCTAGACCGTTCTTGAGAGGAGCTCTGCCCCTTGTCCGTGACCACTTCTTACCCGAGTCACACTTCCATGGCACAGTGCCTGTGCTTCTCCCATTTCCCATTCTCCTCTCCCAGCTTTTCCTTCAAACCTCTACAGCTCCACGATCCCCCAGAGTTACCCAGGAAGCACCTTCTTGGTTGGGATCTCGTGGAGCTTGCCAACCAGCGTAGTCAAGTCTCAACTGAATCTTGGCTACCCCGTTGTCATGCGCAGCGAGGCTCGTTCGCTGCCTCACAGTCCCATGGCTTGTGAGAGGAGAGCCGTGTCCACTTCTCTCCATTACCTGCTGTCTCCAGGCTGGCGGTTAGTAATCTGGAAATGCTGAGCCGGGAAGAAGAGCAGAATAAGATCCAGCGGCAGCTTCATGTCCTGCAGTGGGGAGCAAGGGACATTACTGTGCGTGCTCTCCATGAGGCCTTCCGGAGAACTGAGCTCCCAGGCTTTACCGGCGAGGTAAGAGGACTGTCTGCCAGTGCTGCCTGCCTGTCATGGGGCTTCCCGACAGGAAAAAGCCTTTCCTTTCCTGCCACATCCGTGTCCAGAGCACTGGAGTGAGCAGCCCCTCTCCATTCCCGTGCCAAATGTTCATAGTAGAGTTCTGGAGGTTCCCAGGCAACTTGCAGCCAAGTTTGCTTTGGCTGGCTTTGCAGGGAACCTGGGAGGCAACTCTTTTCCCCCTTCTTAATCCTTCTGACCAGCGCTCTCCTTTGTCTTCCTTCCCAGGCTGTTCAAGACATGATCAGTCAAGTACTGGAGAAGCTGGAAGAAAGCCCATTCCGGATGCCGAATTATGCCAGCAAGACTTCAGGTGCCATTAGACAGTAGAAACCAACAGACCGCAGAAGTTGATTCCAATGCACTTCTTGTCTGCTTTGACAGGATGGGCATTTGGGCAGTGGTGGGGTAGGGCGGGTGAGGAGTGAACAGCCGCTTTGTGCCCTGAGAGTGTGCTTGCAGAGAGAGTCTTCAGTGGTCTGGAGCACATCTGGAAAGCACTACTCCTACTTGGTGTTGTTTCTCAAGCGACTGCTCAGCTGGCTGTCAGTTTATGCTGCCTTTTAGGATAGTTGAGTGAGTCCCTGCGTTGTGCTGCAGAGGGAAATGGCAAGAGAGGAGGAGGGAACTATCACTGTTGAGGATGTATGACTGCTTAGAAGCTTTTTCAAGAGGACAGTGCAAGGGCAGCCGGCATCTCTGTGCAGCTGTTTATGTGCAAAGCAAGGTCAGCAGGCCTTGATTCCTCCTGGCCTTGCTTGACAATAGGGCCCGTGATTTGATTTGCAGGCGCTGCTATTGTTCGTTCCAAGACTTCTCCCTCCTGGACTGGAAGTGGGAAAGTCTTTTGGCAGTCGTTGCTGGTGACACCTTATATGAGGGCTCCTGAGATTACTCTTGAGGTATGAACACTGAGAAACGGGGGAAGAATGGTACGGGGTGGAGGAGACCAAAAGCCCTGCAGAGGATTGTCCTTACACTTGTCCTCACATCCCAGCTTGCCTTACCTAAGGTCTTCTTGCAAGGCCCTAGTCCCCTCTTGTGTATCGCTGCTGAGAATTTCTTCTGCCAGACTGCCCCCGGTCCTCCTTGTGCAAGCTCTCAGTGGACCCAGGTGGGCACAGAGGGCGTGCGCTGCAGGAGGGCCCCATGTTGTGTTTGCCAGCCTATCGTGTCACTGCTCCCAAGCTACGTAACAAATCGGAGTCCCGGCTGGTGCTGGTGCAAAGAAGTGGGAAGTGATGAGGGGGAGCGATTGCTTCCCCTTGCTGGATAGGCTCGTGCCAGCGAGCCCTTCTTTGTCCTGGCAGGTGCCCCTCAACCACTGCAGCCCCTCCTTGTTTTTGGCAAGTTGCTCCGCAAAAGAAGGGGCCTGAGAGCTTCTGCGAGTTGTGCACCCAGCTCACTGTCGTGCACTTATGAATGTGCTTCGGAGCAGAGCTGAAGGGCCAATACAACGCTAGAGCCTCTGATGCTGTAGCAGGAATTCTAGCCAGGACTCTCTTTTGCAAGTGAACACTGTTCCTTCTTCTCTTTTTAGCCTGACAATCATCCAGGAAACTGCTGGCCCTTCCCAGGAAGCCAAGGGCACGTTGTCATCAAGTTGTCCATGGCCGTCTTTCCCACAGCAGTTACAATAAACCACGGAATTCCAGCAGCGGCGTACCGTGCAGACAGCATCTCCAGTGCTCCTAAGGACTTTGCTGTCTATGTAAGTGATACCCCTGGGCTGTGGAGGTTCTGTGTGTAGCATTTGAGGTGGACGGTGGTAGCAGCTCCAAGAGCGCTGCGGCATGCAGTCCTTCCATGCCTTGGGGGAGAAAGAAGTTCCTCAGTGTTGCTCCATTTCCACAGCATTCCTTTTTGGTCCAGCATCGCGCAGCAAAGAAGGTTTCCCACTCTTGGGGCGAGTTGGTAGTTTGAGAGGCAGAGGGAAAGGGAAATGGCACAGTGGATGGTCCCAGACCACCTCTGTTTCCAGTCCCTGCGGGGCTCTGTGATCATTGTCCGGCAGCGCATCCCATTGTTCTGTTTTCTCCACCCCTGCCTTCCTGTAGGGCCTGAAGGCAGAAGATGATGAGGAAGGAATTTTCCTGGGAGAGTTCACCTTTGTTCCAGGCCAGGCTCCCAGTCAGACCTTCCAACTGAAGGTACGTTGTCTAAGAGGGACGTGAAGCGTGGGAGAGGAGAACCAGGTTGGCTGGGCAGAAGCTTCCAAGCCAGAGGTGTATGAGGGCCTTCTGGCATTTCTTCTGCTGCCACTCCCTACCTGCGTATGCCCAGAGTGCCGTGCTGTTTTTGCTCCCATGTCGTTTTTAAGCTTGCGAGCTACTACAGCTTTTAGCACAGCTAAGCTTCAGCTGTGCTTGCAGCAGAAACCACTGTGACCAAGTGGCTTGCGATTGCACAGAAGTAGGCACCTCTCGATGTAGGCGATACTGTTGGTGTGCTACTTTCACACTGGGGATGTGTGGCTTTCCAAGGGTCTTGTTGTTGCCGGTAACAGGCAGCGTAAGGGAGGCCATTCTGCCTGGGTGACTTGTTAGAGAAGCTAATGAGTGTCACATCCCTCCATTTTTTGTGCATGCACACACACTCAAAGCAAGTGCAAAGAACTTGCCTGCGTATTCGCTGCAGCTTTTGGTAGCTGTTTCTTTCCTTAAAACTCATGTGGCCAAAGAGGCGGAGCAGGGTAAGAAATGTCTTGATTGTGCCACGGGAGCACATCAGCGTGTCAAAGAACTAGGAGGGCAGCCTGAAGTAAGATGTTGCGCGACTATGTCGCTCCCGCGTTGTCAGTGGTCAAAGAGAGGAAAACACATTTCATTTCTTTTTCTCGTTGCAGAACGAGCTCTCTGGGTTCATCAGTTACGTGAAGCTGCAAGTGCTGAGCAACTGGGGCCACCCGGAGTACACCTGTCTGTATCAGTTCAGGCTCCACGGCGATCCAGCCCGTGACGACGATGCCAGGAGAAAACTATCTGGCTAGGGGAAATTTAATTGGCTTGGGGAAATTTAATTGGCTTGGGGAAATCTATTTGGCTTGGGGAAATCAATCTGGCTTATCTCAAAATAAATTAAACAACAACAACAAAAAAAAACCAAACTATACATTTCCCATGTTGAATCTCCTTTGTCCGTCGGAATAACTGTTAAGAGATCTCCCAGTCTTTATCTCGACCCACGTGCTTTTTCATCCCCTTTTCTCTTGCTCTCCGCGTAGGGAGGAAGAACAAGGGAGCGACTGGGTGGGAGCTGGCAGAGTGATCTCCACGTGCTGTTATTTTTTGATCCTCGTTGAACTACGGGTGGGAGTCAGCAGAACTAGTACCCACTTGGTCTTCCAGGGGGCAGAGCTTGTCCTCTTTCAGACTGTAGTTGAGAGGGTCCATGAGGAGGCAATTGTGGAGGGCATGGGAGCCTAGGATGGCTGGGAATACTTTTAGGAAATTATTTTAGCGGGACAGGAGCTGACCGTCACCAAATCACGGAAGATGCGCCAACGGGCAAGGAGGCCAGTAAGGCTGAACGGAGAATTTTGACTGGAAGTCCGGGACAATAGAAAAGTTCATGGTATTTGGAAGAATGGGCAAGCTACTTACAACTATTCCAAGTCCACATTGAAGCTGTGCAGGGAGAAAATTAGAAAAGCAAAAGCTCAGCTAGAACTGAACTTGGCCTCTTAGGGGAAGAACAACAGTAAATATTTCCAAAAATACGTCAACGGCAGGAGGAGGGCTATGGAGAATCTCCATCCCCTGTTGGATGATGCTGAGGGCAACACGGTGGCAAGGATCAGGATAAGGTTGAGAAACTTAATGCCTTCTTTCCCTCAGTCTTTATTAGCAAGACTCGTTACTTCCCGGTAACACAGCTCCTTGCGCTGGTAGACAGGGAGGGGGGACAGAATAGGCCTTGCATAATCCACAGTGAGATGGTTTTGGGCCTGTTCTGAAAGCTGGATGTTCAGAAGTCCATGGGCCCAGATGGACTGCACCCTACAGTGGGGAGTGAGTTGGCGGATGTGGTTGCCAAGCTGCGCTCCATCGTCCTTCAGCAGTCTGGACTAACTGGGGATGTCCCAGTGGAGTGGAGACTGGCAAACGTGACACCCATCTCTAAAAAGAGCTGAAAAGATGATCCCGGTAGCTACAAGACCTATGGTCTCACCTTGGTACCAGGGAAGGTCATGGAATGGACGATCTCGGGAGGTGTCACAGATCAGTTAACAGTAAGAGGCCGTTATGATGATGAGGCCCAGTCAGCATGGGATTACGAATGGTAGATCCTGTCTGACAAACCCGATTTCATTCTATGAGAAGGTGCATCCCCCAGTGGTCTGTCCTAGGGCCGGTGCTCTTTAACATCATTATCAATGACATCTATGATGGAACTGAGTGCATCCTCAGCAGGTTTGCTGAGCAGTGTGGTTGAAACAATGGAAGGAAGGGGTGCCATTCAGAGGGACCTCAACTGACTTGAAAGGTGGGCCCGGGTGAATCTAGCGAGGTTCAGCACAGTCATGTGCAAGGTTTTGCACTTGGGCCGGTGGAATCCTAGGGATATATGCAGACTGGAAGGAGCAACCCTTGAGCGTAGCCGTGCAGAGAAGGACCTGGGGATCCTGGTAGAAACTGAACACGAGCCAGCAGCGTGCTCTTGCAGCGTGGAAAGCAAATGGTATCGTGGGCTCCATCAGAGGAGAGGTGGCCAGCAGGGACAGGGAGCTGATTGTCCCACTCTGCTCAGCCTTTGAGAGGACCTTGGGGTCCCGGTGGGTTAAAGGTTGGCCATGAGCCAGCAGTGTGCGCGTGCTGACAAGAAGGCCAGTGGGATCCTGGGTTGCATTAAAAAGAGCATGGCCAGCAGTTTGAGGGAGGTGGTCCTCCCCATCTTCTCTAGTCCTGGTGAGGCCGCATCTGGAGTACCGTGTCCCATTCGGGGCTCCTGGGCTCAACAAAGGCAGGCAACTTCTAGAGAGGGCATAGTGGAGGGCCATAAGGATGAGGAGGGGCGTGGAGCATCTCCCTTCTGAGGAAAGGCTGAGACAGCTGGGCCTGTTGGGCCTGGAAGGCTGAGAGGGGATCTGGTCAGTGCTCATGAACATCCAACAGGCAGCAGTCGAGTGGGTGGGGACAGGCTCTTTTCACAGCTGCCCAGTAACAGAATGAAGGGCCAATGGGCACGCACAGGAACGCTGGAAATGCCCTGCGAACAGGAGGCAACATTTCTTGAGTGCGAAGGTATCAGAAAAGTGGAGCAGGCTGCTCAGAGTGGGTGCAGAGTCCCCTTCTGTGGGATTCAAGGCCTGAACAACAGTTAACGCAACTCTGCCCGGACGATTTCCGGGGCAGCCCACCACAGGGAACCTGCTTTAGCGGGGCTGCGGCCTGGACGGTCGTTCAGAGCTCCGTTCCAAGCTGTCTGTCCCAGCCTGCGCTAATGCACTCAGTGTGGGAAATGAGGAGTTGGAAGTGCTGCTGCGCTTGAAAAGTGATGATCTTGTTGCTAAAGCTGTTGACCACGCCTTGGTTGAGTCTGTGGTCTTGAGGAATGTGGGCCTGGCAAAGAGCAAGGTCAGGACCCTGAAGTTCATAAGAGCAAACTTCAGGCTGTTTAAGGAATTGTTGGCCAAGATCTCCTTGGCTGAAAGGCCACGGAGAGAGGGTGGAGATCGGTGGTTCTGCGTCCAGTTGGTAACATGTCCAGGCTGGTAATGGGAAAACGGTTTTAAATAGAGAGAGGGAAGATTTGGGTTGGATAGCAGGGTGGGAAGTTCTTTTCAGAGAAAGCGGTGAGGTGCTGGAGGAGGCTGCCCAGAGATGTTGTGGATGCCCCATCCCCGGAGGTGATCAAGGCCAGGCTGGATGGGGCCCTGGACTACCTGGTCTAGTGTTAGATACGGGGGTTGGTAGCCGTGCATGCCGCAGGGGGGTTGGAGCCTGAGGACCTTTAGGTCCCTTCCAACCCAAGCCATGATTCTGTGATCCCCATGCTATTCCCCTGTGGGCTACTTTTAAATTTGCAGTGGCACACTTGACATCTTGTAGAGGGCAACAACATCTATTTATTGAAGTGCGTGGAAATTCCCACGAGCAGGAAGAACTACGTGCAGTTTCTGCCTGTTGGTGATTTCTGCAGGAACTGCCATTTGCAGTCCTTCACGTCTGCTTGAAACACTGGCTGACAGTAGGAAGACGGATACAGGAAAGCATTGGAAAAGTCTGGGTACCTGGAGTGAGACATCTGATGTACAGAGCATCAAAAGTAGGAACCGAAAAAAGCGTCTTGTAGCTCCCAGCCTGTCCCCCCTCAGCAGGATCCTACCAAGCAGGGTGCTGGCAGGAGGTGTTCTGACCAAGTAGGATCTTTCCCTTGCAGGCAGGAGGTGCAGAATCTGTTCCTTGTCAGGCTGGGCTGTCCCTCAGAACATGGCGCCGCCTCCTCTGTGGTGACATCACTGACCACTGTGAAGTCACAAAGGGCCCTCAACACAGGGGCAGTTTGTCCCCACGCCTTAGCCACTCTCGGAACTGACAGCATAGCTGTTGGAGAGGGTTTGGCTCACTCCTTAGCGAGCTGTTGAAGAGTGTTTGGCTCACTCCGTAGCGAGCTGCGATTTTCACTCTTTTGAGGTCCTGTGCTTCACTGAAATGGAGCAGCGAGGTGAAGGCGAGCGTGGGGACTGGTAAGGATATGGTTCCTTCACGAGTTTTAAGGAAAAATCTGCTGCTCCGTTGTTGTCTTCAGAGCTGCGCAGATACTGCCTGCATTGTGGTTCATCACCACGCTTCTCCTCCTTTGTAGGCAACCTTTGGTTTGGGAAACAGTTTCCCTGGTGCTCTTCACCGTGGTTGTGGTGCCCTTCGGTGAGTCTCTGTAGAGCTCTGACTAGAGGATGCTTCTTTCGGAAGCCCCCAGTGGTTTGTTCTGCCCAGGGACAGGGGAGTGGGCAGCCCAAGGCAGAACGCCAAGTCTTTGTGCCGGCAATGTATTGAGAGCTTTGTGGAATTCCTGACAGGCGTTTACTGCATTGGAAACGCTGTTGAAGGGGTCAGGACGGCGGCTGGACTGACTCCAAGGTAAAAAACAAAACAGTCTCCCTTTGGCTAGACCGTTCTTGAGAGGAGCTCTGCCCCTTGTCCGTGACCACTTCTTACCCGAGTCACACTTCCATGGCACAGTGCCTGTGCTTCTCCCATTTCCCATTCTCCTCTCCCAGCTTTTCCTTCAAACCGCTACAGCTCCACGATCCCCCAGAGTTACCCAGGAAGCACCTTCTTGGTTGGGATCTCGTGGAGCTTGCCAACCAGCGTAGTCAAGTCTCAACTGAATCTTGGCTACCCCGTTGTCATGCGCAGCGAGGCTCGTTCGCTGCCTCACAGTCCCATGGCTTGTGAGAGGAGAGCCGTGTCCACTTCTCTCCACTACCTGCTGTCTCCAGGCTGGCGGTTAGTAATCTGGAAATGCTGAGCCGGGAAGAAGAGCAGAATAAGATCCAGCGGCAGCTTCATGTCCTGCAGTGGGGAGCAAGGGACATTACTGTGCGTGCTCTCCATGAGGCCTTCCGGAGAACTGAGCTCCCAGGCTTTACCGGCGAGGTAAGAGGACTGTCTGCCAGTGCTGCCTGCCTGTCATGGGGCTTCCCGACAGGAAAAAGCCTTTCCTTTCCTGCCACATCCGTGTCCAGAGCACTGGAGTGAGCAGCCCCTCTCCATTCCCGTGCCAAATGTTCATAGTAGAGTTCTGGAGGTTCCCAGGCAACTTGCAGCCAAGTTTGCTTTGGCTGGCTTTGCAGGGAACCTGGGAGGCAACTCTTTTCCCCCTTCTTAATCCTTCTGACCAGCGCTCTCCTTTGTCTTCCTTCCCAGGCTGTTCAAGACATGATCAGTCAAGTACTGGAGAAGCTGGAAGAAAGCCCATTCCGGATGCCGAATTATGCCAGCAAGACTTCAGGTGCCATTAGACAGTAGAAACCAACAGACCGCAGAAGTTGATTCCAATGCACTTCTTGTCTGCTTTGACAGGATGGGCATTTGGGCAGTGGTGGGGTAGGGCGGGTGAGGAGTGAACAGCCGCTTTGTGCCCTGAGAGTGTGCTTGCAGAGAGAGTCTTCAGTGGTCTGGAGCACATCTGGAAAGCACTACTCCTACTTGGTGTTGTTTCTCAAGCGACTGCTCAGCTGGCTGTCAGTTTATGCTGCCTTTTAGGATAGTTGAGTGAGTCCCTGCGTTGTGCTGCAGAGGGAAATGGCAAGAGAGGAGGAGGGAACTATCACTGTTGAGGATGTATGACTGCTTAGAAGCTTTTTCAAGAGGACAGTGCAAGGGCAGCCGGCATCTCTGTGCAGCTGTTTATGTGCAAAGCAAGGTCAGCAGGCCTTGATTCCTCCTGGCCTTGCTTGACAATAGGGCCCGTGATTTGATTTGCAGGCGCTGCTATTGTTCGTTCCAAGACTTCTCCCTCCTGGACTGGAAGTGGGAAAGTCTTTTGGCAGTCGTTGCTGGTGACACCTTATATGAGGGCTCCTGAGATTACTCTTGAGGTATGAACACTGAGAAACGGGGGAAGAATGGTACGGGGTGGAGGAGACCAAAAGCCCTGCAGAGGATTGTCCTTACACTTGTCCTCACATCCCAGCTTGCCTTACCTAAGGTCTTCTTGCAAGGCCCTAGTCCCCTCTTGTGTATCGCTGCTGAGAATTTCTTCTGCCAGACTGCCCCCGGTCCTCCTTGTGCAAGCTCTCAGTGGACCCAGGTGGGCACAGAGGGCGTGCGCTGCAGGAGGGCCCCATGTTGTGTTTGCCAGCCTATCGTGTCACTGCTCCCAAGCTACGTAACAAATCGGAGTCCCGGCTGGTGCTGGTGCAAAGAAGTGGGAAGTGATGAGGGGGGGCGATTGCTTCCCCTTGCTGGATAGGCTCGTGCCAGCGAGCCCTTCTTTGTCCTGGCAGGTGCCCCTCAACCACTGCAGCCCCTCCTTGTTTTTGGCAAGTTGCTCCGCAAAAGAAGGGGCCTGAGAGCTTCTGCGAGTTGTGCACCCAGCTCACTGTCGTGCACTTATGAATGTGCTTCGGAGCAGAGCTGAAGGGCCAATACAACGCTAGAGCCTCTGATGCTGTAGCAGGAATTCTAGCCAGGACTCTCTTTTGCAAGTGAACACTGTTCCTTCTTCTCTTTTTAGCCTGACAATCATCCAGGAAACTGCTGGCCCTTCCCAGGAAGCCAAGGGCACGTTGTCATCAAGTTGTCCATGGCCGTCTTTCCCACAGCAGTTACAATAAACCACGGAATTCCAGCAGCGGCGTACCGTGCAGACAGCATCTCCAGTGCTCCTAAGGACTTTGCTGTCTATGTAAGTGATACCCCTGGGCTGTGGAGGTTCTGTGTGTAGCATTTGAGGTGGACGGTGGTAGCAGCTCCAAGAGCGCTGCGGCATGCAGTCCTTCCATGCCTTGGGGGAGAAAGAAGTTCCTCAGTGTTGCTCCATTTCCACAGCATTCCTTTTTGGTCCAGCATCGCGCAGCAAAGAAGGTTTCCCACTCTTGGGGCGAGTTGGTAGTTTGAGAGGCAGAGGGAAAGGGAAATGGCACAGTGGATGGTCCCAGACCACCTCTGTTTCCAGTCCCTGCGGGGCTCTGTGATCATTGTCCGGCAGCGCATCCCATTGTTCTGTTTTCTCCACCCCTGCCTTCCTGTAGGGCCTGAAGGCAGAAGATGATGAGGAAGGAATTTTCCTGGGAGAGTTCACCTTTGTTCCAGGCCAGGCTCCCAGTCAGACCTTCCAACTGAAGGTACGTTGTCTAAGAGGGACGTGAAGCGTGGGAGAGGAGAACCAGGTTGGCTGGGCAGAAGCTTCCAAGCCAGAGGTGTATGAGGGCCTTCTGGCATTTCTTCTGCTGCCACTCCCTACCTGCGTATGCCCAGAGTGCCGTGCTGTTTTTGCTCCCATGTCGTTTTTAAGCTTGCGAGCTACTACAGCTTTTAGCACAGCTAAGCTTCAGCTGTGCTTGCAGCAGAAACCACTGTGACCAAGTGGCTTGCGATTGCACAGAAGTAGGCACCTCTCGATGTAGGCGATACTGTTGGTGTGCTACTTTCACACTGGGGATGTGTGGCTTTCCAAGGGTCTTGTTGTTGCCGGTAACAGGCAGCGTAAGGGAGGCCATTCTGCCTGGGTGACTTGTTAGAGAAGCTAATGAGTGTCACATCCCTCCATTTTTTGTGCATGCACACACACTCAAAGCAAGTGCAAAGAACTTGCCTGCGTATTCGCTGCAGCTTTTGGTAGCTGTTTCTTTCCTTAAAACTCATGTGGCCAAAGAGGCGGAGCAGGGTAAGAAATGTCTTGATTGTGCCACGGGAGCACATCAGCGTGTCAAAGAACTAGGAGGGCAGCCTGAAGTAAGATGTTGCGTGACTATGTCGCTCCCGCGTTGTCAGTGGTCAAAGAGAGGAAAACACATTTCATTTCTTTTTCTCGTTGCAGAACGAGCTCTCTGGGTTCATCAGTTACGTGAAGCTGCAAGTGCTGAGCAACTGGGGCCACCCGGAGTACACCTGTCTGTATCAGTTCAGGCTCCACGGCGATCCAGCCCGTGACGACGATGCCAGGAGAAAACTATCTGGCTAGGGGAAATTTAATTGGCTTGGGGAAATTTAATTGGCTTGGGGAAATCTATTTGGCTTGGGGAAATCAATCTGGCTTATCTCAAAATAAATTAAACAACAACAACAAAAAAAAACCAAACTATACATTTCCCATGTTGAATCTCCTTTGTCCGTCGGAATAACTGTTAAGAGATCTCCCAGTCTTTATCTCGACCCACGTGCTTTTTCATCCCCTTTTCTCTTGCTCTCCGCGTAGGGAGGAAGAACAAGGGAGCGACTGGGTGGGAGCTGGCAGAGTGATCTCCACGTGCTGTTATTTTTTGATCCTCGTTGAACTACGGGTGGGAGTCAGCAGAACTAGTACCCACTTGGTCTTCCAGGGGGCAGAGCTTGTCCTCTTTCAGACTGTAGTTGAGAGGGTCCATGAGGAGGCAATTGTGGAGGGCATGGGAGCCTAGGATGGCTGGGAATACTTTTAGGAAATTATTTTAGCGGGACAGGAGCTGACCGTCACCAAATCACGGAAGATGCGCCAACGGGCAAGGAGGCCAGTAAGGCTGAACGGAGAATTTTGACTGGAAGTCCGGGACAATAGAAAAGTTCATGGTATTTGGAAGAATGGGCAAGCTACTTACAACTATTCCAAGTCCACATTGAAGCTGTGCAGGGAGAAAATTAGAAAAGCAAAAGCTCAGCTAGAACTGAACTTGGCCTCTTAGGGGAAGAACAACAGTAAATATTTCCAAAAATACGTCAACGGCAGGAGGAGGGCTATGGAGAATCTCCATCCCCTGTTGGATGATGCTGAGGGCAACACGGTGGCAAGGATCAGGATAAGGTTGAGAAACTTAATGCCTTCTTTCCCTCAGTCTTTATTAGCAAGACTCGTTACTTCCCGGTAACACAGCTCCTTGCGCTGGTAGACAGGGAGGGGGGACAGAATAGGCCTTGCATAATCCACAGTGAGATGGTTTTGGGCCTGTTCTGAAAGCTGGATGTTCAGAAGTCCATGGGCCCAGATGGACTGCACCCTACAGTGGGGAGTGAGTTGGCGGATGTGGTTGCCAAGCTGCGCTCCATCGTCCTTCAGCAGTCTGGACTAACTGGGGATGTCCCAGTGGAGTGGAGACTGGCAAACGTGACACCCATCTCTAAAAAGAGCTGAAAAGATGATCCCGGTAGCTACAAGACCTATGGTCTCACCTTGGTACCAGGGAAGGTCATGGAATGGACGATCTCGGGAGGTGTCACAGATCAGTTAACAGTAAGAGGCCGTTATGATGATGAGGCCCAGTCAGCATGGGATTACGAATGGTAGATCCTGTCTGACAAACCCGATTTCATTCTATGAGAAGGTGCATCCCCCAGTGGTCTGTCCTAGGGCCGGTGCTCTTTAACATCATTATCAATGACATCTATGATGGAACTGAGTGCATCCTCAGCAGGTTTGCTGAGCAGTGTGGTTGAAACAATGGAAGGAAGGGGTGCCATTCAGAGGGACCTCAACTGACTTGAAAGGTGGGCCCGGGTGAATCTAGCGAGGTTCAGCACAGTCATGTGCAAGGTTTTGCACTTGGGCCGGTGGAATCCTAGGGATATATGCAGACTGGAAGGAGCAACCCTTGAGCGTAGCCGTGCAGAGAAGGACCTGGGGATCCTGGTAGAAACTGAACACGAGCCAGCAGCGTGCTCTTGCAGCGTGGAAAGCAAATGGTATCGTGGGCTCCATCAGAGGAGAGGTGGCCAGCAGGGACAGGGAGCTGATTGTCCCACTCTGCTCAGCCTTTGAGAGGACCTTGGGGTCCCGGTGGGTTAAAGGTTGGCCATGAGCCAGCAGTGTGCGCGTGCTGACAAGAAGGCCAGTGGGATCCTGGGTTGCATTAAAAAGAGCATGGCCAGCAGTTTGAGGGAGGTGGTCCTCCCCATCTTCTCTAGCCCTGGTGAGGCCGCATCTGGAGTACCGTGTCCCATTCGGGGCTCCTGGGCTCAACAAAGGCAGGCAACTTCTAGAGAGGGCATAGTGGAGGGCCATAAGGATGAGGAGGGGCGTGGAGCATCTCCCTTCTGAGGAAAGGCTGAGACAGCTGGGCCTGTTGGGCCTGGAAGGCTGAGAGGGGATCTGGTCAGTGCTCATGAACATCCAACAGGCAGCAGTCGAGTGGGTGGGGACAGGCTCTTTTCACAGCTGCCCAGTAACAGAATGAAGGGCCAATGGGCACGCACAGGAACGCTGGAAATGCCCTGCGAACAGGAGGCAACATTTCTTGAGTGCGAAGGTATCAGAGAAGTGGAGCAGGCTGCTCAGAGTGGGTGCAGAGTCCCCTTCTGTGGGATTCAAGGCCTGAACAACAGTTAACGCAACTCTGCCCGGACGATTTCCGGGGCAGCCCACCACAGGGAACCTGCTTTAGCGGGGCTGCGGCCTGGACGGTCGTTCAGAGCTCCGTTCCAAGCTGTCTGTCCCAGCCTGCGCTAATGCACGCAGTGTGGGAAATGAGGAGTTGGAAGTGCTGCTGCGCTTGAAAAGTGATGATCTTGTTGCTAAAGCTGTTGACCACGCCTTGGTTGAGTCTGTGGTCTTGAGGAATGTGGGCCTGGCAAAGAGCAAGGTCAGGACCCTGAAGTTCATAAGAGCAAACTTCAGGCTGTTTAAGGAATTGTTGGCCAAGATCTCCTTGGCTGAAAGGCCACGGAGAGAGGGTGGAGATCGGTGGTTCTGCGTCCAGTTGGTAACATGTCCAGGCTGGTAATGGGAAAACGGTTTTAAATAGAGAGAGGGAAGATTTGGGTTGGATAGCAGGGTGGGAAGTTCTTTTCAGAGAAAGCGGTGAGGTGCTGGAGGAGGCTGCCCAGAGATGTTGTGGATGCCCCATCCCCGGAGGTGATCAAGGCCAGGCTGGATGGGGCCCTGGACTACCTGGTCTAGTGTTAGATACGGGGGTTGGTAGCCGTGCATGCCGCAGGGGGGTTGGAGCCTGAGGACCTTTAGGTCCCTTCCAACCCAAGCCATGATTCTGTGATCCCCATGCTATTCCCCTGTGGGCTACTTTTAAATTTGCAGTGGCACACTTGACATCTTGTAGAGGGCAACAACATCTATTTATTGAAGTGCGTGGAAATTCCCACGAGCAGGAAGAACTACGTGCAGTTTCTGCCTGTTGGTGATTTCTGCAGGAACTGCCATTTGCAGTCCTTCACGTCTGCTTGAAACACTGGCTGACAGTAGGAAGACGGATACAGGAAAGCATTGGAAAAGTCTGGGTACCTGGAGTGAGACATCTGATGTACAGAGCATCAAAAGTAGGAACCGAAAAAAGCGTCTTGTAGCTCCCAGCCTGTCCCCCCTCAGCAGGATCCTACCAAGCAGGGTGCTGGCAGGAGGTGTTCTGACCAAGTAGGATCTTTCCCTTGCAGGCAGGAGGTGCAGAATCTGTTCCTTGTCAGGCTGGGCTGTCCCTCAGAACATGGCGCCGCCTCCTCTGTGGTGACATCACTGACCACTGTGAAGTCACAAAGGGCCCTCAACACAGGGGCAGTTTGTCCCCACGCCTTAGCCACTCTCGGAACTGACAGCATAGCTGTTGGAGAGGGTTTGGCTCACTCCTTAGCGAGCTGTTGAAGAGTGTTTGGCTCACTCCGTAGCGAGCTGCGATTTTCACTCTTTTGAGGTCCTGTGCTTCACTGAAATGGAGCAGCGAGGTGAAGGCGAGCGTGGGGACTGGTAAGGATATGGTTCCTTCACGAGTTTTAAGGAAAAATCTGCTGCTCCGTTGTTGTCTTCAGAGCTGCGCAGATACTGCCTGCATTGTCGTTCATCACCACGCTTCTCCTCCTTTGTAGGCAACCTTTGGTTTGGGAAACAGTTTCCCTGGTGCTCTTCACCGTGGTTGTGGTGCCCTTCGGTGAGTCTCTGTAGAGCTCTGACTAGAGGATGCTTCTTTCGGAAGCCCCCAGTGGTTTGTTCTGCCCAGGGACAGGGGAGTGGGCAGCCCAAGGCAGAACGCCAAGTCTTTGTGCCGGCAATGTATTGAGAGCTTTGTGGAATTCCTGACAGGCGTTTACTGCATTGGAAACGCTGTTGAAGGGGTCAGGACGGCGGCTGGACTGACTCCAAGGTAAAAAACAAAACAGTCTCCCTTTGGCTAGACCGTTCTTGAGAGGAGCTCTGCCCCTTGTCCGTGACCACTTCTTACCCGAGTCACACTTCCATGGCACAGTGCCTGTGCTTCTCCCATTTCCCATTCTCCTCTCCCAGCTTTTCCTTCAAACCGCTACAGCTCCACGATCCCCCAGAGTTACCCAGGAAGCACCTTCTTGGTTGGGATCTCGTGGAGCTTGCCAACCAGCGTAGTCAAGTCTCAACTGAATCTTGGCTACCCCGTTGTCATGCGCAGCGAGGCTCGTTCGCTGCCTCACAGTCCCATGGCTTGTGAGAGGAGAGCCGTGTCCACTTCTCTCCATTACCTGCTGTCTCCAGGCTGGCGGTTAGTAATCTGGAAATGCTGAGCCGGGAAGAAGAGCAGAATAAGATCCAGCGGCAGCTTCATGTCCTGCAGTGGGGAGCAAGGGACATTACTGTGCGTGCTCTCCATGAGGCCTTCCGGAGAACTGAGCTCCCAGGCTTTACCGGCGAGGTAAGAGGACTGTCTGCCAGTGCTGCCTGCCTGTCATGGGGCTTCCCGACAGGAAAAAGCCTTTCCTTTCCTGCCACATCCGTGTCCAGAGCACTGGAGTGAGCAGCCCCTCTCCATTCCCGTGCCAAATGTTCATAGTAGAGTTCTGGAGGTTCCCAGGCAACTTGCAGCCAAGTTTGCTTTGGCTGGCTTTGCAGGGAACCTGGGAGGCAACTCTTTTCCCCCTTCTTAATCCTTCTGACCAGCGCTCTCCTTTGTCTTCCTTCCCAGGCTGTTCAAGACATGATCAGTCAAGTACTGGAGAAGCTGGAAGAAAGCCCATTCCGGATGCCGAATTATGCCAGCAAGACTTCAGGTGCCATTAGACAGTAGAAACCAACAGACCGCAGAAGTTGATTCCAATGCACTTCTTGTCTGCTTTGACAGGATGGGCATTTGGGCAGTGGTGGGGTAGGGCGGGTGAGGAGTGAACAGCCGCTTTGTGCCCTGAGAGTGTGCTTGCAGAGAGAGTCTTCAGTGGTCTGGAGCACATCTGGAAAGCACTACTCCTACTTGGTGTTGTTTCTCAAGCGACTGCTCAGCTGGCTGTCAGTTTATGCTGCCTTTTAAAATAGTTGAGTGAGTCCCTGCGTTGTGCTGCAGAGGGAAATGGCAAGAGAGGAGGAGGGAACTATCACTGTTGAGGATGTATGACTGCTTAGAAGCTTTTTCAAGAGGACAGTGCAAGGGCAGCCGGCATCTCTGTGCAGCTGTTTATGTGCAAAGCAAGGTCAGCAGGCCTTGATTCCTCCTGGCCTTGCTTGACAATAGGGCCCGTGATTTGATTTGCAGGCGCTGCTATTGTTCGTTCCAAGACTTCTCCCTCCTGGACTGGAAGTGGGAAAGTCTTTTGGCAGTCGTTGCTGGTGACACCTTATATGAGGGCTCCTGAGATTACTCTTGAGGTATGAACACTGAGAAACGGGGGAAGAATGGTACGGGGTGGAGGAGACCAAAAGCCCTGCAGAGGATTGTCCTTACACTTGTCCTCACATCCCAGCTTGCCTTACCTAAGGTCTTCTTGCAAGGCCCTAGTCCCCTCTTGTGTATCGCTGCTGAGAATTTCTTCTGCCAGACTGCCCCCGGTCCTCCTTGTGCAAGCTCTCAGTGGACCCAGGTGGGCACAGAGGGCGTGCGCTGCAGGAGGGCCCCATGTTGTGTTTGCCAGCCTATCGTGTCACTGCTCCCAAGCTACGTAACAAATCGGAGTCCCGGCTGGTGCTGGTGCAAAGAAGTGGGAAGTGATGAGGGGGAGCGATTGCTTCCCCTTGCTGGATAGGCTCGTGCCAGCGAGCCCTTCTTTGTCCTGGCAGGTGCCCCTCAACCACTGCAGCCCCTCCTTGTTTTTGGCAAGTTGCTCCGCAAAAGAAGGGGCCTGAGAGCTTCTGCGAGTTGTGCACCCAGCTCACTGTCGTGCACTTATGAATGTGCTTCGGAGCAGAGCTGAAGGGCCAATACAACGCTAGAGCCTCTGATGCTGTAGCAGGAATTCTAGCCAGGACTCTCTTTTGCAAGTGAACACTGTTCCTTCTTCTCTTTTTAGCCTGACAATCATCCAGGAAACTGCTGGCCCTTCCCAGGAAGCCAAGGGCACGTTGTCATCAAGTTGTCCATGGCCGTCTTTCCCACAGCAGTTACAATAAACCACGGAATTCCAGCAGCGGCGTACCGTGCAGACAGCATCTCCAGTGCTCCTAAGGACTTTGCTGTCTATGTAAGTGATACCCCTGGGCTGTGGAGGTTCTGTGTGTAGCATTTGAGGTGGACGGTGGTAGCAGCTCCAAGAGCGCTGCGGCATGCAGTCCTTCCATGCCTTGGGGGAGAAAGAAGTTCCTCAGTGTTGCTCCATTTCCACAGCATTCCTTTTTGGTCCAGCATCGCGCAGCAAAGAAGGTTTCCCACTCTTGGGGCGAGTTGGTAGTTTGAGAGGCAGAGGGAAAGGGAAATGGCACAGTGGATGGTCCCAGACCACCTCTGCTTCCAGTCCCTGCGGGGCTCTGTGATCATTGTCCGGCAGCGCATCCCATTGTTCTGTTTTCTCCACCCCTGCCTTCCTGTAGGGCCTGAAGGCAGAAGATGATGAGGAAGGAATTTTCCTGGGAGAGTTCACCTTTGTTCCAGGCCAGGCTCCCAGTCAGACCTTCCAACTGAAGGTACGTTGTCTAAGAGGGACGTGAAGCGTGGGAGAGGAGAACCAGGTTGGCTGGGCAGAAGCTTCCAAGCCAGAGGTGTATGAGGGCCTTCTGGCATTTCTTCTGCTGCCACTCCCTACCTGCGTATGCCCAGAGTGCCGTGCTGTTTTTGCTCCCATGTCGTTTTTAAGCTTGCGAGCTACTACAGCTTTTAGCACAGCTAAGCTTCAGCTGTGCTTGCAGCAGAAACCACTGTGACCAAGTGGCTTGCGATTGCACAGAAGTAGGCACCTCTCGATGTAGGCGATACTGTTGGTGTGCTACTTTCACACTGGGGATGTGTGGCTTTCCAAGGGTCTTGTTGTTGCCGGTAACAGGCAGCGTAAGGGAGGCCATTCTGCCTGGGTGACTTGTTAGAGAAGCTAATGAGTGTCACATCCCTCCATTTTTTGTGCATGCACACACACTCAAAGCAAGTGCAAAGAACTTGCCTGCGTATTCGCTGCAGCTTTTGGTAGCTGTTTCTTTCCTTAAAACTCATGTGGCCAAAGAGGCGGAGCAGGGTAAGAAATGTCTTGATTGTGCCACGGGAGCACATCAGCGTGTCAAAGAACTAGGAGGGCAGCCTGAAGTAAGATGTTGCGCGACTATGTCGCTCCCGCGTTGTCAGTGGTCAAAGAGAGGAAAACACATTTCATTTCTTTTTCTCGTTGCAGAACGAGCTCTCTGGGTTCATCAGTTACGTGAAGCTGCAAGTGCTGAGCAACTGGGGCCACCCGGAGTACACCTGTCTGTATCAGTTCAGGCTCCACGGCGATCCAGCCCGTGACGACGATGCCAGGAGAAAACTATCTGGCTAGGGGAAATTTAATTGGCTTGGGGAAATTTAATTGGCTTGGGGAAATCTATTTGGCTTGGGGAAATCAATCTGGCTTATCTCAAAATAAATTAAACAACAACAACAAAAAAAAACCAAACTATACATTTCCCATGTTGAATCTCCTTTGTCCGTCGGAATAACTGTTAAGAGATCTCCCAGTCTTTATCTCGACCCACGTGCTTTTTCATCCCCTTTTCTCTTGCTCTCCGCGTAGGGAGGAAGAACAAGGGAGCGACTGGGTGGGAGCTGGCAGAGTGATCTCCACGTGCTGTTATTTTTTGATCCTCGTTGAACTACGGGTGGGAGTCAGCAGAACTAGTACCCACTTGGTCTTCCAGGGGGCAGAGCTTGTCCTCTTTCAGAGTGTAGTTGAGAGGGTCCATGAGGAGGCAATTGTGGAGGGCATGGGAGCCTAGGATGGCTGGGAATACTTTTAGGAAATTATTTTAGCGGGACAGGAGCTGACCGTCACCAAATCACGGAAGATGCGCCAACGGGCAAGGAGGCCAGTAAGGCTGAACGGAGAATTTTGACTGGAAGTCCGGGACAATAGAAAAGTTCATGGTATTTGGAAGAATGGGCAAGCTACTTACAACTATTCCAAGTCCACATTGAAGCTGTGCAGGGAGAAAATTAGAAAAGCAAAAGCTCAGCTAGAACTGAACTTGGCCTCTTAGGGGAAGAACAACAGTAAATATTTCCAAAAATACGTCAACGGCAGGAGGAGGGCTATGGAGAATCTCCATCCCCTGTTGGATGATGCTGAGGGCAACACGGTGGCAAGGATCAGGATAAGGTTGAGAAACTTAATGCCTTCTTTCCCTCAGTCTTTATTAGCAAGACTCGTTACTTCCCGGTAACACAGCTCCTTGCGCTGGTAGACAGGGAGGGGGGACAGAATAGGCCTTGCATAATCCACAGTGAGATGGTTTTGGGCCTGTTCTGAAAGCTGGATGTTCAGAAGTCCATGGGCCCAGATGGACTGCACCCTACAGTGGGGAGTGAGTTGGCGGATGTGGTTGCCAAGCTGCGCTCCATCGTCCTTCAGCAGTCTGGACTAACTGGGGATGTCCCAGTGGAGTGGAGACTGGCAAACGTGACACCCATCTCTAAAAAGAGCTGAAAAGATGATCCCGGTAGCTACAAGACCTATGGTCTCACCTTGGTACCAGGGAAGGTCATGGAATGGACGATCTCGGGAGGTGTCACAGATCAGTTAACAGTAAGAGGCCGTTATGATGATGAGGCCCAATCAGCATGGGATTACGAATGGTAGATCCTGTCTGACAAACCCGATTTCATTCTATGAGAAGGTGCATCCCCCAGTGGTCTGTCCTAGGGCCGGTGCTCTTTAACATCATTATCAATGACATCTATGATGGAACTGAGTGCATCCTCAGCAGGTTTGCTGAGCAGTGTGGTTGAAACAATGGAAGGAAGGGGTGCCATTCAGAGGGACCTCAACTGACTTGAAAGGTGGGCCCGGGTGAATCTAGCGAGGTTCAGCACAGTCATGTGCAAGGTTTTGCACTTGGGCCGGTGGAATCCTAGGGATATATGCAGACTGGAAGGAGCAACCCTTGAGCGTAGCCGTGCAGAGAAGGACCTGGGGATCCTGGTAGAAACTGAACACGAGCCAGCAGCGTGCTCTTGCAGCGTGGAAAGCAAATGGTATCGTGGGCTCCATCAGAGGAGAGGTGGCCAGCAGGGACAGGGAGCTGATTGTCCCACTCTGCTCAGCCTTTGAGAGGACCTTGGGGTCCCAGTGGGTTAAAGGTTGGCCATGAGCCAGCAGTGTGCGCGTGCTGACAAGAAGGCCAGTGGGATCCTGGGTTGCATTAAAAAGAGCATGGCCAGCAGTTTGAGGGAGGTGGTCCTCCCCATCTTCTCTAGCCCTGGTGAGGCCGCATCTGGAGTACCGTGTCCCATTCGGGGCTCCTGGGCTCAACAAAGGCAGGCAACTTCTAGAGAGGGCATAGTGGAGGGCCATAAGGATGAGGAGGGGCGTGGAGCATCTCCCTTCTGAGGAAAGGCTGAGACAGCTGGGCCTGTTGGGCCTGGAAGGCTGAGAGGGGATCTGGTCAGTGCTCATGAACATCCAACAGGCAGCAGTCGAGTGGGTGGGGACAGGCTCTTTTCACAGCTGCCCAGTAACAGAATGAAGGGCCAATGGGCACGCACAGGAACGCTGGAAATGCCCTGCGAACAGGAGGCAACATTTCTTGAGTGCGAAGGTATCAGAGAAGTGGAGCAGGCTGCTCAGAGTAGGTGCAGAGTCCCCTTCTGTGGGATTCAAGGCCTGAACAACAGTTAACGCAACTCTGCCCGGACGATTTCCGGGGCAGCCCACCACAGGGAACCTGCTTTAGCGGGGCTGCGGCCTGGACGGTCGTTCAGAGCTCCGTTCCAAGCTGTCTGTCCCAGCCTGCGCTAATGCACGCAGTGTGGGAAATGAGGAGTTGGAAGTGCTGCTGCGCTTGAAAAGTGATGATCTTGTTGCTAAAGCTGTTGACCACGCCTTGGTTGAGTCTGTGGTCTTGAGGAATGTGGGCCTGGCAAAGAGCAAGGTCAGGACCCTGAAGTTCATAAGAGCAAACTTCAGGCTGTTTAAGGAATTGTTGGCCAAGATCTCCTTGGCTGAAAGGCCACGGAGAGAGGGTGGAGATCGGTGGTTCTGCGTCCAGTTGGTAACATGTCCAGGCTGGTAATGGGAAAACGGTTTTAAATAGAGAGAGGGAAGATTTGGGTTGGATAGCAGGGTGGGAAGTTCTTTTCAGAGAAAGCGGTGAGGTGCTGGAGGAGGCTGCCCAGAGATGTTGTGGATGCCCCATCCCCGGAGGTGATCAAGGCCAGGCTGGATGGGGCCCTGGACTACCTGGTCTAGTGTTAGATACGGGGGTTGGTAGCCGTGCATGCCGCAGGGGGGTTGGAGCCTGAGGACCTTTAGGTCCCTTCCAACCCAAGCCATGATTCTGTGATCCCCATGCTATTCCCCTGTGGGCTACTTTTAAATTTGCAGTGGCACACTTGACATCTTGTAGAGGGCAACAACATCTATTTATTGAAGTGTGTGGAAATTCCCACGAGCAGGAAGAACTACGTGCAGTTTCTGCCTGTTGGTGATTTCTGCAGGAACTGCCATTTGCAGTCCTTCACGTCTGCTTGAAACACTGGCTGACAGTAGGAAGACGGATACAGGAATGCATTGGAAAAGTCTGGGTACCTGGAGTGAGACATCTGATGTACAGAGCATCAAAAGTAGGAACCGAAAAAAGCGTCTTGTAGCTCCCAGCCTGTCCCCCCTCAGCAGGATCCTACCAAGCAGGGTGCTGGCAGGAGGTGTTCTGACCATGTAGGATCTTTCCCTTGCAGGCAGGAGGTGCAGAATCTGTTCCTTGTCAGGCTGGGCTGTCCCTCAGAACATGGCGCCGCCTCCTCTGTGGTGACATCACTGACCACTGTGAAGTCACAAAGGGCCCTCAACACAGGGGCAGTTTGTCCCCACGCCTTAGCCACTCTCGGAACTGACAGCATAGCTGTTGGAGAGGGTTTGGCTCACTCCTTAGCGAGCTGTTGGAGAGTGTTTGGCTCACTCCGTAGCGAGCTGCGATTTTCACTCTTTTGAGGTCCTGTGCTTCACTGAAATGGAGCAGCGAGGTGAAGGCGAGCGTGGGGACTGGTAAGGATATGGTTCCTTCACGAGTTTTAAGGAAAAATCTGCTGCTCCGTTGTTGTCTTCAGAGCTGCGCAGATACTGCCTGCGTTGTGGTTCATCACCACGCTTCTCCTCCTTTGTAGGCAACCTTTGGTTTGGGAAACAGTTTCCCTGGTGCTCTTCACCGTGGTTGTGGTGCCCTTCGGTGAGTCTCTGTAGAGCTCTGACTAGAGGATGCTTCTTTCGGAAGCCCCCAGTGGTTTGTTCTGCCCAGGGACAGGGGAGTGGGCAGCCCAAGGCAGAACGCCAAGTCTTTGTGCCGGCAATGTATTGAGAGCTTTGTGGAATTCCTGACAGGCGTTTACTGCATTGGAAACGCTGTTGAAGGGGTCAGGACGGCGGCTGGACTGACTCCAAGGTAAAAAACAAAACAGTCTCCCTTTGGCTAGACCGTTCTTGAGAGGAGCTCTGCCCCTTGTCCGTGACCACTTCTTACCCGAGTCACACTTCCATGGCACAGTGCCTGTGCTTCTCCCATTTCCCATTCTCCTCTCCCAGCTTTTCCTTCAAACCGCTACAGCTCCACGATCCCCCAGAGTTACCCAGGAAGCACCTTCTTGGTTGGGATCTCGTGGAGCTTGCCAACCAGCGTAGTCAAGTCTCAACTGAATCTTGGCTACCCCGTTGTCATGCGCAGCGAGGCTTGTTCGCTGCCTCACAGTCCCATGGCTTGTGAGAGGAGAGCCGTGTCCACTTCTCTCCATTACCTGCTGTCTCCAGGCTGGCGGTTAGTAATCTGGAAATGCTGAGCCGGGAAGAAGAGCAGAATAAGATCCAGCGGCAGCTTCATGTCCTGCAGTGGGGAGCAAGGGACATTACTGTGCGTGCTCTCCATGAGGCCTTCCGGAGAACTGAGCTCCCAGGCTTTACCGGCGAGGTAAGAGGACTGTCTGCCAGTGCTGCCTGCCTGTCATGGGGCTTCCCGACAGGAAAAAGCCTTTCCTTTCCTGCCACATCCGTGTCCAGAGCACTGGAGTGAGCAGCCCCTCTCCATTCCCGTGCCAAATGTTCATAGTAGAGTTCTGGAGGTTCCCAGGCAACTTGCAGCCAAGTTTGCTTTGGCTGGCTTTGCAGGGAACCTGGGAGGCAACTCTTTTCCCCCTTCTTAATCCTTCTGACCAGCGCTCTCCTTTGTCTTCCTTCCCAGGCTGTTCAAGACATGATCAGTCAAGTACTGGAGAAGCTGGAAGAAAGCCCATTCCGGATGCCGAATTATGCCAGCAAGACTTCAGGTGCCATTAGACAGTAGAAACCAACAGACCGCAGAAGTTGATTCCAATGCACTTCTTGTCTGCTTTGACAGGATGGGCATTTGGGCAGTGGTGGGGTAGGGCGGGTGAGGAGTGAACAGCCGCTTTGTGCCCTGAGAGTGTGCTTGCAGAGAGAGTCTTCAGTGGTCTGGAGCACATCTGGAAAGCACTACTCCTACTTGGTGTTGTTTCTCAAGCGACTGCTCAGCTGGCTGTCAGTTTATGCTGCCTTTTAAAATAGTTGAGTGAGTCCCTGCGTTGTGCTGCAGAGGGAAATGGCAAGAGAGGAGGAGGGAACTATCACTGTTGAGGATGTATGACTGCTTAGAAGCTTTTTCAAGAGGACAGTGCAAGGGCAGCCGGCATCTCTGTGCAGCTGTTTATGTGCAAAGCAAGGTCAGCAGGCCTTGATTCCTCCTGGCCTTGCTTGACAATAGGGCCCGTGATTTGATTTGCAGGCGCTGCTATTGTTCGTTCCAAGACTTCTCCCTCCTGGACTGGAAGTGGGAAAGTCTTTTGGCAGTCGTTGCTGGTGACACCTTATATGAGGGCTCCTGAGATTACTCTTGAGGTATGAACACTGAGAAACGGGGGAAGAATGGTACGGGGTGGAGGAGACCAAAAGCCCTGCAGAGGATTGTCCTTACACTTGTCCTCACATCCCAGCTTGCCTTACCTAAGGTCTTCTTGCAAGGCCCTAGTCCCCTCTTGTGTATCGCTGCTGAGAATTTCTTCTGCCAGACTGCCCCCGGTCCTCCTTGTGCAAGCTCTCAGTGGACCCAGGTGGGCACAGAGGGCGTGCGCTGCAGGAGGGCCCCATGTTGTGTTTGCCAGCCTATCGTGTCACTGCTCCCAAGCTACGTAACAAATCGGAGTCCCGGCTGGTGCTGGTGCAAAGAAGTGGGAAGTGATGAGGGGGAGCGATTGCTTCCCCTTGCTGGATAGGCTCGTGCCAGCGAGCCCTTCTTTGTCCTGGCAGGTGCCCCTCAACCACTGCAGCCCCTCCTTGTTTTTGGCAAGTTGCTCCGCAAAAGAAGGGGCCTGAGAGCTTCTGCGAGTTGTGCACCCAGCTCACTGTCGTGCACTTATGAATGTGCTTCGGAGCAGAGCTGAAGGGCCAATACAACGCTAGAGCCTCTGATGCTGTAGCAGGAATTCTAGCCAGGACTCTCTTTCGCAAGTGAACACTGTTCCTTCTTCTCTTTTTAGCCTGACAATCATCCAGGAAACTGCTGGCCCTTCCCAGGAAGCCAAGGGCACGTTGTCATCAAGTTGTCCATGGCCGTCTTTCCCACAGCAGTTACAATAAACCACGGAATTCCAGCAGCGGCGTACCGTGCAGACAGCATCTCCAGTGCTCCTAAGGACTTTGCTGTCTATGTAAGTGATACCCCTGGGCTGTGGAGGTTCTGCGTGTAGCATTTGAGGTGGACGGTGGTAGCAGCTCCAAGAGCGCTGCGGCATGCAGTCCTTCCATGCCTTGGGGGAGAAAGAAGTTCCTCAGTGTTGCTCCATTTCCACAGCATTCCTTTTTGGTCCAGCATCGCGCAGCAAAGAAGGTTTCCCACTCTTGGGGCGAGTTGGTAGTTTGAGAGGCAGAGGGAAAGGGAAATGGCACAGTGGATGGTCCCAGACCACCTCTGCTTCCAGTCCCTGCGGGGCTCTGTGATCGTTGTCCGGCAGCGCATCCCATTGTTCTGTTTTCTCCACCCCTGCCTTCCTGTAGGGCCTGAAGGCAGAAGATGATGAGGAAGGAATTTTCCTGGGAGAGTTCACCTTTGTTCCAGGCCAGGCTCCCAGTCAGACCTTCCAACTGAAGGTACGTTGTCTAAGAGGGACGTGAAGCGTGGGAGAGGAGAACCAGGTTGGCTGGGCAGAAGCTTCCAAGCCAGAGGTGTATGAGGGCCTTCTGGCATTTCTTCTGCTGCCACTCCCTACCTGCGTATGCCCAGAGTGCCGTGCTGTTTTTGCTCCCATGTCGTTTTTAAGCTTGCGAGCTACTACAGCTTTTAGCACAGCTAAGCTTCAGCTGTGCTTGCAGCAGAAACCACTGTGACCAAGTGGCTTGCGATTGCACAGAAGTAGGCACCTCTCGATGTAGGCGATACTGTTGGTGTGCTACTTTCACACTGGGGATGTGTGGCTTTCCAAGGGTCTTGTTGTTGCCGGTAACAGGCAGCGTAAGGGAGGCCATTCTGCCTGGGTGACTTGTTAGAGAAGCTAATGAGTGTCACATCCCTCCATTTTTTGTGCATGCACACACACTCAAAGCAAGTGCAAAGAACTTGCCTGCGTATTTGCTGCAGCTTTTGGTAGCTGTTTCTTTCCTTAAAACTCATGTGGCCAAAGAGGCGGAGCAGGGTAAGAAATGTCTTGATTGTGCCACGGGAGCACATCAGCGTGTCAAAGAACTAGGAGGGCAGCCTGAAGTAAGATGTTGCGCGACTATGTCGCTCCCGCGTTGTCAGTGGTCAAAGAGAGGAAAACACATTTCATTTCTTTTTCTCGTTGCAGAACGAGCTCTCTGGGTTCATCAGTTACGTGAAGCTGCAAGTGCTGAGCAACTGGGGCCACCCGGAGTACACCTGTCTGTATCAGTTCAGGCTCCACGGCGATCCAGCCCGTGACGACGATGCCAGGAGAAAACTATCTGGCTAGGGGAAATTTAATTGGCTTGGGGAAATTTAATTGGCTTGGGGAAATCTATTTGGCTTGGGGAAATCAATCTGGCTTATCTCAAAATAAATTAAACAACAACAACAAAAAAAAACCAAACTATACATTTCCCATGTTGAATCTCCTTTGTCCGTCGGAATAACTATTAAGAGATCTCCCAGTCTTTATCTCGACCCACGTGCTTTTTCATCCCCTTTTCTCTTGCTCTCCGCCTAGGGAGGAAGAACAAGGGAGCGACTGGGTGGGAGCTGGCAGAGTGATCTCCACGTGCTGTTTTTTTTTTGATCCTCGTTGAACTAGGGGTGGGAGTCAGCAGAACTAGTACCCACTTGGTCTTCCAGGGGGCAGAGCTTGTCCTCTTTCAGACTGTAGTTGAGAGGGTCCATGAGGAGGCAATTGTGGAGGGCATGGGAGCCTAGGATGGCTGGGAATACTTTTAGGAAATTATTTTAGCGGGACAGGAGCTGACCTTCACCAAATCACGGAAGATGCGCCAACGGGCAAGGAGGCCAGTAAGGCTGAACGGAGAATTTTGACTGGAAGTCCGGGACAATAGAAAAGTTCATGGTATTTGGAAGAATGGGCAAGCTACTTACAACTATTCCAAGTCCACACTGAAGCTGTGCAGGGAGAAAATTAGAAAAGCAAAAGCTCAGCTAGAACTGAACTTGGCCTCTTAGGGGAAGAACAACAGTAAATATTTCCAAAAATACGTCAACGGCAGGAGGAGGGCTATGGAGAATCTCCATCCCCTGTTGGATGATGCTGAGGGCAACACGGTGGCAAGGATCAGGATAAGGTTGAGAAACTTAATGCCTTCTTTCCCTCAGTCTTTAATAGCAAGACTCGTTACTTCCCGGTAACACAGCTCCTTGCGCTGGTAGACAGGGAGGGGGGACAGAATAGGCCTTGCATAATCCACAGTGAGATGGTTTTGGGCCTGTTCTGAAAGCTGGATGTTCAGAAGTCCATGGACCCAGATGGACTGCACCCTACAGTGGGGAGTGAGTTGGCGGATGTGGTTGCCAAGCTGCGCTCCATCGTCCTTCAGCAGTCTGGACTAACTGGGGATGTCCCAGTGGAGTGGAGACTGGCAAACGTGACACCCATCTCTAAAAAGAGCTGAAAAGATGATCCCGGTAGCTACAAGACCTATGGTCTCACCTTGGTACCAGGAAAGGTCATGGAATGGACGATCTCGGGAGGTGTCACAGATCAGTTAACAGTAAGAGGCCATTATGATGATGAGGCCCAGTCAGCATGGGATTACGAATGGTAGATCCTGTCTGACAAACCCGATTTCATTCTATGAGAAGGTGCATCCCCCAGTGGTCTGTCCTAGGGCCGGTGCTCTTTAACATCATTATCAATGACATCTATGATGGAACTGAGTGCATCCTCAGCAGGTTTGCTGAGCAGTGTGGTTGAAACAATGGAAGGAAGGGGTGCCATTCAGAGGGACCTCAACTGACTTGAAAGGTGGGCCCGGGTGAATCTAGCGAGGTTCAGCACAGTCATGTGCAAGGTTTTGCACTTGGGCCGGTGGAATCCTAGGGATATATGCAGACTGGAAGGAGCAACCCTTGAGCGTAGCCGTGCAGAGAAGGACCTGGGGATCCTGGTAGAAACTGAACACGAGCCAGCAGCGTGCTCTTGCAGCGTGGAAAGCAAATGGTATCGTGGGCTCCATCAGAGGAGAGGTGGCCAGCAGGGACAGGGAGCTGATTGTCCCACTCTGCTCAGCCTTTGAGAGGACCTTGGGGTCCCGGTGGGTTAAAGGTTGGCCATGAGCCAGCAGTGTGCGCGTGCTGACAAGAAGGCCAGTGGGATCCTGGGTTGCATTAAAAAGAGCATGGCCAGCAGTTTGAGGGAGGTGGTCCTCCCCATCTTCTCTAGCCCTGGTGAGGCCGCATCTGGAGTACCGTGTCCCATTCGGGGCTCCTGGGCTCAACAAAGGCAGGCAACTTCTAGAGAGGGCATAGTGGAGGGCCATAAGGATGAGGAGGGGCGTGGAGCATCTCCCTTCTGAGGAAAGGCTGAGACAGCTGGGCCTGTTGGGCCTGGAAGGCTGAGAGGGGATCTGGTCAGTGCTCATGAACATCCAACAGGCAGCAGTCGAGTGGGTGGGGACAGGCTCTTTTCACAGCTGCCCAGTAACAGAATGAAGGGCCAATGGGCACGCACAGGAACGCTGGAAATGCCCTGCGAACAGGAGGCAACATTTCTTGAGTGCGAAGGTATCAGAGAAGTGGAGCAGGCTGCTCAGAGTGGGTGCAGAGTCCCCTTCTGTGGGATTCAAGGCCTGAACAACAGTTAACGCAACTCTGCCCGGACGATTTCCGGGGCAGCCCACCACAGGGAACCTGCTTTAGCGGGGCTGCGGCCTGGACGGTCGTTCAGAGCTCCGTTCCAAGCTGTCTGTCCCAGCCTGCGCTAATGCACGCAGTGTGGGAAATGAGGAGTTGGAAGTGCTGCTGCGCTTGAAAAGTGATGATCTTGTTGCTAAAGCTGTTGACCACGCCTTGGTTGAGTCTGTGGTCTTGAGGAATGTGGGCCTGGCAAAGAGCAAGGTCAGGACCCTGAAGTTCATAAGAGCAAACTTCAGGCTGTTTAAGGAATTGTTGGCCAAGATCTCCTTGGCTGAAAGGCCACGGAGAGAGGGTGGAGATCGGTGGTTCTGCGTCCAGTTGGTAACATGTCCAGGCTGGTAATGGGAAAACGGTTTTAAATAGAGAGAGGGAAGATTTGGGTTGGATAGCAGGGTGGGAAGTTCTTTTCAGAGAAAGCGGTGAGGTGCTGGAGGAGGCTGCCCAGAGATGTTGTGGATGCCCCATCCCCGGAGGTGATCAAGGCCAGGCTGGATGGGGCCCTGGACTACCTGGTCTAGTGTTAGATACGGGGGTTGGTAGCCGTGCATGCCGCAGGGGGGTTGGAGCCTGAGGACCTTTAGGTCCCTTCCAACCCAAGCCATGATTCTGTGATCCCCATGCTATTCCCCTGTGGGCTACTTTTAAATTTGCAGTGGCACACTTGACATCTTGTAGAGGGCAACAACATCTATTTATTGAAGTGCGTGGAAATTCCCACGAGCAGGAAGAACTACGTGCAGTTTCTGCCTGTTGGTGATTTCTGCAGGAACTGCCATTTGCAGTCCTTCACGTCTGCTTGAAACACTGGCTGACAGTAGGAAGACGGATACAGGAAAGCATTGGAAAAGTCTGGGTACCTGGAGTGAGACATCTGATGTACAGAGCATCAAAAGTAGGAACCGAAAAAAGCGTCTTGTAGCTCCCAGCCTGTCCCCCCTCAGCAGGATCCTACCAAGCAGGGTGCTGGCAGGAGGTGTTCTGACCAAGTAGGATCTTTCCCTTGCAGGCAGGAGGTGCAGAATCTGTTCCTTGTCAGGCTGGGCTGTCCCTCAGAACATGGCGCCGCCTCCTCTGTGGTGACATCACTGACCACTGTGAAGTCACAAAGGGCCCTCAACACAGGGGCAGTTTGTCCCCACGCCTTAGCCACTCTCGGAACTGACAGCATAGCTGTTGGAGAGGGTTTGGCTCACTCCTTAGCGAGCTGTTGGAGAGTGTTTGGCTCACTCCGTAGCGAGCTGCGATTTTCACTCTTTTGAGGTCCTGTGCTTCACTGAAATGGAGCAGCGAGGTGAAGGCGAGCGTGGGGACTGGTAAGGATATGGTTCCTTCACGAGTTTTAAGGAAAAATCTGCTGCTCCGTTGTTGTCTTCAGAGCTGCGCAGATACTGCCTGCGTTGTGGTTCATCACCACGCTTCTCCTCCTTTGTAGGCAACCTTTGGTTTGGGAAACAGTTTCCCTGGTGCTCTTCACCGTGGTTGTGGTGCCCTTCGGTGAGTCTCTGTAGAGCTCTGACTAGAGGATGCTTCTTTCGGAAGCCCCCAGTGGTTTGTTCTGCCCAGGGACAGGGGAGTGGGCAGCCCAAGGCAGAACGCCAAGTCTTTGTGCCGGCAATGTATTGAGAGCTTTGTGGAATTCCTGACAGGCGTTTACTGCATTGGAAACGCTGTTGAAGGGGTCAGGACGGCGGCTGGACTGACTCCAAGGTAAAAAACAAAACAGTCTCCCTTTGGCTAGACCGTTCTTGAGAGGAGCTCTGCCCCTTGTCCGTGACCACTTCTTACCCGAGTCACACTTCCATGGCACAGTGCCTGTGCTTCTCCCATTTCCCATTCTCCTCTCCCAGCTTTTCCTTCAAACCGCTACAGCTCCACGATCCCCCAGAGTTACCCAGGAAGCACCTTCTTGGTTGGGATCTCGTGGAGCTTGCCAACCAGCGTAGTCAAGTCTCAACTGAATCTTGGCTACCCCGTTGTCATGCGCAGCGAGGCTCGTTCGCTGCCTCACAGTCCCATGGCTTGTGAGAGGAGAGCCGTGTCCACTTCTCTCCATTACCTGCTGTCTCCAGGCTGGCGGTTAGTAATCTGGAAATGCTGAGCCGGGAAGAAGAGCAGAATAAGATCCAGCGGCAGCTTCATGTCCTGCAGTGGGGAGCAAGGGACATTACTGTGCGTGCTCTCCATGAGGCCTTCCGGAGAACTGAGCTCCCAGGCTTTACCGGCGAGGTAAGAGGACTGTCTGCCAGTGCTGCCTGCCTGTCATGGGGCTTCCCGACAGGAAAAAGCCTTTCCTTTCCTGCCACATCCGTGTCCAGAGCACTGGAGTGAGCAGCCCCTCTCCATTCCCGTGCCAAATGTTCATAGTAGAGTTCTGGAGGTTCCCAGGCAACTTGCAGCCAAGTTTGCTTTGGCTGGCTTTGCAGGGAACCTGGGAGGCAACTCTTTTCCCCCTTCTTAATCCTTCTGACCAGCGCTCTCCTTTGTCTTCCTTCCCAGGCTGTTCAAGACATGATCAGTCAAGTACTGGAGAAGCTGGAAGAAAGCCCATTCCGGATGCCGAATTATGCCAGCAAGACTTCAGGTGCCATTAGACAGTAGAAACCAACAGACCGCAGAAGTTGATTCCAATGCACTTCTTGTCTGCTTTGACAGGATGGGCATTTGGGCAGTGGTGGGGTAGGGCGGGTGAGGAGTGAACAGCCGCTTTGTGCCCTGAGAGTGTGCTTGCAGAGAGAGTCTTCAGTGGTCTGGAGCACATCTGGAAAGCACTACTCCTACTTGGTGTTGTTTCTCAAGCGACTGCTCAGCTGGCTGTCAGTTTATGCTGCCTTTTAAAATAGTTGAGTGAGTCCCTGCGTTGTGCTGCAGAGGGAAATGGCAAGAGAGGAGGAGGGAACTATCACTGTTGAGGATGTATGACTGCTTAGAAGCTTTTTCAAGAGGACAGTGCAAGGGCAGCCGGCATCTCTGTGCAGCTGTTTATGTGCAAAGCAAGGTCAGCAGGCCTTGATTCCTCCTGGCCTTGCTTGACAATAGGGCCCGTGATTTGATTTGCAGGCGCTGCTATTGTTCGTTCCAAGACTTCTCCCTCCTGGACTGGAAGTGGGAAAGTCTTTTGGCAGTCGTTGCTGGTGACACCTTATATGAGGGCTCCTGAGATTACTCTTGAGGTATGAACACTGAGAAACGGGGGAAGAATGGTACGGGGTGGAGGAGACCAAAAGCCCTGCAGAGGATTGTCCTTACACTTGTCCTCACATCCCAGCTTGCCTTACCTAAGGTCTTCTTGCAAGGCCCTAGTCCCCTCTTGTGTATCGCTGCTGAGAATTTCTTCTGCCAGACTGCCCCCGGTCCTCCTTGTGCAAGCTCTCAGTGGACCCAGGTGGGCACAGAGGGCGTGCGCTGCAGGAGGGCCCCATGTTGTGTTTGCCAGCCTATCGTGTCACTGCTCCCAAGCTACGTAACAAATCGGAGTCCCGGCTGGTGCTGGTGCAAAGAAGTGGGAAGTGATGAGGGGGAGCGATTGCTTCCCCTTGCTGGATAGGCTCGTGCCAGCGAGCCCTTCTTTGTCCTGGCAGGTGCCCCTCAACCACTGCAGCCCCTCCTTGTTTTTGGCAAGTTGCTCCGCAAAAGAAGGGGCCTGAGAGCTTCTGCGAGTTGTGCACCCAGCTCACTGTCGTGCACTTATGAATGTGCTTCGGAGCAGAGCTGAAGGGCCAATACAACGCTAGAGCCTCTGATGCTGTAGCAGGAATTCTAGCCAGGACTCTCTTTCGCAAGTGAACACTGTTCCTTCTTCTCTTTTTAGCCTGACAATCATCCAGGAAACTGCTGGCCCTTCCCAGGAAGCCAAGGGCACGTTGTCATCAAGTTGTCCATGGCCGTCTTTCCCACAGCAGTTACAATAAACCACGGAATTCCAGCAGCGGCGTACCGTGCAGACAGCATCTCCAGTGCTCCTAAGGACTTTGCTGTCTATGTAAGTGATACCCCTGGGCTGTGGAGGTTCTGCGTGTAGCATTTGAGGTGGACGGTGGTAGCAGCTCCAAGAGCGCTGCGGCATGCAGTCCTTCCATGCCTTGGGGGAGAAAGAAGTTCCTCAGTGTTGCTCCATTTCCACAGCATTCCTTTTTGGTCCAGCATCGCGCAGCAAAGAAGGTTTCCCACTCTTGGGGCGAGTTGGTAGTTTGAGAGGCAGAGGGAAAGGGAAATGGCACAGTGGATGGTCCCAGACCACCTCTGCTTCCAGTCCCTGCGGGGCTCTGTGATCGTTGTCCGGCAGCGCATCCCATTGTTCTGTTTTCTCCACCCCTGCCTTCCTGTAGGGCCTGAAGGCAGAAGATGATGAGGAAGGAATTTTCCTGGGAGAGTTCACCTTTGTTCCAGGCCAGGCTCCCAGTCAGACCTTCCAACTGAAGGTACGTTGTCTAAGAGGGACGTGAAGCGTGGGAGAGGAGAACCAGGTTGGCTGGGCAGAAGCTTCCAAGCCAGAGGTGTATGAGGGCCTTCTGGCATTTCTTCTGCTGCCACTCCCTACCTGCGTATGCCCAGAGTGCCGTGCTGTTTTTGCTCCCATGTCGTTTTTAAGCTTGCGAGCTACTACAGCTTTTAGCACAGCTAAGCTTCAGCTGTGCTTGCAGCAGAAACCACTGTGACCAAGTGGCTTGCGATTGCACAGAAGTAGGCACCTCTCGATGTAGGCGATACTGTTGGTGTGCTACTTTCACACTGGGGATGTGTGGCTTTCCAAGGGTCTTGTTGTTGCCGGTAACAGGCAGCGTAAGGGAGGCCATTCTGCCTGGGTGACTTGTTAGAGAAGCTAATGAGTGTCACATCCCTCCATTTTTTGTGCATGCACACACACTCAAAGCAAGTGCAAAGAACTTGCCTGCGTATTTGCTGCAGCTTTTGGTAGCTGTTTCTTTCCTTAAAACTCATGTGGCCAAAGAGGCGGAGCAGGGTAAGAAATGTCTTGATTGTGCCACGGGAGCACATCAGCGTGTCAAAGAACTAGGAGGGCAGCCTGAAGTAAGATGTTGCGCGACTATGTCGCTCCCGCGTTGTCAGTGGTCAAAGAGAGGAAAACACATTTCATTTCTTTTTCTCGTTGCAGAACGAGCTCTCTGGGTTCATCAGTTACGTGAAGCTGCAAGTGCTGAGCAACTGGGGCCACCCGGAGTACACCTGTCTGTATCAGTTCAGGCTCCACGGCGATCCAGCCCGTGACGACGATGCCAGGAGAAAACTATCTGGCTAGGGGAAATTTAATTGGCTTGGGGAAATTTAATTGGCTTGGGGAAATCTATTTGGCTTGGGGAAATCAATCTGGCTTATCTCAAAATAAATTAAACAACAACAACAAAAAAAAACCAAACTATACATTTCCCATGTTGAATCTCCTTTGTCCGTCGGAATAACTATTAAGAGATCTCCCAGTCTTTATCTCGACCCACGTGCTTTTTCATCCCCTTTTCTCTTGCTCTCCGCCTAGGGAGGAAGAACAAGGGAGCGACTGGGTGGGAGCTGGCAGAGTGATCTCCACGTGCTGTTTTTTTTTTGATCCTCGTTGAACTACGGGTGGGAGTCAGCAGAACTAGTACCCACTTGGTCTTCCAGGGGGCAGAGCTTGTCCTCTTTCAGACTGTAGTTGAGAGGGTCCATGAGGAGGCAATTGTGGAGGGCATGGGAGCCTAGGATGGCTGGGAATACTTTTAGGAAATTATTTTAGCGGGACAGGAGCTGACCTTCACCAAATCACGGAAGATGCGCCAACGGGCAAGGAGGCCAGTAAGGCTGAACGGAGAATTTTGACTGGAAGTCCGGGACAATAGAAAAGTTCATGGTATTTGGAAGAATGGGCAAGCTACTTACAACTATTCCAAGTCCACATTGAAGCTGTGCAGGGAGAAAATTAGAAAAGCAAAAGCTCAGCTAGAACTGAACTTGGCCTCTTAGGGGAAGAACAACAGTAAATATTTCCAAAAATACGTCAACGGCAGGAGGAGGGCTATGGAGAATCTCCATCCCCTGTTGGATGATGCTGAGGGCAACACGGTGGCAAGGATCAGGATAAGGTTGAGAAACTTAATGCCTTCTTTCCCTCAGTCTTTAATAGCAAGACTCGTTACTTCCCGGTAACACAGCTCCTTGCGCTGGTAGACAGGGAGGGGGGACAGAATAGGCCTTGCATAATCCACAGTGAGATGGTTTTGGGCCTGTTCTGAAAGCTGGATGTTCAGAAGTCCATGGACCCAGATGGACTGCACCCTACAGTGGGGAGTGAGTTGGCGGATGTGGTTGCCAAGCTGCGCTCCATCGTCCTTCAGCAGTCTGGACTAACTGGGGATGTCCCAGTGGAGTGGAGACTGGCAAACGTGACACCCATCTCTAAAAAGAGCTGAAAAGATGATCCCGGTAGCTACAAGACCTATGGTCTCACCTTGGTACCAGGAAAGGTCATGGAATGGACGATCTCGGGAGGTGTCACAGATCAGTTAACAGTAAGAGGCCATTATGATGATGAGGCCCAGTCAGCATGGGATTACGAATGGTAGATCCTGTCTGACAAACCCGATTTCATTCTATGAGAAGGTGCATCCCCCAGTGGTCTGTCCTAGGGCCGGTGCTCTTTAACATCATTATCAATGACATCTATGATGGAACTGAGTGCATCCTCAGCAGGTTTGCTGAGCAGTGTGGTTGAAACAATGGAAGGAAGGGGTGCCATTCAGAGGGACCTCAACTGACTTGAAAGGTGGGCCCGGGTGAATCTAGCGAGGTTCAGCACAGTCATGTGCAAGGTTTTGCACTTGGGCCGGTGGAATCCTAGGGATATATGCAGACTGGAAGGAGCAACCCTTGAGCGTAGCCGTGCAGAGAAGGACCTGGGGTTCCTGGTAGAAACTGAACACGAGCCAGCAGCGTGCTCTTGCAGCGTGGAAAGCAAATGGTATCGTGGGCTCCATCAGAGGAGAGGTGGCCAGCAGGGACAGGGAGCTGATTGTCCCACTCTGCTCAGCCTTTGAGAGGACCTTGGGGTCCCGGTGGGTTAAAGGTTGGCCATGAGCCAGCAGTGTGCGCGTGCTGACAAGAAGGCCAGTGGGATCCTGGGTTGCATTAAAAAGAGCATGGCCAGCAGTTTGAGGGAGGTGGTCCTCCCCATCTTCTCTAGCCCTGGTGAGGCCGCATCTGGAGTACCGTGTCCCATTCGGGGCTCCTGGGCTCAACAAAGGCAGGCAACTTCTAGAGAGGGCATAGTGGAGGGCCATAAGGATGAGGAGGGGCGTGGAGCATCTCCCTTCTGAGGAAAGGCTGAGACAGCTGGGCCTGTTGGGCCTGGAAGGCTGAGAGGGGATCTGGTCAGTGCTCATGAACATCCAACAGGCAGCAGTCGAGTGGGTGGGGACAGGCTCTTTTCACAGCTGCCCAGTAACAGAATGAAGGGCCAATGGGCATGCACAGGAACGCTGGAAATGCCCTGCGAACAGGAGGCAACATTTCTTGAGTGCGAAGGTATCAGAGAAGTGGAGCAGGCTGCTCAGAGTGGGTGCAGAGTCCCCTTCTGTGGGATTCAAGGCCTGAACAACAGTTAACGCAACTCTGCCCGGACGATTTCCGGGGCAGCCCACCACAGGGAACCTGCTTTAGCGGGGCTGCGGCCTGGACGGTCGTTCAGAGCTCCGTTCCAAGCTGTCTGTCCCAGCCTGCGCTAATGCACGCAGTGTGGGAAATGAGGAGTTGGAAGTGCTGCTGCGCTTGAAAAGTGATGATCTTGTTGCTAAAGCTGTTGACCACGCCTTGGTTGAGTCTGTGGTCTTGAGGAATGTGGGCCTGGCAAAGAGCAAGGTCAGGACCCTGAAGTTCATAAGAGCAAACTTCAGGCTGTTTAAGGAATTGTTGGCCAAGATCTCCTTGGCTGAAAGGCCACGGAGAGAGGGTGGAGATCGGTGGTTCTGCGTCCAGTTGGTAACATGTCCAGGCTGGTAATGGGAAAACGGTTTTAAATAGAGAGAGGGAAGATTTGGGTTGGATAGCAGGGTGGGAAGTTCTTTTCAGAGAAAGCGGTGAGGTGCTGGAGGAGGCTGCCCAGAGATGTTGTGGATGCCCCATCCCCGGAGGTGATCAAGGCCAGGCTGGATGGGGCCCTGGACTACCTGGTCTAGTGTTAGATACGGGGGTTGGTAGCCGTGCATGCCGCAGGGGGGTTGGAGCCTGAGGACCTTTAGGTCCCTTCCAACCCAAGCCATGATTCTGTGATCCCCATGCTATTCCCCTGTGGGCTACTTTTAAATTTGCAGTGGCACACTTGACATCTTGTAGAGGGCAACAACATCTATTTATTGAAGTGCATGGAAATTCCCACGAGCAGGAAGAACTACGTGCAGTTTCTGCCTGTTGGTGATTTCTGCAGGAACTGCCATTTGCAGTCCTTCACGTCTGCTTGAAACACTGGCTGACAGTAGGAAGACGGATACAGGAAAGCATTGGAAAAGTCTGGGTACCTGGAGTGAGACATCTGATGTACAGAGCATCAAAAGTAGGAACCGAAAAAAGCGTCTTGTAGCTCCCAGCCTGTCCCCCCTCAGCAGGATCCTACCAAGCAGGGTGCTGGCAGGAGGTGTTCTGACCAAGTAGGATCTTTCCCTTGCAGGCAGGAGGTGCAGAATCTGTTCCTTGTCAGGCTGGGCTGTCCCTCAGAACATGGCGCCGCCTCCTCTGTGGTGACATCACTGACCACTGTGAAGTCACAAAGGGCCCTCAACACAGGGGCAGTTTGTCCCCACGCCTTAGCCACTCTCGGAACTGACAGCATAGCTGTTGGAGAGGGTTTGGCTCACTCCTTAGCGAGCTGTTGGAGAGTGTTTGGCTCACTCCGTAGCGAGCTGCGATTTTCACTCTTTTGAGGTCCTGTGCTTCACTGAAATGGAGCAGCGAGGTGAAGGCGAGCGTGGGGACTGGTAAGGATATGGTTCCTTCACGAGTTTTAAGGAAAAATCTGCTGCTCCGTTGTTGTCTTCAGAGCTGCGCAGATACTGCCTGCGTTGTGGTTCATCACCACGCTTCTCCTCCTTTGTAGGCAACCTTTGGTTTGGGAAACAGTTTCCCTGGTGCTCTTCACCGTGGTTGTGGTGCCCTTCGGTGAGTCTCTGTAGAGCTCTGACTAGAGGATGCTTCTTTCGGAAGCCCCCAGTGGTTTGTTCTGCCCAGGGACAGGGGAGTGGGCAGCCCAAGGCAGAACGCCAAGTCTTTGTGCCAGCAATGTATTGAGAGCTTTGTGGAATTCCTGACAGGCGTTTACTGCATTGGAAACGCTGTTGAAGGGGTCAGGACGGCGGCTGGACTGACTCCAAGGTAAAAAACAAAACAGTCTCCCTTTGGCTAGACCGTTCTTGAGAGGAGCTCTGCCCCTTGTCCGTGACCACTTCTTACCCGAGTCACACTTCCATGGCACAGTGCCTGTGCTTCTCCCATTTCCCATTCTCCTCTCCCAGCTTTTCCTTCAAACCGCTACAGCTCCACGATCCCCCAGAGTTACCCAGGAAGCACCTTCTTGGTTGGGATCTCGTGGAGCTTGCCAACCAGCGTAGTCAAGTCTCAACTGAATCTTGGCTACCCCGTTGTCATGCGCAGCGAGGCTCGTTCGCTGCCTCACAGTCCCATGGCTTGTGAGAGGAGAGCCGTGTCCACTTCTCTCCATTACCTGCTGTCTCCAGGCTGGCGGTTAGTAATCTGGAAATGCTGAGCCGGGAAGAAGAGCAGAATAAGATCCAGCGGCAGCTTCATGTCCTGCAGTGGGGAGCAAGGGACATTACTGTGCGTGCTCTCCATGAGGCCTTCCGGAGAACTGAGCTCCCAGGCTTTACCGGCGAGGTAAGAGGACTGTCTGCCAGTGCTGCCTGCCTGTCATGGGGCTTCCCGACAGGAAAAAGCCTTTCCTTTCCTGCCACATCCGTGTCCAGAGCACTGGAGTGAGCAGCCCCTCTCCATTCCCGTGCCAAATGTTCATAGTAGAGTTCTGGAGGTTCCCAGGCAACTTGCAGCCAAGTTTGCTTTGGCTGGCTTTGCAGGGAACCTGGGAGGCAACTCTTTTCCCCCTTCTTAATCCTTCTGACCAGCGCTCTCCTTTGTCTTCCTTCCCAGGCTGTTCAAGACATGATCAGTCAAAGTACTGGAGAAGCTGGAAGAAAGCCCATTCCGGATGCCGAATTATGCCAGCAAGACTTCAGGTGCCATTAGACAGTAGAAACCAACAGACCGCAGAAGTTGATTCCAATGCACTTCTTGTCTGCTTTGACAGGATGGGCATTTGGGCAGTGGTGGGGTAGGGTGGGTGAGGAGTGAACAGCCGCTTTGTGCCCTGAGAGTGTGCTTGCAGAGAGAGTCTTCAGTGGTCTGGAGCACATCTGGAAAGCACTACTCCTACTTGGTGTTGTTTCTCAAGCGACTGCTCAGCTGGCTGTCAGTTTATGCTGCCTTTTAGGATAGTTGAGTGAGTCCCTGCGTTGTGCTGCAGAGGGAAATGGCAAGAGAGGAGGAGGGAACTATCACTGTTGAGGATGTATGACTGCTTAGAAGCTTTTTCAAGAGGACAGTGCAAGGGCAGCCGGCATCTCTGTGCAGCTGTTTATGTGCAAAGCAAGGTCAGCAGGCCTTGATTCCTCCTGGCCTTGCTTGACAATAGGGCCCGTGATTTGATTTGCAGGCGCTGCTATTGTTCGTTCCAAGACTTCTCCCTCCTGGACTGGAAGTGGGAAAGTCTTTTGGCAGTCGTTGCTGGTGACACCTTATATGAGGGCTCCTGAGATTACTCTTGAGGTATGAACACTGAGAAACGGGGGAAGAATGGTACGGGGTGGAGGAGACCAAAAGCCCTGCAGAGGATTGTCCTTACACTTGTCCTCACATCCCAGCTTGCCTTACCTAAGGTCTTCTTGCAAGGCCCTAGTCCCCTCTTGTGTATCACTGCTGAGAATTTCTTCTGCCAGACTGCCCCCGGTCCTCCTTGTGCAAGCTCTCAGTGGACCCAGGTGGGCACAGAGGGCGTGCGCTGCAGGAGGGCCCCATGTTGTGTTTGCCAGCCTATCGTGTCACTGCTCCCAAGCTACGTAACAAATCGGAGTCCCGGCTGGTGCTGGTGCAAAGAAGTGGGAAGTGATGAGGGGGAGCGATTGCTTCCCCTTGCTGGATAGGCTCGTGCCAGCGAGCCCTTCTTTGTCCTGGCAGGTGCCCCTCAACCACTGCAGCCCCTCCTTGTTTTTGGCAAGTTGCTCCGCAAAAGAAGGGGCCTGAGAGCTTCTGCGAGTTGTGCACCCAGCTCACTGTCGTGCACTTATGAATGTGCTTCGGAGCAGAGCTGAAGGGCCAATACAACGCTAGAGCCTCTGATGCTGTAGCAGAAATTCTAGCCAGGACTCTCTTTCGCAAGTGAACACTGTTCCTTCTTCTCTTTTTAGCCTGACAATCATCCAGGAAACTGCTGGCCCTTCCCAGGAAGCCAAGGGCACGTTGTCATCAAGTTGTCCATGGCCGTCTTTCCCACAGCAGTTACAATAAACCACGGAATTCCAGCAGCGGCGTACCGTGCAGACAGCATCTCCAGTGCTCCTAAGGACTTTGCTGTCTATGTAAGTGATACCCCTGGGCTGTGGAGGTTCTGCGTGTAGCATTTGAGGTGGACGGTGGTAGCAGCTCCAAGAGCGCTGCGGCATGCAGTCCTTCCATGCCTTGGGGGAGAAAGAAGTTCCTCAGTGTTGCTCCATTTCCACAGCATTCCTTTTTGGTCCAGCATCGCGCAGCAAAGAAGGTTTCCCACTCTTGGGGCGAGTTGGTAGTTTGAGAGGCAGAGGGAAAGGGAAATGGCACAGTGGATGGTCCCAGACCACCTCTGCTTCCAGTCCCTGCGGGGCTCTGTGATCGTTGTCCGGCAGCGCATCCCATTGTTCTGTTTTCTCCACCCCTGCCTTCCTGTAGGGCCTGAAGGCAGAAGATGATGAGGAAGGAATTTTCCTGGGAGAGTTCACCTTTGTTCCAGGCCAGGCTCCCAGTCAGACCTTCCAACTGAAGGTACGTTGTCTAAGAGGGACGTGAAGCGTGGGAGAGGAGAACCAGGTTGGCTGGGCAGAAGCTTCCAAGCCAGAGGTGTATGAGGGCCTTCTGGCATTTCTTCTGCTGCCACTCCCTACCTGCGTATGCCCAGAGTGCCGTGCTGTTTTTGCTCCCATGTCGTTTTTAAGCTTGCGAGCTACTACAGCTTTTAGCACAGCTAAGCTTCAGCTGTGCTTGCAGCAGAAACCACTGTGACCAAGTGGCTTGCGATTGCACAGAAGTAGGCACCTCTCGATGTAGGCGATACTGTTGGTGTGCTACTTTCACACTGGGGATGTGTGGCTTTCCAAGGGTCTTGTTGTTGCCGGTAACAGGCAGCGTAAGGGAGGCCATTCTGCCTGGGTGACTTGTTAGAGAAGCTAATGAGTGTCACATCCCTCCATTTTTTGTGCATGCACACACACTCAAAGCAAGTGCAAAGAACTTGCCTGCGTATTTGCTGCAGCTTTTGGTAGCTGTTTCTTTCCTTAAAACTCATGTGGCCAAAGAGGCGGAGCAGGGTAAGAAATGTCTTGATTGTGCCACGGGAGCACATCAGCGTGTCAAAGAACTAGGAGGGCAGCCTGAAGTAAGATGTTGCGCGACTATGTCGCTCCCGCGTTGTCAGTGGTCAAAGAGAGGAAAACACATTTCATTTCTTTTTCTCGTTGCAGAACGAGCTCTCTGGGTTCATCAGTTACGTGAAGCTGCAAGTGCTGAGCAACTGGGGCCACCCGGAGTACACCTGTCTGTATCAGTTCAGGCTCCACGGCGATCCAGCCCGTGACGACGATGCCAGGAGAAAACTATCTGGCTAGGGGAAATTTAATTGGCTTGGGGAAATTTAATTGGCTTGGGGAAATCTATTTGGCTTGGGGAAATCAATCTGGCTTATCTCAAAATAAATTAAACAACAACAACAAAAAAATACCAAACTATACATTTCCCATGTTGAATCTCCTTTGTCCGTCGGAATAACTGTTAAGAGATCTCCCAGTCTTTATCTCGACCCACGTGCTTTTTCATCCCCTTTTCTCTTGCTCTCCGCCTAGGGAGGAAGAACAAGGGAGCGACTGGGTGGGAGCTGGCAGAGTGATCTCCACGTGCTGTTTTTTTTTTGATCCTCGTTGAACTACGGGTGGGAGTCAGCAGAACTAGTACCCACTTGGTCTTCCAGGGGGCAGAGCTTATCCTCTTTCAGACTGTAGTTGAGAGGGTCCATGAGGAGGCAATTGTGGAGGGCATGGGAGCCTAGGATGGCTGGGAATACTTTTAGGAAATTATTTTAGCGGGACAGGAGCTGACCGTCACCAAATCACGGAAGATGCGCCAACGGGCAAGGAGGCCAGTAAGGCTGAACGGAGAATTTTGACTGGAAGTCCGGGACAATAGAAAAGTTTATGGTATTTGGAAGAATGGGCAAGCTACTTACAACTTTTCCAAGTCCACATTGAAGCTGTGCAGGGAGAAAATTAGAAAAGCAAAAGCTCAGCTAGAACTGAACTTGGCCTCTTAGGGGAAGAACAACAGTAAATATTTCCAAAAATACGTCAACGGCAGGAGGAGGGCTATGGAGAATCTCCATCCCCTGTTGGATGATGCTGAGGGCAACACGGTGGCAAGGATCAGGATAAGGTTGAGAAACTTAATGCCTTCTTTCCCTCAGTCTTTAATAGCAAGACTCGTTACTTCCCGGTAACACAGCTCCTTGCGCTGGTAGACAGGGAGGGGGGACAGAATAGGCCTTGCATAATCCACAGTGAGATGGTTTTGGGCCTGTTCTGAAAGCTGGATGTTCAGAAGTCCATGGGCCCAGATGGACTGCACCCTACAGTGGGGAGTGAGTTGGCGGATGTGGTTGCCAAGCTGCGCTCCATCGTCCTTCAGCAGTCTGGACTAACTGGGGATGTCCCAGTGGAGTGGAGACTGGCAAACGTGACACCCATCTCTAAAAAGAGCTGAAAAGATGATCCCGGTAGCTACAAGACCTATGGTCTCACCTTGGTACCAGGGAAGGTCATGGAATGGACGATCTCGGGAGGTGTCACAGATCAGTTAACAGTAAGAGGCCGTTATGATGATGAGGCCCAATCAGCATGGGATTACGAATGGTAGATCCTGTCTGACAAACCCGATTTCATTCTATGAGAAGGTGCATCCCCCAGTGGTCTGTCCTAGGGCCGGTGCTCTTTAACATCATTATCAATGACATCTATGATGGAACTGAGTGCATCCTCAGCAGGTTTGCTGAGCAGTGTGGTTGAAACAATGGAAGGAAGGGGTGCCATTCAGAGGGACCTCAACTGACTTGAAAGGTGGGCCCGGGTGAATCTAGCGAGGTTCAGCACAGTCATGTGCAAGGTTTTGCACTTGGGCCGGTGGAATCCTAGGGATATATGCAGACTGGAAGGAGCAACCCTTGAGCGTAGCCGTGCAGAGAAGGACCTGGGGATCCTGGTAGAAACTGAACACGAGCCAGCAGCGTGCTCTTGCAGCGTGGAAAGCAAATGGTATCGTGGGCTCCATCAGAGGAGAGGTGGCCAGCAGGGACAGGGAGCTGATTGTCCCACTCTGCTCAGCCTTTGAGAGGACCTTGGGGTCCCAGTGGGTTAAAGGTTGGCCATGAGCCAGCAGTGTGCGCGTGCTGACAAGAAGGCCAGTGGGATCCTGGGTTGCATTAAAAAGAGCATGGCCAGCAGTTTGAGGGAGGTGGTCCTCCCCATCTTCTCTAGCCCTGGTGAGGCCGCATCTGGAGTACCGTGTCCCATTCGGGGCTCCTGGGCTCAACAAAGGCAGGCAACTTCTAGAGAGGGCATAGTGGAGGGCCATAAGGATGAGGAGGGGCGTGGAGCATCTCCCTTCTGAGGAAAGGCTGAGACAGCTGGGCCTGTTGGGCCTGGAAGGCTGAGAGGGGATCTGGTCAGTGCTCATGAACATCCAACAGGCAGCAGTCGAGTGGGTGGGGACAGGCTCTTTTCACAGCTGCCCAGTAACAGAATGAAGGGCCAATGGGCACGCACAGGAACGCTGGAAATGCCCTGCGAACAGGAGGCAACATTTCTTGAGTGCGAAAGTATCAGAGAAGTGGAGCAGGCTGCTCAGAGTGGGTGCAGAGTCCCCTTCTGTGGGATTCAAGGCCTGAACAACAGTTAACGCAACTCTGCCCGGACGATTTCCGGGGCAGCCCACCACAGGGAACCTGCTTTAGCGGGGCTGCGGCCTGGACAGTCGTTCAGAGCTCCGTTCCAAGCTGTCTGTCCCAGCCTGCGCTAATGCACGCAGTGTGGGAAATGAGGAGTTGGAAGTGCTGCTGCGCTTGAAAAGTGATGATCTTGTTGCTAAAGCTGTTGACCACGCCTTGGTTGAGTCTGTGGTCTTGAGGAATGTGGGCCTGGCAAAGAGCAAGGTCAGGACCCTGAAGTTCATAAGAGCAAACTTCAGGCTGTTTAAGGAATTGTTGGCCAAGATCTCCTTGGCTGAAAGGCCACGGAGAGAGGGTGGAGATCAGTGGTTCTGCGTCCAGTTGGTAACATGTCCAGGCTGGTAATGGGAAACCGGTTTTAAATAGAGAGAGGGAAGATTTGGGTTGGATAGCAGGGTGGGAAGTTCTTTTCAGAGAAAGCGGTGAGGTGCTGGAGGAGGCTGCCCAGAGATGTTGTGGATGCCCCATCCCCGGAGGTGATCAAGGCCAGGCTGGATGGGGCCCTGGACTACCTGGTCTAGTGTTAGATACGGGGGTTGGTAGCCGTGCATGCCGCAGGGGGGTTGGAGCCTGAGGACCTTTAGGTCCCTTCCAACCCAAGCCATGATTCTGTGATCCCCATGCTATTCCCCTGTGGGCTACTTTTAAATTTGCAGTGGCACACTTGACATCTTGTAGAGGGCAACAACATCTATTTATTGAAGTGCGTGGAAATTCCCACGAGCAGGAAGAACTACGTGCAGTTTCTGCCTGTTGGTGATTTCTGCAGGAACTGCCATTTGCAGTCCTTCACGTCTGCTTGAAACACTGGCTGACAGTAGGAAGACGGATACAGGAATGCATTGGAAAAGTCTGGGTACCTGGAGTGAGACATCTGATGTACAGAGCATCAAAAGTAGGAACCGAAAAAAGCGTCTTGTAGCTCCCAGCCTGTCCCCCCTCAGCAGGATCCTACCAAGCAGGGTGCTGGCAGGAGGTGTTCTGACCAAGTAGGATCTTTCCCTTGCAGGCAGGAGGTGCAGAATCTGTTCCTTGTCAGGCTGGGCTGTCCCTCAGAACATGGCGCCGCCTCCTCTGTGGTGACATCACTGACCACTGTGAAGTCACAAAGGGCCCTCAACACAGGGGCAGTTTGTCCCCACACCTTAGCCACTCTCGGAACTGACAGCATAGCTGTTGGAGAGGGTTTGGCTCACTCCTTAGCGAGCTGTTGGAGAGTGTTTGGCTCACTCCGTAGCGAGCTGCGATTTTCACTCTTTTGAGGTCCTGTGCTTCACTGAAATGGAGCAGCGAGGTGAAGGCGAGCGTGGGGACTGGTAAGGATATGGTTCCTTCACGAGTTTTAAGGAAAAATCTGCTGCTCCGTTGTTGTCTTCAGAGCTGCGCAGATACTGCCTGCGTTGTGGTTCATCACCACGCTTCTCCTCCTTTGTAGGCAACCTTTGGTTTGGGAAACAGTTTCCCTGGTGCTCTTCACCGTGGTTGTGGTGCCCTTCGGTGAGTCTCTGTAGAGCTCTGACTAGAGGATGCTTCTTTCGGAAGCCCCCAGTGGTTTGTTCTGCCCAGGGACAGGGGAGTGGGCAGCCCAAGGCAGAACGCCAAGTCTTTGTGCCGGCAATGTATTGAGAGCTTTGTGGAATTCCTGACAGGCGTTTACTGCATTGGAAACGCTGTTGAAGGGGTCAGGACGGCGGCTGGACTGACTCCAAGGTAAAAAACAAAACAGTCTCCCTTTGGCTAGACCGTTCTTGAGAGGAGCTCTGCCCCTTGTCCGTGACCACTTCTTACCCGAGTCACACTTCCATGGCACAGTGCCTGTGCTTCTCCCATTTCCCATTCTCCTCTCCCAGCTTTTCCTTCAAACCGCTACAGCTCCACGATCCCCCAGAGTTACCCAGGAAGCACCTTCTTGGTTGGGATCTCGTGGAGCTTGCCAACCAGCGTAGTCAAGTCTCAACTGAATCTTGGCTACCCCGTTGTCATGCGCAGCGAGGCTTGTTCGCTGCCTCACAGTCCCATGGCTTGTGAGAGGAGAGCCGTGTCCACTTCTCTCCATTACCTGCTGTCTCCAGGCTGGCGGTTAGTAATCTGGAAATGCTGAGCCGGGAAGAAGAGCAGAATAAGATCCAGCGGCAGCTTCATGTCCTGCAGTGGGGAGCAAGGGACATTACTGTGCGTGCTCTCCATGAGGCCTTCCGGAGAACTGAGCTCCCAGGCTTTACCGGCGAGGTAAGAGGACTGTCTGCCAGTGCTGCCTGCCTGTCATGGGGCTTCCCGACAGGAAAAAGCCTTTCCTTTCCTGCCACATCCATGTCCAGAGCACTGGAGTGAGCAGCCCCTCTCCATTCCCGTGCCAAATGTTCATAGTAGAGTTCTGGAGGTTCCCAGGCAACTTGCAGCCAAGTTTGCTTTGGCTGGCTTTGCAGGGAACCTGGGAGGCAACTCTTTTCCCCCTTCTTAATCCTTCTGACCAGCGCTCTCCTTTGTCTTCCTTCCCAGGCTGTTCAAGACATGATCAGTCAAGTACTGGAGAAGCTGGAAGAAAGCCCATTCCGGATGCCGAATTATGCCAGCAAGACTTCAGGTGCCATTAGACAGTAGAAACCAACAGACCGCAGAAGTTGATTCCAATGCACTTCTTGTCTGCTTTGACAGGATGGGCATTTGGGCAGTGGTGGGGTAGGGCGGGTGAGGAGTGAACAGCCGCTTTGTGCCCTGAGAGTGTGCTTGTAGAGAGAGTCTTCAGTGGTCTGGAGCACATCTGGAAAGCACTACTCCTACTTGGTGTTGTTTCTCAAGCGACTGCTCAGCTGGCTGTCAGTTTATGCTGCCTTTTAAAATAGTTGAGTGAGTCCCTGCGTTGTGCTGCAGAGGGAAATGGCAAGAGAGGAGGAGGGAACTATCACTGTTGAGGATGTATGACTGCTTAGAAGCTTTTTCAAGAGGACAGTGCAAGGGCAGCCGGCATCTCTGTGCAGCTGTTTATGTGCAAAGCAAGGTCAGCAGGCCTTGATTCCTCCTGGCCTTGCTTGACAATAGGGCCCGTGATTTGATTTGCAGGCGCTGCTATTGTTCGTTCCAAGACTTCTCCCTCCTGGACTGGAAGTGGGAAAGTCTTTTGGCAGTCGTTGCTGGTGACACCTTATATGAGGGCTCCTGAGATTACTCTTGAGGTATGAACACTGAGAAACGGGGGAAGAATGGTACGGGGTGGAGGAGACCAAAAGCCCTGCAGAGGATTGTCCTTACACTTGTCCTCACATCCCAGCTTGCCTTACCTAAGGTCTTCTTGCAAGGCCCTAGTCCCCTCTTGTGTATCGCTGCTGAGAATTTCTTCTGCCAGACTGCCCCCGGTCCTCCTTGTGCAAGCTCTCAGTGGACCCAGGTGGGCACAGAGGGCGTGCGCTGCAGGAGGGCCCCATGTTGTGTTTGCCAGCCTATCGTGTCACTGCTCCCAAGCTACGTAACAAATCGGAGTCCCGGCTGGTGCTGGTGCAAAGAAGTGGGAAGTGATGAGGGGGAGCGATTGCTTCCCCTTGCTGGATAGGCTCGTGCCAGCGAGCCCTTCTTTGTCCTGGCAGGTGCCCCTCAACCACTGCAGCCCCTCCTTGTTTTTGGCAAGTTGCTCCGCAAAAGAAGGGGCCTGAGAGCTTCTGCGAGTTGTGCACCCAGCTCACTGTCGTGCACTTATGAATGTGCTTCGGAGCAGAGCTGAAGGGCCAATACAACGCTAGAGCCTCTGATGCTGTAGCAGGAATTCTAGCCAGGACTCTCTTTCGCAAGTGAACACTGTTCCTTCTTCTCTTTTTAGCCTGACAATCATCCAGGAAACTGCTGGCCCTTCCCAGGAAGCCAAGGGCACGTTGTCATCAAGTTGTCCATGGCCGTCTTTCCCACAGCAGTTACAATAAACCACGGAATTCCAGCAGCGGCGTACCGTGCAGACAGCATCTCCAGTGCTCCTAAGGACTTTGCTGTCTATGTAAGTGATACCCCTGGGCTGTGGAGGTTCTGCGTGTAGCATTTGAGGTGGACGGTGGTAGCAGCTCCAAGAGCGCTGCGGCATGCAGTCCTTCCATGCCTTGGGGGAGAAAGAAGTTCCTCAGTGTTGCTCCATTTCCACAGCATTCCTTTTTGGTCCAGCATCGCGCAGCAAAGAAGGTTTCCCACTCTTGGGGCGAGTTGGTAGTTTGAGAGGCAGAGGGAAAGGGAAATGGCACAGTGGATGGTCCCAGACCACCTCTGCTTCCAGTCCCTGCGGGGCTCTGTGATCGTTGTCCGGCAGCGCATCCCATTGTTCTGTTTTCTCCACCCCTGCCTTCCTGTAGGGCCTGAAGGCAGAAGATGATGAGGAAGGAATTTTCCTGGGAGAGTTCACCTTTGTTCCAGGCCAGGCTCCCAGTCAGACCTTCCAACTGAAGGTACGTTGTCTAAGAGGGACGTGAAGCGTGGGAGAGGAGAACCAGGTTGGCTGGGCAGAAGCTTCCAAGCCAGAGGTGTATGAGGGCCTTCTGGCATTTCTTCTGCTGCCACTCCCTACCTGCGTATGCCCAGAGTGCCGTGCTGTTTTTGCTCCCATGTCGTTTTTAAGCTTGCGAGCTACTACAGCTTTTAGCACAGCTAAGCTTCAGCTGTGCTTGCAGCAGAAACCACTGTGACCAAGTGGCTTGCGATTGCACAGAAGTAGGCACCTCTCGATGTAGGCGATACTGTTGGTGTGCTACTTTCACACTGGGGATGTGTGGCTTTCCAAGGGTCTTGTTGTTGCCGGTAACAGGCAGCGTAAGGGAGGCCATTCTGCCTGGGTGACTTGTTAGAGAAGCTAATGAGTGTCACATCCCTCCATTTTTTGTGCATGCACACACACTCAAAGCAAGTGCAAAGAACTTGCCTGCGTATTTGCTGCAGCTTTTGGTAGCTGTTTCTTTCCTTAAAACTCATGTGGCCAAAGAGGCGGAGCAGGGTAAGAAATGTCTTGATTGTGCCACGGGAGCACATCAGCGTGTCAAAGAACTAGGAGGGCAGCCTGAAGTAAGATGTTGCGCGACTATGTCGCTCCCGCGTTGTCAGTGGTCAAAGAGAGGAAAACACATTTCATTTCTTTTTCTCGTTGCAGAACGAGCTCTCTGGGTTCATCAGTTACGTGAAGCTGCAAGTGCTGAGCAACTGGGGCCACCCGGAGTACACCTGTCTGTATCAGTTCAGGCTCCACGGCGATCCAGCCCGTGACGACGATGCCAGGAGAAAACTATCTGGCTAGGGGAAATTTAATTGGCTTGGGGAAATTTAATTGGCTTGGGGAAATCTATTTGGCTTGGGGAAATCAATCTGGCTTATCTCAAAATAAATTAAACAACAACAACAAAAAAATACCAAACTATACATTTCCCATGTTGAATCTCCTTTGTCCGTCGGAATAACTGTTAAGAGATCTCCCAGTCTTTATCTCGACCCACGTGCTTTTTCATCCCCTTTTCTCTTGCTCTCCGCCTAGGGAGGAAGAACAAGGGAGCGACTGGGTGGGAGCTGGCAGAGTGATCTCCACGTGCTGTTTTTTTTTTGATCCTCGTTGAACTACGGGTGGGAGTCAGCAGAACTAGTACCCACTTGGTCTTCCAGGGGGCAGAGCTTATCCTCTTTCAGACTGTAGTTGAGAGGGTCCATGAGGAGGCAATTGTGGAGGGCATGGGAGCCTAGGATGGCTGGGAATACTTTTAGGAAATTATTTTAGCGGGACAGGAGCTGACCTTCACCAAATCACGGAAGATGCGCCAACGGGCAAGGAGGCCAGTAAGGCTGAACGGAGAATTTTGACTGGAAGTCCGGGACAATAGAAAAGTTTATGGTATTTGGAAGAATGGGCAAGCTACTTACAACTTTTCCAAGTCCACATTGAAGCTGTGCAGGGAGAAAATTAGAAAAGCAAAAGCTCAGCTAGAACTGAACTTGGCCTCTTAGGGGAAGAACAACAGTAAATATTTCCAAAAATACGTCAACGGCAGGAGGAGGGCTATGGAGAATCTCCATCCCCTGTTGGATGATGCTGAGGGCATCACGGTGGCAAGGATCAGGATAAGGTTGAGAAACTTAATGCCTTCTTTCCCTCAGTCTTTAATAGCAAGACTCGTTACTTCCCGGTAACACAGCTCCTTGCGCTGGTAGACAGGGAGGGGGGACAGAATAGGCCTTGCATAATCCACAGTGAGATGGTTTTGGGCCTGTTCTGAAAGCTGGATGTTCAGAAGTCCATGGGCCCAGATGGACTGCACCCTACAGTGGGGAGTGAGTTGGCAGATGTGGTTGCCAAGCTGCGCTCCATCGTCCTTCAGCAGTCTGGACTAACTGGGGATGTCCCAGTGGAGTGGAGACTGGCAAACGTGACACCCATCTCTAAAAAGAGCTGAAAAGATGATCCCGGTAGCTACAAGACCTATGGTCTCACCTTGGTACCAGGGAAGGTCATGGAATGGACGATCTCGGGAGGTGTCACAGATCAGTTAACAGTAAGAGGCCGTTATGATGATGAGGCCCAATCAGCATGGGATTACGAATGGTAGATCCTGTCTGACAAACCCAATTTCATTCTATGAGAAGGTGCATCCCCCAGTGGTCTGTCCTAGGGCCGGTGCTCTTTAACATCATTATCAATGACATCTATGATGGAACTGAGTGCATCCTCAGCAGGTTTGCTGAGCAGTGTGGTTGAAACAATGGAAGGAAGGGGTGCCATTCAGAGGGACCTCAACTGACTTGAAAGGTGGGCCCGGGTGAATCTAGCGAGGTTCAGCACAGTCATGTGCAAGGTTTTGCACTTGGGCCGGTGGAATCCTAGGGATATATGCAGACTGGAAGGAGCAACCCTTGAGCGTAGCCGTGCAGAGAAGGACCTGGGGATCCTGGTAGAAACTGAACACGAGCCAGCAGCGTGCTCTTGCAGCGTGGAAAGCAAATGGTATCGTGGGCTCCATCAGAGGAGAGGTGGCCAGCAGGGACAGGGAGCTGATTGTCCCACTCTGCTCAGCCTTTGAGAGGACCTTGGGGTCCCGGTGGGTTAAAGGTTGGCCATGAGCCAGCAGTGTGCGCGTGCTGACAAGAAGGCCAGTGGGATCCTGGGTTGCATTAAAAAGAGCATGGCCAGCAGTTTGAGGGAGGTGGTCCTCCCCATCTTCTCTAGCCCTGGTGAGGCTGCATCTGGAGTACCGTGTCCCATTCGGGGCTCCTGGGCTCAACAAAGGCAGGCAACTTTTAGAGAGGGCATAGTGGAGGGCCATAAGGATGAGGAGGGGCGTGGAGCATCTCCCTTCTGAGGAAAGGCTGAGACAGCTGGGCCTGTTGGGCCTGGAAGGCTGAGAGGGGATGAGGAGGAGGAGGAGAGCCGTTGTCCTCCTCCTGGCAGTGCTGATAGGCCATGATGTTCACATAGTTCTATAAACCCAGTTATTTTTTATCTAGAGGCAGAGCCACTCTAGTTATGATAATACTATTTTTTACTGATATCGTGTTAATGTGAATTAATAGTCTTCTTTTTAAGGTCAGAACTAAGGTTGGCCTCTCTTACTTGTTTATGACAGTACCTACTGGTAACTGGAGCAGCTATATTCATGGAAGAACTTCCTTTTTACTTTTTTTTTTTTTTACTTTTTTTCCTTGCAACTCACGTATTTGAACCTCTAAGATCTAAGATGTTTCATCCCATTTCTTCATACGTTTTCCTTGGTAATGCAGGTATTAAACCACAGGGTGGCTTGTGGTTTGTACTTATTATATCCTCTCTCTCAAGCTGAGAAACACTAACTTTTAATAACTGAAATCCTGGCCTGGAAATAGAGAGAAAGATATTATTCAAGAGTTGTGAGGACATCTTGCAAAAATTTCTCCACTTCTGACACTGAGGCCCATAGGGAAGAGGAATGTTTCCTCATATTGTTGAATTGGCCAGCCAATTCATTCATTGTTGTTTTTCTTCCATCTTTCTTTAGCTTTTCCAGGTCATTACTGCCAGTGAGCTAGTACACGATGTTGGTGCATTCCATACCAACTTCCTCCACATATGCACTTGACATCATTAGGGTCTTGGGAAAAATGCATATTATCCTGGTCCGCATGCATTATCTTCATCATCGTTTATTCCCTCTGGTACTGAATACCTTTCTCTATAGTGGCCTACTTGCCTGGGTGATCTTCTTTGAAGGGGATACATTTCCTTCATGTCTGATACCTCTAGAGAATGAAGGCTTGTGTCCCCTTTGTCAATGCTCCTTCCCTCAAAAGGTATCCCACTTTCCTTGCTTCCACTAAATCCAAGCTACTTGCCTCACTATTCTAGCATTAGAGAAGCCAGGTGGCAATGTGCTCATCTGAACCACTGTTGAAATCCTTTTGCATAACTCATGACTCACCACGTTAGAGGTTGGATGGTCATTGCCTCTATGAGGTCTGACTTTACCTTCTTCGGTTCTTCTGATGGCTGTGCTTCATCCTCATCTTCAGTCTCATCCTTACCCTCATACTTGCACTCATCTTCATCTTCTTCTCCTTAGGAGGATTTTGTTATGAAACAAGCTGACTTTCATAGCCATTTTCTTTTGTCTTTATGTACTACTTTATGTAGAGGAGTAACAGACATTGGCACAGGCTGTTTTTCTGGTTGAACTGCAGGGGCTGTCACAGGGACTGAAGAAGCAACAGGGCCCACTTCTTGGGCCCTGGACCAAGAAGGGGTTGGACTTACTGTAGTACATGTTGCACGGACTGGATTGACTACAGGGCTTGTCACAAGGGTTGGATCAATTACAGGGCTTATCACTGGGGTTAGAGCAACATCAGGGCCTGCTGCACTGTCATCACACACAGAGATCTCTGCCCCTCGAGGGTGCTGAATAGCGATGAAAATGGCTCAATAGGTATGGACCAGGCACTGGCATGCTGCAGTGATTTGAGTCTCTCTAGACTTGCCAGGGCAAAAGCAGACCTTTTCCAAATATTTCACTGGTTTCTCAGGATTCAGCAGTTAATGAGGAAGGTCCAAATCATTGCAGGTGCCCACTGTCTACATGCCTGCCCATACCATCACACTGTCTTTGCCACTCCTAACTATTCTGCCTTCAGGCAGATCCCTGCGTTATCACTGCTTAAATAGTTCTTTAACCTTAAATGAAAAATGAAACACATTCAGAAACATAGTAATAGGAACGTGATGGTTTGAACACCTGAAGGATATTCAAAATTCTCAAGAGCTATTGTAACTAGGCTGGAGGATAAGTGGAAGATGAAGGAGAAAGGTGAAGAAATGGTGGAAAGCATCCCTTTTATATCTCCCATAGCCTGGCTTCCCAAGGATACAAAGTAAGGAGTGTAATTATTAATAATTTCCAAGAGATTGTTCCTAAAGTACAAAGATGATTACAGTGATGAGTACAAATACAAATATTAGTCTCCTGAGCAGTAATTTTATCATATAATGAACTACAGTTACGTAGTACATAAATATAGTTCTAAGAAAAAAATTGAAAGATCTCAAAAAATAACTAAAAATTTAACCTTGTGACCAGCTTACAGCAATTTTGTTTTAATACACTCTATTAAGATCTGCTTTTTGTTCCCCATGCTGGGAACTAAAAGGACTGTACTGGTTTAACCTGGCAGGTAGCTATGCACCACACAGGCATTCATTCACTCCCTTAGGATGAGGGAGGAAACTGGAGGGAAAATAAATAAATAAATAAATAAATAAATAAAAAGGTAGAAATCATGGGTTGAGCTCATAACTATTTACTAACATAGAAAAGGAAAAATAATAGTAATTATACACACATATATATACATATATGTATCTTTACAAAATAAGTGATGTACCACACAATCACTCATTTTGTCCCTGAAAAGTGACAGGTGCCCAATAGTCAGTTTCTTCAGTTTTTAAGTTTTGCATGATTTTGTATGGTATAGAATAACCGTTTGGCCAGTTTAGGTCAGCTGTTTTGTTTCTGTCCCCTTCCAGCTTGTTGTGCACCCACAGCTCATTCACTGTCAGCACAGTACAAAAAACTGAAATGTCCTTGGTTCTATGGAGCACTCTCAGGCAACAACTGAAACATCTATGTGTTATTGATATTGTTTTTCTCCTACAGCCAAAGTACATAATCATACCAGCCACTGTGATAAAAGTCAACACCAGTGGAAACCAGGATAAGTTAAAAGACAAGACCAAATACTACTGAGTTTATGGGAATTCTGTCATTTTAATGGATAAGGTTGTGCAGAAAATGTTATATGAAAGTATTAAATAATTTTTTAAAGTATTTATTATTATTATATATATATATTTGCATAGCATAGGAAATCTTGACTGCTATTAAAGTTAGGTGGATTCTATGATTCTATAGTGATAGGACTACAGGGAATGGTTTCAAGCTGTGGCAGGTGAGATTCAGTCTGGACATTAGGAAATAATACTTCTCAGAAAGGGTGGTCAGGCAGTGGATTGGACTGCCCATGGAGGTGGTGTAGTCACTGACCCTGGGGGTGTTCAAGGAATGACTGGATGTTGTGTTGAGGGACATGGTTTAGTGGGAAATATTGGTAATAGGTAAATGGTTGGACTGGATGATCTTTTAGGTCTTTTCCAACCTTGGTGATTCTATGATTTCATGATTCTATACTAGTCTTCTGGAGAAGATCCTAGATGCCTGTCACAGTCTAATATTTTCTGTAGAACTTCTTTGCTTCTAGGTAATAACTTTAATATCTTCACCTCACAAACCCAGTAAAGTTAATGGCTTTCAAGTACTTGCACCATGGACAACAATAATGTCCAGAAGTTTTGTACTGCCACCTGATTAGAAGGCAACTCGAAGTGCACTAGATGCAAACAGTGTAAGACCCATAGTCTCCATTCTTAACCAAATCTATTCTTGGCCAGAGAAAATGTGTACTATCTACAGAAAGAAACTTACGTGTAAGATACTGGAAAGAAATGCCAAATAGGAATATGTGACAAAAAGTTAAGAAATTTCAGTTGTTATCTGTAAATCGAGTAGCAGAGTGGCAGGAATGGTGGCTCAAGTCATCCTCACTATGAGTCACTGTCAAACATGGTTTCCCCAGTGACCAGTGTAGATTTGAGAGCAGGTGCTGCTTTTGCTCCTGTCATTGGGAACGTTAAAGCAAGAACTGTTTCAGAGAAAGATGGGGTATAATTTCTGACAATGAAGGGGAAGAGAAAAAACTGAAAGTTATTGCACAGAAAGACTGTAGTGGCTTTCTGGACTGTGTTCAAATAATTCTGCCTAATTTTACTTTGTACTTTATGGAACATGTGTATCCAACCCGGCTTGAAAATAGGGACCATCTCACCACTGGGAATATGTATTTCTAGGTTTAATTTCTCATAACCTGTATTGAAATAAACCAGCATGTTTCTGTTTCTGGAACTGCACTTTCCTTTCACTGTTAGAAAGTCTGATGTGTGACATTTCCAAAGAGATTTTGTTTGGATTGTCTCCAATGGAGAGATGAGTACTACTGAAGAGCAGTGGGAAATAATCTGAGAAATGACTGCAAAGCTTGCAACTGAAATTCATCTCAGCTAAATCTAAACATGGAGGAGGGTTACAGAGGTCAAATGTAGTTATGTAGTATGTAAAGAGTAGAATGAGCAAATAATTGAAAAGCTTTTGAAAAATATATAAACAGTCTGGTAAAAAGACAGATTGAGGAGGGTTTATACAAATAAGCAGAAGAAAGTTAAAAGGATAATTAGAGGAGCAAAGAAATAATATTGAATGTCAAGTTGCATGGAATATTTCAATTAAGGGCTTTTCGACTCTATCTGTAATAGAGATATAAGTTCAAAGGTTAAATTGTCCCATTAAAAACAATGATAAAGGACTGAAGACATAACAAAAGGAAATGGCGATTTTCTAAATATTATTTAGCTCCTGTTATTACAGCTGAAGAAGATAGAAAACTGCTTGGGAGAGAAAATGTGTATCTTGTAAAGATAGATCAGTTCCTAATAAGGTGCAGGTAAAATAGGAAGTAAATGGAGTCATTTGATGGCAAAAGTACATTTCCTTAGTGTCACACAAGGTGGTGTAAATGAAATATAGGAAATACATTCTAATTGGCTTTAAACTAAGGACATTCTAGTGTGATATCAACAATTTTTGCATATAACCTTTATTCCAGTTCTCATTAGCACTGGGGTAACACAAACCCCTTTATAATCACTTTCCTCAGTGCAGCTGATCTAATGAGCTTTTATAAAATGAAGTAATAGAAATTATTGAGGTTAGTGGTAGATTAATGCACCAAGATATACTACTGAAATCCAGGGCAGGAAGTGTCAGATAGAAGAGCAGAACTTGTCCAACCTTGTAGTAAAAAAACTGGAAATAAATGTGGAGAAAGTCTTAGAAGATTCTTGCAAAATACACAGAAATGTATTTCCTCGGATCTGATAACAGCACTGCAATGAAATATTTAAGCTTTGAGCTGGAAAAGTATCACAGCATATAAATGAATACACTAACCAGCTCAATTTATGAACTGAGCTTCAGGTAGAATACATATTCAGAAGATCCAAAAATGTTCATATGGCATAAGTTTTAAAATAACAATGCAGAACAAAAGCAGAATACACATTGTAATGAGATGAACTAGAATATTTCTAAAACAGAAAGGAGTACTATACAATGATTCCTGTCATTAAATGCTTTGAAAAATAGAAGTTCAGCACCATTTCTTTCCAGAACTTCATGTTCAGTATTTACTTAAAAGTATGTGGACTTTTAAAAGTGTACAGCAGCCAGCAAATCCTATCAGAACTCTGGGAATTGAGAGTTTCTGAGGGTTCTGAATATCTGGCAATTTTAATGCATCATCTTTCATAACACCATTTTAACAGAGAACAATCAGATTTGTGCTGCCTTCTGCAGACTTCGTTCAGCATTTTCACTTTAATTACTTACATGCAAGATTGGCTTGATCAGCCTCCTGTCTGATATATCCCATCACCTATTCTGATCTTAACATCAGTGTAAGCTCTGAGCTAACCCATGGGTGGGAGGAGTGTTTTGAATACACCATGGAAAGTGGAAAGCTAGAAACATGTCCAGAAATCAAACTTTGCATAGTTATAGTAGTCTAGACAGCTGAAATAGCTGATAATGCTGTGAAACTGAAGAATATTTGCAGTGCTTATCATATCATAGAGTCTGTGGAAAAATATTTCATTAATGGAATTATATTGCCCATGCACAACCTGAACAATCAGTTCTGACTTGCTCCAGAAGCAGTCTCTAACCACAGCAACAAAACTGCTGCTTTCTCCATCGTCAAAGAATGTGCAGGTTAATGGATTCTTGCTAGGGATTGTTTGCACTTTCAGGAATACATGGTCCTTGCCCTTTGAAAGGCAATATGCAGATTCTCTGCCTAACTGCAGCTTTGTGCATCCTGCCATCATCTGCACATCTGTAGGAAAGTATACCTGCTTTATTATAAGACATGATTGTTATATCTCTTTAAAATCTCTCATCAGGTTTCTCACATCACCTCTGAATATAAGAGCTGAACTGCTAGGCTGTTCTAATGAATTGGAAGTATATTATGCCATTCTTCTGCTTGGTACTTTCAAAGCACATGATTTACTATAAAACATCACTATTTTCTAAAACTCTTACTAATGTGAGCCCTGGTTCCATTCTTGAATCTCATTTTGATAGATATCTACACAGCATGTATCTCCTTTTATTTAAATACTATACTGCCACCTCTTTGAAAGATAAATGCTTTCTGCAATGTTTGCTTCAAATTTAAGGTGAGTCTAAATTGTGTCACAGTGTATATTTTAATGTCTTTATGTTGTTTAAAATTAAAAATGCCCTTACAGAGTGAGAGGAAAGATACTAATAGCTTGTTATTTTTGCCATGGTAGCATTCAGCTTTATTATTTCGATTCTTTAGGAGCTAATAGAAAATATAATCATCAATAATAAAAAATAAATAAATAAATAAAAAAAATCTGTGTTTCAACCAAATTGTCAATGTGAACAATATATGCTAAAAGGTAAGGCTTGAGTCTTAAATCAGATGAAAGCATGAATCTGCTTTTATCATAAAAGGAGGGGGAAAAAAAGCCCTTGAATTATTTTCTTTTTTTCTGTGCTACATATCTAAAGCCATTACTGCCAACCCATCAAATGAAAACTGCTTCTTCTAGAAGCTAAAATTGTGAACACTACAAGTCATGTTGCAGTTGACATGAAAACAACCGTTGCTGGCATATCTTGTATTTTTACAGCTGACTATTCTCTCCCTGACATTTTTAGTAAAGTTGAGCAATATCCAGATTCCAGCCTTGATACCAGTCGGCACAGCAACATTCATCTTAAGATGACATCTGTTGAGAATTTTTCAATAACTTAATGGTTATAAAGCATGTGAGCAGGGGGATAATAGAGGGATTATGACATAAAAATGCTAAAGCCCTTGTGGGGGAACTGCTGCACATAAAGTTTTGATTTGGTAATTCAAACTAATGCAGTTTGTAGTCCTCTAGAGAGAGGGCAATAATGGTGCACAATATGCTCTTAAACACTGATGCATAACACATTGTGCTAGAGCCAAAAGGCACTGTACAATATCATTATGGCGCAGGGAGAAGTGGCAACTTTGGGAGATGCTTTCATAAAGATCTGAATACACAGGTAACAAACAAAGCTATTCCTCTCCTTTCTATGCCCCTTAATGTATTCTTTTGTGTATGATAGGAAAATGTGACATATATTGTTAATACGGTACAGTAGTAAAGATAAAAGTACAAATATATATATATATATTTAGAGAAGATTAAAATGTAGGACTGCTTTCCTTTGAAATCTGGTTAAATAATGATTCTAAGCATTCAGACAAAGCTAGAAAACAGTTAACATTAAAGGTACTTGTACTTATAATTGGCCCAGATTTAGTATTACTAGTATTTCACTGAGAATAAAAAGCATGCAAGACAAAATTCTTAAAATGGGATGTATAAGATGTGCACATATTTTGTACAATGTAGAAAGGATGAACATTTTTATTTTTGCCTTTGACCTATTTTATTATAGTTGCAGTTGTATTATTTAATTTAGATTTCATGTGCTGCTGGATGTAATGTGAAACATAAGACTTAAATGAGAGCACAATTTTTTGATTACTTCTCCAGGACTTCTGGCAGTTTGAATTTAAGGTGACAAAACTAATATGCTTGAATGATAAATTGTCTGTACCAGCACAAAGGAGAGGAGTAAATAAAAACTCTACCACATTAGCTGATTTTATAGAAAATACATGTTTATAAGTACCTGTCAAGTTTGTTCAACTCCGTTACTGTAAATATAGTGATACTTTTGAGATTTCCATATCTGACTCAAATGTTTAAGAAAATGATCTTGTCATTACCTTCTAAGACTTTACCTTCTGAGAAATCCTGTAAGACAAATTAGAACTTCCATGATTTATCGTAAGTGGCATTTCATCTCACTTTACTATCATCGTCTGAAAATCAGTTTTCTATTACAAATGGATCAATGAGTCATGCCAAACTTAATGGCTCCAACAGGTGCAGAAAAGGACAACTAACTCCATTCCAAAGTACTTGTGCAATATGGCCGGTTGAATCAGCCCTATGGGAGCCTTTTCAGATATTTAGGGTGAACTTCCAGGCTTCTTATTTCTGCTCCAGAAAACTGTGGTTCTCCTGTAAGTCCTGAGACACAACTGCCAGCCCTGTATCAAGAAGATAGCAACAAGCTGTTGCTGCTCCTTCTTACCCTCAGTGTGAGTCTGTAGGCCCTCTGCGAAAAAGTCTGTCCTCATCCAGAATCAGGCTCTGAAACCTTACCTCCCTTTAATTCCTAAATCTAGTGCTACAGTGTTTGGTAGGGGTCACTGGGCTTGCTCCAGGTAGTGCCTTTCACTTCACCATGATTTCCCAGATCTCAGATGCAGATGTATTTTCTCCTCTTTTAGAGTGTTCTTGATCCATACAAGTCTGTGAAAGCGTGCATGAAGACATACGTTATGTCTTGACATGTTCAAGAAATTTGCATTTTGTGCACAGCACTTGTGTAAACAGAAGGTTCTGTTAAAGGTCTCAGATCTTCTCAGAGAAGAGTTATTCATGCAAAATGTGATGGAACTTACTTAATTTAAATTTATGATTTTATGGTGTCTTAGAGAACAGAGTGGCCAGGATATCCCCTTTTCCCCTTTAACCTGTCATTCAGGTACACACTGGCATTTTTTTCTCACACATTGCTGGTGACAGAAACATGTTTTAAGGCTCCTTTTCTTTGTATCTTTTCCATTATGAATCTGAAACAAAGTTTTATTAAAGCATTTATTGATCTTCCAATTTAAAGTCAAGATCTCAGATTAAGCTGTTGCTTGGGAATTTTCTCAACTGTGCTGTTTCTAAGTTTAATCATGCCTGCAGGAGCAAGACGTGAGTAGAGAGGCAGTGGTTGGATACCCAGAAATTGTGTTTCTCAAAAACTGAGTAACTGCTTGTTAAGATCTCAGCACAAACAGGGCTTTGGTTCTCCCCAGTACACTCTCTATGATAGTCTGTCTTGGATCAGGTACTGCCAATTGTTACATGATGAACTCTTAGACTTTGTTCTCATCTGGATCAGAATGGTACAAGTACATTTCTTTGATTAAGCATTGATATTTTTGGTTATGAGCTATGGTATTAGAGACATTTCTCATTTTCTGCTTCTGCTATCTTAAAACATCTGGAGAACTGTAGGAATATAACATGTTCAAAGTCTTTGAAAAATAGACAGTATTTCCTCATCCATGCCTGGCTCAAAGATAGTGAAAGTACAGTTTCATTACCACTGCTCCTTCTCCTTCATGACCCAAAGCCAAACATCAGTGATTGCACTCCTCCTCTAGGCTGTGCTCCATTTAAAGCATGCCATTTATGTAAACAATAAGTTGAGGCAGTATTCACTTTACCCCAGGTCACTCAGGAGGATAAGTGATTTTGCCCCAAAAGAAGAGCTTCCCCTTTTCCAATTTTCCCAGCCTTCAGCTTCTAGGACAACTATTTGATGTGATACTTGAGATATATGCTACCTCTAAAAACAAAATATGACACAAGTTTTGATCTTAAAAAAAATATTTTGTGACACATCTACTGACAGAAAGGCTAAAAAATCTGCTCCATGCTTAAAACATAATAGGGGAAATTACATGGAATATATGTAAATCTTTTTATGTTTTCTTTATATACAGTATCATAATCCCTAGAATGAGAATCTGCTGCATTGTTCCATTGCCAAAGTGATGTCTACAAATGAGGGCTCAGGGAATTGCTGCAGGCTTTCTGACGAACTGAGCCAACAAGCCACTGTGGACACAAGCCTGAGTTTATGAATGAAGAAAGAAGATTATTTACACATGCAAAGATATTTGTGTCTCTTCCCTTTCAGATTTCCAGAAAACCCTCTTTTAATTTGAAATAATTGGAAACAAAATTTCATGTTCCAAGTCCTCTCCATCTCTCTCAGTTACATTATTTGTCCTGACAGAAAATACTATTCTTCTTTAATGCTGTCCTTCAATAATTAATTAATACAATAACTTGAATAATCACTTTTTCTCCATCTTTTAAACAATTATAAAATACATAAAAGCATTCTTGCAGACAAATTACTTGTGGAACTATCTATCAGTGCAACATACGGTTAAAATTTTGTACAAATAAATATATTCTACATGTTATTCTTTTCAAAGAATGTTTGATCTAATAGCTTCTAAAGACAGAATCTTGTTTGATTTCCTTGTTGTTTAATACCTAAATGAACAGTCTGAAAAAGACTGAAGATGTATGTATTTGCTTAGCTACTTAGCATTAGAGGACTCAGTATTTTGTGAATTTTAGAACAAGACTCTTTTCAAAGGATGAAACGTTTGTGTTTTTTCTTGCATAGTTGCCTCCCTGCTTGAAAATATTAAATGGCTGTAAAGTTTTAAGAATGTTATATTAATGTTAAATATTTTGAACCTTTTGTTGTTGTTGTTGTTGGGAAATGAATAAGTTCAGTATACTCACACTTTCAAAATAGAGCCACTCAGTGATTTCTGGCATATCTAGTATGCACTAGTGAGATATGATGACTTGAATCAAAGACGAAACCAACAAAGAATGAAAAATAAGACTTCTTTTCTCCCTGGACCCCTCCTGTCTATGCACAGCCATCTCACGTACTGGGACTTGAAGTCTGTGTATCACACATTGCACTCCTTATCTTTCCTTGTGGACTGGGATAATACATATTTAGATGCTTCGATACCAGCCCAGAGGAGAAAACTTCCCTGAATATATTTCTATAATTGTTTGCATACATGAGGTCATGGAATCTACAGATTTGGGAAATGATTATTTAATGCACAGTAGCCAGAAAAGCTAGTGAATTTTCAAGGTCATGGCTGCTAAATTATTTTCTTGTACATCATGAATATTATTTAGCTGTTTCTGAAAGAAGAATAAGAGATTAAAAAAAAAAAAAAAAAAAAAAAAAAAAAAAAAAAAAAAAGGTTATTGAATTTTTACAACACTTTCATGGTGTTTTTTGGAATTAACTGCTATCTAAATTCTAGACTCATTCCAGTCAATCAAAATGCAGAATTCCTTTTCAGAAATGCTTATTTTATTCTATGAGAAAGAAATCATCTGTTACCAGCAGTTGTGCTTTTCTATTCCACTGTCTGAGGTGAATCCAAGACTGGTTACTGTTTGAACATAATTGTGAAGTGTGCAAATAACTTTTTTTAAAGGCAGTATTGTATGTATATATATATATATATATTCATGTTATATTTAAGGGTTTATAAATGAGACGGTATATTAAGAAAAGAGTGTCATTAAAATTCTGCAATGGAAAATGTCCCCCAAGTCAGAAGGCAGGACCTACTCTATCAAGTTTATAATTAAGCAATAATCCCAAGAAACCCAGTCATTACCAGCATTTAATGACTACTTTGTTGGTTAACAGCTCAACGTGAAGTTGAGGATTGTTAACACTCTATCAAACTTCTTGTTAAGTGTGCTAAGTTTTATTTAAATACACTTGGATTGCAGCTGGAAAGCTGTGGGGGGAATCAGGAGTTCCCAAGTGGCTAATGACCAATTTTTTTCCAACATTCAGAACACAAGGCACATTCCTTTATGTTTATATAATAGCTGTTAACTACAGATGGCTGGTGCCACCCGATTTTGGTACTTTGTGTGACACAGTGCTGACCTTAGCCATCTACTTTATCTGCAGCTAGTTGATGTCCTTTGTTGCCGAGCTTTTGTGGAATAACAAAAGTTTATCGTAGAGCCTTTAGGAGAATTTAGCCAAGAAGATATAATAATTACCATAGAAATCAATAGCCATATGTAGTGTAGAAGCACATTTCCAAAAGCTATGACAATCTCTGCTAAAGTCAAAGGAAGAAAAGAGCTGCAATGAACATCACTTCTGAAAACTGCAGAAATGTCATGCAGTTTCCTCGGACTGTATGAATCAAGAGGCTATATGTTACATAAAGTTTCACCTAATCTCCCACTGGCAGTAATCAACACAAATGTTCTTTTAATCAGGATCAGATTTATTCTGATGGGTCAGAAAGGAAACTTTTTACTGCATTGGGTGGAATGACTGGAAATTAATCTTACCAAGCCTACAGAACTAATTCAGTGCAGGAGCATTAGTTGAAAAGCAAAGTCATACTTCTGAATTAATCACAATTTTTCTTCTGAACTGCCTGTGAAATACAGCCATTTCCCATTGTTTGGTACCACAGAGGAGATGGTTTACAACAGCTTCCCAGACAGGTAGCAATGGAAGAAGCCTTAAATCAGTAGCATGAACTAGACTTTCTGAAAAGCTGCAAGGAGAGGGAGAGAAGATAACTGGAACAATGTCCTGTATGGGTTTGTTGACTTTGTTGAAATATCTACAACAGTGGTGGAGTCAGACAAATTCCTTTTAATAAACTCAATAACTTATTATCAAAAGGATCTATTTCTTTGTCACGTCTGTCAGAGTAATCCGGAATTCATTATCATATTAATGTCCTGACTGGGCTCCTCTGGACCTCTGAGTTTTGTTTGTTGAAGAGCTTCCTGGGGCGTTTGGAGAAACAAAGAGCGCTCTCTGGAACATGAGGCATTCAGCGCAGCGTACAGATGGGCCCAGGCTCTTTGTTCCTCTCTGCCTGGGAGGCTGTTATGGGAAGCAGCCAACCTGCAGTCTGTCACCGTGAACATTGTCAAGTCATTGTGTACTTTTAATTGTTACTATGTACATGGAATCTGAAAGGTCGCTCTGGATATATAGTACAAGTGCAGGGAGCCCTCTGCCAGACCAAACAGCTGTCCTGTGGTGTTCCCATATTCAGCTCCAGTCACCTTTCCCTCATTGAAGGATCCTTCTGACAGAGCAATTAAAACATACGATTTATTTACTAAACAGTCAATAAGTAAATCTTAGAAATGCTCTCTTTCACCAAATCACTGTTTCCCATGTGGCTGCCTTAACAGGTCCTTTTATATTTAAGCAATTATTTCTGCCCCAATGATACTACAGAGCTGGCAAGATTAATTAAAGAGCCAACAGCAAAGTACAATAACAACCTCAAAATACAATCAAAGAGGTCAAACTGTATACCAAATTCTGCTCATAGACATTTACAGATAAAATAAAACCCCCAAGGTTTGGCTAGCTTGCAAGAGATGAACTACATTCTTTTCTTTGCCGAAGATACATGAATATTTCTTTAGAAGACTTTGTGTAGTTTTTCATTTTTATCTGCAGTATAAAAGAATCAGTCTTAAAGGAAAACTTAATTGTATATGGTGTGAATAATCCTTGGCTGTAGAAGCACTACTCACCAGGGAGTCTACAAGCCATGTTCAGTCTAGATATGCTAATATTTGTTTTCCCATTTTACTTTTTAGCCTTTATTTAGAGAAATAGGAATGCTTATTAACCACAAGTTAGCACTAAAATGATGGGAGTTCTAAATCTTTCCTAACTAAATACATCTTAGCAATATTGTTCAGTAAGCGAATTCAGTAATTAATAAATATTTTAAGAAGATTAAAGACACAAAGAGATTGATTTCCAGTTCCTGCCCAAACTGTTTATTCTAGATGTGCAAAATATGAAGAAGCAATAAAAAATGTGCTGTGAAGAGTCATTCTCACATGGCTGTGTTGTATTTTAATAATGAAAACACAAAATAATTTGTGTGGTGGACAAATCTGTAAAAATAATAGCTATGTATATAGACATTCATATTTACCCATATGTATGTTGGAAAAAAATCCCATTCTTAAGTAATTAAAATTATAACAACATTAGAATACTGAAGATAATAAAATACTATAGAAAAGTTAATCACAGACAGTACTATATGCAATTCTGAGGGTCTTACACTGGTCAAAATGCACATCTTTTTGTATATTGAACCAGGTTTTGAAGTTGGTACATATTTCTAAATTTCCAACACTTTTTTGCTTTTTTTATGTGTGAAACTCTTCCCAATTTCTGTTCTCTGTTTTCTCTGCTCATTTTCCTTTTTTATTTTGTTTCTTTTTCCTCGAATATAGAGCACAAGAAAAATAGTTTTAGTAGCAACAAATGGCAACAAAAAATAACCTTCTGAATTTTCCAATAACCATTTCAGAAATCCATTGATGACAATGAGATATATTTTTATGATATTATTATTGTTATTTTTGTTATTACTGTTATTGTTGTTATTCTCCAGTGCTTCCTAATGATCCTGGTTATAGAAATGAGACCAGTGAGACATATAATTAAATTTGTGAAATTTATTATCATGAAAGCTTTTCCAGCAAACATTACTAATATTCATTTAACTAAATATACTTCTCAGTCACTGTTTGTTTAGATGACTTATTATATAATTTCTTGTTTGTTTAGGTATTAGCAACAACTCTGCTTCCACCTGTTGGACAAGCAAACCACTTTGACACATTCTCTCCATTTCCCTGAAAAAGTCTAAAGACCCCTGCTTTCCTGATTTATACTTTACATCAGCTGGTCTGTGACCCCAGTCACTGTGGATAACTTTCTAGTATTAGAGATTAGAAAAGAAAAAAGGGGAAAAAAAAAATAAATAGAAATAAGAAACAATACTAACATCTACCACAATACTCTTCCAAAATTAAATCCTTGGCATTTGTTTATAGTAATTATTCCTCCAAGAAGTGCATAAAATTTTATTTCTGAATAAACAAAAAATAGTATACCACTCAAACTGGGATTGTGTATGAGCTCTCTGAAGAAATCTTTAGGAAACCTTAAGTAAACCAATGTCCTGAGTGTTGATCAAGAAATCTCGATAGATGCAGAAATCAGCTAAGTACAAAGTGAAACAGGTGAAAGCAACCTTTTTGAAAAACCTATGTATCATGCTTGAAACAGTGTTTTAGTAATGTGTTTATTTTCAGTACATCTTTTATAGTCTTTTACCTGATACTCATTGCTTAAAAATATGGGTCTTTTTAGTTAGTTAGTTAGTTTTGTTTCGTTGTTTTTTGTTTTTTTTTTTTTGTTTTGTTTTTTCCATGAAAGAGAAACAGAAAGAAGTTTGACCTGTAGCAATTATATGCATAATGAGAGGCAATTTCATGTTGTGGGCTGTTCCACCTTAGGCTTCTGGAGAAACTCCTAGTGAATACTCAGAATAAAAAAACCCATGCTGATGTCTATAAACTTGGGGCTTAGTTCACAGAACAGTGTATCAGTGGAAGAAATCATTTATTTGAGAAGTTCTAAACTTTTTTTTTTTTTTTCTTTTCTTTCCAATTTTTGATTGATTGATTGATTTTAATTCAAAACAATAAAGGACATGTGTGATTATAATATCTAAGATTGTAGCTGATACAGTAGTCTGATTATTCCACATCCATGCTGGGACCACTCTGCTGCACACAACTGATAACTGTGTTCTTCAGCATTTTAAAATGCTATTTTTATTTTTTTTTTCACTGTACAACCAGTGAATATTCCACAACAGGCACTGGGTGGTCAGCAGTGTCTATACTTCTCAGAAGACTGTAGGTACAGAGGAGACACTCTGAGATGCTGGTGATCACCTGCTTCCCCTTACTCCTGTCTCCTGCCCCTGCTGGGAAGGTTTGCTCATCTGACTGTCCAGAAGGCCAGTCTAGGGGGAAACAGGAGCACTGTCAGAAGGCTGACACTTAGAAGATGAAAGCAAAGAAGAAGGAATAGTTCTGTTGTCAGTTTACAGTACTGAGTTGTCCCTCTGGGGAGTTGGCTGGGTACCACTGGCAGAGGAGGAGGCAGGCACACACTGCCAGGGAGAAAAGGCAGGGAAGAGGGAAGATTGCTCTGTTTGGTGGCAGTTAGCTGTCAGATCAGATTAGCTGCATCATAAAACAGCATGTTATGGCATCACTCCAACATAAACCCAGGGCCGCAACACTTGAATGGGATGAGAAAGCTTATTTGTATGCTCTGACATTTGGGCCGCGATTCCACAGTGTGGAGGATTAGTGAGACGATCTATGTAATATGCAACACAAAGCAAGACAAAACAAAACATGCAAAAAGAGTGGCTTTTTTGAACATTTCATTTTTTGATACCTTTTATTTCACTACCTGATGTAGTACCACCATGGCACAAAGGATGAGAAGATGTGGACAAAGGTGCCTTCCAGCAGACTGGCTATCAGATACTCAGTACCGTAAAAGTAAAGTTCAAGTGCCCTGCTGACTTCATTTGCTGTTAAAGTGAAAAAAAGGCTTGGTTCACTTTCTAACAATGCCACTCATGCAATTGTAAGTATTTTTCTATCACAACTAATGTATATAGGATCAGTTCGCTATATTTTGAAATTATACTACACTTGAAAAACAATTCATGAAATTGACTGAATTTATTAAAACAGAAACTTAATCAGAAGTCACTATTTAAATTATGTCAGTTGAAAAAAAGATATTTGTATCAGCACTAGTGGACAAAGTGTACTTTGATCAGTCATTAAATGACATTCATCTGCAGTGATGTACTCAACAGAATAGACAACACTCTACAATGTATAATAATTTATGTGATGTGAAAGTAAATATGATGGGTTCTGTTTAATTAATCATGAAAAACATTTTAAAATATCATCCAAATAGTTCCAGATTAAGCATATTATTATATATATATATTTTCTTTCTGATTCTCACTGATTTTAATAATTCAGGTCCAAAATTCATTGGAAATAAACCATTTTCCAAGTACCTGAGAAATTCAAAAGCATTTAACTTTTTTCAAATATAGAAGACACATCTAAAAACATACAAAACAAACAAACAAAAAACGCAACAACAACAAACAAACAAATAAAAACAAAAAAGGAAGTATTTTTGAATATATCCATAAAAGCAAAGGATTAAAGACACATCTAAAAACATACAAAACAAACAAACAAAAAACGCAACAACAACAAACAAACAAATAAAAACAAAAAAGGGAGTATTTTTTAATATATCCCTAAAAGCAAAGGATTAAATATTCACTCCAGCAATAGGGCTCTAGAGATATCTTAAAAACAAACAGCCCTCAACAAATAATTAAATAGCCCTTCTTCAAGCATTTCAGGAGACCTCAGGATAGTATCTAAAGGCTATGATGTTTTTATTTCTTGAGCTTACATAATACATAGCTTTTTTTTTTTTTTCTTGTTCATACTTAATCATTCTTCTTTGAAAGATCTGTGCTGCCTGTGTTAGTAGAGCTATCACTTATTTTCCACTGATTTTCTCTCGTCTTCTGTATTACAAATCTTTCCCTCCTATTGATCCTCTCCATAAAGCAGATTTATTTTTTGACCTTCACAAACAGCACACATTGAAAGTGGTCCTCCACTTTAGATTTCCCACTTCCCACCTCACTCCCTACAGAGAGAGCTAGAGGTTCTTCTGTATGTGCATTAGTGTTCTCTATGAGGAAAGGTCTGGAAAGGCCAGTTGTGTTTTTTCCTTGAACCAGGAGAGAAATGACAGCCATGAACTGGGATGAGGAATAAGAATGTCTGGGGCAAATTTCCTTTTCAAGGAAGCAGAGAACATGAGGGAGATCTCTATTTTATTTATGCAGATCAAAGGGAAATGTGCCTAGACATCTAGACATAAAAATCAGTACATAAAAGTAAACATATAGAAGAGAAATAAATAAATCAAATGTTTATCAAATTACATTTAAGAGGCATGTTCCAAACAAGTATGAGGGATTCTGATGTTCAAAACAGTTTATGTTAAATATCATCAAATAGTATTACTTTAAATATATTTCTTACTAGGATTGCAATGTAAAAATGTATCACTATGACCCTTTTCTGTAAGACATTCCAAGCTACTGCATAATATAAAATATTGCACCATCTAGAGAGTATAAATAAATAAAAGTGATTTGTTATGCTAGTCACAATAGTAATTCATAATAGTCCACACTTTTCAATTTACTGATTATTACTTTTCCAATTTATCTAATCTTTAAAATCAAAGGTGAGTTCTTTGCTGAGCATCCACACTCTCATATTTTATTTAGCTTCACCCTTGTTTCTGCTTTGTGTCTGCCAGCTACTGTAGTTTCATTTCTCTCCAATCCATTTGCTATCTTAAAAATAAATAAATAAATAAATAAATAAATAAATAAATAAATAAATAAAGGAAGGAAGGAAGGAAGGAAGAAAAGGTAAATAGATACAAAAGAAATAGCAAGAGAGAGTGAAATAAGGGTGGGATAAGGAGAGGACGAATTGCAGTGGGCAAAATATATCAATTAAAAATTAGGGTAAAAATAGTCTTTCATGTGTAGTGCATGTCCCTGAGCTAGATTAACATTGCTGTGAGCATGTTGCACTAGTCAGTTCATTGCCTGAGGAAAGTTTGCAGGCAAAATTCATCAGCACAGCTAGCACACTTGAAAGACTCAGGCGCAGGGCTGTGTTCATGGACTGGCAACAACAAAACACCTGCTTGAAGTTGAGACAGAATAGCAAGCTGGATGGAGTTCAAAAGAATTGAATGATAATCACACCCTGATTAACAAAAAAGTGAATTACAGAAGTCCTTTGTCAATAGCTGGCCTATTTGCATACTATCTTGCAATGCCCAACAGGTTAGAACATTTTAGTTACACATGGTCAAACATTAAAAAATGGAAGGAAAAAGCTTTACGCCTGTGTAACTCAGACACACTGCATGCATATTGTGTATGTTACATCTTCTTAATGCTATCTAGTCTGATGTCGGCAAGTGCAGGGAAAACTCCACCCACCGTCTTTCCTCTTTCTCCTGTTCTCCCACCTCCCAAAAATACACCAGGCAAACAACCACAGCATATAACTTTGTTTGGCACGAGTGTTTTTAATGTATTTGACAACAAACAACTGTATATTAAACCAATTTGTTTCAGTAGATGAAAGTGAATAATTTTAGATTCAGTCCATTAGAGCTGCTCTTGGCTATGTGATCTTTTTGAGGTTTATCAGCAAAAAACCCTGTAACAATCCACAATGCCAGAGCATAAAACATGGAATGTACTACCTTAATTTCATACTGGATGCCTTTTGTTTCATAATTGAGTTTTCTGTGCCTACCCTGGGTTTTATTTTAGATTAGTTTCAAAACTGAATGTTGTCATGATAAAATGAGCACTTTGGCATTCATATCTTCACATTGCTAATAAGGTAGCGAGCCATGTTGAAGTGGAAATAGAAAACATAATAAAGCCAAATTAATGCTACTGGATGTTGTTTTCATTTATAATATAAATGAAATAGTAGTCCATAGGTATTTTTTTCCAAAAAATATCTCTTGCTTCAGTACAAGGAAAGTCCTGTTGGGTCATGTATATAATTTATTCAAATAATAGACACAGTGTAGATTAGCAGCTGTGAATATTACATCTTCACTTTGCCTGGCAACATCCCTCCAATGTAAGAAAGAGTGTGGCAGTAAGTGACCTAATGGGATCATTTCCCTATTGTAGTTGAGATGAAATATGTCACTGTAAATATGTTACTTCAGTCTGTTCTTAAACCTTTCCCTTCTGAAAACTGCAGCCCCAGAGAACATATTCAAGCAACAACAACAATGAAATCTGCATCATTTCAATTTTGGTACATCACAAAGAAAAATAAAACAAAGCAACCCTAACAACAACAACAAACAAAATAAAACAAAAGAAAAAAGAAAAAAAAAAACACCAGAGTTTTCACTCTCCTTTTAAAATGAATAGCAGTAAACCTGTTAAGAGCACAAGAGTCTTCTTGGACTGAAGAAGAAGGTATGATACATGGTACAAGGTAAATCTTAAACTCAGGATTATTTTCTTAAATGGTGAGAACACAACAACAACAACAACAACAACAACAACAACAACAAAGCTTCTGAAAAGCTAATTGAATGGCAAATAAGGCTATTAACAAGTTACAAGTAACAGCACACAGCGAGGAAGACAAAGATGACAGTGTCACACTTGCACATCTATCTGGATGCAGAGACTGTACAGACATCATAATTTGGGGAAGTGTGTTGTTCAGGAAAGTGGTTAGGGAGAGATATCGATGAAGTGCTGTTTCCTCTTTCTCCACAGCAATTATTGTTATAAAATTTACCATCACCAATACAGTAATTAAGAATGGTTTGTAGAATAAAGTTGGATCTACACATCTTTATTGTTTTGATGGATGACAAAATAATAACAAAGGGTGCTTGAAAAATATCTAATCTATATTCCAGTGCTTCATTCATTGCAGAGATCTGTGATTTTAAATTTAATATATGAGGCCATTTAAAACCAATGATGTATCACACTGTATTTCCAGATAACATAGACATGTTCATTACAGACAGCTGTTCCATGCCACAGTAATACTCAAACCTGCAGAAAACTCACAAGACTTCCAGCTTTTGTCTTCTCATTTTTTACATTCTATATTGAGTTTCGAAAATAAAAAGTTGTAATATTTCACATTTTGAGGGGAATATGTAAAAAAAAAAAGCTATTAAGCAAGAAGAATGAAAAGATGATGCAGCATTTCTGCTTCTGCAGGTTTTTTTGTGACTCTCCCTAGTTCTAGAACTGTGTCATTTTATTTTTAGGACTGATTCATGACACTGGCCCCACTTTCCTTGACCTTATTTTGGGATCCATGTAGCAGTCTAATGTGACTAAAATTGCTGATATCTGGGGACTGCCTGAAAAATATGTGCAAAAATATGCTTCAGCTGAAGAGGAGCTCTTCTGCAGGAGCTCTTTCAGGAGCTGTACTGCTGCTGCAGCAACACACGGATTCTCCAAATAATACTTATATTTTTTATCTACCAGTAATCCTAAGAAACTATTACAACTGAAAATTTCAAAGCAAACATAGGTACTGTTGGGCTACTAAGTGATTGTAGTTACCAGTATCACAACAGACATCATTGTTGAACAAGACACAGAGAAAAAGAAAATACCTGTACAGACTCCGGTATATATTCTTTCAAATAGTCAGTTTGCTTTCCTGGCCTTCTTTATTCCAGTAAATATCAAAAACATGAGTATTCATGTAAGACGGCTTGAATTGCAGAATCTATTATTTTATTTTCCTTGGAGCAGTGGCTTTGTTTATTCAAATGGGCTGAAATTATCCTAATGGATGTAACCTCTACTATTGGCATTATCAAATTCCTATGTACACTGTTTTTCCATCACTTGAAGCAAGTTACCCTCGTTTCCACTGCTTGACAAAGGGTTTTGATTTACAATCAGCTAGATTTTTGCAGACACAATGGATTTGCAATACAATATGTGAGTAATGTCATTTTCTATTTAATGGTTTGGCTGAGAAATTGGTGGAATGATTCAAGTAGGGCAGGCTGAAGATGAAGCTTTGAATTAGTTGATTTTGCCTTTGTTTCTTCAGAGTCTGTTAAAACATATAGCTTCCCAATAAGTAGATATTTGAGTCATACAGCACACTATCTTGTGCCTGCCAATTTAATTTCTTGCTACTCATTCCATATTTCGCCTGCACTCTGTAGTTTAGCTCTATATGTTACATATTTTGGCTTGGGGAGAGAGCAACAGTTCAACCATGATATCTCAGATGTTCGAGACACTGGCTTTAGATGCTTTTTAGTCTGAACAGTTGATGTGACCACTGCTGTATCTAAATAGTGTCTACTATTAGAAACCTTTCTTTTGGATCTCACAATTATTGTGATGTTCCTCTTATTTCAATGAATGGATGAATCATTCCTTCATATAACAGTATCTACATTATGAAGGGGGTAGCTCTTCTGAAGATCTTGATTTCAGCCAGTCTGATATGCGTATACTGTTTTCTAGCTGTGCTGAAGTCTGTAAAGCCAAAGTCCATGTCGTTGAAGAGCCAGCTCACTTTTCTGCTAGTTTCCACTCATACACTCAAATGGAAAAGCAAGCAAAAACAGCTTACAGAGAGACTGGGCTTCAGAAGAAGCTGATCTAGGAATGCAAGTTCTTACTGGTAAATTTTACTTTCTTTTGCACAAGGCTAGGTGCCTCTTCGGTACCACAGCAATTATTCCACCACGTTGACTGTATGTCTTGCTCAGGAACTCTGGACTACTGTAGCCACAAACCACAGATCCTGAATCTTCTGGGCATTAAGTGGACAAGGCATATGGAAAATCAAAAGTGTGTCCTTGGGAAGATACAGACATTCAGTAAATATAGCAGTCGGGATTTTCAAAATTGTTATGGATTTTTATTGATGAATTCCTCTTATTAAAATTGTAAGCAAGGCATTTCTAGCTACTTCAGAGCTACTACCGTATGCTTTCTAGTTATAATACCCTTTTTGGCAACAGACTTATGCCTATAATGGAGAAATGCATGACAAATTTGTGTATTCATTGTAACTCACTGTGTGAAAATTATTCATTTGAAGGAAGAAAATGCACTCATTTTCTTTATTTGGTTATATTCGAGCTAAATTTATATTGTAGAGTTTCATCTATTTATGCCATGACTGAATTTTGACCTTTGCATGTGAAAACATCTCAGCAGTCCAAGTTACCATAGGAATTTCCTGTCATCACACAGCAATAAAGTACAGATAGTGCCAGCGCTGTGGAAATTTCTTCTTGGCATGATCATATTTATGCAAATGCAAAAGTCCCAAATCTGCCACTACACCTCCTCACTAAGTTTTTAGTTACATTTTGATACTCAACTTGAGAATTGTTTTAACTAATTAGCAAGCATTGCCCTATTTTTTAATTTTTTTTTTTACAGAAATATAGCACATAGTAGCTATGCAGATAGCTCCCCATCTCTAGGAGACTGCAAAGTGATTCCATTCTTTATGTTTGTTACTTTAGTCATGTAAAAGCCTTTAAATTAAGAACCAGAATGACTGAAGTTAGAATTATTGTACTGGCTCACAGATATAGTATTTCATATGAAAGCTAATTGTTTTTCATTCTAATTTCTGTAGAACAGCATAAGCTTAAGTAGCAACAGAAAATCAAAAAAATGAGTCAAGTGAAAAGGAATTGTTTTCCTCCAGATCAGTTCTCATAGCCCATCCACACGATAAACAAGAAAAGCTGTAAAGAAGAATAGAAATCACTTCTGCCAGGAAAAGCAATGCCTTCACACAATTTCCTTGCTTTTAGTGTTTTTAGTACTGTAACAGAGGGAATTTTATGCTAATTTCTATAACAGTTTATATTCTAATGGCTGTAAAAGACACTCCTTGACCAGCAGTGCACACCATTCAAGGGGAAAATGAATGAATCATCATTTTTCCTATAGGAAGTAAGATAAACAAGAATAAACAGAGAATAAAAAATGATTTGGCTTTTCAGGGATTAATGGTAAGAAATAATGAAACTTCTTCAAATACTACCTAGTTATTTCCTATCTCCTTAAGAGTTTTGTGCATCTAGTACTCTATTTTCAGATTTTTTAAATTTTTTTTTATTTTTTTATTTTTAGGGAGCTCTAACCAATCTAGGAAGAAAATCTTTCAAAAGAGTTATTTATACTCAAACTTCAGAGGATAAAGACAATGAAAAGTGCAAAAATCAACTCAAATATCTTCAGAAATAATTTAACTCTCATGTCATTGCTGACTGACAGCTCTAATAAATTCCTACATTTTAAGCAGACTTACATTTCACATGCATTTGCTCTCCACTCCTGAGCAGAGTGGAACATCTATTGTCAAATGCATAAAATAACATTAGAAATGCAAACTTAATGTAGCCAATGGTAATGTGTTATTTAAAACTTATGAGCCTGAATAAGGGCTTATTTTCTCCAAATTGAAATTTATAGTTTCATTTTAAAGTACTAACTTGAATATTGATGGGCTTTAGGCATGCTGTTATAAAATGGGAATGAAAAACAAAGCAAGTAACTACCAGGCATAAAACTGCTATTATGGTAATATATGGAAACTTATATAAAAACTGGGCCCTAGTTACCTGTACTAATAGCAAAAAACATACAGTAAAATTTGTGCAACTGATATAGGGAAATCATACTTTCCTACAGTATATGTCAAATAATTATATATTCTAGGTTTAGAACCCCAATCTTTAAACATCTGTGGCTGGAAAGCAATTTTGAAAATGTCATTGCACCAGAATGCAGATAATAGTTTCATCTCTCTGTTGTTTTGATGCTTTTTTGATATTTTGTCTTCAGTTCAACTCTGATCAGTGAAAATAAAGAACAGAGAAAATGTTTCTTAGCTGTTTTCTGGTAGCAAATTTTCCTGCCACTCAGTGATTATATCATATATGGCTATAGGAAAGCTAATTAAATTTGCATTAAATACAAATCTCATGCAAATTCAATACCTTATCAGATAGTCCAAACATCTGAGGTATGTTTCTACTTCATTTATTTGAATGTATTTTTGAGGCATATATCACTGCTTCAGAAATAATATAATACAGCAAACAAACAAACAAACAAACAAAAAAACTACCTTGAAATTCTATAGCATGCCATCTCTTGACATAAGTATTTTATAGAGAAGTCAATAGGTCATGAAATACCTCTGGTGGAAGTAATTATGGTGGAAAATCCTCATGATAATTTAGGAAATTTATGTTAGGAGTTAGTTAATATTGCTAAAAATCATAAAATTTGGTTGGTTTCTGAATCAAGAGCTCTACCCAACCTCCCAAATCCAATGAATGCAATTCACTCACACCAATCTGATTCTTCATTATATGAATGCTATGAAGCTATAAATGCTAATAAAGACCCAGTCTTGCTTGATTTAGGCATTATAAGAAGGCCTAGTGGCATTCATAATGTGCTCATAATCAAAACTGGGAACAGTGTTGTTGGAAATAGAATAGAGTAAAATTGGTATATAATATTATATGCCATATACTGCAGGAAAAGCTCTTTCCTTTGTTTTTACAAATTAATCCCAAATATCTCTTCTATGTGAATACACAGATGATTAGTTCAGATACTTTGTTTCTTTCTCTATCTCTGTGCAAGAAATAGCTTACAATTTACAATAGTTTTTTGCCATTTTGTTTATTAAACTTCCTAATACTTACTTTTCCAAGTTAGCTTAAATAGGCTTGTTTTCATCTTCAGAACTGATTCCTATATGTTTTCTAAAGAATGCTTCAGCTCTCCATAGCCATGCATTTTGCTAAGAATTTGCCGATAATTTTTTGCAATATTAATGTGGCCAGGCCATTTGATTGTGAGAGATGCATGTATAAAAATCAAGTTTATTCTTCAGTTATAATGTTAATTTGCATCAGGGCTTTGCCTGTATGTACACTCAGTTCAACTGAATAATTAACTAAGTCATTCAAATAAATGAGATATAAATAATGTGTATAGATGAAGTAATAGCTTGGTTTGGGACAAAAGACCAACTTGAAACTGAGAAATAGGATAAACATTTGCAGTTAAGTAATCCATTGTTACAGAAATGCTCCAAGGGCAATTTTTGGTCAGTTCTAGAAATTTCCCAAGGCAGGTCCTCTCCAGTTTGTTTTTTTTTTGTTGTTTGTTTGTTTGTTTGTTTTTGTTTTGTTTTGTTTTTATTTTTGTTTTTTGCTTTTTGTTTTTTGTTTTGTTTTGTTTTGTTTTTAATGGATGCATAAATTCATTGATAACTCTCTTGGCAGTGTCCTAAAGGCTGCCCTCCAAGAGTCTCCTGAAGACAGTCAGTGGAAGCTGTTGCTGCATGAATGGTCATGTAGTTCCATGTAGCTATTTAAGTTTTGTATGTAGGTAAGTGAAGGGTGGTTGAGTAGTGTCACTACCAGTAGAGCAAAACAGTAGTTTGAGGAGTCTCTTTGAACCCAACTGAAGATGCTGCTCCAAAAACCCTTTCAATGCAGATACTTTCTCATGGAATAGCAATCAAGCCTCCTGTTGTGAAATGTTGTAAATATATAGTTTACAGTCATATCTTTTATGAACAAGTTACCTATCAGTTTTCTTAATTCTGCTTAAAATTTGAACAAAATACAGTCAGGACACTTGGAGTAGAGAAATATTCACAAAAATACTGGATCTATTTATTTCATGTCTTAGACCATATTTATAAATTGCAAATTTCATCCACTCTCCTACTTTGTTTTCTTAGTGCTGCCTGTTCAGCTGTGCACTTGACAGTAAATTATCTAACAGTTATTATGGGATGCTACTGTACTGATTCTTTAGCCTCCAAATAAATTAATTAAATTCCTACCTGGTTGTTTTAGAAGAACACATTTTTTTCCATTTCCTTTTCTCTTAAATTTATTTATGATCCTAAAACCTCCAAAACTGTATGTGAAGATCAGGTATTCTACTCACCAACAGTGCAAATGTTAGTACTCAGCTTCTCTCTTCCATGTAGTCTTTACAAATGTAGGGGGCCCCAGAACTCTTAAGGGACAGTCTTATAATCTGACAGGGCCTGACTGAATTTGGTTTGTGGAATTAAAAGCACTTTGAAAATTGTTAGCTGGTGTTTACTAACAAATAGCAGGAAATTTTAGAAAGGGCCTGAATTAGATAGAATAATTAGAGCTAATTATTACTTTTCACAATGGAAGATCTATAACTGCTATGTCATGTTTAATTTTTGGTCTGCTGATAGAATTAGATAGCAACTAAAACGTCATGAGTTAGCATTGATCTGACTGCTGTTGCTGGAGAAACTTCATCATTCAGACTGCATCTGATAAATCTCAGTGGAGAAGATTTATCTAGAGTCATTTTCAGACGAGAGATCTAACTTTTCTGTTTCTTTGTAAGCATTCCAGATCATTGTATTTTATTGAAATTGCACAGGCACCTTCAGAAATGTTAGAATATCTGAGTATTTTCAGTGATCTGTAGAAGTACAAGCAAAAGTCTGCTAGCACGTTGGCTTAGTCTCTACTTGCCATAGTTTCAAAAAGCAGATTTCAGTTTTGCATCAGAGACAGCAGCTCTTCAACTTCTGATACAGAACATTGCTTACCATACCAACAGATCAGCAACCTGAACCTTAGGCCTTGAATTGTGTAGCTCAGCTGTACTGTGATTTGTAAGAAACAATAAAACTGCTTTTAACAGTGAAATAGGCATATTCTACCAAAAAAAAAAAAAAAAAAAAAAAGTCCTTTGGATAAGGCCTTTCAGTAACTACTTTCTTTAAATGACCGAAATATATAGAATACATGCTTCATAGCAATTAATTTTAAAAAAATATTGGCTTACTCTTAGTCAACAAAAAGCAAGCTAACTCCAGTGCATTGTAACTATGAATTGTGTTGCTGGCTCCTTTTGTGACCTACTGAAATATTTAGAGTGGACAGAGAATAGAGGCAGCTGTAGCTGCAAATTCCTGTAGCAAGAGACATCTCTGTCATTGTGGGCTTCACTGAGACAGCTCTGCCCTAATTTCATCTGACTTTGAAAATGTGCAAATCACAAACAAATGTGAACTGACTACATTCAGAGAAAATCAGCAAGACAGAAAATCACTGCAGATTATAGTGTTATCAGCATTTTACTTAGGATTAAATAAATTTAGAAATCTTATACAATTTTCTTAAAACAGTGACGAATACAAAAGTCTGAGAAGAATTTGAGCATGCTGTTTGTTCATGTAGATTTATTCAACATGAAAGAAACAATTAAGAGTCTAAATTTACCATAAGGGGAAAATATAAAGCTTTATTATAAGCTGTTATAAAGAATGTCTAAAAGCATTTACAATTTGTACTTCTTCCTTTCTACTGTATACTAACATTATGTGCAATCATACTTGGAATTCATTAACACTGACATGACTGTGACCCTGAATTCAATGATCAATGTCATGGTACCATTAAAGTCCTTCCTGATACCCAGAAGCAAAAGGGTATGCTTTGTTCCAGCCTCAATCATCTTCTGAAATCCCCATGGTGATGGCTCAAAAGTTAAGGGACTTTTTATGTTTCTTTTAGTTTTAAAGGAAACAGGAAGTAGTCTACAACCTTGACCTTTGACAGGCTGATTTCCCAATTTGATCAGCTCAAGACCAAATAAGGCCATTTTCAAAGTCTTTTCTGGAAATCTGTTCTGGAATATATTTTCACTTGGCTAAAGGAAAGCAAATTAAATATTTTAAAAAATACAAAAATAAAGTTTTGGTTATTATTTATTTTAATGGGTTAGACCAACTGTTTATCTGCTGTGTTGTATCACTTTGATTACAGATGTCAGCAGTATTTGAGGTGGCACAGCCAATACAGGAAAATATGCTTAAGAGATATAAAAAGATTTTAATAAAATTAAAATGTCTAAGTCACGTTCAAGGGAATCAATGTCAGGAAAGAAGATCAAAATGCAAAAGAGAAACTTGCTCCATGATTTTTGTTTGTTTTGTTTCATTCATTTTTAATTTCACACTTAAAAAAAATATTTAAACAACATTTATTTTGTCATTTCAGCCCACAAAGTGTGTTGAATCTCCTAATAGAAAATATCCTGAATTAATAGGGAATCTTGCCATCAATCTTAGCTGTCTGTCAGTTCTGTGTTGTGGCTTTTTTTTTTTTCTCTTTTTGTAAGTTATGGTTTTGGTAATGGTGAATTTTTTTTGTTTGTTTGTTTGTTTGTTTGGTGGGGAGTTTCTTTGTTAGTTTTGTTTTGTTTTTCAGAAGAGTTGGCATAGTCTTGTTATCACAGTTTACTTTTACCTGGACATTTTTATTCTCAGATATTATTTAATCTTTCCTATGTTCTCCATGAAAAGAAAATGCAAGTAAATCCATCTGCATTTGTCAAGAAGTGACTACTAGTGCAAACCTGTGTATTCCTTGGAATAAACTTTGTGTGGACAGTGTCTCAGAAAAAAACCTTTGTGAAAAGATACACAGAATTTATTTATTTTTTTCTTTTAGAAAGTATTAGTTATCTCCAGAAAGCGCTGCTGAGTTAAACCTTACAGTAACTGTATGCAAAACTTTGATGAATCAAAATTAGTTATATCCAATCAACTTTCAAATAAATAGTACCTCGTGAGTCTTCCAATTAGAAATAAAATTAATTCACACAGAAGCTATTATAAACAGCATCAAATATAGCAAAACATATTTGGAATGGAGTGGAAATCCTTTCTGAATTATCCAAAGGTCCCTCCTCAGCCATCTGAGCAGCCTCCATTGTGAGCAGAGTTCACAGCTTTGTCCAACTGGCCGTCACTTGTGGGCAAAAGCCTCGAATGTGATCTGATTTCTGGTAGGCACTGGGTGTAGAGTGCTCACAACAGGCACTTCTTTTGGTCCCATGAGGAGCCAGAGAGATGCCTACAGAACTTTCACTCCTGTAGTGAAAACATTTTCTCCTCACTCAGAGTTTGGCAGTGACTGGGTATATCCTCTTCATCCAAAGTGAAATCTTCAGATGCATCTTCAGAAGCAGCTATTGAACCTAGTCGGTAACATACATGCCTCTATTTCTGGATCTGCCTGGCCCTCCTTATAGGGATGTGTAGCACTGCATACCACATGTGTCCAGAGACACAGAACATCTAAACTGAATGCCTGGCCTTCCTTCTCCTCACTGAGTCATATGGGTTGCATTTCCATACAGCATCTTTCATTATAATAATGCTGGAAAGCAAACAACAACATCAGTGAAAGTATTCTGTTTGAAATACAAGGAATAGTCTTTCAGCAACAGCTTAAGCCAAGATGAATTATCTCTCAATTTAGATTCAAACAATAGACAAACAAACAAAACAAATGTAAAAACAACAGAGTATTTCCAGACCATTTTACTACTTCTGTGAAAGAGAGAAATATGAATTTCACTGTCACCTACTTTCTAAATTATTGTATGACTTTGTTGTTAAAATAATTCCTACTTTGTTTTCAGGGAGGTCTATCTTTTAAGGATCAGTGTCATGGAGTAACAAGACTTGGTGCTGGAATGTCAGTTAATACAAGTATAACTGGCTTCAGCAATAATACTGCAAACCTCCTTGTAGTAGAAGCAAAAACTACTGAAAATAATATATTCCTTGCAAATTTTTTACCATGCACAGAAATCAGGAAAGGCAGTATAATCTTTGACTTGCCTCAGCTGTAAACTATGTGTTTCCCAAATCGGTACTCCTTGTGGCATCGTCTCTACATTCCATGTTGATTTGTTCAGCTTACAGTGTTTGAATTTCCTAATAATGACTGAATAGAGGATGAATGTTTTTGATAACTTGCTTGAGAGTTATCTTGGTCATGTCGGGGAGAAGGGTAACAACCTTGTGAGATACACAACTTCTGAGTTCTGCACAACAAGATTTAGGATGATGATTGTGATGGTGACTGTTTCTCAGCTAATCTTTTAAAGCTTTCAGTGAAAAAAAAAAAAAGAAGCAAAACAAACAAACAAATAAATAAATAAGTGAATAGTGGGAAGGAGGGGGGAAAAATAACAGCAGTATTCAGGTCTGTAATCACAGCAGTGGCTGCCCCGTCCGTGTCTAATGTAAGGGTTATGGAATATCATAATCCCTTCTCTGAGCTCCTTTACAGCAGCAATGATGACTAAATTTCTTGTGTCTTATCACACTGTCACAGACTGGAACTAGGAGAAGGAACTCTGAAGAAAACACAGCATGAAAACTAGAGAGCAGATGATCAGATTAGCTGCTATTGGATTTGTTAGCAGGGCCACAATCTGACTGAAACAGGCTCGATTCCAAGGCCCACGGAGATTTAAGCCATCAGCCCCCCCGTCCTTTATCCCTATCACACTATTATTTATTTTTTAATATATATCCCCGTTCTCCACATAACACACATCCTTTTACCCATTTTAAGTCATCTTCCAAAAGGATGAGGTTAAGAGTTAACACTTCACAGGTTTCAGTGGTATCAGATGGGCTGATGGATTTTGAGTAAGAGGATCCATCAAAACTACCACACACATTAAAAAATAATAATAAAATAAAAAAAGAATCCGCAAATAAGACCTGGCATTGCTTTACTATTTAGTGAGATTTTTTTCTCTTTTAAGAGGCATCTGCAATAGTACTCTAAATAAATCTGTTAGAATGTGTCCACGCCTACCTACAGAATCCATAAGGCAGACCATTTACCACCCATGGTCTTACAGTCAGACAAGCAGTGAGAACAAAGCATTCATGAAGGGCCAGATCCATCCATAAAGATAGTAGGCAGAAATCTCATTGATTAGAATAAGCTTTTGATCATGACAAAAAAAAAAAAAAAAAAAAAAAAAAAAAGTAAATACACTTTTAAACTTATATTAAAGGAACTAGCTAAGATATTGTAGCATATAAACTATAATATTGGAAATACACAAAGGAAAATATAAGGAAAAATACTAGAGGATGAACTTTCAAAAAAAGTATGAAAACTTACGCAAAACAAGATCAACTGTGCACTTAAAGTGAAAAGTTTTATACAAAAATAAAAGTAAATATTGCATTCAATTCTTGAATTCTGCAAAGATAAGTTTATAATCAGCAAAAATGAGCACCTGCATGAGGGCATGCCTAGATGGGATTTTTTTTGTTAGTTTAAGACACAAACCAACAAATCATCACAAACAAACAAAGATGTATTGAAATTCAGCTCTGAAACTGTCTTTAGAAATTGCTTTATTCAGTGTAGTGGTAGCTAGGCATGTAAAAGAGCTGCTGAGCTGGGATAATATTATAGTTGAGTGGTAACTACTCTGTTTTAAATTAAAAATATTTGAGCACCCATAACTCTGAAACATGTATTTATGTCTGCTTTGAAAATCAGTGGGCTTCCTCAGTAGAATCTGTGGTTCCAATTTAAGGTCATTTCTGCAAGGGTTCTCAAGTTACAGTGATTCTATAAATTTTATGAGATATTCTTTTATATAGTTATGGATTTATTGAGGAGACATTTCAAGAGTTTTTGGTCTTTGAAGCTATGACAAAAATAGATCTTTCATTTGCTTCCTGTCTTCCACCAAGTATTCTTCACACCAAAAAGTCAAAACAGCAAGGAAATTTATCTGTTTAGTCCCCTCTCATTGTCTGCATTGATTTGTGCAATACTATTTATTCTTTCAATGTTTCTATAGTGTTTCCTTTTTCAAGAAGCTATCTATGCTGATATGACCTAGCCTACATATGTAGTGACCTTAATCCCTATGTGTATGGTCAACATTTCCAGGTACTGTGTTCATTTTAACTATTATTTAGCCAATGACAAATTGGTAGGACAAAAGCATTTTTAGATGTTATAATGTTGACTATCCTGGATGCAGTTCTCTTGAGTAGATGAGTGCTGTTCTGAAGGGACACTTTAAGCTTACAGCTCTGTATTTCAGTGACAGCTGATATAAATATGTATTGTGAATGTAATCTGTATTTTTTTAATTTTCAATTTTATTTTGTTTTGCCTTGTTTTCTTTACAGATCAAGTCAACTGCAGATGATCTGACACTGCAAGACAGGTTGAGGGGAAACTTGTATCCAATCACTCAAAACCTAGTAGTATGTACTCAGCATAGTTACTGAAATTAAAAATTGTTTGTTTGTTTGCTTTCTGGATTTTTGGCTTATTTTAGTGTATACTTTAGTTATTTTAGTCAAGCAATACTGTCAGCACAGGATCTAAAGGATCTAAAAGAATCCTGATAGATGCTAAATGTATTCCTAAGTATGTCATGCATAGACTTCTTCCACAGACTGCACTAGCAAGAATAACAATAATTAGTATAAATTAATACATCAGAGGTTTTCAGACTACTGGTAATAGTCTTGAGAGACTGAAGAAAGACAAATAATAGTGTGTATTTCCTAACTAGAACTCTGTATACTTAAAAGAGACAAAAATTCTGTCCTGTGGAAGGTGGAACAAGACAGAATTGCCCACAGATACACCAACAGTGAAGCCCTTGCACTGAAGACTGGTCGTTTACCTTAAATCTTATCACTTCTTTTTTGGAATGAACATTCTTACTTCCAAAAGAGTTCGCTCTCATCATTTGATCAAATCTTGTCTTAAGCTGTAGACACACTAAAATAATAGAAAAATGCAGTGCCAATTGAAATCTGCAGTATTTTCCTTGAAGTCCACCTTAAAGCTCTGTCCAGGGCATCTCAAAGCCTCATTTCACCATGGAATTATTTCTGCTCATTTTAGCCATAATATTCATGTGACTTTCTTATTCTACTGTCCCAAACTACTCCACCTCTCCACTGTTTTTATGTGATTTTTTAATTATTTTTATTTTTATTTTTAGAAAATGAAATCATCTCAAAGCAAATGGCCAAACCTCCAGATTTCCCACTGATAACATCTGAACTCAAGTTACACAGACCTGAAAGCAATTTTGGTTAACCTTACTTCAGAGATCTTAGCATTTTTAGTGCATCCCTGGCCACTTATCCATTAGGGGTTAGTGCTCCTGAGGAAGTTCATCCAAAAGCATATATATATATATTCTCTGTTATAAAAAAGTGCACCACAAATTAGGTTTATCTGTGCTACTCTCACATCAGATATGTCAAATGGTGTGGATTTAATGTTCCATTTGAATTTTTGAAATTGTAACCTGTTTGAAACCTAGTTGTGCTGCCATGTGTTATTCTCTGAGGTGGCCAAAAAGAAGACAGTTGCCAGCCATTATGGGATCTGTGGCTTCTCCAGTTCACTAGTCAGCACATTACTTCTTAGTTTACAGCCATGAAAGTGCAGTTGGTTGAAACAGGGTTAGAAGGACAATAAAAGTCTCATGTTTTTCCCTCACATGGGAGCTGCAAATGATACAGTCAACATAACTTAAATCAAACATTCAAAACCAGTTTTGGGTACTACTGCTTTTGGAGAGAGATAGTTGTAGATCTCTAGTAGTTTGGCTAGCAATAACCAAGTAAATACACATTTTAAATGGAAGTGAGAGTTCTGTAAAATAGAGGGCATATTTTTCCCCTTTTAAAATATATAGCTGTGTGAATATTTATGTGATTTGTTCTAGTTGCTGTAGTACCACTCAAGGGAAAGCACAATTTTTTGTAAAAGCTCTATCCTTTACAAATACAAGTTCTGTAATTCAAAGCCACACAAGGTTAATTTTAGCTTACCTGCCTTATTTTTTCACTTGGTCACACTTTTCCTTACACATAGTTTAGTCATCTCACCCTCTTTTTACATACATCTCGACCCTTTGGAGGGGATGTACAGCAATTTGTATAATCTCCTTGAGATGAATTTCAATTCTGGGAAGGCCATAAAACTACCTATGAAAATTATACTGACTAACTTGTATGAGTCATGCAAAATACAGAGAATTTTGAGTTTGGTAAATAAAAGATTTTACTGTAAAACAGAATCCATTCCATATTGTATTTCTAGCAAACTCTAGTATGATCAATACTGTTACTGATAAAATGTTCTTTGGCATGTTACAACCTGTCTTGACAAAACAGGTTTGAAAGAGACCATCAGGGCAGTCGGTGATGAACTGTGCCAGAGTAAATTTAGAGTGCGTTATTGACTTCTGTCCTTGAGGAGATGCTGTACTTCTGAAAGCAATATCTGGAGTCTCAATTCAGGTTCTGGCAGAGGGTAAATGCAACTCAAATACTAATTTCCTAAGAGACATTAGAAATTATTTGATTAATTGCATTAATATTAATACATCTACTCCTGATATTTCCTGATAATGCCTCCTGTCAATACTGTCTTTACTCTCTGTTGTAGTGATTGTATCTCCCAAATTCCTACACTTCCCTTCCAGGGATCCTACCACTATTTTACTACTTTGTGCTTCTTTCACCCAACACAAAGCTCAAGTCAGCCATTTTTGGCTGGTCACTTTAAATATGATTTAAAAGTATTTTAGTGAGGTTAATGCATATCACGCATGTCTCTTTAATGAGTACCTTGTGTGCCTTATCTGTCCCTGGAATGCTACATCTGGTAGTTAGCAGCAGATGTACTAATTACTGTATTCCTTCTTTCTTCTCTGGAGTTGTTAAATCGCCCAAGGAAGCATTTATAAAAATCTTTGTATTTTCCTGAAGTTCTAGAAGCCATTACAGAGTCCATATAAGATAAAGTCTTATATTTAAATAATTTCATTGAAGAAATTCTCATTTGTGATTCTTGCACAAACTGTTTATAAGTACTTGAAATTTGTGCAAAATTGAGTGCTCTTACTAGATAAAATTATGCAGTCTGATTTTCATTCTGCCTGAGTCAAGTTTCTATTCCATATACTCAATTTTACACTCCATATATCCATATGAAATTCTTTATCTATGAACATACTGACCACTAAATCTGTTTGCTAGAGTATTTATGACAAGCTAACATAAATGGAAGAGCCAAAACAATGAAATATGCACAATTACAATAACAGATTTATGGAATATTCTTTAAAAAAATAATAAAAACAAGTCAATGACCCTATTTTAATTTCACTCTGCCTTGATTGTCATCTTTTTACCAACTATTTGATGGAATGCGTCATAAATTATTCCTAATTCCCTAATTTTAATCCCTGAGAATTGCTAACATTTCAATTCAAGCTTAGGCATTTAGTTCCTGGTTATTGGCTGGAAGCATATAGATACTGGAGATTACACGTATCCTATGTTGTTAAAATTGGACATGTTATAAAGATTAAATACTTCTTATTTTACATTGGTTTTCAAAGTTTTTTTTTGTTTTTTGTTGTTTTTTTTTTGTTGTTTTTTTTTTTTTTTTTTTGTGGCTTGCTTTTAAGGCATTGCCAAAGCTGAGTGAGCTCCCATTTTCCCATTAGTTGCCAAGAAGACATCTGTAGCAAACTAGCATCGTGAACTGAGAGAGATGCCCTCTTCCAGCAAAAACTACCATCTCAGCATAAGCAAGTTGGTCAATAAGTTAATGGCATGAATCAATGAGAAAGATTTGGGAGAGATCTTAATTAAAGAAACAACTGCTGATACAAATTATGTTTCCAATGTATTGATGTAACAGAGGGCATGAGGTTGAACGGAGATGAGTGCTGATCAATGCCTTTAACATTTGCATTCCTTTTCATCAGAAACCAGCTCTCTTCATCTGTGTGCATACAGGCACGCATGCACACAGACACACATCACTACTACCAGCATCTCAGAAGGGCTTTGGTTTCTTTGTCTTTATTGATTCCTGCAACCCTCCTCTGGAGGCTATTACAGTAGCCTCACTTTACAAGGTGAAATGAAGGTCTCAGCAGACAAGATTATGCTCATTCCTTTACACCTTCCTAAATGTGATCTCAGTACACATTGTGAATATCTTAATCTGCATGCTGTAATGTACAGAAAGAGTAAGGAATGTTTAATGCAACTTTGGCAACACATATTTACAGAAAAACAAACAAAAACAGCACCGCCACCACCACCACCAACAAAAAAACAAAAAAAAACAAAAAACAAACAAACAAACAAAAAACCCCACTAATATTCCCTAATAAAAAAAGGACAAGCTTGTATGAGTGTGAATTTGTATGTGAATTCAAGGAAGACACAGACAAACAGACAGGGGGAGAGGGAAATGGAAAGACAACATTCTCCAGTGGCTGAACAGCACAAACATCCAAAGTCAATAGCTGGTTTCCCCAAGTGATCCAATCTGAGACACTGTTTAAAGAGACATCAATCTGTGATGTCAGCAATGCTCAACATATAGCTAATGGAGCTTCAAGAGATCAATATTCAAACCTCCCTTCTTTCCATGCTGGAAACTCACACCCTGGCAACCTCTTCTGCTAGATGTACATTTTCTATTAATTACTTTTATCACTACTATTCACACTTATGTTAGATCAGATGTCAGTGTGTTTAGTTTTTTTTGTTTGTTTGTTTGTTTTTTTTATTATTATTTTTATTTGTGAGGGGAGGAAGCTTTATTTCCTAGGATGCAGAAAAGTAATTTAAACTTTAGCTCAGCTGGTAGCCGTGTAATCCATCTTATTTTTCTGTCAGGTTTTATAATGAAGTCAAAAGCAATCCTAAACTAGTGACATAATAATCTAATGCTGTGTAGTAATGATTATATTGGATCCCAAAGTCTGTTTTTACTGCATACCAATATTGAAGAAATACAGCAATTTCAATTATCATCAGCATAATAGAGACTTAGAGCAACAATGATAAAAATATCTCAGAAGAGACGGAAACAACTAAATTTTTAGCTAAGTATTTAAATTATAGTCAAGAATCAGTGAAAAGGCTCAAAAATGAAAAGGCTGAAAAGTATCTTTCAATAAAATATCAATTTCCTGTTGTAGAATCACCGGGTGTTTCATTACTTATTTTAAGAGGCCGTAGGAAAAGCAGTGAAACCAAAAAGAATGAAGTCATTAGTGACATTAATATTTGAACTGTTCTAAAATGTCCTATCTATGGCTAAACTGCAGCATGAATGACATTTATCACAGAATGGCTCTATTGACATATTGCAATATATGTAAACTCACTAAATATACAGTAAAATGATTTAAATATTAAGTGAGTCCATGCTTCCAAATGTTAGTTCAAAGACTGGTAGAATTGGAAACCTTCTTTAATCAGACATTCCCATTTCCCTCTCCCACAAGAAATAAAAGAAAAACAAAACCAATTCAAATTAAGTTGTTAAATGGTTTAAGGATTTGATATCTTTTGCTGTTAATTTAAAGGGCTGAGCTGCAGCTCATTTCTTTTCATCTTTATAGCAAAGCACAGGGTGACCCCAAGGGTCAGTGAGGATTATCTCTGTGTCTTTCCATTCCATCTTACATTATTAGTTTACTCTGCAAATGAGAAACTGATGTCAGAAATATGCCAAACATTATTTATAAATATAGAAGCCAGGGTGAAGTCTGATAGGTCTGTGGCTTAGCATGTAAAGGTCTCAACAGCAATTAGTAATTGAGATGCATCTACTGTAAAGTGGGAATTGTCATCTAAAGAGCAGAAAATATTTAGTTAGCATCTTGCTAATATACATGAAATACAATTCTAAAATGTTATATCCCTAACAGCGTATGAAATGGATTGGTGACTCTATAATAAAAAAAGTGAAATTATTAAAGTGATGTCTTCAGTTATAAAGAAATATTGAAGTCATTACCACTCTTAATGTGACTCAAATTTAGTATGAAGTTACTTTAGATTTTTTCACATACATTCTTTGATTGACTTGTAAATACTTCTTTTTGACAGCCTTGATAATTAAGAGCTTAAATTGAGCCAAAATATTGTAAATGGTGTATACAAGAAGATGTGAATTTTCTCTGTTAATGAAAAGCTGTACAAAGCCTTCTGGTTAATTAGCATTCAGAGTAAAGACCATGTGATACAACATTCTTTACATCACAGAAGAGGAGTAACAACCCATTATATTCAGCATTATAAGAATTGCGCCAAAATAGTAAACACAGAATTTAAAAGTCAAAATATTTATAGCAGAATTTCACTATTAAGAGAAGGCAGAATGTTTAATAAGGAATAATACATGGGAGGAGAAGAAATTGATCTGACATAGTAAAATACACTATGCCTATACCAGTTCTATTTAAAGGTAATGCCTCGATGTCAGAGACTTCATATGAATATGCATCCCATTTTTTTATACTCAGCACAAGTTACTGGGAAGAGTTGTTTGATAAATACGTTATTTTAATGTGATAATACCTCATACCAAATTAAGATAATAATTCATGAGCAGGAAGGTCACACATCCAAGCAAAGATTCTGCTTTTGTAGAATATTTTCTTCTAGTCTGTAATGAAGTTAGAAGTTCACTAAGTAATGTGACACACACTCACACACTCACTCATATTGAGCTGGTCATTAAAAAAATGCAGCAAATGAAAGATATCTAAGCCCATTACCACCATAAAACAAACAAACAATAAAAATAAATAATTAAATAAATAAATAATCACTCTCAAAAAAAAAACACAAAAAAAAACAAACAAAAAAAAACCACAGAAAAAGAAAAACAAATAAGAAAAAAAGGCCTAAACACTTTGTACAAAAAACAAATGATATCTCAGGTCATTCAGATGATCAATCTTCCATTCAAATTTCATGACAGTGTGTTACTTTCATCATCCTTGTCTCTAGCCTAGATCAATCTGTATGCAGAAGGAATAATAGGAACCTATAGTACAATCTTCCAGGACTTCCTGAGTAATCTTTCTTTTGTTTTGAACTCCATATTGCAGAGTATCATTAGTGCCTCATGTATACGGAAAATATTGTCTGAGGTCGTAGAGTCATAAGTTCTTTTCTCTTTTTATTTTTTCTAATGATTTGTTCTCTCCCACTTCCCATCTCAATATGTTATTGCTGCATTATATGCCAAGCAAAGTCAAACAAGTTCAGAATAAACTCCAGGAGTGGGAATAAGTAACTGGAACTGGGGATAGAAAGAGTCTTAAATTCTTTACTCAGATATGCTGATAAAGCCAATGGCCCATGGAACGCTCCTTGGGCTAAAGTTCTTCAGTGCTTGACTGCACACTGTGCACTCGAACAGGGACACTGCTCTTCCCCCAGACTATACAGTAATTTTATAAATTCCATTTGTTTTGACAGTATTACTAAGTAGTTATCAAGAAAGTTGTGACATTGAATTTATTTATTTATTTATTATTATTCAATGCAGGCTCCATGTAAGGCCTAAAATTTTAGCTTAAGATACTGCAGATTAAATTGTCTGAAAGACAGAAATGGATGAGCAAAATGAGACAGTGAGTTATCTGACTATGAACTTGTTGAGTGAGCAGTTTAACATATAAATTTCAGGTGTCTCTTCCCTGTAGTAGAATCCAACTGTCTGTACCAAACACAAAAGTCATCTATTCTGAGAAAGGGAAAATTTGATTAAAACATGCTGCACGTGGTCTACAGCTAGTCAAAAGTCAATTAGAGGGATAGGGAAATTTTGTAGATCCTGGTTGCTTGTTCACGTATTACACTTCATTTTGCATATTATTCCCAGGATAACTGTTCAGAGGAAAGCAAAATTATAAAGAGAACAACAGTAGTAATCTCATTTTCAAAAATAAACAGCAACAAGCTTCTGGAGATCAGCGTTGCTTAGTTTAAATATCACTCTGAAGAAAGCTTAAGATAAAAATTGTCTCCAATACACATCCGAATGTCATTCAACATCACTTTTCAGTTCAGAAACTTATTCTGCTTTTGTCACATATTCTCCTTAAGCTAACACTCACAGAACACAAACTTGGACCACTGTGAGATGAAATCCCATTTATTTCAATTGAAGCTACACAAGACAAACAGTTATAGATGATGCTTTCAAGATGCTCAGCAAAGATAGAGGTGAATTTCTTTGTCTGATGTAATCACAACAGTTGACACCAAAAGAAAAGAGCAAGTGCCTGATGCAAGGAAGCAGAAAATTCAGTTTTCCTTGTTTACGGCTAAATTAAGAGTCAGTCTTCACCCTTAGACCAGAATAGTGTAGCAGGGAGCCCCTTCCTTATCCCTCAGGACTTATGAGGAGCAGACATCACATAGAGAGTTATGTTTGCAAAAAAAACAGAGGGAAACAAGTACGCCTAATCAGTAATACACAGTACTGTACAGATTGCCATCCTACTAGTGAAACTGAGGAAGTTTTTCATAGGAGCTTCTCTTATTATATCACATCTTATTATCTGTTAGTTGTACTGGCTATGTACATGTTTCTTTTTACCTTGAGTGTCTATAGACAACATAGGGATCTTCTGGCAAACTGCACTAGAAAGACATCAAAACATTAATGTATTTACTGTGACTAAATTTGAGACTTGAGATTTTCAAGACCAAGCCTCTGAAACTCCATTACATACTGCTAAGTCTCAGGAGCTCAGACTTGAACTTTTTCCTCTATCCAGAGAGAGAAATATCAGAAGAGCCGGTAGAATTCTAGACTGGTAGAATTCTGATAGTTCTTTGGACTGTATCCTATACAAAGCATTCCTTGAAAGACATGAAGATGTAACTTTTTCTTTTTAAATTTTTTTTTTTTTTTTTAGGAAGGTGTTTAAAATCTTAATTGAATTAAACATTAAATTAGAATTGTAGAATCGTGAGGGATGGAAAAATATTTAAAATGAAAAAAATCACAAAGATATTTCTAAATGATCAAGGTGCTATTTTGGATTTCTCAAATAGTTTAACTAGTTTAATTCTCAGAATATACCTTAAGTCTCCAGCTATTCACAGTAGACTATAAAGTGATTTTACTATATAGCACAGCACTTAAGGGGCAATCTATTTTGTAATTATACAAAATGGGGGAAGAACTCCTTGAGAGCAGCCCTATATAAGAGGATGTGGGGGTCCTGGTGGACAAGAGCTGGACATGAGCCAGCAGTATGAGCCTGAAGTCCGGAAGGCCAACTGTGTTTTAGACTGCATTAAAAACAGAGTGGCCAGCAGGGAGAGGGAGGTGATTGTCCCCCTCTACTCAGCTCCTGTGAGGCCCCATCTGGAGTACTGCATCCAGGCCTGGGGCCCCCAGCACAGGAAGGATGTGGAGCTCTTGGAGTGGGTCCAGAGGAGGGCCACTAAGATGATCAGGGTGCTGGAGCACCTCTCCTGTGAGGAATGGTTGAGGGAACTTGGCTTCTTTAGCTTGGAATTGGCTGCAGGGAGACTTCATTGTGGCTTTCCAGTACTTGAAGGGAGTGTATAAACAGGAGGGAGAACATCTGTTTACAAGTGTGTGTAATGATAAGAGAAAGGGGAGTGGTTTTAAACTGAGACAGGGGAGGTTTAGGTTAGATACTAGGAGGAAGATTTCACACAGAGGGTGGTGACACACTGGAACATGTTGCCCAAGGAGGCTGTGGATGTCCCATCCCTGGAGGCATTCAAGGCCAGGCTGGATGTGGCTCTGGGTACCCTGGTCTGGTGGTTGGTGACCCTGCACATAGCAGGGGGGTTGAAGCTAGATGATCATTGTGGTCCTTTACAACCCAAGTCATTCTATGATTCCATGATTCTATAGCTCCATGGAAAAATATTGGAAACAAGTTTGAAAACATCTATTATGACTTCTCAACATAATGAAAGGTATTTATTTCCCTTTTGTCTGCGGAAAAAGAGAGATACACATATTTTTGTTCACACTTAGAACCACTTCACCTTTGCACATTCCTTAGAAAATTTCGGAACTTAAAAAAAAATGTTGAAAAGATTCTCATGTGTGAATCTTTTTGCAGTATGTGTGCTGCGTTTATTCATGTATGCAGTCATACCTAGTAAGTGCAAATTACTACCATTGTGCTATTAAACCAAATAGAAGCAAAATGCAGTTTTGAACACTATCTACTTTGGTTTTGCATCCTTCCAGACAGCACTCAGTCATACTTCAGAAGATTGAATAATGCAGGCAAAGTTACCAAGAAGCAACATGGATGATACTGCTTTGTTTTCAACTGTATGAGCAAGCTGTCTGCTGTGTCACATGCCCTCAGGGATCAAAGAATAGCTAGCCGATCATTCAGTTTACAAGCACAGAGACATCCCTTTGGGATAGCATTAAGTATAGAAAAGAAAGCAAAATATTATCCACTTATGAGATAAGTAATATGATTTTTTTTTTATTTATTATTTTATTTTTTAAATAAAGAGAAACCATTCCAGAATTCCTTTACCATGAACTAAAACTTGGACATGACTGTTTAAAACATTGCTCCGTCAGCATGAAGTCTTTGTGTACTTTCCTGTTGGACTCTGCTCTGCAATGGTCACTCTGTTAATTAGCATACACTGAAGGAATGGGAAATTCCTGAGTTTATTTCTAATGATGATGGCTTCTTTCCAAGGTCTGAATATGTATGTTTGAGGATGACCTATGATTATTCTGAGGCATGTTTTTGAAAACAATCCATGTAGTGTAAACCTACTTGTCTACAATATACAGAACATAGGAATAAATGTGTATTACTTATTTAATTGCTTAAGATACTGCATTATTTTTCCATTGTAGCAGTGAACTAAGATTACATTCTATTCAACTAAATGCTTTAATAAATAAAGTAGCAACAAAAAATCTAAAGACAACATCTAGACACCCACAAAAGAGGGCTTGGAGAGCAGTAATAAAACAGTGATACTAGAACAGTAGATGTTTGATCCTAAACTTTGAACTAGGAATGTTACAATTCTTTTTTTCCTGAACCTACTTAAATATTTTTTATTTATATATGTATATGTATATTGTTTTCAGATTAAAGTCATAGATATTTAGAGGTAATGTCTCATATTGTGTTCCCAGAAGCTACCTGTCTTCAGTCACATGCTTTTTAAAACATAATATAAAAGGGTTTTATTCTCCAAAATGAGCTGTATGAACATAGAAATCAAACATTTTGTTTAATAAAAGTCGTAAGTGCTGTCACTCTATTTGTTTGTTTGTTTATTTGTTTGTTTATTTGGGACAGAAAATAAAACAACTTTAGGGAAAGAATTAGTAATCAGCTTCAAATAGCCAACCAACATCTCAACCTAGTAAGGCACATAAAAAACATTAGTCTTACTGGCACTGCTTCAGACTTCTGAGTGTCCTGAATGTGACACAGGTACACAAAAGAATTTTAAGGAACTGCACTTCAAGTAATGGTTCTCAAGAAGAATGCTGCCCTCTGACTCTAAGGCTGTAACAAGCATTCAACAAAGACAGATGTGAATTCATCCCTCCTGCTTTTTAGAGAATAACATAAGTAAGCGTCTGAGCATGCAGTAGGTATGCCTGGAGATAGGTAAAATTATTTTAAATGGTTATTATTTCTCTCTGAGTATTTCATGGTGATTTGTTTACATTAAAAAGAGAGCCCAAAATGCCATATGAAATATTATTTACATTACACACACATTAAAATTATGAGAGTTCTTCCTAAACAGGTTATGTATTTACCCATTATGATTCCTTGGATCTTCTTCCATTAACATCTTTAGGGTTTGATTTAATGGGAGCAGCCTGAGGACACCGTTTGACAAACTTTATTAAATTCCATGCATTAAAAGTCCTATTATTCTTTGAAGTGTACGGAACAAATATTCCCTCTGTCCTACCTTTTTACAGAAAGTAATCCATAATGATGATCTGACTGACTAAAAAAAAGTATATTCAAAGAATATGAATTTTGGAATGCTATTCTTTATAAAATCAAGGCTATTTGGTGTCTTTCTGTGTACTACCACTTACTCAGTGTATTGGAGAGAAGAATCACAAGATACTCTCTCTCTCTATATATATATTATTTAATCTGTGTCTAGGTATCAGGAGAAAGCACAGTTTATGATTTATCAACTTTAGTGTTTCAGTCATTTGCCTACAAGATAGTGACATGATTTCAAAATTTACACAGGCTGTCTATCTGTTATGGTGTGGTGAATGGATTGATATTCTGAGACAAAGTGCATATTGATTTTTATTAGACACTGATTTGGATCATTGGTTAAGATTTTCAGAAGGATAATCCTGAATCTAAGCTCCTGAAAAACAATATTCAATGACAAAAACAACAGTTTGATCATTGAAAATACTAAGTACTCAGGAACTATTGTTGCCATTGTTTTGGGTACTCAGTACTCTAAAAAATGAAGTCTAATACGTCTATACGTACAAATATAGACTCTAAGAATCTAAATTTAATCTCGTTTCTTATCTTACTGACTGAGATATTCAAGAAATGTTTCACGCACAATATATATGTCATAGTTCATGAAAGTTAACTAATACTGCATCCCACATCCCCATTCTAGTTTTGTATTCCAGCTTTTCAAGCATGTATGCCAAATATAACTTTCTTTTTGCTGAACTTGATACATTTTTTTTTCCCAAATAATAATAATGCATTAAATTAGTAAAAAATGATATTTTTTCTGTACAAAACAAAACATTTCTATTACTCCTACACCTGTATCATCTTTTATCCCTGCCTGTATTCTGCTCCTCTAATAATCTCATGAATGTGCATAGCTGTTCGCAGATTTCCTTACTTACATGCACATATAATGTAAGGTAAAAAATAATATATACTTACAAAAATATAGTGAGCAATTTGCAAAATAATGGTGTTTTTTTTTCTGACTATAATGTAGATTAGGGATCCAGCTATTTCTTTGACTACTACATACAGTAAGGAAATAATATTTTTTGTAATGCTATGAAAGTTCTTTGTTTTCCATGGGGAAAAAAAAAATACTTTATTCTTTGCTGCTCTGATGAGAGAGCAAAGAGGGTGAATGAGCAGCCTTAAGCAGCAGTTAACAGAAGAAAAAAATAATGGCAGAAAACATATCCCACAAAGACACTGATTCTGTAACGCTAAGAATATAGAAATATGTAAAGTTAATAAAAAGAAGAACTTATATTTAGCATAGACTCCTGAGTAATACTTTCAATGAAAAATAGCAGAACCATTACCATGTGTTCATGCTTTACTCTCATAGAATATATTTAAAATTTATTATTAATAATTATTTAAAAATAATAATGTAAATAATCATTAATAAAATTATTTTATTTTATATTACATATAATTTTAAATTACAATATATTTTAAAATTACTCCTACAGAGATAGGAGTAATTTCATATTCCTTTCCCAGTTTATATGTTGATGGAACAAGATAACTTGGTAATGAACTGACCCGAAGAGCTGGAAGGACTGTTATTCAAATACATCAACATGTTTGGGGCTCTAACGTACCTGTTTATTACCAAGACAGTATTGATCAGCTGACTTCTGAAGACTATGTTTATACCTAGACCATGAAAAATAAGAGATTGAACAAGTTAATGTGTTTCCATTTCACTGACTTTAATGCATTTCATCTTAGATTTTTCTACTAGCTGCACAGGCATAATGGATGGAACTCCTAGACATGTAGATTGCTCTGATAGTACTACCTCCTACTTATTTCCACGGACTTTACAACAGATACAATGAGCACAATAGCACTATTTGATAGGGTAAATTTTAAGATAAAAATGCTGTTTTTTTCAGCAGTCACAGTCATTACCCTACTTATACAGATGAGCTTATCAAGATGCAATTCATTCTATGGTGTGACAGCAGTACATAGCAATACAGAATGTGGTTTTTCTTTCATGTTCTTGTCACCACTGCTGAAACACAACACCCACAGCCTCACTGTGCTCACATCCACTGTTTAGTCTCCAGAAACGTTCAGTAAGTGTCAATAAAAATTAATGGGTACTATTTTTTTCTGCACAGTGGAATTCATTTCCACATCTTCAATTCATCCTCTTCTCCATGTCAGTCACCATTTTGTCAGGCTGCCCCTCTGCTGCCCCTCTCTGTCATCTGTTGCATGGCAATAAAATGTACCATCAACATGTTGGCTAATAAAATCGACATTATAAATTATGAGGCATTATGTTTGGAACAGTCTTCATAGAAATTTATTTAACTCATGAGTACATCTGAACTCTTACAGCTCAGAGCAACTCTAAAAACTCTACTACTCAAGCACAGGCCATCTCTGACATTTGGTGCACTGTTCTGTGAGAGCTACTTTGTTCTTTTCTTCCTTTACTTGTCTCCAGCCTTCTCAACAGAAGATATTTGCTCTCTCTCTTTTTTTTTTTTTTTTTTTTTTTTTTTTTTTTTTTTCCTTTCGAACTGTCTGGAAATAGCATATGTCTAGAAATACTTCTTTATAATTTGTTTCAAGCAGCATTTTCCTTTCAGGCTTTAAGAAGTATGGTTACTTTAGCCACTTTTATATGTTTCTCAATTAACATTAAATGCTGCCATTCTGGCAGAGGGAATTTCCATGTTGAAGTACATTCATATTGGAAAGCAAAAATGAAATGGAATTTTTAGTAGTACAAGAGAAGCATTTTCACATGTACTCTAACCCACTCAATTACTTTTCCATCAATGAATAAGTAAATCACCAGATATATCACTAGGCTACTAGCTATTGATTTGCTTGCAAACTTAACTCACAGTAAATGAAAGCTAGCCTTGAGCTGGAGATTGGGAACTACTTTTCTGTACTTCTATACAGTCATGATCTATACTTCAGCCTTTAACATATAAGCATATATTTAGTAGGCGTATACATAAAGGTAATGGAAGTATATAAAAGGTAACTTTGAGGCAAACCAGAATTTGCAATCTCATTACAGATGTGGTTTTCTTAGACTCTCTGTGTGCCCAATATGGCAATTTTTGCTGATGGAAGGCTCCAATCAACATTTGATCAAGCCTTATAATGGCACCATATTCAAAGTAGTTAATTTGAGAGTCCTCTGGAATCTCAATTCAGAGGTCACCCCTGCCATTTCAAAGGATAATGCTACAGGGGCATTGATAGCAAATCCATCCTCAGCAACAGATTTTTAATGTATTCTGGTTGTATGTGCTTAACGTGTAGACTTAGCCCTCAGAATTTTAATATAGAAGAAAACAAATCATCACACTTTTAGAAAGTATTCATGGGAATTTCCCTGTATTTTTTGCAGTCTTCAGACATTGAAGGCTGAGAAACATATACTGTTCCTTTCAGCTGCATAACTACCCTAGCGATTAATTACTTAGATACTTCTGAATAAATAGAATGTTAAGAAATACCTAACAAAAGCATAATGCATCTCCAATCATGGCACCCTGTGCTATTTCTAAGATGAATATCCTTTTCATTTTATATATATAAATATATATATTTAAGAGAAGCAGATTATTCAAAATTATGGCAATCTGATATGGGCAGAGAAGAAAAATAGCGATATGCTGAACAGAAACCACTTAAATTCTGCAAGCTTCAATAATATAATATTTCCACAACTGTTTCTGTTTAAAACTAATAAAAATAAACATAAAACATTCCCTTCTCTCCCTATCAAATTCATTACTTTGAGCGACAAAATGACAAAATGATTAGCTGTTAATAAGGCCCTGGTTTAAAAGATTGACTGACATAGCATTACTCATTTAATTTCCGCTTTTCCTAGTTTTTTTTTTTCCTTCCTCCAAGCACAGAGGGAATTAATATTATCACATCAAAGGCCTCGCTTTAAATGGGGGAGAAAAATCATTTAAAAGGACAGAGGCTGTGATTATTCAAACTAGGTTATTTGCACCTTGTATATATAACGATATCATGGTACAACTTCATTTTGTTCAAATTGCTGTCAGTCACTAATAGAAGAAATTTGCTTCCGTTTTATCAGTGCTATTGTGTTCCCTCAGATTTGTGGGTGTGGGATGGGGGACTCAGGGTGGACATTAAACATGAAATCTGATAAGGCAGATATGAATGCGGAGTAAAAAACACATTGAGTGAAGGGAGACTGATTGTGAATCCAGCATCCATAATGCAAATTCTTTTCTTCCCCTCTTCCTTCTTGTCTTTTTTTTTTTTTTTTTTCTTTTTTTTCCTCTGTTCCTTTCTGTCCATGTTACTCTTATTTAAAGAAACAGATAGGGATACACACTAAAGTGTAAGCCAGAGCCTCTATGGAATATGAGGTTTAGCAATATGACTCTGAGCTTGAGTATTTTATTTCCTTTCACTCTGATTCCTGACAGACAAATTATTCTAAGGATGATTTAACACCTAAAGATGTATGTCATATTCCATAAAATAGTTGTATCAGTGGGAAAAATTATGAGTGGCACAACCCTTGGCCTAGCAACAGCCAATGATCTATCAGCATTTAAGTCTTGGCAGATTGAATTATTTTCCTCTCTAACTGTAACTGTGTTATGGCTTGCATGACAAACAGTCCACTTGTCAAACATTTATCCTTTTTCTTAAAAAAAAAAATTAATGAGAAAGAAAGCAAAAAGAAGAAAAAGAAAAAGAAAAAAAAAGAAAGAAAAGAAAGAAAAGAAAAGGGAAGGGAAAAAAAAAGTGTGACCTAAAGAAGGAGGGAGGATTTAAGTGGTAAAAGACCAACCACAGCATGAAATATGAAACATAAATCACTAGGGTCAGGGAGAGCAGGGGAACTTGGTTACTAAGCTTCCAGATGGATTAAATAACGCACGTCCTGAGGGAGGGTGGGAAGGCAGGCACTAAAATAATAACAGAACAGAATGCTCCTATGTTGAAAGGTTTGAAGACAAGCCTTGTTAATTCAGAAAACAGCGGAGTTAAATTAGTCCAGGTCCCTGTGAAAAGTAGTGCTACATATTGTGCAGGAAAGATAAATTTTCATTCACTCTCTCCAATACACTGTCCACTGACAGGTGACTGCTGTGAGTAGTTCATTAAAATGTCCAGCTCATGGGAGATTTTCAAAATTTATAATGCTTCCTGTAGTCAGTAAGGTCAAGTTCAATGAGAAAGGAAGGGAGCAAAATAACAAAAGGAATTATTCACTAATTGACTTTTAAATACATATGTATTTGTTGTTGTTGGGTTGGTTTGGTTTTTTTGTTTTTGTTTTTGTTTTTGTTTTTGTTTTGTTTTTGCAATGAGTATTAAGTTACTTCTAATGCCTCCAGGTTTATAGCTTTAAATCAGAGAGGAAGATCAGAGTTCAGCACTGTTTGCAACCATTCATTTTAAACCATGTGCTATACCCTTTGGAGTAAATGATTTTAGAAGATACAGGATCCAACTTTAGCAGGAAATGTCACAATGATGGTAATTTTAATTAGGTTTCATTTACCTTTAAGCCAAGAATATACATTGAAGCTCATTAATTAGCAGAGAGGTGGATAGTACTGCATATTATTAAAACTACTGGAAGTCTGTGACAAGAGCTGATTGCATATAAATAAACTCATAATTTTATGTGAGATGAAATACATATGTATCTTTTCCTAGTAGAATACATGATGTTGAATAGTTTTTGCAAAATTAAACTATAATAATTAGATCACTGTACAAGTATTATAAAAAATGAAGGAACATTTTATTATCCTAAGATAGAATCCTTGTGGACTGGAAGCCATATAGTCCACAGTATCAGTATCCAAAGTAAGGTTGGTAACAAGGGCAGGAAAACAGTGCACACCACATTTTTTTTTAAATCTTCACAAATTTATCCATAGCTTGTGGAAAAGATATATTTTCTCCGTGACTGTTCTTGCTCATGGACTTTTGCTGAAATGGTAGATTTGGGCTACTGCAGACTGTTTCAGGTTTCCTGCATATCATTATGCCTCTGTCATCTGCAAAACCTTCTGTCATATAGCTTCATCTCACTCCTGTAGAAGTACCCAATAGGTGATGGTTATTTTTGCTGTCAGTTTCTCTATTAGTTCAGTCTTCAGTCTCAAGAAGCCCAGAAACCCAGAGAGCTATTTACAGAACATTCCGAATTGTCTCTATAACAGGAACTGTCAATTTTTTTAAAACTGTAATCAGTATAAAAGTAGTAAACAATTGGAGTAACTTCTGGATGACAAATAGTGATGGACTGGTAGAGCATAAGGGCTGATAAGCCAGTATGAGGGACGGGACAATGTTTTGGTTCCAGTGTGAGGAAAGAATAGGTTTTTTGTTTTTGTTTTTGTTTTTTTTTCCTTTTTTGGTTTTTTCTTTTTTTTTCTTTTCTTTTTCTCCTTTATTTATTTATTTTTTTTTTCCCCAAAAGAATAGGAAATGTCATGTTTTGAAAATTAGCAGGAATGAGATGAGATAGAAGAATAAAGGAGACCAAAGAAGGTTGGTAAAGGATCCCAAAGAAAGATTCATAGGAAATCTTGCAAAGGTTAAGGGAAAATGTGGTTAGGCCTTAGGCTTAGCTAAGTACAAAGAGGTTAATTGGAATTACTACCTGTTTGAAGGAAAAAAAAAAACCCAGGAATTTCCAGGGAGATGTGAGCTACAGTAACAGGCATTATGTTGTTTCCAAAATATCACTTCAGCTTTATTAATTAACATAATATGTTTTTCAGAAGTTTACTTCAGCAGTAGCAAAAAATCTTTTGTTGCAGAAGCTAGAGAAAAAAGAGTTTTATGGTCAGCACCTTGCAAGAAAATGAGTAGAGTAGATTTCAATTTGCAGATTAATACAGGTATCTAGATGTTAACTAGTTGCTAAAGTTCCCCTTGTACTCTGCTAATTATAAAGTAGTCAATACACCTAATGGAGACTGAATAACTACTCAGAGGAGTATATGAGGAATCTCCTTCAGTCTGAGATGATTAACTCTTAAGACTCCATTGATTCACAGGTAGAAAATTCAAGTACTATTTCAAGAGATTGCTTCTGATGAGGCTGCAAAACTCCTGTATGTTCAAGGGCAAGAAATGTGATGATTTTTATGAGATCACTGTGATTTCCATGGAGGTCCTTGGTTTGATGATTAGGCGCCAAAGGATTCAATTAGCCTAAGCACTGAGAATTCATAGCTGCAGATGCAGCAAATAAAAAATCACCATTTCAGCATAGAAGTGTTTATTTAATTATAGCCCTTTGAAAAAAAATCTGGCAACAAACTGCTCCATTTCAGCAACTGTATTTGGATGTACCTTTGACATAAATCTAATTCTTATCCCTTTTGAAGAGGGATGAATTCCCACACATTTGGTAAGGCCCCATTTAATAGAATAATCAGCATTACAGATAAACCATGAAAGATGTTCATCCTTCCATCTTTGAAACAGCCTTGAGTGTCTGTCCTGGAAACTACACACTGAATGGTGAGGGGAAAAGCACCTATTGAATAGTCATTGGTAAGAAAACATTATCCATTTTATGAAGCAAAGGTCTTTTGGGAAAGAAAAAAAAAAAAAAAAAGAAAAAAAAAAGCATCTTATAATATTATTAACATCATAAAAATATATACACTGATGGAATAAATTAAGGTTGCATGAGTAATTTTACTTCTGCATTTTTTAATTTTTGAATGCTTGACTTTGCAACCTTAATGACTTCTTTTAATATATTTTTATGTGTGATCATATAAAGTGTAGAATCTTTTGATTTATTGCAAATGAATATTCTTTGCTGAAGTCATGTACAACATTAGTTCAAGTAGAAGAGCAGCATTTAGATTATATGTGTTTAGAGTGTCATGTTCTGGGCTTCCTATAGCATATCTGGTCATGCTAAAAAGCTTAGAGAGAAAAAAAAAAAGAATTGTAAAGAAAAAGTCATTTTAACAGATAACTTTTCATATATATTTGGAATTTCGCTTGTGATTACTCAGAACATTAAAATGCTATGTTATTAAAACATTAAACTTACTAGAAAACCTTTTTTGTTTTCTGATTTTTTTTGTTGTTTGTTTTTTGGTTTTTTTTTTTTGTCTTTTTAAGGTTGGCTTAATATAGTATTGAAACAGTTACCTTAATCACATTATTAAATTAAAGTTATAAATACTGCTTTAGTGAAATAAGACCTTTAGATAAGTGCTTAAAAATAACACTTCTAAGATAAATCTGTGCTTGAAAAGATAAATCTTTCTTCATTCCTTCATTTACTAAATGTTACTCAGAGCTACTTAAGGAGCTTTATGTAGTTATTCAGCTTAGGCAGCATTTTGCTTCTTGTGTGATCTACATCATACCATGCATACCGTGCCCTAGAACATCTGTCCTGACTGGCAGTAACTTTGCTTCTCTGCGTAATCATGACACTAGTTCTCTGTGTCATGCCCTAATCTTTACTTAGCATTAAGACTCTGTAAATGGTTTACGGGCTGGTTTGGACTGGTTCTGTAACAAGTGAGGTGGAGGGATTTCACATAATCTGCGCCTCCAGAAAAGGCAAACAGGGAACCCCAAAATAATTCAAAACAGCAGCAATGATCTGAGGAGAAACAAACTAATTTTACTAAATATGGTACTGTAATGCAAGATGACACACTATAATACACACAATATAATTGAAGCAAATAAATCAAATATAATGAGGAGTATCTGAAACCTGTAGGCCTTACAGTAATACTGAAGTGATGCATGCAGTTGGGACAGCAGCCCAGGAGAGGCAAAGGAGAAGAAAGCAAGAAGAGCAATCAGGTGACCTTGCCAGGAGTTATATCTCTTCTCAGATGCAAAGACCTCTGGGGAATGTAGTTTTTCTCTTCCGGGCAGGTACTCAGAACTGGAGCACTAACACTTTAACTCCCAGTACAGTACATGATGTTATGATGAGGAATGCCAGTAACCAAATATCATAAAACCATACCATAGGTAGAGGCTCAGAAGAGGGAACATGGTTCCAAATTACTCTATTACCTCTTCAGTTTCCCAACCAAGGGAAATAGTAAACAGAAATAATGAATAACACTTCCAGTCACAACCACTATTTCACTTCACTGCTTCTATCCCGTGTATTTATGATACAAAGGTCAAACTTTTCTATACATAATGAAAATAATTCCACTTAAATAATAAGTGGGTGGAGGTTGGACAAATTTCAGTCATTGCTTAGCTACTTGACTTCGGTAAGACCATTTTGTATGAATGGAATGAGGAAGGTTTGTATCTGATGTTTAACTGTATGTAAAAAAGTAAAAAAATGTATTTTTCAGATACTTGATTTTAGATCATTTTAGAGCTCAGTGGAATTGCAATATTTTGTGGCGTTCATTGACAGCAGAACAAAAATTTGCCATGCAAAAAATATTTTTAATATTAAACTAAATTGAATATTCTGTGTCTTGGTGAAACAGGAAAGAGGTTAAAAAAGTGTTCATTTTGTGTCATTTAACATCAAAAATATTTTTTTTTCCAATAACTACTTAACAACTCTGAAGTTGTGTATCCCTGTCATATATACAGTTTTACATATCTACAACTTCCAGTTAAAAACTACTTAAAACAGTATGTCAACTCTAATGATCAATACCTTCTTAATAATTTGGTCTTAGATTCCATAAACTTTTTAAGCCAAAACAAACTCGAATTGATTTAGAATGGAAGTAGAATGTGTGAACCCAGGAAACCACAGAATCACAAAACTTTTGAGGTTGGAAAGAAACACTTTGGATCACTTAGTCCGAACTTCCTTCTTCAAATAGGGCCACCTATAACACATTACCCAGGATCACATTCAGGCAGCTTTTGAGCACATCTAGAGAGGGAAACTCGACAACCACTCTGGGTAGCCTGTTCCAGTGCTTCATTATCTTCACAGTGAAGAAGTTTACGTGTTTCACTTTGAACCAGTTACTTCTTGTCCTGTCAGGAACCACAGAAAACAGCCAGGCCCCATTCTGCTGATACCCAGCCTTAAGATATTTATACACATTAATAAGATCTTCTCTCAGTCTTCTCCAGGATAAACATGCTCAGCTCTCTCAGACTTTTGTCATAGGAGAGATGATCCAGCCCCTCAATCATCTCTGTATCCCTCTGCTGAACTTATTCTAGAATTTCCCTGACTTTCACAAACTGGGGAGCCCAGAACAGTACTCCAGATATTGCCTCATCAAGGCAGAGTAGAAGTGGTGAATCAACTCCCTCAACCTAATGGCCATGCTTTTTTTAATGCTCCCCAGGATACCATTGCCCTTCTTGGCCACAAGGTCATACTGTTGGATAGTAGTGAGCCTGCTGTCCACCAGGACTCCCAGATTGTTCTCCTCAAGGCTGATTTCCTGTACGTGAGCTCCCAGCCCTAGTTATTCCTCTTCAGATGCAGGACCCCGTGTTTATCCTTGGTGAAGTTCATGATTTTCTCTGCCCACCTCTCCAGCGTGCTGAAATCTCTTTGAAGGACAATGCAGTTCTCTATTATGTTAGCCACTCTTTCCAATTTAGTATCACCAGCAAACTTGTTGAGAGTGTATTCTGTGCCTTCATCTGGGTTACTGACTGAACACACTGAACAAGACCAGGCCAAGAACAGACACTCAGGGGACACTATAAGCTGCAGGCCTCCAACCAAACTCAGTGCCACTGATAACTACACTCTCAGCTCTGCCATTCAGCCAGTTCTTAATCCACCTTGCTGTCCAGTCTTCTAACTCACATTTTCTTAGCTTATCTTCAAGGATGGTATGGGTAGCAATGTTGAAAGCCTTGCTGAAGCCCCTCATCTACCTAGCCAGTCATTCAGTCACAAAAATTTATTGCATTGGTTAAGCTGATTTTCCTTTTGTCAAAACTATGTTTACTGCATCCGTTCACCTTCCTGTCCTCCACATTCTTAGAAATGGCATCCAGGATGAACTGTTTCATCACTATTCCTGGGACAGAGGTGAAGCTGCCAGGCCTATGGTTTCCTTTGTTTCCCCTTTCACTCTCTTTGAAATCTGGAGCAACACTGGCCTTCTTCAAGTCCTCAGTCACCTGTTCTCCACGGCGTCTTAAAAATTATGGAGACACTGCCTGCTAATGTCTTGTTCTCACAGTTGAGCAGTAGCATAGAAAGTTTCCACGACTCCATCCAAAATGAAGAATCAACCATTAATGCCCACTGCTGAGCATGATATAGCTTGGCTGATGCTAAGAGAAAGAGAAGAATGAACAGACCAGGCTTGTGTGCCCCGGTGGCGCAGTGGTAGGAATGCCGCGTTGCAACACCGGAGACCCTAGGTTCGAATCCTCCCTGTGACGCAAGTGGTAGAAGTGCCGCTCTGCTACACAGGAGGCTCGAATCCCAGGGGTTGGACTCGATGATCTCTAAGGTCCCTTCCAACCCGCACATGACTATGATACTATGATGATGATCCATGTTGGTTTTTTTTTTGTTTGTTTGTTTTTTCTCCTTGTAGTTGCTTCATATAAGTAATGAGTATAGACATAAAAATATATGCCAAGAAATTTAAACTTTTCTAGCATTTCTACAACTATCTAAATGTGATGTGTTTTTAGTAGCATCTTTGAAGCTGAATATTTTTCAGAAATACTCAAGATGAATACCTGTATACTTGCTTTTGATAACACAGTGTTTACCTGAAGTTATGCCAATTTTAAGACCAACTATTTCTTTGAATAAACATGCAAAACTGCTTAAGCTAATGTATGTATTTCTTGTGGACTTATGCACATACTTATATCTCTATTTGAAGTCAAAGGAGCTTCTGAAAATTCAAAAGTAGCAAAAATGAGAAAAAGACTCCAGAAGATATGATAGTGTTAGCATCATTAGGATTATTACTTTCAATTACATTATTCAAATACAAGTAAATAATAATAAAAACAAAAAAGCAACATAAACCTTCATCTTGTTGCTGTTGCTTTTGTTTCTCAAGGTGTTTGCTGCTGGAAATACCAAAATAGTAACAGAAAACAGATGGAAAATTTATTACTTCTTATTCATGTTCTTGAATTACATAATTCTGATTACCTCATAAATGAAGAAGTATCCAAAAAAAAAAAAATGATGCAGCTTGTGAAACATTTCTTTACATTATAAAACATGAATGTTATTATTCATATTACATCCTCTGAAATCACACAGAGACAATGCTTAAGTATCTGTGAGATTCACCTAGCAGATGGTGTCTGGCTACATTTTCTCTGTCCAGCACTGGCTAGGATGGCTGTGGATCTTTTCCTTGTTTCAAGCAATACATTTTCACAGAAGGAAGGGGCTAATGTCAAATAAAATGAACTTGCATGTTTTGCGGAGATAACGATCTGTAGCACACTTGGCCTCTTCTCTTAGTTGTGGTCTCTTTTGACATCCCTTGAATGAGCCCTAGTTCTTATCTCTCTCCTGATTCCACTCCTTTTTGATGTTCAGTTTGCTACATGTTAGAGTTAGAGTGGGAACAGCTTTTGTTTTGCAGGCTTTCCTCCTTATTAAGGATCTGTCTGATCATAGTCTGTTTGACTAACAGAAGTAGAAAGAAGGTGAGAGATCAGTCTTACCAGTCTTGTCTGATGCGAAGACCTGCTGTTCCTCAAAGAAAACTGCATTTCCCTGAATACTTTAGGATTTATTCCCAGGAGGAAAATACAACTTCTGGAATTTCTTCCATTCTTGCATTGACTGCACAAAAGAAAGAATTTTGCTTCTAATGTACAGATTATGAAAGATCCCTTACAATTTTTCTATTCTATAAATGAATGTCAGAGAAAGAAACAGAAAACAATTATTCACTGTGTTTTACAGCAAGAACTTAGATCCTATCACATGTTTTGAAGTTCGGAGTTTGCCAATGAAGCACAGTCCATTAAAAAAATAAATAAATGAAATTCTGCTTGATGGCTGTAGCTTAAGTGGAAGAGTAGTACACTGCCGAATTCAGAATTGTCTTGGCATGATTTCTATACAATTAACACACATTTTTATATTTTTTCTATTATGTATGTATGTATGCATTCATTTATATATATTTACTTATTGGAACTTACTGAGTTGGAACGGATTACTGCATTTTAACATCTGCCTTGACAGTAGTCTAATTAGAATCCCACTGTTGCACATACTTTGGTAAATTTTACTGCAGATAAAGAAGTTAAATTGTGCATCTAGGAGAGAAAGGTTAGTATTTAAATAAGCTTCTGCACACTTAGGTTGGTGAAGGAAACATGTGAGGTTATCTGTGAAAAGAACATGTTTGGTATAGGTGTTGGGTTTTTGTTGTTATTGTTTGGTTGTTGTTTCTTTTTAAAAACATATTGAATAACATAATTTCCTCAGCAAAGGAAATCTACATAGACAAACTAAACTGAAGATCACTGAGTAGTCAGATTTAAAATTTACATTTTCAAGATACATTTCCATTAGGTAAGTAAAACTGACAGGTTATTTTTCATTTTTATTTTTTCATGTTGCATTAAAAAAAGAAATAGGAACTTTAATGCAAAGACAATTAATAAAATGAATGATTTTTGTGTTAACATGACATTCAGTTTGGTAGTACTTCCTCAATCACTTCTACAATATATTTCATACAACACTATAAAAATACTTATGCTCAGTATTGACAAATGTGCTACTTTGTAGGCATAAAACTGATATAACATTTCAAAGCCCACCCTAGTAAAAACAAAGCAAAACAAAACAAAACAAAAACAAAAATCAACTCTGCATTTTGATAAAATTTTTGTTGTATTTTCTGGAGTATTTATTTATGAAATGATGGTATGCTTTCTACTTCATAAAAAACAAACACACAAAAAACAATGTTCTGGCACTATCTTCATATGAATAGAAGTTTGACAGGTGTTGGAAGTACTACAGCTATGTCTGAAAGACTCTGTGTCAGGACCTTGTTTGTCAGACTGCATGTTTGTCAACACTGATATATCAAAGAGGTCAGGTCAGTAATACTTCAGTATAAAGAAAGCAGGACAGAGTCAGATAGAAACTCTAAGCCTTGTACCAAGATCAGATGGAAAAATGTGAAATACACTTGAATGGAGCCAACTGTCTTTTTTTCACTGAAAGCAAGTGTATGCTGTTTAACTTCATAGTGCTTTTTAGAGTAAGAAAAGATAACTTTTCACATTACTAAAATGGGGATGTATTGGGAGCAGAAGCAGAATATGTCAAAGAGTGAACATTTTCAGGTCTTAAAATCCCATCAAAGAATGTGGATTTGTGGAGCAAAGTTAGAAGGAGCATGAATGGAGGCCAAAACTGTGCATATTTCTGGCACTGCTTACTCCCATCCTGGATAGTGCTTCAGACACACTCACAATCAAGTCTTGACATCATATCCATCCCTCATTCAGATGTTAGCAATGCTGACTTTCTTTGCCCTTCTCTATCTCTATATCCTTTCAAAATCTGTCCTCATTTTAAGCTGTGATTACAGACACCAGTCTAAGATGGTGCCTTTGATCACATATCATCTGCTTTTACAGATGGAGGCAGTGGGATTTGCCCAAGGCTGCAGAGCAAATCAGAAGCAGAGTCAGAAACAAAATCTGGATCTAGATTTACAATAGATCTGTTACCAGTAGACCAGCAGAGCAATAGACTTTGCATATTTATGCCATTTCAGCCAAATACTGCATAAAGTATTTGATTTGCCAACCCAGGAAATGTAATTACAACAATATGTTATTGATTTGCATTGTGCATTCTGATGTTGATACTAAACACTTTAGTGGAGAATGGATAATAATATGATGGAGTAGATAGAAGGCTGCCATAAACCAAAAAGATGTGATGACATTTCTGCAAGGAAAATATCCCACAGATCAGAACCAGTGTTCAACAATTTAAGCAGAAAGTCAAATGTTAGGACACTGAACTCAAAAACCCAAAAAGCCATCAGTCAGAGTGAGCTCTGCTAACACAAATATAAAACAAGCTTTTACAGCTAATCACTACTTAAGCTTTGGAGAAAATTTCAAGAAGATATTCAAATACAATCCAAGGATAGATCCTCAGTATCATCAAAATATGAGACTTTTTGCACAGTGAAGATGGTTTTAGTTAGTCCAGCTGGAGAAGTAGTCCTCAGAGTACCATTATCTTCCCTGGTTTCCTATATGAAAACCAAAGCAAGCAAAAGTCACAGAAAAAAAAAGTCTTTTCAAAGCAGATGTGTATGCATGTCAAAGGGCTGACACACTTTTATCACCATTAAGAGAGCTGTCCCTAGATCAGCATTTTTAGTCAGGAAAAGAAATATCTGACAGTATATGGCATGCATCTGTTTGTATTTAATATCTCTTACCCAAAAGTTGACAAGGTCTGCCAAGGAGTCTTACAACCATGTGATTATTGCTACCCTACTCCCTTCACCCCCCATTTTTTTATTTTTTATTTTTTTCTCTCTCTCTACATAAGGAATACTCTTTCTGCTTTGAAAAATAAAATGGCAACTTAGTGGTTGGCTGGTCTTCCCCCTCCCCTTTGTTTCTCTGTTAAGGTCAGCATTGCCTTAGAGTCCACGGATCACTTCTAATCTGTTTGTTTCCAGTATTCATTATGTCACTTCCTAGCACAAAAAAATATCACCTTCCTTGACTCTATCTGTGAGTCCTACTGCTCATCATGAAGAAATTCAGCACTGTTGAATGATGATAGGTTAGAGTGAATAAAAAAGTGCCTGCAACAACAACAAAATAATAAAAAAGGGGGAAAAAAAGAAGTGGTGAAGAAGGTTTCTGAAGAATGTGGGAAAGATAAATAGGACTGATACTTTGTTTCATTGTCAGTAGCACTCTGGGGTTATTTGAAGCACTTATTTATGCACTGTAAGCAGAACAATACTGTAGAAGAAATGATTAAATACCAGCTCTCCGAGCAATAGACATCTCATTGTGGCAGGCCTAGACTCACCACTGGGTGGTTTTGATAAAGGCAATATGAGTTGATAACTGATACAGTTTGCCAGGGAGTCATCTGGGGATGCTGACAGCTACTATGCTTTAATAAAATCATTAGAATGTAAATGTTTTTATTGCGAAATAAAGAGCCTCCAGCAAAGTTGACACTATCGCTGCTCCCTACACTGAATGAAAGCACCGATTAGCATTCAAATGATATAATGATAGTCTGGTTATCTTTATTAAAATTTTTCAAATCGAGTCTTCATTTTGCATGATTGAGTTTTAAACAAATGCAATATTCAGTAGGCTGGTGAGCCAGTCTGAACACTCTTGAAATAATTAAAGTGTGTCTTTTATTTTTTTAAACATGTGTTTCATAAGCAATGAATTGGATTTGCTATTTTAATATGACAATATCTAGTTAGCTTTGCATAAAATAGGGATGTTATAGCATAATTATTGAAAGGGTACAACTTTTAAACATATGTTTCATAAAGCTGAATTCAATTTTCTGAAATGTGAAAATGCCAGTCAGTACTGAAATAATATCAAAGGATTACTTGATTGTTTGGGCTAATTTCATGGACAATCTTTTCTATATTATAATTGATGGTAAATGGTACCCTTTCTGGTATTTATTTTCAAAGGAAGCACAGAACTCATTTCCCATAACATTCATCAGTTTGGGGTTCAAACTTTTCAACTGACGAAAAATGAAGCAGAGTACAAACAAATAGTCCAGACTCTGAATTTATGTAATGTGTAATTTAGCTTAAACTAGCAGAGATTTCAAACCATACAAGAAGAGCCTGAGGAAAACTGAAGAATAAATTAACTAACCTAAGTCCATTGGGTTGTACTCTACATAGAATCAATCATAAATAAATATTTAGAAATTTCACAGAATCTGATCCTTTCCAATACTTCTTTCTATCTCATGTCTTAGAATAACCCTTCTCCCAGATTAATGAATCCTACGAAGTGTAACATGCTACAGATAGATACCACTAAATGCACACTACTGGAATCCAGTATTCTATGGTTAGTTCTTGGTTCTAAAGAATCAAGAGAATCAATGATGGCATAAATGTTTCATAAAATATGTGTTCCAGAAATTGCTGTAGTATTGATTCCAGTCTGATACAGCTTCAGGGATGAATTTAAAAAAAATAAAAAATAAAAAAATCCGAATAGCTGACAAACTCTTGTATCCATTGTTTGAGGACAAAGGGGATAGATAGTATAATTGCATTTCTAGATGTTCATTACTCTTTTATTATAATTACTTCCTGCACTTTTAGAAGACTTTTAAGAATCAGATATTTCACTGTTATATTTCACTGAAGAAGTGTCAGGGAGTATCCTAAACTGAAGGAATACAAATATGCCTCTGGTAATAAAGCTAACATGTAAGAAAATGGGAAAGTTAAAATTCCTTTTATTTCTTCTGCATTGGGAAGTACTGATACTCAAAGTTGCATTTTTGCATTATGGGGGAAAAAGAATACAGCAAATGACTGCAGGATGTTTTTCTTTTCCTTTTTATTGATATATGCATATATGTAAGAAAGAGACTTAACTACAGAATTAGAATTTGACGTGTACGACTCAGCACAGCAATGTGACTAAATGGGACCAGAATCTGTTTCATACTAGCACCTAGAAGAGGACTAGGAAAAGATATGGTACCTGCTTTTGTGGAAAACATTCTTCTTTCTACCCAGAACATCATCTGAAGGGCATAAGAAATAGTTCAGACCAGAGCATTCGCATCAGATTTCAGAACAGACTGCAGACCACCCTACAGCAACCTAATAGGAGATGCTCTGCTTTGTACCTGGGAGTGAGTCCCTCTTGGAGAAGAAGAGCACATCTCTGCAGGCATTCTGGTCTGACTAAAGTTATCACAACAGTTTCTATAACTAACCTCAACAAATGCCTTGAAAGAATTATTAAATGTATTATTGGAATAATGACCTTGAAGAAGAAAGGCTTTTGAGCTTCTAAAAATTTCTTTTTCCGCTCTATCACTGACAAGTGATAAAACTAAGAGGAAAATGGTGGATCTGCATAAAAGCCATTTAAACACAGATACCCTTGAATGACCAAGTGAAGTCTTACTACCAGCACTCAATGAATATTGTTATTTGCAAATTTGTTAGTGGGGCAAAAATACCTGAACCACCCAGCCTGTATGCAACCACATTTATGTGGGTACTGAGTAGATAACTATTTTTCCAAATCTTTTTATGTACTTATATATTTTTCATGAGAAAAAATTGAATTTTCTCCGGCAGCAATTACTCCTTTTCACAAAGAAATACAAATGCAAACCTAATATTTATTCAGATTGGTTCAACTGACAGATATTGTACCAAAAAATAAATAAATAAATAAATAAATAAATAAATAAAAATTTGGCAGTTTTTCACTTTTGCTCATACAGCCAGGTAGTATATGATCAATTCAAAGAGGAAATATGCTGAGCAAGTGGTCCTGTACAGAGCTAAAAGAAAACCTTGGGACTGTTTTTGAAAAAGAATAGCTGCTGATGTTATTAACAGCAAAAGTGTTTGTAGTTTCAATAAAATCAAGATAATAATGGCTGGTTTAGAGACTTAGGAAAGAATACAACCTATGTGTGTTTACCAGCTGGGTAGGCAAGAGTGAAGTCAATGTTCATCAACTTAGACAAGGATTTGTGCAGACACAGGGTGTGTTTAGGCCCTACACATGGTAGGCAATTGAATCTATTAAGGGATGGTGGTTACATTAGTAAGAAAGGCTTTGGAAACTGCAGCCTCCAGATATCATTCTTGTTTGTGTCTAGTTTGTGGGTACTCTTAAGTGAATACTGGGATGTTTTCAGATTTACAGGTGATTGGTTTCAAAAATAAAGAGGCAGAAAAATTTGTGGATAGAGGCACAGAAAAAAAAAGACAAGTAATGAGAAGACAAAGAAAATTCAGGGTGAGTATTTTCAGAAAGAATAAAAAGGTAGGACAAAATGATGATCAAGATTATTAAAGAATGTGAGGAAAAAAAAAATCAGCTGCAAGAAGAATACACTAAAAATATGAAAAGTGGTAAGGCAGGTAGCAGAAGAAAGTCCATAGTTCTACTATGAAAGGTGCATCCTGATTTTTCAGTCTTTAACAAACAGTATCAGCCTCATGGAGGACAGCACAAAAACTGTATGTTTTTCAGATGCCAACACATGCTGGACGAAATTCAACAGCTGCTTTTGTAAGTGCATGCTGAAAATGTAAGTGCACAGTTGGTGTAGCCATCCAAATGCCTTCAAAATAGCTGCAGTACAGGTTTAACTGCCATCCTTCTGGCTCACAGAAGGTTGTCAGATGCATAAAATTTTCTGGACTTTAACTAACAGAATAAAATATCTAATATAAATTACCTTTGACTGCTGAAAGACTTTATTTACAGCTACTCAGAGCTGGATCTGGACAGTTTAGGTAAAGGCTACAGCTGCCAGATGGTGGCCAGACTTACCCAATTAGCAATCTCTCTCATCCTGTGCCTGGATCTGCAGTGTTACTCCTCACATCATGGTTGCTTGACTCACTCCAGTACCTCTAAGACCTAAAATAGTATATACTAAAATAGCTGTAATGTTGTCAGGTGAGCTAACACAGAGCTCTGCAGGCTTAACTCAGTCAAAAGATGCTCTTTGCTAATTTTTTTTTTTTCTGGCTATTGAAAATAAGGATGTAGCTCTTGATCAGTTTAACTTGTTGACAGTTGAGGCCTAATCTTTAACTGCCTTTCAAGACAGTGATATGTTTAAAAGAGTAATGAGGTCTACTTTGAGTGATGGTCTTGCTGGACAGAAAATGGAAAAAGGAAGGAGAATGGTGGATTTTTTTTTTCCTCAACTGTGTGTCCATATTTCAAAAAAATCAGCAGTGAGGTTCATGACTTCAGGAAATCAAAGCAAGTCCAAAAGGGTTATCTGCTGAAATCTCTGTTACCTTTCAAATGATTAAAAAATTGTCATTTCTAATTGTAGATCTGGACTAATCCATGCTTAGGCTGCTAATATACTGAGGAAAACAAATGTGAGGGTCAACTGTTTCCAGTATACAGATTAGGGAAGGCAGAGACCAAGCAGTCTCTGGCACTTCTTCAAAATATTCTGTCTCATCTGAAGAAAGGACTGATCTAATGCAAAATGTTTAACTAAAATAGTGATGATAGGCTTGTTATGCTCCTCCAGGTGACTTAGATGGGCAGACTCGTGTATTACAATGTGCAGACGGAAACGAGGATCGTTGTATTTTGTATAGATAGTATTGCTTTAGTTTTTCTGCCCCTGATGCAGAGCAGGGACTGCAGATGACACTTGGGTCTTCCAGGCCACATGAGAACCACAAAAATCTTTGTATGATGCTGCTGAAGTGCTAGCTCCTCTCCAGCAAAGAGAGGAAGAGGAAGGGGACCTGTTCCTATATAGAGAGTCTAGGAAAACAAAAAATGCAGAGCTTTAGCACAAATACTGCAAATACTGAGAGATATCTACCATGCTATAATAGTCAGGTTTCTAACTGTTTTGTGCTGTGAGAGTTATTAAAAAAATGACTACTTATGAGTAAGAAGGATATCTAGGATCCTCTGAAAATCCTGCCACTTACCAGGCTGTTATTATGCGCACATGAAAGCCATATTCCTTCATCCAGACCACCTTTATGGCTGCTTTGATTATACTTTTATGGACAGGGCCCATAACTTCACTTTGACCCTGAAGGACAAATGAATGCAAAATAAATCAGTGTGAAATTCAGAGCATGCCAGCAACTTCTGTCATAGCAATTTGGAATATTCACTAAGTTTCAGCAGGTGTAATATATCAACACACAATCATACTGATTCTATTATAAGCTTATGACTAGTCACAATACTGGCTTTGATTTCTCATACTTCCCTATGTCAAGCATTTTAGGGAATGCTTAATATGGGAATTCAGGTGGGTCAGACAAAGAAAAAGTACAATTCAGACACAGCAGAAATGCTAAATGAGTGCTTCATTCATGTATAAGTTCTAATTCGTTTCTAGCTTGTTTTTCCTGGAGGTTTGATCATGCCATCCTCATTTCTTCTGTTCTTCTCCCACTTCTTGTGTGTCAGACATTAGATTTATTATTTTTCTTGGTTTGAATGTAGAAGTATTTCAATAGATGCTATTGCTTTTTAACACATGGTGCCTATGTGAAAACTGTGACCTGAAGAGACCAATTCAGGAATGAAGAAACCAATTCAGAATTCATAAATACCTATAAAATTTGGTTTAAGCCTAATTAGAATTCAAAATTTTGAAGAGCTTTAAAAACAACTTCTAAGCAAAGATTTTAACTTTAACAAATCAGGCTTTAAGTTAGCAAAAAATGCTTTCTATGGGCAAACATAGCTGTTCACTGACATTATATTATTGATATGAAACCTTGGAAAGTTACACCCAGGGAGGAGGTGGTAATCAGATACACTTCTGAGTCTATTTCTTTTCCTGCTTCTTTTTTACTTTGAAGTGTAGATTTTTATGGTAGCCCAAATTTGCTGTTCATGATAATGTCTTGGTCTTGTTATGTGTTATCACTTGCTGAAATTTGTTCTCTGCCTCTCATGTCTCCTTGTTCCCTACTTCTTTGGCTTGTGGGTAAGGGAATTACAACTTCTTTCTATGGCCTGCAACCTGAGATTTAAGTATTACGGGTGGCGATATAAGAGGGTCTCATTCTCTTTTATTCCTCTCAGCATATGACCTCAAGCTCTATCCTTTAGATAGCTGATTATCCAGATCCTCTGACTCTCTTGCACTTTATAATCCTTTCTCCTTCATTTCACTGAGATTGCGCATGGAGTAAAACAGGATTTTCCTCAAGTGAAATGGAAGGATCTGACTTTCTCAAATCACCAACATATATTTAGCAAGATAACATTGACAGAAACACAATTGTGAGAAGCCGTGCTAACAGTTTTAATTCTAGAGACTTATTTGTCCCTGTTGTGTTCTAAATGAGAAAATTAATTTTTCCTTTATTACTAGAAATATTTGAGGCTATTCACACACAGCCCTAAAAAAGTTGAAGGAGAAATTAGCAAGGTACTTATTCTGAGTAAGTAGATCAAGAGTTGGATCTGTTCTTCATGAGGGAAAGGAATAACACAGCTTGCAGGAAATTGATCAGTGCCTCCAGAGCCATATCATGAATTTCTCTTTTCATCTTAAAACATGGAAATAAAAGGACCTGTTTCAATTGCAATTTTATAGGTATGTTTTATGGCACTGGCTGAGTTATCTGTTACCTTGCTGGTAAAGAGATGGATAATTCCCCATTTGAAAGAGTCTTTATTTTTATGATTAGCATTTTTGGGCAAACATCAGAAGTGCCCACAATCTCAGAACACGAGGAAAAACATAAATTGGTAGAAAAATACAGAATAATAGACCTGCTTATATTGCGCTCAAGGGGACTCCAGGGACCAGCCAATCCATATAAGAAGAATAGTGTGAGCTAGATGGGACCCAGTATGATTAATCACCAGAGCAATGCAGATTTAGCGCATTAGGTGAAAAGATAAATGTGTAAAACGCTGTGTCAGAACCCATGGAGTGGCCCACACGGTAATTCAGGGTCAGTAATTGAACTTCACTCTAATTATCCTGGGGAGATAATATTAACTTATAGTTGAGTGTGAAAGAGAGAGTCCATAATTCATCACTCGATGGGGCTGCTCATTGCATTGTGTTATTGAAATATGATGGCTCCATTTTTATCCTGTCATAATGACAACTGATGTGCTTATTTTCTTTCTCTGTGCCTCCAGGGGATGATGAAATAGTAAGCAAACATTCTTTCTGGTGAAAGAACAGCACTTTATCACACTAGCTTCAGATCTGAAAAAGCATTTGCAAACTCAGAAACAATTTCTAGAACCAAAACTGGGCATTTTCCCTCTCATTCTGGTTGAAAACAGAGAAGCTAAATAAAAGCCAACACTTCTTCTCTGTACTAGGTGTTATTTTTCCCTTCCTGATTCTTAATTTTTTAAGAAGTTACCTTTGCATTTCTAATTTTCCAGGATACAAGCATCAAGATGAAGTTTGTTGCAGCAGAGACATCATTGCAAATGCAACAATGGGTTCTAGAAACCAGAAAAACAAACAAACAAACAAATAAAACACAAAACTATTTCATACATATGCAACTGTTAGTTACTTTCAAAAATACTATTGTTTTATCAGAAAACAGAAATTTACCCATTCCAGACAGCTTTTAAGTCCTAAAAGTAGATATTCAGGTAAGATTTTTTAGATTTCATAAACTCTGTTATAATTTACAACAATAACAGATTTTAAAATCAGCCCCTATTAGTGTTTGTTATTTCCTGTATATTAAAAGTATTTTAAAATCATTCAAATGCTGTTTGTGTCAGAAACTTCTTAGATTTTGCAAACTTTTTCTTCAGGTAAACTACCGGCCTACAAAATCTATAAGGATTTAGGTTAGAGTAGATTTCAACTGCAGATTTATTTTATTGATATAGAGCACATTACAAACCAAATAACTGGATATTTCTTTCATATCCCTATATGGCTTATCATAGCCTGTCTGTGCAGAAAAGTCAAGATTTCTTCACAGGAATCAAATCTGTTTCATACTCATGACCAGGCGTGATTACTTTAGGTCCTGATTTAATAACATGATAAGGCATGTAGGAGACATGGGTTGTACTGGACAAAGAGAAAGAACGTATTTCAGACTCTAATAGGAATGTCGGAAGAAAATGGAGATGAAATTCTAGACATGTAAGTTTTTGCTGCTAAATGTGGAGTGACAAGAGCTATGAACACCATTCAGGTGATGCACAGTGCACTGATCATGTTGACAAGAGATTACGTTTGTAGGATTACAGATTTACATCATAGTCTCACTACTGCAGTGCTGTCTGTAATTGATGACAAGTGGGAGATGCTTGACATAAACAAGATTCAGATGTAATCCATGAAAGCAAATTGCAGTGTAACACATGGATATAGAAACATCAGTACATTTTAATGAAGCTTATTGTTTATTCTTTTTCTCACACAACCATGAAACAATGTCTTTGGTTAACTCTACATTGGTGAGGGTGACTATTATTTCCTAATAAATTTATAGTACAGTCTCATGGTCTGAAATGTCAGTTCTTTGTAGTGTCTTGGCCAGCAAAAGTTGCAAAGACAAGAAAAAAAAAAATAACAGGAATTCACAACAACAATGGGAAGTTGGGGAAAAAAAACAACAACAAAAAGCAACAAAATCTACCTTGACTGGAAGAAAAAGTGAAAGAAAGAAAGATGCATTTGTACATTAACAGCTAAAATAATGTTTAGAAATCAAGTTGGGCAAAAGTGTGGTCTTGAGCACTATGTACTTAGTCTAAGTGTTTGATTCTTGGTATGTTCTTCTTGTTGTTTAGTAGCTGAGAGATTTAAATATACAGCCATCTGCTTATTCCTCCTGAAGTGAAAGCAGGATTAAGGAGAAAACTGGATAAATCTATTTACTAAGACAGAAAAGGAAAACGGAAACAAAAATGTGGTGACAATATATGTGGGCTGTTCCGAAAGTAATGCCTTCTATTTTATTATGTTGGTCCATGGCATCAGAGGCAGATTTTGGTTGTATGGCAGTAGAGGATGAACCTTCCCACCAATATTCCATTATGTTTTGTTGCCATGCAACAGATGGAAGCAGAGGGGGAGTCTGACAGAATGGCATCTGAAATGGAATTTCATAGGGAAAAAAGAGCTGTAATTGAATTTCTTTATGCAGAAAAAATGGAACCTACTAACATTCATCAGTGTTTCCTGAATGTTTATGGAGGCCAATGCTCTACAGCTTTATGGTCTTCCAGATGTTGTCAGACTGTATGGAATAAATGTTGGCCTAATTCAGGCACCTGTCCTGCCTCTGTTCTGACCCAGCTGCCGTGCTGTAAAGGCAGTGTCTTTTCCCTGTCAAGCAGCCTGCCCCGGCCTGGCCTTGTGTGTGCTCCTTTCACTCAGCAACAACCAAACATTGGCATGCTATTAACACTGTCCCAGTTGAAACCAGGACAGCTCTTTACCATGGTTTTGACAGTGCAATCTTTCTCTCAAAAGGCCCAGGAAGTATTCTATGATGAGCCACGTTCAGCAGTCACTTCATAGTCATAATAAACATTTCAAAGATTTTTGAGGGAAACAGAGGTATGAGACAATAAAAGAGTTTAGCACGATGGAGGTGAGCTGTGGAGAATTTCTGAATAATTTTTGCTACTATGGAGTATTGTGTGGCGTATATAGTGTTTAACAGAGTTGAAGAGGAAATGTGTATAATAACTATTCAAGTTAAAATAGGAAAAAAAAAAAAAAAAAAAAAAAAAAGAAAGAAAGGGGAAAAAAAAAAAAAAAAAGGACAACACCAAAATCATGGCATTCTACATTCCCAGTCCAAATGACTACAACATGAAAAAGTGCAAAGTGGAGGATGAAAAAGGAGGAAATTCATCTCAGGCTTTTGTTTTCTGGATATATAAATAATTCTAGAGTTTAGGATCAGGACTCATTCCATCTGTCTTGTTCTCATCTGACCGTGGAAAACTGACAGAATATTTCTTCTGCAATCATGAGCAACTGTCTGCAGTTCTAACATACTAAATGGGCAACAATGTTTACTTTACTACTAGAACTATGACAAAAGGGTATTAGGATAAATATTGTAAAAAATCTTGTCTTTTATGCTAGGTGCTACTTTAATTCACATTTAATCCTTTTGCTTTTGTTACCATACATTAATTGCTGCCTGTTCTTTAACACTAATTTATTGTCTAATATAACTTAATGAACCATAGTGGCAAGCCCTTACATAAACACTCAGCAGTTTTCCAGTTTTTTATGAACATTGATTATTGATCATCACATAAATATTAAATGAAGTAGAAAGCATAGTGAGTGTGAAACACAAGACAACAGAACTATTTCTTAAAAAATACAAATCTACTAGTGGCAGGAAAAATAACAGTTACAACGAAAGTAAAGTTTTAGAAAGTGATTTTATATATCAGAGCATAGAATCATAGGATCACCAGGGTTGGAAATGACCTCCAAGATCTTCCAGTCCTACATCTATCACCAATATTTCCCACAAAACTGTAGCCCTCTGTACAACATATAAATGTTTCTTGAACACCTCCAGGGATGGCGACTGCACCATCTTCCAGAGCAGCCTGTTCCAGTGCCTGGCTACTCTCTCAGAAAAGAAGTATATCTAAATTATTCATTTTAGCGCCGTAGTGGTATTTTTATATGCATATTCATATAGAAAACTATCTTAAAAATAACCTATTTTTAAAATTATTCATATATTTTAATAAGGATATCAAATTATTTTGAAAATCTTTCTGACATTTTATTTTCTAAGAATTTTCTAAGATTTCCTTAGAATTCATATTAAGTTGCATATCCAGATGTAATGGAATCTTTTGGAAGTATGAAATAAGTTCATGTAGCCTTATGTCAAATAAAAAAGGTTGAAGTACTGAGTTAATTGAACAACTGATCTGTACCAGTAGCTATGTTTATCATTTTGGGTTCCTGCTGTCTTTTAAAATAAGTAAGTTTCTGCGTATATCATTCATTTCTGGTACTTCTGAAGCCCTACAGCCAACAAAAAAATAAAGTGAAAATAAAAGCTACAGCAGTATTTTCCACTAGTCTCATATCTTAACCTGAGTCTTGTATACAAGTCATAATGTCAAGAAATTCATTTGTTCTTCAATAAAATTTATCATAATATCTGATAGCTTGATGTATGGACAGGTTTGATGTCACCTAGAAGGCCTGAAACCTTTCATTTACTGCAAGAGTTCCAAGAAAGGTCATGATACTTACACTAGGTCAGAATAATAATGTAATCAGGATCATGGTCCCTGACAATAGCCTATTTGTCTCATTTAAATAATGAACATCATTAGTGGAAATTGCAGACTGAAACCATTATACTAAAAGGACAGAAGAACACAACCATGCAGAAATATGTAGAAACAATATTGTCAATAATCATGACCTACTTACTACAGTTTGCTACCTATATACGTTATTTTCAAAATTGATTCTGGCAGTATCCACATGATCATGAAACAAACAAATAAACAGATTTCCTTTTCAATTCCTTTCCAATTCTGACAAAAGAATATGATTTCTAATAAGCATGAGTATCTATACAATGCTGATTTTCTCATGGTAGGGTAAGTGCTATTGTAAATATGCACACAATTCAGATAAATCAGGAATAGTTCTTAAGAAATTACTTTGTACTTGCTGCCATAAATAAATAAATAAATCTTGTCAAATGCTCATGAAACACAGTCCCTGAAATAACTTCATGTATTGTCAAGGTATTTTTTAGATTATTGCGAATTTCAAACGTGCATATATATGCTATACATATTATCTATGCTATATCCAGATATGTTTTAAGTATGTACTATCACAAAACTTACTTTAGAAAAAGGGCACAAAGGAAACATGTAGGTATATCTATCTGTTCAGTGTTCATTTCACGAGATGAACCTGGACTAGAAGCTGATTTTCCTTCCAGAAAGAGCAAGAAGAGATGAGCAACTAGGAATGGAGTTTCTAATATTGCATAGTGAGTAGGCAGGTGGTAAAATCATCTAATATGAGGCATAGACTAGATCCATTTCATGTGCTACAGTCAAAATTCTACTTTTGATATTCAAGTTGAATGTACTTTTTAGCAAGATAATCCTTTCCCCAGGTATGGTTTGGGACAATAAAACAATAGAATGCTGTGTAGCATATTTACATGGCAATACATGCAAAGAAATCTATGACGTAATGCACAATGATTGCTAAAAGTGTTCATAGGTGCCACAGATGGGTTAACCTTCTCATGAATGATCTTATCTATGACCTCCTCAAGAGTATGGATAGACCAATTGTCTGCTGTTCATGCTCCAGCAACCTCATAGCAAAATGTGTTCTTGCATCAGCCACTTGGTTAGGCAAAGAAAAGCAGAAGCCCTATCGAAGTAGGATAAAACTCAGGATTGCTTTTGCTGGATGATCAAGGGCTGAAAAGGGGACATCTAAAATCATGATGGAGAATATGAGCAACTGACAACTTCCCCAGTTGTGGCTTATCTGTGGGTGATATCCTTTGTCAGTTTGATGTGTGCTTTTCTTAGTTACCTTATGTTTTACTATGCTTGCGTTTAAATTATTTGCATTTAGCTTAGTGTACTTAGAGTTAAAATCTCACTTAGAAATTGACTTCTTTTTTTTTATGTAGTTGCCACAAAGCAACAATAAAATAAGTGTAACCTGACATTCTGTTTGTTGTCATTTTACTGTCTGATGTCTGAAGAGCCTATTTTGTTCTGTGACATACCTATATATATATGCCTCTGTGCCCCAATGACTCACACAGTAGTAGTCTGCTGACTAGATGACATTAGAACTATAGCCCTTTCACAATATACCATTAACTGATGCATTCTGCTTAACTTCAACAGTGCTCCCCCAAGACATATTGATACAGCAACATGCATGCACACACTTTTCTGCATGACCATTAATACCTGTTGGGTGACCTTTCCACACATGGCCACCTTCCTGTCCCTCTCACATCATGCACATCTCAGATCTTAAGACTCCAAGTAACTATGTGATATGGAAACAATGATGGGAGATACTGAGTTACACGCCTCTAGGAGACTAGGATTTATAGCTAAAACTCCTGGCTTTATTCCTTGAGTGCAGATAATTGTATCCATATTTCCTTACTGAATACAGGTGTGTTACCAACTGTAAGAGGCCATGCTTTTTACATTACTGTCTCAAAGTTTGCTGAAATGGACAAGTTCAGGCAAGTCCTGGCCAAGGTTCCAGGGCTCCCTTTGTCTGAGACACACAGGAACCACGGTTCGAGAAATCCCTTTGTTCAAGAGATGGACAAGTCTGGGAGCTAGGAAAGAGAGATAAGATGCTGATTAATGGCCCTAAAGGGGTCTTTTTGTGTGGGCCTATCTCAAGGAAGATGGCCATCTCAGAGGAATTCACATGACTCTGACCTGAGCCTTCCAGAAATGTCACGAAGGCTGGGAAGAAGTAGGATAAAAAGGGCACGTACAAACCCTGAATTTAGGTTTTCTGACACCAGATGCCTCACTATGGAAACAAGGAGATTTTCTGTCATCGGATGCCTCTCTACGTGAATGCCTGCATGCTGAAGAAGATGCCTGCATGCTGAAGAACCTTTTAGGTTTCTAGGTATCTGACCTCAGATTCCTCCACCGTTGTCCTACTGCTGCCTACTGTTTCTTCCGGGATCGCTGCTCGAGACTCTGCTCCGTGGGACCTCGCTGCCCGAGACTCCGCTTCTTGAGACCACGGTACTCTGCCCATCTTTTCTGCGATTCACTGATCTGCTGCTTGCGGCCTGCTACCCTGCTGCTGCTCTCCCCTACGCTTATTTTGCCCCGGACCAACGTTAACAATGTGCTACGGGACGCTGCTGCATCCAGGAGGTGACTATTCCCCGCTTTAACGTAATTCTTGCTCTTTTCTACCTTTTCCTATCGCCTACTTTCCCTTCCCCATCACCCTAATTTTGATATTTCGTCGCTCTCCCTTCCCCATCCCCTCAGTTGTCTATCATTTCTAATAAACTGGTCGGATCAACATTTGAATGCTCTTCTTCTTAATCTCACGCCGGGCATAACATATCAAAAGAACCTTTGCCTCACTCCTAAATTGGAGCGAGACACCAACTGGTGATAATCAGAAAGTATTCAAACTCTCACCTCTGAGGACATAATGTTCTAACCTACTTTGGCTAAAGAGTGAGATTTTCCGAAGCAGAATTGAGTCTAAATGGATAGTTTTAGAAAAAGTAATAAATCATCAAATGTTCCAAATATGCTTTTTAAGTTGGACAAAATGCATCAAGATCATAGCACACATAAGCCCAGAAATGATATGCCATGTCAGCAGAGAAGGACCTGGAGGTCCTGATGGATGAGAAACTTAACATGAGCCAGCAGTGTGCTCTTGCAGCTCGGAAAGCAAATGGCATCCTGGGCTCCATCAGGAACGGGGTGGTCAGCAGGGATAGGGAGGTGACTGTCCCTTGCTCTCTGCTCTTGTGAGGCCTCATCTGGAGTACTGTGTCATGGTATGGAGCCCTCAGTACAAGAAAGGCAGAGAACTGTTGGAAGGGATCCAGAGGAGGGCCATGATGATCAGGGGGCTGGAGCACCTCCCCTATGAAGACAGGCTGAGGGAGCTGGGCTTGTTCAGCCTGGAGAAAAGAAGGCTGCGGGGTGACCTCATTACAGCCTTTCAGTACCTGAAGGGAACCTATAATCAGGAGGGGAGTAAACTCTTTGAAAGGGCCAATAATAGCAGGACAAGGGGAAATGGTTTTAAGTTGAAAGAGGGAAGATTTATGTTGGATGTCAGGGGGAGATTCTTTACTAGGAGAGTGGTGAGGTCCTGGAACAGGCTGCCCAGGGAGGTTGCAGATGCTCCATCCCTGGAGGTGTTCAAGGCCAGGTTGGATGGGGACCTGGGCAACCTGATATACTAAATGTGGAAGTTTGGTGATCCTGCCAGGCAGGGGGGTTGGAGCTTCATCATCCTTAAGGTCCCTTTCAACCTGGGTCATTCTGTGATTATATTTTCCAGCAAACTGCTTAAACCGATGATTAGTAAGACTTCAACTAAAACATAATATTTGGAGGCATCAAGAATGGTGATAATTATTTTAGTATTTCAATATTGTAAAGAGACTATAGTTTTTATTGCAGATAAGACACTGCCTGCTAAGGCAGCTCCTCTTCTGTTCATTGCACTGTGCAATAAAATGGGTAATTGAGGTTTTGGATAGAAAGTCACAGTAATGGGTACTACTAAAGGATACTATAACATACAAGGATCTGGATAGAAGGTCACGCTATAGCACACATATATAATGTATATTGCTGTACATATACCTCTGTAATATGGTTTATAGCATGTGGGGCAAAAAGCCTACTTCCAACTTCAAAGTAATACATTTGCAAGTTTGCATTTGCTATCTACATGACAGATTTTACTGTCATTCATATTTCACTTTGAATTTGCACTGCAGTCGCTAAAAGAAAACATTTTTGTTAAACCAGTTCTGTTTTTTTTGTTTTTGGTTTTGGTTTTGGTTGGTTTTTTTTTTTTTTTAGTTTGTTGTTGTTGTTTTTAATTCTGCTTTCTAGCAGAAATGGTCAAATTTCTGACATTATAAAATATATTCCTCCTATCCACTTGAACTCAGAGTCCAAATTTGCCAGATTTGACAGAAACTTCTGGTAAAGTAAGTGCTAAAGTAAACAGTTATCAAGAACGTCTGTCTGCAATTGAAATGCTCCCATTTGAAGCTTTTATTTACTTTACACTCGTATCTACTTAACCTTCTTTAACCTACTCATCCATCACGAAACCATACAGCCATACACCAGGCTTTTGAAGCTAACAGAAATCTTGATGCTTAGGAAAAACAAAATGTATATAACTTGTTACATGCTCTTAAAGTTAGAAACTTATTGAATGATAACACAAGTTTAACTGATGAATTGGTTTAAGAACGGTTGCCATTTAAGAGTGCTGATGCTTAAGTAAAATATCTGGTCTTGCTGTCAGAATTCAAAAGTCAGCTAACTCAAGACTTTCATCATTGGCTACTTGAACCAATCCAACCATTCTGTACACAACCTTGCTATTCAAAGTATTTAGCACAAAGAAATCAGAAAAGACTTCCTGGTGTTACTTTCCATGCAGAACAATATCCATAGTAAAAGGAAAAATTAAACAAATTCAGTGAAGTCTTGAAAGGTGTATGATATTAGGAAAGTTTTTGCTGGCTGTTTGGTTGGTGTGAGTGATGACCCACAAAGGATTAAACACTGTCAAAATGCAAAATAAAGCCAGTTTACTTCATTTTGCATGGAGCTTTTGAAGCTGTGGTCTAGGGAATGTGTTTTATTAGCTTATAACCACCTTGTCACTTCAAACTACATAAACCTTTTGCAAGAGAGAGCAATTAAACTGAAAATTCTCAGAGGATCATTTTAAGAAATGAATTGTAAACAACAAGGGAGAGTCTCAATAAGATAGTCGATATAGGCAAATATATATAGACAAATCAAATTCACCTTATTTAGTTTTCAGTACAGAAATTCTTTCACACTTTGCCGATATGATCAGCTACAGATATTTTTTCGATTCTCAAATTCTTTAACTCAGTTCATAAATTCATTATAGACATACTTTTGTGACTTGCAAAGAAGTGGTTATATATTTCCTGTTGCTTTTCTTTTTCATTTCTCTTGGCCTTTTACTTTGAAACAAGACAGGTCAAACAGCAAAATGATGAATAATTCAAAACACTCAACACTGAGAAGCCTAGAAAGGTCTGTTTCAGACTATTCAGCATATTAGCTGTTTCCTCTCATTTTGTAATTTGCATTTTTTTTCCTGTTGGAAAGAGGTAGGATTCTTCCCATTCGAGGATAACAATTATATTAAAATACTCTTAAAATGAGGCAATGAAAAAAAAAAAAATCATGAAGATGTTTATGCTGATGTTTTTCTATCAAGAGTCATAGGCAAAGAAGAAATTTTACATGAATAAGATAATATGACGGCATTTCCTTGAATATCTAACATAGATGTTTTACATGGATTGCAGTTTTCATTTTACAAAAGATTTACACTTGGATGATTTTTAGTATGTTTGTTAATATGCTTAGGTCTTACATTAAGTTAACAATTTTAATGTAAATTCCAAGAAAACACCTTTCATTTTATTAAAATTGGGGAATTCCTCCTTGGAACTGTATAATATTTGTTGAAGAGAGTAAAACAGTAAAACAAACAAATCAGTTGTCACTAAAACAGTATATTCATGTCCATAATGATGTTCAAGCGTATGTGAGAACAACTCTCATCGTATGCAATTAAAAAACAGAGATTGATAGAAGAAGAGATGTTTTGTTATGTATGCTCAAAACAGTGACTTGCTTCTCCAACAGTTAATAGTAACAGTCTTTTGCCTGCATTTTTTCCAGAAGTGGATTAGTTTAAAACTGATTGCCAAATCACAGAAATATAGAATATCCTGAGTTGGAAGGAGCCCAGAGAGATTACCAAGTTCAACTCTTGGCTGCACACGGGACTTTTGATATTTAGTTCTTCATATTTATAGAAATGAGGTAGGATTCACATTACTCCTGGGTGCCCCTATAAGACCCAGAATCAAATTTGATTTGTTTACTTTCTTTCTGAAAATATACTATAAAACCATCACTTGAACACTTCAATATTTGTAAGCTACTTCATTTCAGTTAATACTTTGTTTCAGTGAACATAGCAATGATAATTCATACTGTAGTTTAAATAATTTTCTTATTGCCCTTAACTTATAGGCCATATATATATACACTGTGTCACCCATAAACAGAAGCATAAACAGCATTGATTTTACTGGACTAGATTTCTTCTCCTATCACTCAGTTTAATGCTTCAGGCTTGATAAGTCACATCAGTAGGTTTCTGTAGTGCTCTAGCTCCTTAGGCTATTTAGATGTCCTTTCTATTTCACCGTCTTTTGACATTCAACTGGATATATCTTCCTTCCCTCACACTACTGTGTTCAAGTGAGTACAGTTCACATTCACTGTCTCCCCATCTTCTTTGGAGATGACACACAAGTAACCTGTGACAAGCAACTAAACCATTTTTTAGACAAAATGTAATGGATTTCTGTAACTACAGCTTTGTTGGCCTCTGCATCACCATTAGCTCAGTAAGAAGTGTCCCAGAAAAGCAGAGAACACAGTTTGAACGTTTAAAAATATCTATCTGAGCAGTTGAGGATGAGGTGGAATGGAAAGAGATGAGAAATAATTATTATGTTACAGGACAGAACACAAAGAATGGAAGGAAACAATGCAGAAACTGCAACTGGAAAATGAAAGTGAAAACAATTCCACCATTCCACCCATAGCAAAACAAAAAAGCAATCTAAATTTAAAACTGGTAGTGGTATCATGTTTCCATCAAGTCAGAAGATAAAGTAGAAGAAAATAATAAAGTCAACTGCATTTCATTCTTATAGACTTGGAATTTTAAAAGCCTTCTTCAGGAGTAAAGTGCACAGAAGAATGGTAAGCTTTCTAAAGTTGTATGATAGTTATACTTGATAGCAATATCCTACTTTGGTTGTATACTAGATAGAGGACAATATATGTATATGTATACTAGATAGTGAAAAAATGCCCACAAGTATCCTTTCCTCTACATATAACAAGTATTAATAAGATCTGGGAATAGGATTATTTAAAAACCACTGAGCAATGACCAATACACCAGCAGCAGTAACTTATGATATTTTTATGGAAGGATAATGCACCTTGCATGAACTGCCTGCCAGTATAACTACCATTAAAACTGCAATAAAATATTTCCATACTAAAATTATGCTATGTGCATAAGAATTTCGCCAGTTATAGCTGATAGATAAAACAAGATTTTTTTTTTTTCTTCATAGAATCATAGAATTACAAGGTTGGAAAGGACCTACAAGATCATCTAGTCCAACTGTCCTCCCATTACATTTGCTACCACAAGCTACTAAACTATATCTTGTAGCTCCTCTTCCAGAAGCCTCTTGGACACTGCCAGGGATAGTGACTCTGCCACTTCCCTGAGCAGGCTATTCCAGTGCCTGACCACTCTCTGAGAGAAAAAGTTTTTCCTTATGTCTAATCTAAATCTCCTCTGGTACAACTTGTGACTATTTCTTCAGATCCTGTTTGTTGTCTGGGAGAAGAGGCAACAAACATCGTCCTCCATCCACCCTCCTCATCACAGCCTTCCTTCAGAAAGCTGTAGAGTGCAATAAGATCTCCCCTGAGCCTCCTCTTCTCCAGACTAAACAATCCCAGCTCCCTCAGCCACTCCGCATAAGACTTGTGCTCCAGACTCCTCACCAGTTTTGTTGCCCTTCTCTGAACATGTTCCAGGGCCTCAGTGTCTTTCCTGTAGTGAGGAGCCCAAAACTGGACACAATACTGTAGGCACAGCCTCAACAGTGCTGTGTACTGGGGGATGACTACCTCTCTGGTCCTGCTGGCCACACGATTTCTGATGCAGCCCAGGATGGTACTGGCCCTCTTGTCCACCTGGACACACTGTTGTCTCATGTTAGGCCAAGCATCAAACAACACCCCGAGGTTCCTTTCCTTTCACAGAAAAGATGTGAATCATCATCATATGGTTATGATTTTATGAATATAGTGATCATTCTAGAATCAATGATTCTATCTCAATATACAGGGCATAAAAAGAAATTTTATAAGTAGAATTTTTACAAGATATTCTGTATATAAAATTTTCTAATCTGAATGTTGTTATACTAGAGACAAAAATAAACAGTAGTAACCAATCATTTTGTCATAGGTTTGTGAGTAGAAAAATGCATACTTTTATACTCTGCAAAACGGTAAAAATAATTCAAAGCAGATGTATTTCATGCTGATTAGACCATTACATGTGATAGGCATGCTTATGTATCTATATATATTTATGTACTTAAGTGTGTATGTATATATTTGCACAGGATTATTTTAAAATATAATAAGCTTACTTAATTGTCATTAGGAACAGAAGTGAAGGCATATGTCAGAATTTTTTAACAGTACTGGATTAATCTGGAAGTCAAATTCTTAGCACTGTCTATGTACAGGAAAGCCTGTTTCACGCTGTGAGTGAAATAATAAAAAAAATAGACAACTGCTACCTCTGATCAGCTCTGCCATATTTTCCAAAAGCCCATGAACCAGAACAGTGGGTTAAAAGGAAGTTGACCTGACACATCCAGGTAGACTGATAAACTGAGCTGAAAGCATTTCATCTTGCTGCTGATGCTAGGTGAAGCATATATGACAAATTGTAATGGCTGCAGGGTAATAGATCACCTGTAAGGGCTCAGCTCACTCATGAACGTGCTCACATTCTCTCTCCTGCTTTACCCCACATACAAGTAACTTTCCCTTTGTAAGTCTTAGAGCTGCAGGGGAAAATCATGACTTTACCATGTCACTCAACATGCTTTATAAAGCCAATGTGCTGTACTCTTAAGCCTGTAAGTAGAATACACTGTGCACACAAAGTTGCAGGTGGTCTTCCCTAAATTTCCTTTTTGGAGCAAGATACATTTGGCTGGCACTGCCAGTCAAGCTCCTAAAAAGGGAATTTCTCCAGCGATGTTAGTTCTGAGAATCCATTTCTATATGTTCTTAGCTTTCCTTAGTTACTATAAAAGATGTATTCCCTAACAGTCACGGAGTCATAAAGAAATCTATGTACTCTTAAATTACTCAGTTGTTGGATTAGCCTATGCTATCAGAGAGACAGTCAGCTCAAGGCTGAACAGATAAGCCAGACAGGAATATAGACACCACTCTCATTTCGGGCCCACAGTCTCTCACAATGTTTGCTTTGCATCTCAGCTCTGTCTAGCCAGAGGAATATCTAACATGGAGCATCAGACATAGAAAAGAAGAACATTATATACACGCAACTCAGAAATACTGGAGAACATTTTTTTGAATCCCCCATGAGCTCCCTGTTGCTTTGGTTTTAGTGCTAGCCTCCATCACCTTCATACCTAAGAACATAACTTAAATGCTACAGTTCATTCCATTTCTCTGTCATGGAAAGAACAGGTATTCTGCACCAAAACTTATAGCAGTTTAGCTAGCTATTCATGCCAAGTTAGGTAAACTGGGGTAGGTTGGTATGTAGGTGTGCCAAGTAAAATTAGTGGTTTGTCCTACAAAACTGGTTTTGCATTATATTATTTTAGAAAAAAAAAAAGTGTTCGTGAAATTAAGGGAGGCACAGGAACAGTAAATGTAAAGTTTTTCTGAGTGTAGGACTAAGCTCATGTTGAATTACTAGGGCTTAAACTAAAAAAAAAAAAAAAATATTTTACTTTACTGTGGTCCTTTGTAGTATGCAAACAGTCCATATCAACATCTTCGGATATGAAATGCCAGCAAAGATGTGAAATGCTTTCCCTACCAGTCTGTTTACCATACAGTGCCTTCACTAGCACCTGTGTGCACCAATCTGACATCATGCTACATTGTGTTCCAGAATTTTCCATCCTCTGATTTTGAGAAAGAGAATAACCTCCCCCTTTATATATTATGCTGTTCTTTTTTGTGCACTGGGTAATGATACTTCAGTTTGACAACATACAGGAACTGAGAAAGAGAAGGTGTCAACAGTAGTCATATAATTTTCTATAGAGCAGAACACCAGATTCCCAGAGAACTGGCAGCACAGCTTCACTTTATATTAAGAAAGCATTATATTTCCAGTAACAGATCAATAATTTATTTTAGATGGTGATGAGACTGGGAGAAAGAGAGAGAGAGAAAGATCAGTGAGGCTGAAGAAGAATGATAGAATCCTCAGAGCTGGTAGAGACCCCAATAGGCTATCTTCTCCAACTCCCCTGCAGGGAACAGGGACATCCACAGCTAGATCAAGTTACTCAGCATGGTCCAGCCTGGCCTTAAATGCCTTCAGGGATGGGGCATCCACTGGAGCCTTCTCTGGGCAGCCCATTCCATTGCTCTCACTGTAAAAGACTTTTTCCTTATATGCAACCCAAATCTACACTCAATAAATTTGAAACCATTCCCCCTTGTCCAATTGCAGTAGATCCTGCTAAAGAGTCTGTCCCCTTCTTTCTTGTAGCTCTCCCTTAGATACTGAAAGGCCATTATTAGGCCACCTTGGAGCCTTCTCTTCTCCAGGCTGAACAGCCTCAGCTTTTTCAACCTGTCAGCTAGCTCAGAATGAACTGGGAATTCTAATTGGTGCAAGGATGATGATGTAAGGAGAGCCCCTACAGCAGAGCATGTGGGATAGGAAGCAAACTTTCCAGGAATAGAGGTGAGGCTGACTGGCCTGTAATTATCTGATCTTATTCAAGAGCATCAGGATGCTTGTATGTAGCACCGCCATATTCTACACAACAGTTCTGTACCTTCATAATCCTGGTTTAAGGTACTGGGAGTCTTTGGATGTTTTGATTTGCTGACTACTCGGTAAATTGTGGGTAATTTTGGAGGGCAAAGGTAGACCAAGCTTACATACGCTGCACTGCTGCAAAAATAATCTTTATTAGGTTGCCTATTGCTGAATCTCTTGTGTATTTTACAGCAGGATAAAAACAGAGTTGTTAAACTAAGAAGTACAAGAGTAGATTGTACACCAAATTTCCTAATTGTCTGTTGCCAAACTAGAAGTTATCCCAAACCAAATGAGCACTCAGCATTAATAGTTAAGTTCATCAATTATGGTATATACTACAAGTGTTGTCAGCAGATTTTAAACATTGCTTCATTTAAAGAGAACATGACATCTAATGTCATGATAAAAGTAAACAAAACAAATTTCAAAAAAGTAAAGTTTATGATAATTCTTTCATGTGAAAAAAAGTTATTTCACATATTTTGTGGACTTCTTCCTCAAGTATACAGAAGTGAAGGGAAAAGATAATTAACACTTTTTATTATTAATCTACTCTCTGACCGTCTTCTGATCATCTTCATATTTCTTACTCTCTATGTTAGAAGTGTACACATTTGAGTGTGTCAGCCAAAACACCTAATTTCTCTGAGATCTATGTTTATGACAGTGATTATGTGTTTATACATTCATGATTAGCAATGGGTGGTTTAGAATCATTCATGTAGGCTTAGGTCATGTCAGCACTACACTAACACATCCAACAGAGCATCCCAGAGTGCTTCAGCACAGCTTCCAAGTGAATATTCTGAACATAATAAAGCAAAAGTTTTCCTGAATTTAAGAGTCTTCCTGAACAAAAGACTCTTCTAGGGTAAAGTGAGCTCTGGATGTGATCTCAGGATAAATATCTAGATAATAGAGATATACCTGAATAAAGGTTGAAGATTGAATATATATTTGTTACGGTGAGAACAAAAGCAGAGAAAGCAAAAGAAATAAGAAAAATATGTTATTGTTAGACACAAACTATTGCTAGTTGGCAAATCATGGTCAAATCACTATTTTACTAGTTGGAACAACAACAACGACAACAAAAATAAAGCACTAAGAATCTCTGGAATTGGTCTTAGCACAACAGCATTTCTACAAGTAAAAATGGTAGCACAGTCCATATTTACAATAACAATATATGTGCTGAAATCACAAACATCTAGAAAGTAGGGGCAGAACTCAAAACCTGTTTAATTCTAGATTTTTGCTTACTATGTTAAACAAGATAGATGAATATAGTAGTTTCAGTGAAGTAGCATAAGAGAATAGCAGTGTGAGAAACACAACTAATTTTCTGGTTTGGCAGCCTGCAAGTATCAGTGCTTCCTCAATGGAAAATTTGAGTTCAATATACACAGGATTTTCCAGGAAAAAAAAAAAAAAAAAAAAAAAAGCAGATATTTTTGGCACATTTGTCAGCTTTTAAGAGTAGTTCACATTGGTAGTGTGAGTAGAAAGAAGAATAAAAATATCCTTAGACTGATAAGAGGCAAATTAGAACAGAACTCAGACCTCAGATCCTTTTTGATATTACACTTCACTTTGTCTTTAATAGTAGCCCTGTGAGGTTTACATTTCCTGGACTTGTACTTCCAAGAAAGTGCTAAAAAAGTAACAAAGTCATTTTTTAATGATTTCCTTGGAAAGAATGAATTTTCAAGGACAGAGGCTGTAAAGAATGGACTTTACTGAAAAAGTCATCCCAGTTGACTAGGGCCCTTATTACTGCAGTAATTTGGAGAGAATCTGAAGATAAAGTGTGACTTGTTACATAGAAAAAAAAGTACTAAGGAGCAAGAAATTTGCAGGCAAGTTGTAGTGGGTATGGTGAAAGCAGCAGCAATCAGTACATAGATATCAGAGGCTTACTTGAAATCAGGATTAACACACTACATATCTCAGTCACACCATGTACACATGACATTTAATATGTGCTGTTGGCAGTTAGATAACCTCACAAGTGGTGGTTGAAGAGCCCATCTATGTTTAGGCCTTCTCTCATGGTAGTTATTTAAACTGAGATACCTATGAGGGGTCGTAACACATTCTTTTTAAAGAAACTCTGTTTAGTCACTATTTCAGTTTTAGTCTTCATTGACAATCTGTTTCAAAATACAACTGTTCTGCTAGATACTTCTGATAAACTTCCATTTCAAGAAAAAAGAAAATGGGAGGCAGAAAATCAGCAATGTCTTCATCCCAGTGGGATGCTGATTCAATAGTTTTGAAGTTTGACAAAGCACATGTTCTTCATAAATAGAACCGATCTATGCAGACATAATAATATTGTTGAAGATGTAGCTCTTCTCACATATAAAATGGGTATTTTCTTTACAAAGATCAAGTGGCTAAAGACCTAAATTCTTGTTCATGCATGTATTTGTGCTCATCCTAGAATCTCAGTATCTTATTTAGGTTGATTTTAAACACAGAAAAAATACATTCTATAGATTTCAAGTGAAAACTCAATGCACTCTTAACAGTGCTTTGAAAACCCTGAAGTATTTTCAAAAGCATGATCATCAGTCCTGAGTAACTCAGTAGTAGTCTTCCTATTTTATTTTCTGAATTCTATTCAGTGGTTAACAAAAGTTTTATCCAGGAATATTGAATAATCTTTCTTCCACAATCTTTGACTGTGGAAGAAAAATAGCATTATCTGTTTTATAAAAACCTTAATCAAAGGTGAGAATTTTCATCTTCCTATGTATTTTTTCTTATTCTGCTTCCCCTAACTCATTATTGGATTTAATAGTAGGTCTAGGCTAGAAGTGTCTATTAGTAGATCACAGCACAGAAAAATATCTCCGTACTTTATGATTCAAAGTATCTAAAGAAGTTATTTGATTTTCTCTCCACTGGGATCTCATTTAAATATGTGAACAGCCTTCTTGCCATAGAATGCTGATAAAGATTTATAATATGATTTATCCCAAACATCACTTTAGATTATAAACAGGAATATGTTTTGCTGTTTGACTGATAATGTGATTTGTCCTTGGGAAAAAACCACTATTGTTCAAGACTCAGAGAGCTGTATTTGCAGTTTCAGTTAAATAGCCAAGAAAATTTCCCGATGAGGCTTTTCCATTACAGTGAAGATAAAATTATCAACCTAACATGGGAAAGCATATAGTCAAGTAATTCTGTACATACAAAATACATAAATATTAAAGAAACTAAAATACATAAATATTAAAGAAACTAGGTGTACCATAGGTCAAGTTCTTCCACTTCAATTCAATAAATTCTTCCCCCCCCACCCCCCCAAGCAATGATTTCTAAATGATTATTAAGGTTGTGGAAGAAGCAAAATGTGACCTTCTGCTTACTTCCTTTTGGGTGACTCCTCAAGAAAGAAAGAAAATAAAAATAAATAAATAAATAAATAAAAAAGGATGGTGGTATCAGTGAAAAAGTAGCAGAAAAAACAGAAGAACAGGATTAATTAAAAATATTCCTTGTAATATTAATTACCAATACTCTATTTCTACTAATGAAAATATGTCTGTGGGGTGACAGAAAATGAAACTATGAAATCAGTTTACTCTCTGAACACAACTGCTGTCAGAATGCCTTTTTCGATGCATATGTAGAGCATCATTTCTGGGGATATTTGTAGAAGATACACATGTAACAACAAAAAGAATTTAGGATGAAATACATAGATGTGCACAAGAATGCAAGAGGCAATATAAATGTTTTTTCAAATGTTAAAAGTCAGAAAATTGAACAATACTCTATTTATGTTCAACAGAACTTCATCTGCCTATTTAGCTAAGCAGAACCCTCTTCATAGATACTAGGCTTTACTTTGAATGATAATATTACTTTTCCATCATGAAAACTTTCATATGTGAGTGTTAAGCATCATCATATATATATAAGGGATTATTTAAAATTTAAATTTGATATTCAGTAATATTAAATGATTGCAAAAATTTTGGTAGATGTAGAAGAAACAGATTGTTAAAAAATGATCTGAATCTAAAATAATTAAACAATTTTTTAAATTCTTTTTCTCATTATCTGCACCCTAGGAATAAATGTCTGCAGCACTGGACTGCAAAAGAATTGTATGTATATAAATAAACAAATAAATAATAGATCTTTCAGTTTTATTTGCACTTTCTGGAAGTAACTGTTGAAAAGTTAAAACTCATATCCATTTATTAACTTTCTCATCTGAAATGAGCAACTTTTAGGCAAACATAGCGAAAGGGATAAGTACAGAGTAGTAATGAAACAGCAAAGGAAAAAAAAAGACAAAACAACAAAGTAAACAAAACAAGAAATAAACAGCAGCCCCAGTGGGAAATACAAGCAAAATCTCTTGGGCAGTCTTTCTTAACTTCCCAAAAATATGATGTGAAGTACATTGCATTATTTTTTTCAAAATTCTGTTAGAACTGCAGTCACCTTTCTTATTTCCCACTCACTTAAACGGGGCTGTATGTTCTGGATTATAGTTATTTCATTTTGAGCTTGGTTAATAAATGTACAGAATTTTTAGTTATATAGGATATACATTTGTGTGTTTTCTGCATGACGTTAGAAATATTTACATACAGTGGAGATCATAGAAGTTAGGTGAAATTTTATTTTGTTTTAGTTGACAGTGACGCTCATTCTTGTGTATAATGTTAGGTAAAAAAAAAAAAAAAAGACAAATTTAGCTACTTCAAGGTTATTGGGCCATTCAGTAACACAGAGAAAGTTGCACTGAATTACTTTTATGCCTTCTGCATAAACATGCACAATGTGAGTGATAGGCTGAATCTTACCACAGTCGCAGTGCAGCCAGCATCTTCATTTACAAAAAGAATTCGCCTCCCATGAGTTATTTCAGTGTGGCTGAGTGCATCTGGATGTAAACTGTCTACATTTTAATTAATGCATCTATGTGATAACAAGCAAATCTCAAATATGTGAATCATAGATCCAATTTGAATAGGTGTCTTGGTTGAAATAATCACCATGCAGGAGATCAGCAGAGGCAAAGAAGTTAGAAGAATTAACAAGGAAGTTACATTCCTGACCTTCAGTTAAATAGATGAACTTTATATGCTTATCTAAATATCCTGGCCAGATTAACAGCTGATGTAAATCAGAGTGACTCCATTGATTTCAAAGGCAACACATTTGTTTACATTATCTAGCAGCCTCTTTCTTGTAATTCACAATTGAAGAGTGAATAAATTCGACATAAGATATGTTATAAGAAATTAGAGGCTTACCATGATGTTATAGTTCCTTTAAAACCAGTGGTCAAACTCCCATTGAAATCAGTAAGTATAGGATTTGAACCAAAATTTTAATTGAGTTGGATGTCATGGGAGCTTCCAAGGCCAAACTTGCAGACTATTTGAATAGCAGTACATTTTAGACTTTGAAACATATAATTATATCTGCTCACACAGAGGCATGGATATGTGAAATTTGCAGATGTTCAAACAGAGGAAAAAAAAAAACAGACTTTGAAAATAAATGTTTTGATGACCAAATAAAAATCAGTGTTTTCTCCTATTCTTTGTAATGTTGGTTTAACAATTGAGACTTATCTTTCCAACAGTTTTATTTCTTGTGATTTCTTTCAGTTTCTGACTCAGAGTGGTTGATACTCACTTCAAAATAACTTGAAAACTTTCATATATCCACATAAAATTAGGCAAATTAAAACCTCATTTTAAAGAATTTAAATTAGTGAATTAAATCAATATGAACTGAATTCACATTAATTCATCTTAATCCAATTAACAGCAAAGTTAGGCTAATTTGGCATGAAATGGGTCTGCCATGTTGACAAATAGGCATTGCACCATTTTAACTGCTATCTGTTGTAAAACTGACTAAAACTGATGCAAATCTGAAAAGACTGATCAATCCTAAAGATTTGCATAGAGGCACATATATGTCAGTTATGTAGTATAAAATCACCTTGAATGAGCTATATCTGTTAACTTCAGACAACTACAACATAGACTTTCACTTCTCAGCTAGTTATCTAGGCTCTCTTTGTAGTTGGTAAAGAGACAGGCACTTTGAGGGCATGACTCATTTGGCTTATTTTAGATGTCTGCCATGGGAGGAGAGAAACTCCTTCCAATAAGACTTTTTTGCCAGCCATCGGTTACAAAGACAATTCATGTAAGTAGCTCAGATATCTTGGTAGGTAGCTAAATTTGAGCAGATGAGTGAAAACCTCTGAATGAAGGTGTGATTTTGGTAACATGAATTAACAAAATTAGGCTATACAAGGCCAAATGAATCTATCCAATATCACTTCAAACTAAACTCTAGATGTATCCAAATAATTTAGAGAAGAGAGAGTGTTTCTGTGAATGCAACTGAATATACATGCTGTTTGCTTTCTGAGACACTTTAGCCTTTTTATGCATCTATAAGTACTTGTACAAGTATTTTAAAGTGTGTTACAGAGAATAAACAGAACTGTGTTGTATTTTAGAATTATTAAATTATATTCTGGCCATACACCTTACCTCTACAAAATGAAATAGGCAAAATGTCTCCAAAACACAATCAATGAAAAAAAATAAAAATGTATTACCTTTGTGTTCCTTGCCCTTTTGTGATTCATATCACTAAAATGCTTCTTTCAGGCTCTGGATGCAAAAAATCTTCTAAGTTATTCCTATAATTTTTAACCACTACTCTAAAGACAATAAAGGCAATTCAGAACCTAGAAATGCTACATTCTCCTACAATCCCCTGGCAGCTCAATTAAGACTATATCAGATCAACTGCTTGCCTGCTGCTTTACTCAGGTTTATGATCATTTAAGTGGTTAGATCTTAATCAAACAATAGTGATATTTTAGAGCTGAAATGAAACATTCCTACATTCCTTTTTTCCTTTTTGTTTTTTTTTTTCTTTCTTTCTTTTTTTTTTTTTTTCTTCAGCTTTTCTTTATGTGTCATGGATTTTGTTACCTGATTCAAATACGATTTGGGAAATATTCCTGTGTTGCTGATAAGTTCATAACTGAGATCAAGATAGAAAGAACTCATCCACTTGTCATCATGATGTGAAACCGAAAAGACAATTCTCCAGTACTAGTTTCACAGTATTGAACCTAGTGGACAGAAATATTAATCTATATTCTTTTGAAAATGCAGTTTTCTCCTAGTTTTGAGGCTAAATTTGACTTTTGCTTTTAATATCAGAGGTTAGTATTCAAATAGATCATGCAGGGAAAGTTTTTTACTTCTGAAGAGTAAGGAAAGAAGAATTTCTCTTGCGATTCGAGGCCTTCTTGAATAGGACCTTCCTCACGGATTCAACCGAGACAGAACTGTGTCGTCTGAATTTGATCCACTCTGCATAATTACTTCTATAGGTCTGAATTAATTTGGATTTCTTTTGCTATAGGCTCTTCTGATTGGCAAAATAAAATAGTTTGGTTTTACTTTCAACTTTCCATGAAGATTTTATGAATTTTTAAGGCCAAAATTCATGCCATGCATATTTCTATAAATGAGATTTCTTACATGTTTGCATGTGCAAACATTAAATGAAAGACATTTTATCTGTTCTCGACTTTTGAGATGCTTTGCTTCCAGTTTTCAATGTCAGCAATGGTTAAGTGATGGTATAGATTCTGAGAGCTGCCAGATAATAAGGTTCAAGATATATTTATTTATTATTTGTTATTAATTTCTTCAGATCATATGCAACACATAAAAGTGCACCTAACAATCAGTTCTTCATGAAGAATGACACAAATTATGGAATATATTCTATAGCAATAAAATCAGCATATGATAGATCTAGCCAGACAACTTCATCTGCCTCACTTCAGAATTATATATGTACAATACTCTACTATTCACATTGGAAGAAAAGACAAGATGATTTTTCTTTGTAAATATTACATTGAGAAGGTAGATTTAGTTTTATTTTTGAATGACAAGTCAAAAATGTTGTTTAATGCAAATTCTTTCCAAAAGAGAACATACAATGAGACACCATTTATTATTCATCATTTGCTTTCTGTACTTCATTATATATATGTGCTATAGGGATTTTATGCCTTTGTTTGGTCTAAAAAGATAGGAAATATAAATGTACATTCAGATATGAACCCAATCTACATAAAATTAATACTGTTTATATGCTTATTTAGGTTTATCTTTCTTAAGTCTTTCCTCAGTCTATAATCATAGAATCTATCATTTAACTACACTCAGATTCATAGGATATTTTGCACAGAATCTACTAAAGCACAGATTGAAACCTGTACTTTAACAACAGTAAGGTTATAAAAATAAAAATAATTAGGATTTTTCATTTTGACTTTCAGTATTTTTACAGTTCTTAGAAAATTTGGTCTTGATTTAAGACTAACACGATAGAATTTTGAAGTAATTTTGATGCTGAAGGAGTTATTAAGAGAGGCAGAAGAATCTCATTCTCAGAACTGCTTTGTACCCTCAGAATTTCTGTGCCTCTAGTATCAAATACTGTCTCATATGTAAGAGTATAGTAAAGATTCAACAATGAAAAATTATGCTTTAGTAAGAAATTAACAAATAAATTTTAAAAAGCCATTTTGAGGAAATTATGTTATTTTATACTGGAAATATCAATTTATATTACAATTACCAGAATTCTTGAGGGGTTAGAATGTGTCTGTGTTTGTCTAATAATAAGCAGTAGACTTGTTGACTTTATACAGGCAAATGCTACAGCTGCTGTTTTTTTGTACAAATAGATTTGTGAAATTTGAAACATTCTTTATCAAGGAGTAATTATTAGGTTATATATTTTATGTGTTACATGGGTAGCCTGGAAAACTGAGTTAGCATTTCAGATAATCTTTTGAAACATTTCTGAATCAATAAAGTAGTAAAAAAAATATTGTTTTAAAACAGAGTGCATTTAAATGTATCTTTGTTTTGTCTTGTTTTATTTTTGTTAGATACACATATGAATATTAATTATTAAACATTTCAATATATGTATGTGTAATCTAAATGATTCCAGTTCTTTGACAGTGTTTGATAAAGATTTTTCTACTTTCCGCTGTAAGTTTTTTTATGTTTTGATTCACTTTTTCTTAGATCAAAATTTAGAAGGAATGATGTGATAAAAATTATGTAAGATAATCTTGATTCCAAAAATGACTAAATATGTGAACAGAAAACTTTGGTTTAGGAGAGGCAGAAATGTGAATTGATAAAAAAAGACTCACCTGAGGATCATACATATCTTCAGTCTCAATTTTAGCATACATTTTTATAATAAGAATGTGTTAATTCTAATTGCATATAGTTGCAATTGAACTTTCTAATAAATATTTTTAACTAAGCCACAAAAAATACTAAAATCAACATTTGCCTGCCATATTAAATTTCAGAACTCACCTGAATTTCTAGATTAGCCATGGCTATTTTCAGATTTTTAATGATCTGTACTTTATTTTGTAGAGTTGATCAGCTTTGAGGTCCAGTTTTTTCCATACTTGGTATTTGTACCACATGGCACCCTTTTATGTCTTCGCCTATGGGATAGGCATAAACATAACAATGTCTTTCTTCAGCAGATCTTGTTCTCTTTTTATTCTTTTAAATAAACAGAACAGGAACAGTAAAGAAGCTCTCCTCATTTTTCATTAAACAACTCAAAATCTCAAGTTTGGTCTTAACAACAGAATTACTGATGGAATGATAAAGAAACTGTGGTCACAAACACATCCTTCAGCAGAATTCACTTTACTTCATCATAGTATGTGTTGGCTAAAACCATGTAGGAAAATGATGTAACCCAGAAGTCCAGTGTAAGAATAGATTTGGATCCAGTACAAAATGGTTTATGCTACAAAATCATTTGAGCTGTATAGGAAGGACAGTGTAACTGTGATCGATGATTGACTTTCTACCCTGAACTACTTTATGTGTTTTTGACAAGCATTATGAATGCCAGATGAATCTCTGGCCTTTCAAATGTCACGGGGGGAGCATAGGATTAAGATAGCATAACATTTTGCCTTACTAACCAGATATATTTAGCAGGCTGCAGCAACAACAAAGTTTACATCCAATATATGTGTAAAATCACAAGTCAATATTTAAACTACATGTTTTATTAACTAGATTCTACTTCCCTCTATTGTTTAATCGGTTACAAATGCATTTCAGCTTATCACAATACAGTCCTGGCTCCAGGGAGTTTTAGAGTACTTTCAGAGACCATAGTGAAGAACCCTATCCTTGTTTTCTCTTTCTTTCTCTCTTTCTTGTCCTTCTTTTGTACATTTCTGTAAAATGTTAATGTGATAATTTCACCAGCACCACCTCCTAATCAGTAAAGAGTATCCAGAGACAGAGCTGCAGAGTTTGTCTGGTCTAAGCAGTTTGCATAGCCTGAACTACACAGTCACACTGGGACTTTGCAGTCTTGGGTCTGTTGGTTTATTTTGGCTCTGAGTTGATCATCACTGAATTCTGCCTTCTTATGTTATACAGTGGTGGATTTTTGAATAAGACTCAGTGTGGCCCCACTGGAATTTTATTTCCTTACAGTCAAAGAAAAACTTCTGGCTTAAGTAGGTGAGCTGTTACTGGCAGAGTGATGCAGAAGGAGTTTTAGATCCCTCAGGTCCTACAAATAAGTGTTGTTTTTTTTTAATCCTCTTTCCTGCGTAGGAGACCGTGTCATTCTGTCTGTTTTGTTTCAGGTGTAGATGTGATGCTCTAGCCCTTTTTATGAATGGGGAATATGAGAAGAGGGAATGGTGGCTGGATTAGATTTGGGTTGAGTAAATGTTGATCTTTCCTCCCTTGCTCTTGACAAGTCTTCACCTCACAGAAACATTTTTATTAAATATTAATCAAAATCACAAAAAAGGTTGTTGATTGTAGGAAGTGTCTAACCCTGCTCTAAATTTCTTTACTAGGCCACTTTTACAGGCTTTAATGCTTTAATAACATTGCCACAATTACATTGAGTTTAATGTTTTATAGCCTAGATACCTTAGGAATTGTTATAAAATCTGAAAGGATCAAAAAACTCTGTGTCTACAGAGATATGTTGTAGAGTGACGAGTCCTGGATTTTGCAAGAAGCTGAACAGTAGTTTGTGTTCAGAAAGTTCCCTTGGCATTCCTGGTGTTAGTCTTCTGTGAGATTACAGTTTTGGTGCTGGAAGAGGGAGGATCTTGTGCTTTGACCCCAGTTTAAGAGTCTGTTGAGTATGTGTTTAGGGGCGTGTAAGCTTATATCTCACCCACGAGATCTTTGATCACATGTAGATGTCCAGTCTCTTTTTGGAAGACATACACGATCAAAGAGATCCTTTATTTAAAGATGCAAATGCTGCTGTCAAGAATACATACAACTGACAATTTTTTACAGATTTCTATTGTACTTCAAAAGAGTGCTTTTTATTTAAAAGGTCATGACCATTTTGATATCAGATACAGTTATTTGTGAGCGGAAGGTTCAGCAACCTTTTATTCTTCTGACTTTAACATCATATGAATATGGGTATTAAAGAAAAGCTGATTTTCTCAGAATGAGGAAATGAATTTTTTAACAGATGTTAAAAACCTAGTAAGTTCACCTCTCTTAGTACCCAGTCAGAATACCAGATTTTTATATTACCATAAAAATTTACCAGATTTCTGAAAGTATGTGATGTCCTGAAAAGAAAAATCATAAGAAACTTGGATCAGATGTCTATTATTTGAAAGCCTTTACAATCCACTAAGGAGTGCTTTTGGCAGGGAAGTAGGAAATGAGTTGGAAAGCATTAATAAACTTTCAAGATAGTTGAAAACACCAGCACTTGATCTGTAAGTGAACTCTAGATTACTTCCATTTTTTGAAACATAAGTAGTACTTACAAAGATAGTTTATCTAAGTAAAAAAAAAAAAAAAAAAAAAATTAAAAAAAAAATAAAAAAAGAGAGAGAGAGAAAGCTAGAAAAGAAAGTTTAGCTTGGACAAAAGCTAAAAGAGACAGAAAAAGCAGTACTTGGAAATTATTATTATTATTTACATTGACTTTGATTCATACTTTCAGTCTTCCACAGGGAAAAAATATATATATATAAAAATTCATTAATTTCATTTAATTTCTCTTATATGTTACTGAAGTACATTTTATAATGAATTTATGACAAAATGTCATTAGTCTGGCACAACAGCTCAAGAAAGGTATGCAAAATATTTGATAACAAGAGAAGGAGAATACATATAGTTTGGGGATCAAAGACATGATTCCAGAACAGCATTTTCTTCCTCAGCCTTGATAGACACTGATTTGTTCAGGTATTAAACCAGAGCTACTTTTCTCCTTCATAAAAATGTGTGGTGGTTCAAATTCAGCGCAATGCTATGTAGAGCCAGGAAATCCCAGTGAAAATGCTGCCCTCTACAAAGCACTGTTTCTTAAAAAGGCAGCAAACCCTGGAGGTTAGCCAGAGACTTAAAATTTAGGCATCTCCAAAGCATTCTTACTTCTTTTTGCAAGAGGCCTGAAGACTATTTTTTAAACACACACACAAAGAAACAAATAAATAAAGAACTAAACTCCTTACTTAATATAAAATTGTCAAGACTGCTGGTTTTCCTTAAAGCTTTTTCGGGGGATTGCAAAGTGTGTTTAATGTGAACTCGAGCACCTTAATTGAAAGGTGCCTATGAGTGTAGCGAATGATGTTATGTTTCATCCAGAATGTTAATTAAGTGTTTTCCTAGATGGGTATTAACAAGAAATAAAAGCAAAACAAAGAGTTTTAAAGAGCGGGTCTATAAATCCCTTACCTTTAAACTTTTCTCCCTATGATCTCTATCAGTTCTTCAGTCACATTAGAATTTTATAGGATTAAAAAGACTTATGCTTGTAGTTAAAACAAAAAATCATTTCTAGAGAAACATTTTTTTTCCGGCTGACTATACATATCAATAATAAACAAAAATCATATCAGAGCAGTAGCTTTCTTTCCTTTTACTATGTCTCCTTAACATAATGCAAATAAAACCATTCTGTAAATGTATCAAAGAAGCAGCCAAAGCATATTTAAATAGAAAAAAACTCTAAAAAGATTAAAATTAACCACTTTTCTGTGCATGCTAGGCTACAGATATCAGCCTGCCTTGATAATTAGATGCATATGACTACTTTCTGCCTAGTCTGCTTTTAGGCAAACTTAGAAACATTGTTAATAGATTTGAAAAAGCTTTTGCAAAATATTGTATCAGAAAGACTGTATAAAAGGGAGAAGCCCTTTTGTTTCAAATAAGTTGAGAATCCTTTGTATAGGAAGTAATAATATGCTTTTCTAGTAATTATCAATATTTGCATTAAGAAGGGACAGACAAAGGCTGAATGTAAAAAACTTTGGAGATGAAGAAAAATGGAGGTGGTAACCATTAAGTCATAATCTATAATCTATTTGTCATTGCAGTGGCAAAGGGGAGTCAGAGCAAATACTGAATACTGGTCTTTCAGATTCACTTTATAGAAGCTGAAAAGCTTACAATAACTAGGGAAATCTTTTAGTTAGTATGCTTGATATAAATTACAACTTCATTGCTAAAGTTTTGAAATTTTGATGTTAAACAGATAAGAAGGAGATAAGAACAGATAAGAAGGAGAGTTTTAACCCCAAACCAAGATTATTAAACAAAACATCCTATACTGGAAAACATACCTATGGAGTGCAAAGCAGAGCTTTGTGTTTGTTTTCTATGCTTATTCATACTGCCACTGTAAACTATAGAATTCTCAAGCACTAGTGAGATCTGGGATTATAACCCTAATCATTGCCTTATTTTGCATATTTAGCACCAGTGAAATAAAAAGAGGAGTGGACTCCTAACAAACAAATTGGCAGACAGTGCCTGGTATCATTAGATAAAATGATGCAGTATTCTCAGGAGTAGACAGGCAGGCAGACAGGCTGTAGGGACGAAGAGACAGATTGCTTTCACAGCCACTTTTACTGGAAAATTATCAGTGGATACATTTTGATAATAATAATCACATAAGCAAAACCTAGCAAAAGCTCATCTTAATACTATTAATGTCATTTCTTCTGTGCCACTTTGTGAAAACCTGACTTTCTAATACCAAGCATTCCTCAGACATCACTTAGCAGAAGACCAAAAATTTAAAAAGAACCTTTTTTTTTTTTTTTTTTTTTTTTTTTTTTAAAGAATGATAACTGAGCCCAGAGGTGACCCTTATACACAATTGCAGTTATTCAGATCTTTAAAAGCCAGCAAAATCACGTGTAACTGTATCTTCCAGTTTCAACAGTAGGCAGACTGTCAGCTCCCTCATCTGTCAGCACTTGTTCAGGCTGGTAAATGAAGACGGCAGTGCACAGCAGCAATATCTATTTGCTACAGGATATGTGCTCAAGTAAGTCACGAAAAGGGGTTTCAAGGAAAGGCCAAAACCGATCAGTCATTTTCTTGTGTCAATGATAAGAAAAGCAACATAAAAGACAGAGCTGCCTGTCCCAAAGGCAGTATCAGTAGCAAGCTGTCACCAAACAAAAATAGTTAAAATCCTAATGACTGTACTAATTCAATACAAATACACCAGGTTATGATTTGAGTTGGCATAGAATTTCCTCTTACTGTGGAAGAAACAGGTGTCTTGCTATTCAGAGGACAAATTATGTGGAACTTCGTTTAGGTGAAATGACAAAAAATGGGATACTTGGTGCTGTCTTACCTTTGTAGAGATAGAGTCTTTGTAAAGCACACTGCACCTCATAGAATTAGATGTCATCTTCCTGACCTTTTTTTCCCCACTTTTTGGTGGACTTAGTCACAGCTACTATTTCACACTCTCTGTATATTGTATTTAATTGTTCCCTGGCTCACCTTGAGGTAGTGGAGATACATGTCATCTCCCAGAGAGGGTGTAATACAGAAGAGTTCTTCTCAACACTCAGTTCTCTGTCGCACTGATCCCTTCTTACTGCCCAGCACCATGACTTGAACGCCTCTGTTGGAAATTAAAAAGTAACAATAAAAACCTGTGATTTTACAAAAATTTTTTAATTCAAAATGGCCAAGGACAGCAAAAAATGAATCAAGACGTCTTCAAATGAAGACTCACTTTACAGGGAATGACTGATCGGGGCTCTGCTCATCCTTCCCTGTGTGACATGTGTGCTCCCAACCATTATAGGCACAGCTGAACATCTCTTCACATCTAGACTGAAGTTGCATCTGGGACTGTTAATTGACTGCTTTTCCGGAACCATGTCTCACGATCGATTCAGCTTATCATCAGTTATGAGAAAAAGAAAGATGTTCTGATAGTTCTTCCTGAACCTTTATGAATGCAGTATTATCTTCCAACATTTTAGAAATAACGTACATACCTAAAATACAAAGAAGTCTGATGATGCCCAGAAATTTGTTTGTGTATTTGCAATTTAAATACTAAATCAACACCCACTGTCCATGATATTTTAACTCTTTCCAGAATGGTTATGTGTCAGATGCCAAAAGCAACAATGCATGAGCTAAGGTGATAAGAGAAGCATGGAGCTACATGAGTGTTGCCATCTGCTCATGTTAACACACCTTGCATCTTTTCTGGGCAAATTGTCCAATAAGCAGTACTCCACTGACTCCAGAGCTCTTGCCATGGGGGTAAATCATGCTATCTTTTATTTGAAAGCACTCAGAGCTCTTCCCACACAACTTAATCACCAGTAGAAAAATAAAAATTAAAGTGCTGTCTTTCTACATATGACTATCCATGACCATTAAAAAAAATGTAGAAAATATACTATCTATAAACAATTTTAAATATGTAGATATTACCTCAATTTCCAGATTAATTATAAGTTTTTATGATATTTTTAAATAATAATCAATGAGTATTCTCATGTTAAACTGTTTTCCAATAAGATAATATCTACTTTGATAATCAGTATCTGGAAACATGCTTTGATAAAATGTACATGGAGGAAGCGTTCTGCGGGTAGGATTAAATCAAAACAGCAAGAAAAACAACACATTTCTATTTATTCAAACTCCCCTTTTTTAACTTTATTTTTAAGCTGTCTCTAGAACATTAAAAAACAAAACAAAAGCAAAAGAAAAAAATCCTTTGTGTTTTGCTTCAGAAGTGAATGATCTATTGTATTTCTATTTCTCTTTTGCTTTTCCCTGTCAGTTTCTTTCAGTGATGTCAGTAATTTACCTTAGATTTGCCTTGCTTCTCCTTTGCCTTGCTTCACCTTTCTGAACCCTTACACAAAGATGTTCAGAAAGAGACTGGTATAGTGATTTAATTCAGGCTAGATGTTTGATTTCCACAGTTCTTTCTAACCCAGCTTCCAAAACTTCTACTCTTCAGACAGCTCAGAGAAAGGATGATTTCACTTTACAGCCAGCTGTCACTGCTGTCCTGAATATAGATGCTTCTTGCATTTCCCTTTCAACTTGCAGCACTCACATTGCTCATAAAATAGAGGGCTTTTTTACTCTCCCTGGGCTTTCCCTCCTTAGGAAATTTTGTGCATTGCTTGCCCCCACTCTGAATTGCTACCCACCTGATTCCTGTCAGTAACCCTGAAAAGGGGACAAAAGCTACCACATAATTTTGTATTTTATGGAACCTAGATACTAGTCAGAAGGAATCATCACCATGAACAAGATACAGCATAGATATTATTATATGCCTTTGCATATCGGTCTTCATTCAAGATAAACCGTAAGGCATCAACTGTAAGACGAGAGGAACATCATCAGTATACAAGACCTGAGACAGAGTTATTAAGGACCTTTCTTCTCCTCACTTTCTTGCTACCAGACAGAAAAAGAAGCAGGTGGTCATCTATCACACCTTCAAACCAACAGATGTCTTTGGGATCTATACTGGTCTCTGGTGGATTCATGCAAGAAGAAAGCATTATTTCAAATTTCTTTACTTGTCAAGGTATTAGAGATTTACCAATCACTTCACAGAGAAGGCAGTTCCAGTCTTAGATTTTTATGTGTGAATTGTAAAGCCATATACCTTGATTGACCAGACATCATTTCAATAGCATGCAGAATTTTTTTATAAGCTTTAGGAAAACATCTTCCAGAATCTACCACAGAACTGATAAGTTACTCAAGATGTAGTTCTTCCCATCTTATTTCAAGTTGGATTTGATCTTGTTTTATGACTGAGAAACAGATCACTGTACTGATGAGTTTTCCATTTCATTTGGACAAGGCTTAGCTCAGGTCACCTCTAAACTTTCATTTTTCATAAAGAAAATAGACAACCGGAGGATATTTCTGTCTTCAAAATATTCTCATGAGATGTGTCAATCCTTTCTGAAGGCTTTCCAGTTTGTCAATATCCTTATTCTGCTGAATGCAGGTAGTACATAAAGGCTTGCAGTAGTCAAGCTACCAGAATGAAACAATGAATTAAATTATCCTACTCATAATTCTTTCAAGTTCAATGTTTATATAGCAAAGAATTGCATTAATGTGTTTTAGCCATACAGCCATGTATAAAATCAGTCTTTCATTGTCCACCAAAGCTTGATTTCTTTTCTGAGATGTTACTCCATGGATAGGCCTTACCATCCAGTGTGACTTGCATTCTTTCCTCCTAAGTATTTGAGTTCCTGTTTCATCATACTGGAAAATATAATACAAAATGTGGTAAATTTATAACCATTCCAAGTACACTGCCAAAGTAAGCTATATCTTCATTGTAAGCAAATTCTCAGCTTTTGAATTGGCAGTCAACACCATTGGTAACACTACCTTTTCTATGTAGTTAATGTAATTCATTGGGACAAGGTAGAACTAATTGCAATATTACTCTTCTGAGGACACATTTAGTTAGCGATGAATGCTGTTTAACAGTTTCTTAACCAAAATGCACTGTATTAGCAGATCAGTGCAAAGAAAACATATAAAATAGATTACATTATCTTTGAAATTAATATATATGTATATATGCATATATGCCCAGAACTGTACTGGAAGCTATGAAGACCAAGGGAGAATACTAAGAAAATTTAACTGGGACACAGTTTCTACTAAAAGCTGAGTCATGTTCAAGAATCTGTGAATGCACTGAGAGTTTACTGAGCTCACCCACCTTCACTCATCATGTCCAGATTAGCACTCATTATGCTGATTTTTACAAATTAAGTTTATAAGTCTCATAGGAAAAATAATAATAATAATAAAATAAAATAAAATATCACCTACTGGTTGTATAATTTTTAATGCTTTTTAAATTAATTTTCTAGTAATAAGCCTGATATAATTTATATTCATTGCTCTCCTTTTATTTTCTTTCTTTTCATAACTTATTCATTGTGTGGGTGAAGGTCGACACATTTCTGTATGTACCTTAGTTTATCCTTTAAGCTAGCTTGTGGCTTTGAGTTTTGACCAGGCTGTATTTCTTGCCCATGGCATTTTAGATATGTAGTTAAAAATATTAAATATTTTGCAATAATTATTTAGATTTATCCAATCAAGTTCTGCCTCCCAGCTGAATTGACTTATAATTGCTTTCAGCTTTGTTAAACTGACCCTTTTAAGAACAAAGTGTATTTCTCACAGGTATGTCTTTTGTTCTGTTTGCATACAGCCATGAAATCAAGTTGTAATCATTTGCACCAAGGAAACTACTAATTTTTAGGTCTGTGATTAGATTCTCTTTATCTGTCAAGAGGAGGTATAAGACAGAATTCCTCTCTGCAAGATGAAACACTCACTAAGTTAAGAAATTGTCATCTATAATTTTTAGAAATCCCAAGGACATTTCAGTACTGACAGCCTGAGTAAGCTCAACATATGTCAGGCAGATTGAATTCCTCCCAACTTTCTTTTCCCTGATAAGACTATATTTCTTCCTACACGTTATAAGTAGGTGCTCAAGATCAATCCATAACTTGGGTGAGAGAGAAAGTTTGAAGAAAAGAAAAAAATTAGATAGATTATTTATCCTGATAAATGCTGAACCATGAAAAGGGATGTTAGAGATGGAGATCTTCTCTAGTTCAAGATATTTTTTGTTGATCTCCCTGTCCTTCCTCTTGAATATCCATGGAAGTAGAACTCCTCAGTGCCCATGGACTCAGAACATGCAATTGTCATTCTATATCAATAAAAGTGTACAGACAAGTGACAGTGCACCAGCACAGAAACCATCTGAGACCATCAAAGCATGAGTATCTAAAAAGCACATTGATAACCCGTTTGTTTTGAAAGTTCGTGATACTTTATTATATTGTCACAGTGATTCGTAATTCAAAATTATTTGCCTTAAGAAGATATCACTTAAATTGGAACAGGATGTTTTCATTCAACACTAGATGAAATAATAATGGGGAGAAGTTGGAATTTGACTGAAGTTAGAAACTGGGTGCTGAGACCTCATTCTGAATGTGCTTTTTTTGTATTACCTTTGTTGTCTGTATCATTGTTTTTGACTTTCTCTCTGATTTTCCTCTTACTTTAAAATAAGAATACAGAGTATACTAGGAACTCAGAAGTTTTATTTTATTTTATTAATTTTATTTATTTATTGTAGCTAATATGAATTATAAAACTAAATGGAATAGATTAGCCAAAACTAAAGGGAATAAACATGTTAATTACCTCGGGAATTCAACTTACCAATCCTCATAAACTACAGCTGTAGCTGTTTTAAAGTGAGTAGGTGAAACAGTGGTAATCACATTAGTGAGGTCTTGTAAATGTGTCAAGCACTAAAGTGAGGAAAGACTGGAAAACTAACTAGATACAATAACTAGACACACACTTTACTCTGATTTTTGTTCATGGAAATGGGATTCTTGGTATATCTGCAAACTTGAGGGCACCTTAGAAAAAGGATCAGCTAACTTAACTCTCAGGAGCAAATTCAGTGAGGCCAATTTAATCTCTCTCTTTCTGCAAATGCAGAGCAGGTCAGTCAGCTAAAAGAGACAATTCCTTAAATCTATGCTTCTGAGAGGTACATTCTTTGTGTCACAAGTTCTCATAAATGGCCTTGAAAAATGCAGATAACAGTCCAACTTCAACCTTACAAGGATAAATAGGTTGATTATTGGAAAATCAAGGCAGTGTTTTTATCAATAATTCATTAAAAGTAATTGGTAGTACACCTATATAGATACTTACACTGAGCCTCGTAATACAGACCATCTTTAGCAATGCTGATAATGGAATAGACAAAATCTGTTGTTAACATCAAAGTAGCACTAAGAATATGTCAGAGAAAAAGTCTGAAAGTAAAAAATAGCATGTATTTCAATGATACTGTATAGCACTGAAACCAGTCACCATCTCCTGGTTTCTAAGAGGCAGCACACATCTGCACTGCTTCCAGTGACTGCAGCTGTCCTTTACCATTACTTCTTTCCTTAATGTGGCTTGCAAGGACACTGTCTTGTATAATGGAGTAACAAGGGGCTCATTTCCTCATACTTACTCATAGTTTGTTTCTACTGTTTCTGGAACTGGGATTCATTTTGGTGATGTATATTGCATGAGTAATTTCTATCACAATTTTGGGTTCATTCCCTACAGATCACCAAACTAAGATAAAAAAGACGATCACAAAGACAAAACTATCTTTGTAAAGTTTGCAGAGAAGCAGAAACAATAAAATTGGGGAATAAGGTTCTTACTATGCTCATTCTAATGAGAATAAGCATTTGGGATTAATGAATGATTTCTAAGAGTGAAATGATGAAAATGATAGCTGCATTTGATAAAGTAAACAATTCTACAATAATATCTACATAATTTTTAAAATAACAGGAAACTTGTGCCCTGTTGACATATTCCCAGAAAAAAACAATATTAATTTCCCTTTCTTCTTATTAAATTCTCAGTTCTTGAACTGTGGATACAGATCACTTTACTGTTTACCAAAGGTCACGTGAAATTTTTTCTTAAACTAAATGCATTGTGCTGGCTTTAAATTTGCAATTAGAATGGCATGTTTGAATTGAAAAATAATATCTGAACCAGAAGATTAAATGGAGAAATTATAAACAAGCAAAAAATTGCTATTTTGTATCATAAAAGTTATTATATGTCATATATTCTTTCACTATTGGAAAGAACCATTGTATGTACTGACTACATCCTCTTTCATATGTATTAATTTGACATTTAGGAAGCAAAATTTCTAGCTGTTCTAAGAAATTGGAAAAATGCCAAAGGAACAGTAAGAAAATGTATAGAAAGACAATGTTGCATGTTTTCTTCCAGTGAAAGCATGAAAAAATTATTTTAAAAAGTAAAAACAAAAACCAAATAAACAAACAAAAAACCATATTGCTACCATTGAACTATTCCATTACTAGGTACAGCAAAGGCTCCTGAAGAGGTAGTTCTAGAAACAGCGTGTAGAATAGATAAATTTCTGGAATTCTTCAATTGCAAATCAGTCATACCAGTAGCTTTTTAACAACTGTATGAAAATAATCAAATTAAAGAAAGAAAAAAATTGTGATAAACAATTAGTGTATTCTGGAAGGAAGGAAGGAAGGAAGGAAGGAAGGAAGGAAGGAAGGAAGGAAGGAAGGAAGGAAGGAAGGAAGGAAGGAAGGAAGGAAGGAAGGAAGGAAGGAAGGAAGGAAGGAAGGAAGGAAGGAAGGAAGGAAGGAAGGAAGGAAGGAAGGAAGGAAGGAAGGAAGGAAGGAAGGAAGGAAGGAAGGAAGGAAGGAAGGAAGGAAGGAAGGAAGGAAGGAAGGAAGGAAGGAAGGAAGGAAGGAAGGAAGGAAAAGATTTAAAAAAAAAAAAAAAAGGATAGGGATTTCAGTGTTACCACTCTTCATTTTTTATCCATATACTGAGAGATTAATATAACATCAGTGAGCATTTTGTAGAGAAGCCTTTCAAGAAATTTTCAGAGTATTTATGTCTTCTCTTAAACCTTTCTTTTTCACGTTCAATTTCAAATATTTCTTTTGACCTCTTCACCTTCAAATTCCTGCCACAAACTTTGCAGAACCTAGAGCTCTGGTTCCTGTTAATCATAGAAATGATGTACTTGCCTACTCTACTTCACTATTTTTTTCAATATATGCATGTATATACATATTCTGCTTATTAATCAGCTGGGATAGGATGTAAGAATATTTTGTAGAGCTTTACCAGAAAGGAATTTCATGATAATTTTAAGAAGCAAATGGGTGTCTATAGGTAATTCTGCATGAGGAAACAGTTCTCAGACTTTTATTTAAATTTAAAATCCTCATGATGCAGTTTTAAATATATAGATACACAAATATTTGCAATACTTAAAAGCATGAAACAACAAAAGAAAATGAAAGATTGGAACGCAAAGATGTTCCCAGTGATTATAAATGCTTCTGGTCTTCCAATTACATCCATTAAGTCCAAGGGAACTACAAAATGGGAAGGGTCGGAATGGTTGCCTGCTATTAACAAAAGCATTATTTCCAGGAACTAGTCTTGACTGTTTTAAAATCAAGAAACAAAATTAAAGTTTCAGAAGTTATTGAAGTTTTTGGATTTCAAGGAGAAATTCCAACGTTCTAAATAACATAAATGTTCCAAAAAGTTGATAAGCTATAATAGCAGTTATATAAGCATAAAAACGTATAAGTTATATAAGTTTTTATAATCACAGCCTTTATTGCACTTCTGTTAATCTAACAGTTGCAGTACATGAAGAATTGAACTGCTTTCTCAACTGGCAGAAAGCATGGTTGAGTGACTAGCATAAAATATAGGTAATATGATACTTTGCTTTAAATCACAATGTTTCTTGTGCTGAAAGCATTAATTTACTTAAGCAGTAGAAAATGTTTAGACAAGAAACACCCTAAGAGTCCAAATTCTATACATGTTATATAGCTATACAGCTCATATATGTTCACTTGTGGCCATGATACTGCTCTTCTATCTCTAATTTCTGTCAATAATCACTCAGACAATAATACCATAATTATATTAAATATACTTATTTTCTCTTATCTGTGTATCCAGTTGTACTTTCACTAGTGACAGAAATACAGTAGTTCCTTTTTCTTTCTTCAGCACCTCCACTGAAATCCAGAAGGAAGTAAGGAAAAACTTTCTGAAATTCATAGTGTAGCTATGTGATGCTTCAAACAAGGAGCTTTAATAGACTTATTACAAAATAATTTTTACTTAAACAAAAATTACTTATGAGAAAATAAAATCCTTAACATTCTTATATATTAATGTCTTATATATTACTTATATATTTACTTTAAATTCTACAGAAGTCACCTTAACCCAGCAAAAGAAAAAAAGCTGTAATGGTGAGGCAATCAGAACCAATGTGGTAAATAAAATAAAGTCAAAAACTCTACTTAAGGTTTTGAAACAAATTCACTTGTTCTTTGAAAAACATTATTTCTCTAATTAAATATATATAATATATATATATATATATATAATACAATTCAAAGACACCTATGACTAAAAATTTTAAATAATACAAAATTAGCATATTTCAGTGATAGTATAACACATTCACTTTACAATCATTTTCACCTGTACTATTAACAGATAAACTCAACTAAAATCCTTTGTAAAACGGTTGTTCACTAAGCGTATTACTTTCAAAAGCCGTGCATGTATTTTAAAGTACTTGCACAAAACAAAAAATTATTTTTTAGCAGCTGCAGTTACAACTATCATTAAATTCAAAAATTTATGAATAAACAATTGATGTAAACTCTTGCAATATTTGACAAAATGTTTCAACTATTAAAAAAGGGAATTTTGAAAAGTGTGGTGTAAGAATGAACTAATTAAATTAAATAATTCCATCTTTAAAATGTGTCAGTTATTGACATCAATGTCCTATATGTTCATTGTACATTTCAATTCATACAATAACCTTTAGAAATGAATGAGTCAAATTAAAGAAATAAATTCTAAAGATTCAATCTCCAAATAGAATTAACGGCCACCTCTCATAATGTATTTACAATTTTATTTGAATTATTTTTTAATTGAGCAATTCTTTGGCTTCCAGAAGGAGAAAGCAAGGGATTAAAATTTGGTGTATCCCACATGCATGATTTGTAAAGCTAAAACCAATAAATAAAACACTGAAAAAAGTTTGGTGGATAGCTTGACCTTCACTATATTGATTTCTATCATAACATTCAAAACCTTATAAAGAATGACCTTTTCTTATTCAAAGATAATAATGTTTTGAAAACTGTCAACATTACATATTGTAAAATACTGTACTCCTCATTACATAACAGTGGTACTGCAGAAGTGTAAGAGAATAACATTAACAACTTAATGTCATATGAAGAGAATGCTGGGAATGTAGAAGAAAATAATATTGTTCCTTATTGGCTCCTGAAACATGGAAATAGTATAGCTGCATGTAAGCTAATGTACAGATTTTTTGGCTTTCTACAAGATTCAAGAAAATGGTTAGAGTCTTTTTTGAATCTTACACAACAATATGATCAGTCCAAGTCAGTTACTTTCGAAGTCTGAATTTTATATGACTTTCCGCAGAAATTTGGCACACTTATATGAATATATAAGGACACAATCACAAATAATTGTATTTTTTGTCCGTGACTATTTGAAGTGATTGAAGTATTACATATTATTATATAGTTTCACTGCTTAGACCTGGATCTTTCAAATATCCACATGTCACCTCACATTGTCATTACTTCCACTTTGTAACCTCTACTTGTATGTGATTTTTGAGAATTCAGAGCAATAATGCAATATTAGTAACTATAATTTCTAGTGTATCTGTGGGCTATGACTATAGGTTCAGCCCTTAGGGTTGCTAAAAGAAGCAACTTTTTTTGAGACATTCAGAAAACAAAATAAAACGAAACAAAACATATGTATTTTTGAATACTAGAGAAATATAAAGTATTCAACCAGTACTAACTTAGTATTGTGGGTATAGAGAATTTGGAGTAAGGGAAATGGGCAATGAAACAGGCTTATATGCTCCCCAGAGTTTCTTGTGTCAGCATTATTGGAGGTGAAATAGTTGGATAAGTGAAACAACAATAGGTTGAACCCCATAGAACTTACATAATTATGATCTTCAGAAATAAATGAGAGAGGTAGCAGAGAAGACTCATATTGCATTCCTGACTGTAGTTTCTGAGGAACTTGATAATAACCAGCTTTGAAGACTAAAAGTCAGATTTTTTCTCAAGTCATGATCAACTTGGCTGTTATCAGGCATTGTATATGATACTAAAAAAGGACATAAGGGGCAGAAGATATCTGTAGCAGAAGTGAACTGGGAATATGAAAATGAAATGGGAAGCTAACTGGACAAACAGGCTTCTTGAGAAATCATGTGTCTTTAAAGGCCATAATGGCCACATTTTGTTTAAAGGCTTTGTGGTAAAAACCAAGCCATACACTATAAAGCCCCAGCTTAAAACCACCAGTATCAAGTAAGACTAAGTGGCATTAAAGGGTATGAAATGATAGCAACCTGTACTGAATATTTAAGGAGTAGGTTACAGGAAATGAGTTTATTAAAGGAATCAGTCTCCATATGCATGGTTAGAAGGCAAAATACAGTTGCTTTACTTCTGTAAGCAATTAATTTAACAAGGAGATGGGTTAGTTTATGAATCATAGAATCCTCTCACCATTCATTACTTTAACTAGTGTGTATTAAAAACTGGCTTCCAGAAAACAGAACTTTGCCTATATTTTTAAAGTCAAAACGACATTTCATTTCAAAGACTGGAATAATTTGATTTGTTGTGACAACGATTTTATGTCTCTTTAGATTTATAAGTGAAGCCAGCTGAATTAAATGAAATAAATTTGCAGGCAGAGCAACTCAAAGTAATCATTTCAGTGTGGCTCAACATGGCCATAGCAGTTCTTCTGTATGTTGCATCTTATCAGATCCATGGAGATGGACCTCTGCACAAAGCCCTCTCAAATTCAAACAGGTTCTGTACTCCAGAGTCCACTCAAGTTGCACATCTCCAGCCTAAAAGACAAAACTTGTACGCACAAAAAATGAACTCAATGTGAAAAACATTATTTCCATGTGTCTTAAAAGACAAAAGAGAGGAACATGGGAACACATATCAGTGGAGCAGATAAACAGTGCTTGCAAATCTCATTAAGTTATGAAATAGCCAAAAAGGTTTTTTGACAACCCAGTTAAGCAGTCAAACTCTAGCTGGTTACAAAAAGGAACACACTCTACTTATGATCAATATGAATTCCCAAAGAAGTTACAAATGGCAATCTGACAATCTGTTTTACAACAAAAGGGAATGACTATCATCAATTTTTCAGAAACAATGTGCATCCTGCTTTTTTCTATTTAATAATGTAAGTAGAGAAATTTAGTTTTAGTTTGGGTATTTAATGAAAAATCATTTGTTGATATTTAACAAATATTTAACAAATGGGATTACATATATATATATAAATAAGCTGTTTCATGCAGCTCTCTGAAAAATGTATGTTCTATGATTGAAAAGAAAAAAAAAGCTACACAAAATTTGAGAAGATAAGTTTTCCTAAAGTATATTTTATTACATCAGTAGGAAACATAAAAAATTAGTTTTTAAAAGACATGCTAAAAAAATCACTGCTCTAAAGATCTTTGCCTGCCTAACTGGTAGGTCTAGACTCATTAAATGCCAAAATAGTAACTCTCTCTTATTTTCAGAACACAGAAATGTATATTTTTCATGTCACAGAAGCCAGAGGTGAAAAGCAATTCAATTCCAAGCTGGCATGATATTAAAAAGAACTGCTGAAGAAATTTCAGGAACAACAAACCCACTTCAAGCCTAAGGGAAAGCCTGCAGAGAAGTGTCCTTACTAAAATTTTAAAAAAAGAGGCTTTGAACTACAACATGGAAACAAATACAGACATTTTCTGTGAACTTAAAAAAAAAGAAGAAAAAAAAAAAAAAAGAAAGAAAAAGAAGAAAAGAGAATATATTATTCCAAAATGGAATAAGAAAATATTATCCTTTCAGATCAATAAATCTTGGTAATGACCTACACAGAAGTAAATTTCCACTTTATTCTATACAGTAGGGAACACAGTATGAGAGATTCAGAGTTTTATAAAGCATATTGTGGAACAGGGAAGAACCACAGGTTAAATGCATATCTTTCCTCTTGAATCTTCATAAGGTCATAAAAAAAAGAATGAAAGAAAATGAATGCCGAAAGGAGACACTAGTTAAAAATAATAATTTAGGGTTTTCCTTCTTAAACTTGGTCAGAAGAATGATTAGCTGATTAGGAAAAGAATCCTGAAGTGGGTTTGATGCTGTAATAATCATCTTTTATTTTTCTTCTTTATTTACTTATTTTTTTAATTAGGAATCTTTAAATGCTGGGAAGTACACCCAAGGCTTGGCACAGCTGAAGACCAAAAAACATTTGATGATTTAGTAAATGAATAACAGCCTCACAAGCTACATTCAAGTTAAGATAATTAATTGACACATTTACCTAAATTTGATATCTTGGTTATGTAATGGTAGTTTTGTAGAAGTTTACCAAAAACACAGTAAAACAGAACTACAGAACTGAAGGGAAAGGCTTAGAGTTGTAGCTGGGTAGTTGAAGATCATAAATAAATGAATAATTTTAGACTAAATAAATGCTTAGTAGGCCCACCTGAATGGTTGCTCCTGCACTAACTCTGAGGCTTAGTGAGTAGTAATACAAGGAAAGCTGGGCTCTGTCTATTTTGTTGGCCGTATTTTTCCACATTCAGAAGCACAGCCTGTGATAGGACTGTATAGGTATCTTCACAGCTGGCTGATGTCCTGCATCTCCTTCCTCAGTTGAAAACCACGAGAGTCAGCTCAAAGCTGACAGCACACAGTCTACAGGGAAGCAAAAGGCCATAGGAAAAGATGGGAAGATTTTCTTGGTTTCTCACATAGTATCTGTCCCTGATTGTCCTGATAGGTTGAAGAGAAATAATTAACTTATTTCATTAAATGTGCTCTATGACTTTGGGAATCGCTGTGCAGGTCATGTTCATGTGAAGGAATAGTTGTGCAAATGCATAATCCTGTTAAATTGCCAGTAAGTTCACATTTGTGCAAGCTTTATTCACATTATCAGGATCTTTTAAGCTGTGTTTGCATACAGCATTATGACAAATGTATTTTCAATTCCCTGATGGGAAAAGGCACACTTTTATTTCTGGCTTGTAGACTCATATAGGAGAGTGAAAGAAATGGTTTGCTGTGAGAGAAATTAATTTTAAAAAACCAACAACTACAATAACTAAGAGCAGTTATCTTATTACTTCTTACTAATCCTAAATGCTTATTGCCAAGAGAAAAATTTAATTGAGATTAAAAGTTATTAATGTAATATGATAACATGGTAATGTTACAATAAAAGCAATATAAACTATTTTTTCCACAGAGCTGTTGACAAGGTTTCTTGATGGCTTACCATGGTAGTTTTGTGGACCATGCTTTGTGCACGCACAGTTTTTAATAAAACTCCAAGCACCCTGAGCAGCTATTCAAGGCAAAGAACTTAGAAGAGGGAAAATGTAATTTTCCATTAGAAAATGTTGTTCTTTGTAAATTACTTCCAGCTTGGGACTGTCTACAGTTCTGATTCTACACTGATATGATAGTGCCTAGACAATTTAGATCTGGTTTCATTTCTTTCTGTCACAAGTACCTCAATAACCATGATCAACTAACTGAATAGTGCTGGTAATGTATAGTAATTATTTCCATATCCACTGAGTATTTGTGCTGGTATTGTGCAAAAAAAAGGTTAACTAGCTGTGGAAAGGAGGTGTTGTTAGAAACAACAACTTGAGCACCGCTCAAGCAATTTTACTCAAATTTCCAAAAAGCGAAAGTTCTTTTTTTTTTTATTCCACTGGAAGTCCACTAGTACTTTTCAGAAAGTTATGTGCATTTAGAAGCCAGGTAAAATAAAATAAAATAAAATAATAATTTTAAAATAAAATAAAATAAAATAAAAATTTTAAAATAAAATAAAAGTCTAGAATGCAGTATGAATTTTACCCTTGCTTTAAAAAGTAATAATAATAATAATAATAATAGTAATTTTTAAAAACATCTACTTATATTAATAGTTTTCAACAATCAAGGGACATAATTACTTGATTAACTCAGAGCAGTGATGCAAGATAAACTATAAGAAAAACACAAAGTCAGCTTCAGAAGTGGTCTAACTGTATCTTGCAAGCCAGTATTCTATGTAGTATACAAAGTCAGAGATTCAATATATGAAGACAAGAAAAGGAGTAAAGATAAACTATAAAAACTCAAAGAAGTAGGCAAGACTTTGGTTCTATAAAATGTCTATAGTAGATGTCTATAAAAGATATCTATTCTATAAAATGATAAAACAATATTATATTTGTTTATAAGTACAGAAAGCTAATAAAATATTTTAAAGACATAGATGATGTATACTCACTCTCACATTCACAGAAGAAAGTGAGAGTGCACATCTCCAGTTAACTGACACTGCTATGAAAAGACTACTTAAATTCATGACTTTGTGTAGGACTGTACACAGTATATATTTTGTGTTTACAGGTATTACTATTACTATGCTATCACTACATCATACTAATCACACTAGTACTAAATCATTTCTACACTGCTTATATGCCAGCAAAAATTAAAACCACACCTGTAGCATGAACTGTACAACTGAAAGCAGTCTTATTTTATGCAAAAGTTCACAAGCTATACAAAGACAGATAGAATCACGGAACCATAGAATCATTTAGGTTGGAGTTGATCCTTAAGATCACCCAGTCCAACCATCATCCAATACTAACAAGTCCACCACTGAACTATGTTGCTTAGTGCCACATCCACATATCTCTTAAATACTTCCAAGGATGGTAACTCCACCAACTCCTTGGGCAGCCTCTTCCAACAACTAACCACCCTGTCCGTCAAGGCTGTACTAGAAGGAAAAAGGATAAATCTTCTGTTCTTCTCTTCCATTGAACCATTTCTAGAAAGAATGTAGGGATGATCATGTGGGTCCCCAGTAGAGCATTAGAACAAAAATTCAAAAAGGGTGTTGTCTGTTGAACTAAACTGTATAGGAGATATAGGAGGTATAGATACAGGAGATATAGGAGAAGGAATAAAATTGGAATAAGGAGGTAAGGTGAAAAGTAATTTACTGCCTTGCTTTTATCTACATAACACCCAAAAAAGTAAACAGGAGGCTGCACTGCCTTCAAAAGAAGAAAAGCAAGTAATACATCTCACTCCACCAGAAAGGTTACTGAAGTAAGCACTAGATTTTGTTGTTCCCTCAGAGGAGGAATACAGGACCCAACTTGCCTTCTCCACTGTGAGGTCACAGCAGCACAGGCTTATTTTATACTTTTTCTGTTCATTACATTGTTTCATTATGTGAACTGACCAACCTCATCTGCACTCCATCCTAATTCTGTGCTACAAAAGAGAACTAAAAATATAAATGAATTGCTCTGTAAATTGTATTTCTAAAAAGTCTCTGTACTTAAATCAGTACAGAGAAATTTAAACCACAGTACTTTATCTACCATTTTCACTCACTTCCACTTTTCCGGCAAATGTGGGAAGCATTAGTTTCATTTGACTTTACAAAGCAGTTTCTAGTCAGTAAAAACAATGGAAACAAAGTCTACCAGTCCACCAGAAAAGTTTACATATGTTCCAAGAAGTACCTATCTATGAATATATGATTTCCACATATTGCACAGAAGTCTGAACTATCCCTTTCCCCCACAGTTTTAATTCATGAATTGTGCCATTTTTTATTTTATTTTATTTTATTTTATTTTATTTTATTTTATTTTATTTTATTTTATTTCAGGTTTGGACATTACCTTTCTTTCCATTCCCACTTGTATAATGATGCCATGTCATAAACTACCTGAGACAGAACATTGGAAAAATTAATAGTTTACCTAATTCTGTCATCTCAGCTACAGTGTGTTTCAAGAATATTGGCACTAATCCTGTTTCTACTTAATATGCAATAGAGATTGCATGACATTTTGTAAATACTATCATCTTGAATTCCAGACTTCTGTCAGTGGTGATAAATCTGTCCCCAAACAATCAACAATACAGCTTTATTTTGCACTTGCATGCATATTTTTTATCTGGATTAAGCAAAGTTTACTAATCATTTTGCCAAGATTTTTTATTTTATTTTATTTTGATTTGGCCAGAGAAGAAAGAAGCACGTAACAATTTTTTTTACAATGTTTGTGCAAAATAGCAGGTTCATAAACAAATGTATGTTTTTCAGTATTAAACCAGCGTTAGCTTGCAGTGACGATAGAAGCTCTGAAAGTCAGGTTCACCCAATCACCTGGAATGTTTCCCCTTACCACTGTGATTTTATCCCATGGTTTTGTACAAAGAGTAACTCTATTTGTTCTTGAAAGCGCAGAAAAGTGCAAGCAGATATGTGGACCTGTTGTTTGCCTTATTTTAATAAATTATGCTAAATATGCGTAACATTTTCAAAACCAGAGAATGAATCATGGAATCACAAAATCGTTTATGTTGGAAAAGAACTTCAAGATCATCAGGTCCAACCACCTCACCTAACATTGCTAGTTTACCACTAAACACGTCCCTAAGCACTGCATCCACAAATGCCTTATATATCTCCAGAAATTGCGATTTCATGACAGGAGCAGCCTGTTCCAATGCCTGACCACACTTTCTATGAAGAATTTTTTCCTGATATCAAATCTAAACCACCTCAGGCCATTTTCTCACTTCCTGTCACCTGAGAAAAGAGACAGACACCCACCTCACTGCAACTTTCAGTAGAGCAATGAGGTCTCCTCTCAATCTCCTTTTTTTCCAGGCCGAACAGACTCAGTTCCTTCACTCAACTCTCATTTATCTTAGTTTCTAGTTCTTTAGATATGAGCTGGTATAATCAGACTTCATATATATGAAGTATCCACTGGTTGATAATAAAGCATGAATGGAAAAACCTGTTTACCCAACAAATGACACAGAGAATTATTCCAAAAATGTGTGTGTGTATATATATATATAGAGAGAGAGAGAGAGAGAGAGAGAGATTCCATTTCTATTTTTACCACACTTAAACTAGAATAAAGTCTTGCACATATTTTATTTTTTCTTTGAAATAAAATATTCAAGTTTCAAGATTAGGATTTGGAACATTTATTTTCTCTGGTAAAACATGTTTAGGGAAGTATTATTTTTCCTAGCTTCTAAATCCATGGGTGCTTGCCAATACCTGTAATAAATAGTGGACAAAGTTATCTGCTCAATTTGATGAAATGGAATCAATAGAAAATCCAAATGTAGGTACCATAGGATCTCAAGTAGGACCGTCCTGCTACCCTCACATGGCTCCCCACTCTGACTGCTGCTATGGGAATGAAAGGCAAGCAAGCTCACAGGTCGATGCTGAAAGGTATGACCCTGCTGGCCCTCTATTTTGAAACATGCCAGATGCCTGTGTACAAATAGTGCTCTTTTCCTCACTTCACAAATTTCAGCAGTTTAACAAGTCCCTGAAGTGAGGCAGAATGCAAAGCCTCATCCAAAGCATCACAACAAGAAGCTGGAGGCCCTCCGGAGATCTGTAGCCCGCCAGTGCCTCCATTCCACTGATCTTGTCTAAGCTGTGCTGAATGAAGGTCAACCTTTCAATTAATGCCCATTTTGCCAGAGAAAATTACTTTCTTTGTTGAAATGATATGATATTGGAGACTTTTTTGGTATTAATAATTTAAAAGTTCCATCTTTATTCCCTTATCCAATGGCATGCTTTTAAACACTATACTAATAGTGTTACTTTAGCATGGGAGAGGCCAGTTTAAGACAGAGTACCAATAATAAGGTTCAGCATGAGGCACTGGCAATCCCTAGGTATGTAGTGATATTTGATTTGATTTGTGGTCCTTTGCAAAAGAGGCAAAACATGCTTGAACCTGATAAATGTCCTGTAAGAGAAACAAAAATATCTATTGACCAGAGAAAAAAATTACTCTCAAAGGGATGTGTTTCCTTAAGAAGGAATATTTTCCATATCCAATTTATTTCTAATAACAAGGCTAGGTAGAGAAAAAGACAAAGGAAGGTCAGATTTAGATGACTCTTCAAGCTTCATCTATGTAATCTCAATGAGGCAGTATAATAAAATTTTATAAATAACAAAATCTTCCTAGTAAGCATTGCCACACTACCAGAAGGTTTGGAGTAATTTACTTAAAACTTTTCAACACAATAAGTAACATATTTTAGGAAACAAATTTTCCATTTTTTGCATTATATATTTCCAAGAGAGGGATCATGTTTTTATGTACAGGTAGATAGCAACTAAGATATTGAGACTCTGTACTTGTTTGTCTGCAGGAAAATTACTGTTCTGAATATAGAAGCTACTGTGGCCTGTCTTACTTCTGCATTCTTCCTGGCAGGGAATATCTTCAGAAACAGACAGTATTTTTCCATTTTTAGTTTTCATACAAAAGAGATATATCTCATCAGGACAAACTTCATCTAGCATCCAAACCCTTGCGATGTGCTATTCTGTCAAAATATAAATAAATAAAAATAAATAGGTAAATAAATAAATAAAAGGGAGGGAGGTGACATCTTGGCATTGCTCCATTGGATTTGTTGTTGTTGTTCTTCTTCTTCTTCTTGTTCCTTCCTGTCTTGTATCAGGTTGTGGATATTAAAGTTCCACATTCCTGATTATTAAATACAAATACATCTAATTGTGTACATTTCATTATTGTTATTATTTTTATCTGTAGCTATTTTTCATGTCCACAAGCAGAAGCAAATTTTTTCACAGTTTAAAATCTTTGGCTGATGTAATCTTCATTGTACTAATCAAATAATCAAATAAGAATCCATTCTAGTTTCTGTCTAAGTCAGTTTCTCAATTATTTCCATTTAGGAAGCCATCAGCCACATCTTTAATACAAAAATGCCCACCTCGCTGTTTGCATATTGTACATTTTGGAGTGAAGATGTAACTAGCTGAACATTAGTGACACTAATTGAAAATTGGTCTGCAGTGACATCTCACAGAGGATGTGAAGAGGATCCCAAAGGTAGAAAAACCTTCTGGAGACGTCAAAAGGAGAAAATTCTTGAAAGATTATTTTAAGATTTTCTTTACCTGGAATTGGCTGGGACACTTCTCCATTTTGACTGTTCTTACTCAAATATTTATTTATTAAAACAAGTAAAATACTTCAAAGCGGGAAGAGTTGCATCTTTTAAGGGCATCAGTGTCATAACACAGCTGGTGATGAGACAGCGAGTCCTAGAAGCTCATAAGACTGGAGAAGTTAGGTACCTAGGAAATGAAATGTTACGTATAGTAGCATGCCATTTTTGTCATTCCTAGGGTCAACCAGTATTTTTTTCACTTTCCATGATTTAAGGCAGTGACAGCGCTGACCATGACTTATTTTATTTAATGAATGAGTATCTGCTGGGAAGCAGTGAAAAATATATATTTCGTATTTTGGTGTTACAGCTCAAAAACTTAAATAACAACAGGAAATGAAATGTTAGCACTCTTCTGATCGTCCTGGTGAAAGTGGCTGACAGAATGTGGCAGACTTCATCACACACCCACACAGCCCCTACACACTTAAATAAATGTGCAAAGAAGACTTGCACTAATCTTTCTTGTTAGCACCAGCACTGAAAATGTTACTCTTCCTTTCATTCCCTTCAATATACTGCAAGCAGCTCTGAGCTTTTCTCATTAACCTCTCTTTTCTCTACTTATCAGCATCTTTTCCACATTGTTGGGGGCATTTTCCAAACAATTGTTGGAGCGGAGGGGAAAAGCCAAAGCAATAATGGGCTCAGGGTCACAATTGAAACTGCTCCCTATAATAAGCAAACCTGAAACAGTAAACTGAGAAAGAGAGAGGGAAGGAGAGGGAGAGAAAAGAAAACGCTGACTGGGTCAGGGGTCAGCTCTCTGATCTCATTGTCAGCGCCTCTGCCTTTTGCGTTATGGAATTTGTCTTTCATTACCCTGTCTGCCACTCCTGTCAATGCACTCTGAAAAGGATCCTCAATAGGAAATTGTGAAGTTCTGGTTGAGGTAACAGGGGTAACTGCCTCTGAAGCCAGCCTGTGACTCGCTGCAGTTTCCTGGGTGTCTGCCTGGGTGTTGATCTTGGCATCTCTGAACTAGGTATCAACAACCCCTCAGCAAAATAACGCAGGAAGGAATTCCCACTGGAAGAGGTATAATGCGTAACTACAGTATGCGAGCCCTTCAGGTGATGAAAAAAATTAACAACACAGGGAAGCTTACTATTAAATACATAAAAACTGTTTAACCAAGTGGAAGAACAAAATGCTCCTCTGAAACAGAGAATGGGGGAAAATGAACACTCTGAGTGTGTTAAAAACTTCACACTTCATATGCCATCAGGATATCTGGTTTATTTCCTCTAGCTGCCTTCCTCTATAAGACTGAGGATTTCTATCATGTTTGAGAGAGTTATTAACTCCCTGACATTTGCAGTACACCAGCTAGAGGCCTTTCCAATTGAGAAGTCAATTAGCAGTGCTCTTTAGCACTGCTAAAGAGAAATTTTACTGGATACAAATGCATAATTGCTTTCATTGTCCAAACCAAAAATATTTAGTCTTTAATATTTTAATATTCCATTTGAAATATCACCTTTTTTTTTTCTTTTTCGTTTTTTTTTTTTTTTTTTTTTTTTTTGCTTTTGCTTTTGGTTCATCCTTCAGTTTTAGACAGTGTACAGTTAAATATATATATATATTTAAATAACATATTTCCTTCTAAAGGAAAGGCATAATCTACTTAAATTCACCATGTAAAACTTTTGATAAGTTATATAACTAAGGATCTTGCAATGTCCTCTCCAGGAAATATTCTCTGGAAATAAGGATTACACATCCATTCATTGCTTCTGAAGTTCTAGAAAAAAAAATAATCAAAGCAGTTTTGCTTTCATATTTTTCTTTCAGGGATAACGTTCAGACAGCAATGATTTTCAAGACTTAAGGCAGATCCCTTAAACTAAACTTGATTGTCTGCACATTTCTAATCATCAATGTATTACAATGTATCTTTTCTAGATCCAAAGTGTGGAGGGAACAAAAGTTTCCCAAAAGGAGCTGCAGCGTGGCTCAATGAATCCTATCCTTACACTTTCTGTACAAGTAGAAACACACAAAGCAGGATACTACCACTTGTTTAATTTAGAAGGTGGAAATATTAAGTCAAAGGTACCTTCTTAAGTGGTTTAGCCTTTTCAGTTTTTTAAAAAAACATTCTCTCATACAAGATACAATCACATATGAGATGATTGTTTTTCCTGAAGTTTCTGAGTGTAGACTGGGAAAAGACAGCAATACTAGATTGGTTTACATAAACTGTAAAATTACTTTGTGCATGGGTTGGAAGGGGGATGGGATGGGACGGGACAGAAGGCAGGGGAGGGCTATGGAAGAGAGGGGAAAAGTTTCTCTTCTTGATAATTCAGGGAGAGTGGCATCCCATTGGAGTGTAAAGAAAGAAAAAATGTATTCTTATTGACCAGTTAAAAATCTGGCATATTGCCAGTTTGCTAGATTCTAAAACAAAGGAAAGGAACAACAGATGTTGTGGTGCTCAGGCTCATGATATTAGCATTAATTATGCTGCTTGTCAAAGCTCACAGAATAACACAAGAAAACTTCACTTATCATTTCATAGAATTCTTGGAGCTGGAAGGAACCTCTGAAGGCCATATAGTCCAACTCCCCTGCAATGAACAAAGATACCACAGCTAGATCAGATGGTCCAGGGTCTTATCCAGCTTCACCTTGAAAGTCTCCAGAGACAGAGCATCAACCACATCAGTAGGCAACTTGTTCCAGTACCCCGCCACCCTCACTGTAAAGATTTTTTCCTGATATCTAACTTAAATTTACACTATGAACTTGAAACCATTTCCCATTGTTTTATCACCACAGACTCTGCTAAAGTCTGTCCCCTTCTTTCCTGAAGCTCCCCTTTAGATTCTGGAAGGCTGCTATCTGGTCACCTCTCAGCATTCTCTTCTCCAAGCTGCATAGCCTCATCTCTCTTAGTCTGTCCTCATAGGAGAGGTGTTCTATTACGTAGATCATTTTTGTTGTCCTTTTCTGGATATACTCCAACAAGTCTATGTCTCTGCTGTACTGAGGATTCCACATCTGGATGCAGTATTTCAGATGAGGCCTCACCAAAGGAGAGAAGATAGATAGGATCACCTCCTGTCTGGCCACACCTGCTGGCCACATTTCTTTTGATGCAGCCCAGAATACAGGTGGCTTTCTGGGCTGCAAGGATACATTGCCAGCTCATATACAGATTCCCATCCACTAGTACCCCCAGATCTTTTTTTTTTTTTTTTTTTTTTTTTTGCAGGGCTGCACTCAATCCTTTCATTCCCCAGCTTGTATTGGCAATGGAAGTTGCCTTGACCCACATGAGAGATCTTGCAATTGGTTTTGTTGAACCTCATGAGCTTCACCTGGGACTCACTGCTCAAGCCTTTTTAGGCTCCTCTGAATGGCATCCCACCCCTCTGGGGTGCTGACCTCACCTCACAGCTTGGTGTAATCAGCAAGCTTGCTGAAGATGCATTCTGCCCCACTGATGATGTCACTGATAAAGATATTAAAGAGTATCAGGCCCAGCACTGACCCCTGAGTGACACCACTCATCACAAATTTCATAGTTTCATAGTTTCATAGTTTCATGCGGGTTGGAAGGGACCTTAGAGATCATCGAGTCCAGCCCCGGGATTCGAGCCTCTGTGTAGCAGAGCGGCACTTCTACCACTTGCGCCACAGGGGGGATTCATTTCCATCTAGATGCTGAGCCATTGACCACCACTCTCTGTACTTGATCCTACAGCAAGTTCTTTGTCCATCAAACAGTCTGCCTACCAAATCCATATCTTTCCAATTGGGAGAGAAGGTTATTATGGGGTACCATTTCAAAGGCCTTAATAAAGTCAAGATAGATGGCAACAGTGGCTCTTCCCACTTGGATGACACCAGGTTGGTTGCAGACAATACCAAGCTGGGTGAACTGTATCAGTTTCACAACCAAGTGTTGGGTCCTGCATTTTGGTCACAGCAACCCCAGGCAACCCTACAGGCTAGGGGAGGAGTGGCTGGAAAGCAGACTGATGGAAAAGAACCTTGGTTTGTTGACAGACAGTCCTCTGAATATGAGCCAGCCGTGTGCCCAGGTGGCCAAGAAATCCAGTGGCCAATGGCATCCTGGTTTTTATCAAGAATGGTGTGGTGAGCAGGACTAAGAAGTAATCCTGCCCCTGTATTCAGCACTGGTGAGGCCCCACCTTGAGTACTGTGTTCAGTTTTGGGCACCTCAATACAGAAAGGGCATTGAGGTGCTGGAGCACGTCATAAGCCCGATCTTCACTTACAGTGGAATAGATGTTGCTTCCCCAATCCTCTCCTACCAAACAAAATGTTTATGGTCAGTTATCAGGGAAGACTTAAGCAAAAAAGTTAAGTATCTCAGCCTTCTCCTTGTCTGTTGTTAATTATTCTCCCCAGAATTAGCACAGTTAATGAGTTATTGAGTTACCCTAAAACCTATTTAGGAAGATAAATTAACAGCTCACAAGGGGATGTGTGATATTCTCCTTGATGGAAAAGCTGAGGTTAGATTTCTGTTCCAGAAAAGTTCTCTAGTTCAAAGAGAAATGAACTTTGGCTAGTCCTATAAAGTTTGTTTTGCATGAAGTCAGATAACCAAAATGATTCTTTGTAGCCTTATAAATCCATAAAAGCAATGGAGAACCTAATACTACCTGTGATTATTTAAATTTATTTGAAAAAGAGGGCTTTCAGTTTTGTTTTTATTTGGACTTCATGGAAAATTGCTGGACAATTCTCCGTGGCTACTCAACACAGATGTATTTAACACAGATGATCTACTGTGCTTCAGAATGAAAGATGGAATAGTTGTTGGGTTCTACTATCTACTGTACATACAGAAATGTATTAATGGAGACTGCTCATCAGTAGGACAGACTATCCTGCTTCCTATAATCAGATGTAGTTGGCAAAGCTCAGTATCTGAGGAGGCCTATATAATAATGTCCTCTGGGGAAACTGTAGTACTGCGTCTTAGGAAAAAGCACTTGAGCCATTTATTTATATCCTACAGGTAAGTAAAAAGGCTAACTTTTCTCACTAAATCAACAACTGTGTCAATTCAGTTCACAAAAGTGAATTTCACCCACAGCAATCCCACTAGTCAATTTACCAACAGATGTTGTTTTACAGGGAGATCTATTAAATTAATTTGTCCTTCATTAAGAGACACTACATTATAAAGTTTCCCCGATAGCTTTCCAAAGCACACTTGCTCCCAATTTGGTTGAAGTCCAGTCTTTGCTATAAAGTACAAAATACTTGGCTGCTAACTAAAAAAAACATAGCAAGAAACACGTTTTAATTAATATAAAAGAAGTAATTGTATTATTAATAGTGGTACTGGGAAAAAGTGAGTTTTATTTTTCCTCCTAAATTATTATTATATGTCTCCCACTGCTGGCATTTTCTTTGAAATAATCGTTCTTTTTCCAAAAGGTAATGGATACATTTACCTTCCATACTTTCCCTTTATGAGAATTTATAAGCCTCACTGCACATACTTTATACAACAGGTAAGGTTCTACCTTATAAAAAAACAATTTAGCTTTATAGATTTGGCAATAGTGAACATTCAGTTAAATGAAGGGTGTCTCACTTAAGGAATGGCATATCTGAAAGGGCTTGTTATCACAGTTTCAAGTCAGTTTAAAACCACCATCCAGAACAATAATTTGATATGGATGCACTCTGTTTCTGACATAGTATCGTATCGGTGGGTGCCTAGAAATCTTTACATATATAGTTCACTTTTGCTGGAGAAAAGACTATATGTATCTTCAGGATTAATTTTGTTTGAAATGATGTACTTCTGTATAGGAAAACATGTGTACAGAAATTTGATATGTTATTTGCTTATGTTAAAAGTAACATCAATTTCCAAAATAACAAACTGCAAAAGAAGAATTTCTTAAACAAGACAGAATCAAAATGAAATTTTACTATATGAAATGTTACACTGACTGTGTTCCAATTTTAATCAATTTCAAACTCAGGTATCCAGAAACTATTTTCTTGGAAAGAAAAGTCAGAAATGGCTGAGAATGGCAATTAAATATTAGGTTTTATAATGTTAATGAGATTAACATTTTAGAATAACCCTAGGATACTTTATATAATTTTTAAGATAGTAGAAAAAAAAATACAAATATTAGGACATTCAAGGGTCAGTTTATCACTTTTGCCTATGGTCATTTTTTCATAAAGACATTAACTGATTGCCTTTAAAAGTTAACATTTTAAATAGAATAAAAATTATCTTGCTTAATTTTAACCTTGAAATACTTGAGTTAAAATTTCTTTATTTTCATTCAAATCAAAGTAGCTTGAAGTATAAAACTTTGTGGTTATTTTGTTTTTGTTTTTGGTTTTTTGTTTTTTGATTTTTTTTTTTCAGCAACTTCACTTTCAGAGATTTCCAGTATGTGCGTCATTTATTTATTTATTTATTTATTTCTTATTTTTTATTAGACTCAGAGGGGGAGAGGGGTGGGGGGGGGCTAGTTTTCTGGTTTATTTGTGGTTTGATGTTAGAATTTCTTTAATTCTTACTGATAATTTTATTTGAAAAACAACATATGAACTTATATCTTAATTTATAATCAAGCAAACCCTCCCTAATTCTGAAATATTCCTTAAGATGCACAGATGTCTTTCAGCTTATTTGTCCTGGTTGCCATTTAACAATAACAATGTTAGTGGGGAAGTTTCTTACTACTTTCTGTTATTTTATTTTGTAAACCATTTATCTACCATTTTTTTAGTTCTGTTGTCACCCATAATCCTCTCTTGTGTACCAGTGACAGAGTGACCTTCATACTCACTGGCTCATCCATCATACAATGAACTTTTCACTCTACACCCGCTCATCCTTCCCTAGAAAGGAAAACCTTTGTCAACATCCCACTTTGCCATTCACTAGGGATTCTGTACTTGTGTATCAGAAATGAAAAAAAGGAAGAGGAAAAGGATTGCTAATTCAGCACCTTTGAAAGTTAGTGCAGATGGTTACCTATAAAGCACATCTATCATTCTCATTTGCAGTGTTTTTGCTGGTAAGCCACCAACATTTGTGCTCCCAGCATTTGACAGAAGCAACCTAGTGAATCAGTAACAGTAAAGAACAAATTGTCACTTAAGAAATGCTTTGCCCTGAACTGCAGGGTTGGTTTTATGTGTTCACCTCATGTTTAAATTGAAGTGTTCTGATGTGCTCTTGGTACAATGACAAAAAATAGGAAATATGTTATTGGATTTATTTAACGTTTTATTCTTTTATCACTTGCTTTTCAGATTTGATTTTTCCAGTGACTTTCAAAAAAAAAAAAAAATAAATAATTTTAATATAATATATCCATATTCATTCTTTTAAATGATATATAAGATAATGCATCAGGATAAAACCTCAAGCATAGAAAAGGGGAACAATATTAATGAGCTCTATTTAACTATAGCAATATAAATATTGACCTGTATAGCTGTAGTAGGAAGAAGGAATTGGTACTGGTGTGTCAGTGGCACTGGCAATTAATGGACTTAGGTAGACATTTTATATTTAAAGTTTTGTTTCGCTTGCTTCTGAAGGTAGAATAAGATTCCAAATAATCTCTATTTATTTGCTATTCATTAAAACAGTCATGCCAGCAAGTTTGCATACAAAAAAAGTTATAAAATTAGTTGCTTAGAATGTATTTTTCATTTTTTAAATAATGATACATAAATAAATAAACTAAAACCTAAAAGAAAATATTTGAGACTAAATTCCATGGCTGGAATTAAAACTGGGCTAACATTTTTGTTTTATTATTATTTTAAAAAAATTTTTATATTGATGACATATTTTGTTTTGCTGATCTCAGAATTGTGGACTTGAACCTCCTCTCAGAGATGTCCACATAATTCCAGAGTACAGACCAATGTAATTTTAGTAATTTGCACAAGTGAATCACTATACACAACAGGAAGAAGCATCTAACTCAAAAATCATTCACTTGCCAAAGCTTTGTCAGTTCTTTTTCTCAATTACATAAATTTCATTAATAGAGAGATTTCAGTAGACTTAGTTGAAAATTTGTCCTTTTTAGTTTACTCTAATTAGAGGAAAAATCTAGACCATAAGTAGCAAGTATAGTACTGATAAAAACATGTTGAATTTGAGTATACATGTTTGTCAGAGGCTGATTTTTTTTTTTTTCTTTTTAATGACAATCCTTCCTTTTTGGTCTGCTTTAGATAGAATTTATAAGTTTTTATTATATAACCTCTGGGAGAAGTTATATAATAAAGGCTTACCTGCCTTTATGGGTAAATTATGTGACAAGGTTTGCAACATATTCATAATAAACAGTGGCAATGATTTTCAGAGTGAGAACCACTATTTTAAGGGAAATAATTCAAGACACACATCTAAAATGTACAAACACCTTTGAAATACCTCTTTAGACTATGTTTTTAGGGATAAATCCCATTGATTGCTTCAGTAGGATTAAGTCACTTTTGTCCAAAGAATAGATGTGCCTCTTATTTGCAGTCAGTCCAATAGCAGAAGAATTCCTCATTTCTATTGACTGGTAAAACAAGATGACATCAAACTGGACATGATCTGCTGGACATTAGGCAACTAAGAATAGGTGCATGATGCCTGTAAGGATGAATAGGCCTGATGCTTTTCTTCAAGAAGACAGATCCTTTTACCCAACTAAATCTTTTCCAGTCAGACTTTCAAGAAACTCCTCGTAGCCTCTGTGCACACAAGAAATCACTTTTTTTCCCCATCAGTGTAACTGTGGTTAAAGGTCAGGATTTTGTGCCCAATACAACAGTAAGAAATTATAGATATACTGTATATCATCTAAAGACTTAACAGCATCAACAAAACTATCGGCTTCTGAGAAACTTAGCTTAATTGTTGAAAATCTTCCCTTCATAACTAACAGAAATTGAAAAGAACTTTATCACTGAATTTCCATTCATTAGCACAACCTGCAGGGAGGTGAATAATGCACAAAAATGAAAAGTTAGTATTTTCAAAGGAAAAGAATTCTACAGAAGATCAGCATTAAAAATAAAGGAGAAAGTACTGCACCAAACAGGTTGAGTTAATATTGTTTTTGCTGTTTTTCTACCTTGTCTCTCAATCTTATGCCAGCTAGACAGCATTTTTCTTAGTGGGAAAAAAATGGGGAGGTCAGGCGGAATGACCTCCCTATTTTGTCTCCCAGTGGCCTGCCTCCCATTTACTGCACCTTTTGACATCCTTAAGTAGATATCTCTTTAAGTGTTCAGACAGTAAAACAAACTGAAGGGTAGGCAAAGGAAGGGGGAGTGGGGAAAAGGGATATATTGAGGGCTCAAATTGAATATAAGGCATGTGCATCTCCAAATGGTGTGTCTTCCTTCTTCAGCCATGGACAAACATGGCCTATTATTCCATGCTTTGTAAAAATACTTATTTACACTTACACTACTGCTAAGATACTACTAAGTACTACATTTTCAAATATCTGTCACGGAGAGCATCTCTTGGGATAAATGGGCCATATTTTAAAATATGTTTTCTCAGTTACTACATTCAGACTTCCTAATTCAGAAGCAGCATTTCAGAACTCTAATAACTAATTAATAACTAATTCAGAAGTTTAATAATTAATTTGATGAATGAACTTAGGAGTCAAAAATGGTAGTGTCTACCTAATGAGTCCAAGAAATGTATACAAGAAAAATCAATTCATTGAGCACCTGGGGTGGAACATAAGTAAGATTTGCGATAATGAGATCTGTGGCTTGGAAAACACTATTTCCACATTGTTTTGGAGAAGTTCTCCAAAACATTACGCATTCAACATCTACTGCCATTATCTATTAATTAAACAATTTTAATATTATGTTAGAAAAATAAAATTTCAAATAAATACCAGATTCAACATTTGCACTTTAAATAACAACTATAAACTTAATTATTTATTAGTTGGATGTTCTTATTTCTATAGTCCCTAAAAAGGAAAGCTGAAAGTTATGGCAGAGATTTAATTCTGCAATTATTAGCAAAACAGTTTACAAGAAAATGAGTTTGAAAGATTCAGATAGGACTATGATCTATTTTAAGCATATAAAAAAGCTGATGATTTTGTAGTTTTTCAGAATTGTTACTCATTTCCTCTCTGATTGCTTCAGTGTTAATACTGATCTAACGTTTTAATATTAATCAGTTCATTTGAATATCTGTAAAAAAATTGCAATTTTAAAGTGCACAAAAATTTTCATGAAAGTGTAAGGATTTTAGGAAGATCAGACTCATAAAACTACAATTAGGTATATATCTTTTCAAGTTTAATTCATTTGAATGACTTTTTTAAAATTTGAAAAGCAAAATTGTTTTTAATTATCTTTCATTTGAATCTCACTGTACAGTTCCCCAGCCTGCATATTTTAAAACAATTTACAACGTAGAAAAAATACTTTTTTTCAGTATGTGGTTATTCATTTAGCACAAATAAATTCATACTCAGAAGAAATCTCTTGGCAAGTATAATATTAAATTATTATTTATATCACTTCAGTGTGCGATTTTATAATGATGCACATATAGACTTGTTTGTAAAAGTCAGACAATGTGTTCATATTTGGTTAGGGGAAAAACAAAATGATGTATTAAGTAATGCCAGTTAGATGTATTAAGTAATGTCAATTAGGTGAGCAAATATGAATGAATTACTAAAATATATGGCTTTAGATATGCTAATACCAAAAGAATTCAGAAGAAGTCAACAATATCACTGATATATTTTAAAAAACAACTAATTCACTTCTGAACTAAAACATGTTTTCACATCAGAATATAAATTATATATCACTGTGACTTTCTCTTACCTGTATCCAGGGAATAAGCAGAAGATAAATGTGATCTGAGGGAGGGAAGGTTGAGAATAAATTGAGATAGAAGAATTAAGGCTCTCCCTTCAGCAGCTTTTTGCCTAGCCTGAGATATAAAAATAATAAAAAGTTAGACATACTGGTTTATGTTGTGGAATTTAGCCACGGGAATCCACTGGAAGACATTGTAGACCTGAGTACTTTCTTATCTTACATTAAATTTCTGGTTACGGAGGAATAGGACAGAATGTTCTACCTGGATCTGGTCAAAGCATTTTAACAAAATTTATTTTTTCTTTTCTTTTCTTTTCTTTTCTTTTCTTTTCTTTTCTTTTCTTTTCTTTTCTTTTCTTTTCTTTTCTTTTCTTTTCTTTTCTTTTCTTCCCTTCCCTTCCCTTCCCTTCCCTTCCCTTCCCTTCCCTTCCCTTCCCTTCCCTTCCCTTCCCTTCCCTTCCCTTCCCTTCCCTTCCCTTCCCTTCCCTTCCCTTCCCTTCCCTTCCCTTCCCTTCCCTTCCCTTCCCTTCCCTTCCCTTCCCTTCCCTTCCCTTCCCTTCCCTTCCCTTCCCTTCCCTTCCCTTCCCTTCCCTTCCCTTCCCTTCCCTTCCCTTCCCTTCCCTTTTTTTTTCTTCTCTTTTCATAACAGGAGGATTTTGAATTTTGAAACAGCTTTCTTTAGGGAAAATGCTTACATAATTTCTCTGTGTTCCATGAAACTAGGCAGATGCAACAGCATAAAATTACTACTTAGCCCTTCCAAGAGAAAAGTTATTTCTGCTCAGAATCAGCACTGTGATGATATGGTTACAAAGATATTCAGGATCCCAAAAGCCGGTCCAGTACAAGGCATGCAAACTTTCTAAGAGCACATGCATTTTGTGCTCATGGTCCAGACAGCCTGTCAGCAGTCTCTGCCTATACTTTATTCTCCAGAAGATTATTTGTCTTAGATATATGTAATTTTGGAGAAAGGTTTAAGAATGGAGAAATCAATCCCTAAGCCCTAAAAACTGCATGAAAAAATTATAGAATAGGTGATTACAAGATAAGTAATCTAAATACTGCTGTTAAAACTGACCCAAAGTATTTTAAATCCTTTTTATTATAAATTGTTTTTCATTGTATTTCTATTAAAAAGCTCAACTTATTTTTGTTCACTTTTTATACATTTGGTTATGATCCAATCATAAAAGTTTTGATTTATTTTTCTGCAAATTTAACAAGAGATATTTCTTCTCCTTTCTCATTTCATTTCACACTTAGGTATTTCCATTCTACTTTTAACAAAATGCTCTTTTTTCTTTTTAACAAGAAAATATTTTAACACCAATTTATATAAAGGAGACATGAGCAGTTGTTGTTGTTGTTGTTTACTCCTAGTGTCTAATACCTTTCTTAAAATAGCTTTTTGATCTTGGGCTTTATCTTTAAAATGTCTCATTAACTCCTATTAGGGAGCTACTAGTAAAGAAAATTACGTTAGCTTTTATCAATCTGTATGAATAAATGTTAACTGTTCTTAGTTTAAAGCTCTCCTTTTGCTCCACTCAAATGAAAACACCTAAAGCATTGCACACATTGGCAAATCATTCAGAAGATTAATGCACTTAGGCCTGTACAAAGAGCCAGAGATGTGTATTAGCATTATAGATTTTAATTTGAAATGATGTCAGTCTTTTCTCAGCTGCATTGTAGTGCAAGGACTGCCATCTGCTTATAATAATGAATCTGACAATCCACGTAAATGTGATTTGCTGCTCCTTTTGCTGACATAATGGCCTGAATATTGATCCTAATGGTGGAGCAGTTGCTGCCATTTCATTCAATAGAAGTGGGAGGACAGAGTGCAGGAGTGAAATTTCCAAGACTTCTGATGGAATGACAGCCAGGAAGACAGCTGTGGGTTTTTTTTCACTATGGAAGGAGATTTGGACATCCCTCATCCTCTGTTTTGTTCTAGAATAAGCCACAGAATTCATGACTTTAAACATGAAAGAAGTCAAAAGGCATGTGAAAATTTGTAAAGGAAAGGAGCACATAATAAGGAGATATGCAGGCTAAACTACAAAATATCCAAAATGCACATCTTTTCATTTTTCTTGTCTTGTTGATGAAAGTTAAGCTTGTAAAAGGGGAAAAAAAATATGTAATATTCACCATGTTGAAGGGCAAGTTTGGATTCTTGCAATGACCTTGCACTGTGAGAATCAAAATGTCTCCTGTGCAGTGTTTTGCACCTTTCTCAAATTTCTTCACAAATTGAAGAATCGTGGGTCCTTCAGGACATCCTTTGCATGGGAGATGGAACCTAGCTTCTCTGGAAGCACTCACACTCATAGGTGTCTAGAACAGAGGTGAAGTGCTACCATTACAACAGTTATTATGTCTAAGTTGACTCTAACTCTGCTGTTAATTTGATTTGCCCAAAGCCCTGCAGTATGACAGTACTTTTATAACAAGGTAGATGTCTTTTTCTATGACAGTTAGAAGAGGTAGGGATAGAAAATGCCATTTGAGATAGCTGAGAAGAGCTTGGTATGAAACATAAGGTCAACAGCTTTAAGCAACTCCTGTGACATTCAAAGTGAATTTCTTTAAAAATTATTCACAAGTATCAACATGCAAACTATTAATAGGTTTAATCAAAGTAGTTAAAAGTAAAATACGCTGTTAATTTTACCTCAAGTAGTTCCAGAACCAGAAAGTCTAACTGAAATACTTCTCTTCACGGGTAGGTATTTGGATTGGTTGCTCACACCTGTGTTCAAGCTTTTTAGCATACCAAAGAGTGATACGAGTGATACAAGTATAAGTACATTCCACAAAGTGTTCCTTTACTTCAAACACCTTTAACTTCTGATTAATTTCTTACCTTATAGATTGTCACATTTATAAAAGGAACACACATCACTCACTTCAAGATATGCTCAACAATCCATCATCATCAAGTCACTTGATCTCATAAGACTAGAATTTTGAAAAAGTGTCCTCAAAGTGTAAAACCATCTACAGATAAAGCCAAAAGTGTGCATGGAGAAAAATATATTATTCTATAAACACAAGCTACACAATCTCTTCATTTAATGTGGTATATTGTAGAATACCTTGCATCCTCTGACTTTCTTGAAGAAAGAGGCATTTTTTGTTTATCTGTCCCGTATACCACTGTGCAAGAGTGAGCAATGGCTCAGGTGGAGAACCTATGCAAAAAGAGAAGGTGTGAAAGAAATAATCAGAATATGAGAACAATCCAAAATCATATTGAACAAGCTTACATGAACAGCAGGAAAAACTGCCAGATCAGTAAAAACTGACTTTCCTATCTTTAATTTAATGATTTGCAATGAAGAATAAAACAGCAGAAGACAAAAGATCCACCTTCCCTAAGACTAGAAGAGAATCACGGTTTGGCATAACCAGAGAATGGCATTACTCTCAAATATGTATAAAAAGCTGAGGTGACTTAGTCCTAATGACAGACTCCCATGTGACTGACACATAACATCTGAAACTGAAACATATCTCAGAATGGGGGAAAAACTTCTTTCTCATCTACGTTCATAACACCTTCCCCTCCAGTGTTTGTGCTAAAATAGCAGCGGATAAAGCCCTTAGGTCTGTCACCTGGTCCCCTCACACAGTGAATCTTCATTTTTTTTCTACCTGAAAACATGCTTTCCCACAAATCTTCCCCATTGTGCTCTTCAGGCATTTCTTAGGGCTGTGTTGCTACTAGGTTTCTTTTGTACAAAGAAAATAAAGTTGAAATTAAGTATATATACATATATATGTGTAGTTAAAACTGACATCAATCCAGAGGTTTCCTGTACAGAAATCACTAGATAAGGTCTATTTGTAAGCAGAATAGATGTTTTCAGATGTTTTAGTGTCTAATGACTCTTAGCCTCTCTGGTTAGTAACTGCTATCCTTATTCCACAAATGTTAGAGCTATTGTCTGCTATCCAGCATATACTCACATGCAGATATTTTATTTTTAAAAAACCCTCATCATACAAAGAAACAAAGAAAGGCAACAATTTTAGTTAGTTACAAATCCAGTAAACATTTAATTTGCGTTTCAGTCCCAGTTGAAAGATAGTAGGTACATAACCTGAAAAATCTCATGGCTAAAATCGTACTTTAGCAGACACAGTTTTCTAGGAAAGTGAAAACATTTACAAGAGAAATAGGTATCTTTAAATCTGCTGAAATACATGTATTAGTTTGGGCATGTATATAATTTCTTTCAGAAATGATACATCTATATGTGCATTCATGTATAAGTAAATACATATTCAACATATTAGAATCTACCTGCAGAAAAGATATGTCTGTTCATAGATTAAGCATATACATCAAACTACACAACATGACTTCACGAAGGAGCACTGAAAAAATGTAAACATGATCTCAAAGAAAATGTGTCTTCACCTCATACCGAATCTTTTCTTCTTCATGTCCAAAAGGAAATATTATAGAAAGAATAAATGTTCACCTGGTACTGGAACAAGTTCAGTTGTGCAAAGCAATGAGAACAAGATGCATAAAAAGGTACCTTAGCAAATCTCTCCCAGATGACAAGTGATTATTTAATTCAGCATACTGTCCAGACTGAGGCAATAGCCATAAGCACCCACATTTCACAAACTTAGCATTTTTGGTCCTTTTGAAACTCTTTCTGAGGAGTGGAAGAACACCAATACACATAAGATACTGCCATGCAATTTAAGACAGAAATGCAGATTTTCTGCTTCATGTGGAGGAGAACGGGGTGTGGATCTGTGTCAGCTCTGAACTCTGCCAGTAGCACCCCAGGGGCCACAACTGAATATACTTCATTTGTTTGACAGGAAAGGACTTCATTTTGGTGACACCCTTGAAGACTTCTATTCAGGAGAACTGTTGAAAAAATTAGTACATTTTACAAATGTATCTGGCATTTTCTTGGTTATATGTCAGGAAATGCATGATATGTATATGACTATGTCTTAGAGAGACTTGCTCAAGCTTTGCCTTTCCAATTTACCAGTATTTTCTTTTATGTAAACAGAGTTAAAACCACCAAGTGGGAAGAGTCCATTTTTGAGTTTACAGGTATGAACGGAAAAGAAAGACTTTCTGCAGGCAAAAAGAAGAAACAAAAAAATGTTTGTTGGCATTTCTTAATCAGCAGAAAGGGAGCAGATGTCAGCCTGACGGAATTTAGAATTTAGATGAGCTGTGAGGCCACAATCCTGCTACACTGCATCTGGTTTGGAAACAAAGAACAACCTGTCTTTGGTTGCTCTGGTCTTGTAAATACAACTAATGCATAGGCAATTAACACACCGTGATGAGGGCTTAATTTTACATATCTTCATTTCTACTCATTCTTCAGAAGTGTAACTCTTCTTCCCACTTGTAATTAAAACAAAGGCTGTGCAGAGGTGAAAACACCTGAAACTATTCTGATGCCAAGGTGAAGTGAGGGAAAATTTCGTTTTCAGTCCATTTTCTGGAAAACAAATTTTCTGGGTCATCCTACATATGCATATGTTTCTTTGTGAAGGACATGATTACTAATAACAGTATTTATAAGACACCTCTGAAACAAGAGGTCTTGGAACATCTTGGTGCTATTTAAGGAGAACAGTATTATTAGATTATTATTTTATGTAAGTCCAGTTGTGCTGTCTGTAAGTAAAGAGTAATAGCTACTTCCATGGGGGAATGAGACTTATGCTAACAGCTTTCTTTGCATCTACCTTAAAGTCCATGCAGAGAAATCTGTGAGGACGTATGCTCTGCAATAAATATTTTTCTTCATGGGTAGCATACAAATGGAAAGAGTGTTGTACTACTACCTAGCTTGAACATCACATAGGGTAAGAACAATCCTATATTTTCAAACCATGAACTCATCCTCTGAACTATGGATTTTTGAAAGCTTGTGAAATCCAATACTGTAGAAGAAAATGATGTGCTGATGTGACACCACACATTAGATTCCCTCCCAAAAAATAAAAAATAATTTAAAATAAATCATAAAACAGAGATTGTTCTTTAACACTTCTGATTGATTTTCTTCCTCTGTGGTTTAGGCAAGTGAGCCCAAGTACACAGACCCCTTACTACCATGTAAAATACTTCTGTTAAGGAGTCATACATTTTTCACACAGAAGTGCTTAGAGAAAAGAATAACTCTTATGTGACTCAGCTAACCAAATGTTCCCAGTTTTAATACTTTTATGCTTAACTGTCAAGAGAAGGATAAGTCTGTCATACTGCTTAAACAAAAAAAGATATACAATTTTCCTATTCAAAAATGTATAAAACTAGTTTTATGCTACTCTTGCAATTAAATTTGTCTAATATTAGTTAGCTACAGCAAATTTTTTTCTAGGTAATAATGGGCAAGAAGAGAGAGCTTTCTGTTTTTTTGGTTGCTTGGTTGTTTGGTTTCGCTTCATTGTTTTTTGTTTTGTTGTTTTTTTTCTTTGGCTTCATTTCTTTGGAACAATGGCAAGAACTGACATTGTTTATTCAGTGTAGAAGATAGGCTGTCAAATAAAGCAAGACAAATGTGATGCCCTGACTGATTATTTCCTTAGATACTAAATCAATGAGCTTATTATCACAGCAATTACATTACTAATGTAAACAGATGCTGTATGTAGAGAACTGGTTAACAATTAGGTAGACAGAGGGTACTATTTTTATCTTACAAGAGAAATTATCAGGAACATGTTATATTACAAATAATATTTGCTCTTTAGTTCATATGTATCGATTAACTGAATACATGCTGTATTACATGATTTTACATGTAGGAGAGATGCACTGTAAAGTATTAGTTTTTCACACAGTTAAACTTGTGTAATATTTATTGACACCACCATTAACAATCTTATTTATACCAGTCTGTAATAAATTATAGGGATTCCAGAATAAAAAAAACAAAACAATCAACACTGCAAGTCTGCCAACAGATCTCTGCCAATTTAGCCTCAACACAAACTATTATGCTGTTGATAATGAAATCAAAGAAAAAAGTCAATATCTTGGTCAATGGTTAAAATTATTTTCACATAACTTAACTGGAACTTCCAGTCTATTCAAGCTCATAATAGTTTCTTCTATGTTTCTAAATCCGTCTTGGTTATCATCTTTATATATGTGCATTAAAAAAAAATCTGGTATGTATGAAATAATTTGCAGTCATTATAAATATAAACACATTTATATGTCTTTATAGTAAAAGGTAGCTCCTTCCTATGAAATTATCCAGAAAGCTCTTAAGCTGCTATGAACAATTGTGCGCTCAGGTTATATATGTTCAGCCAAAAGAGGGTGAATCAGATGGGGAATCAGAGTAAATCTGTATGTGAGTTACACAAAATAGGACAGTTAACTTGTATTTGACCTGCTGACAAGATATTTCTGCCAAAATTTGGTGGTCTTTTAATTTGAAGAAGACTAGCAAGTGCTAGTTGTGAAGATACAGAGCCTGTCCAGATATAATGGAGATCATATCAAGAAAAAAATATATATATTTGTCAGATTTTGTTTTACAAAGTGCAAAACTGTTTGTGAATTCAAAATAACTGACATGGAAAGGTTCATGCTCATCATCGTGCTGGATGTGAGAATCCATTATATCATAAAGCATTTCTGAAGCAGAAAGACTCAGTTATTTAGAAAACCTACACTCTTTTTACGTTCTCTCTATAAATAGCTGAGTACAAATTGAAAATTACTAAGGAAGAAATATTTTCCCAAAAGTCTAGGTTAAGTAAACTATAAGTTTTAACTGCAGAGAATGAGCCAAAAGTTTATACTCCAAGTTTTAGCCACAGGACATTTTCCTATGTGAGCACTGCAAGATTTTAATTTCATGTGATATTACATACAATGTGCTAAAATGTTTGGAAGCAGATCATTTATGATATTTACATTCTGCAAAACCATTATATATGTACACGTGTGCCAATAACCTCAAAGAGCATTTTGCTATTCTGATGCCTGGCCTGTACCACTGGTGAAAGCAGTAGCTGTAAGTACTGCATCACTGAAAAAAATGCTTGCAGGATTAACCTCATAGAAGCAGCACACTTGGAAAACCACTCATAAGTAGTATATGAGACTTAACAGTCAAAACATATTTCCCGTGGAAAACATTCAAAACCATTTTTGACTTGTGAAGCCTTAGATCCATGACAGATTTGAATGTTTGTAGTCTTATGTATGTTTTCTGAATGTAAGTGTATAATTTGGCATTTTTTATTCATAAATAGTCAAACCATTTTTGTAAAAACTAATTAAAAATATTTTAGTAAAAATACATGGAGATCAAGTAGAAAACATTGGTGCATGAAAGAAAGAAAGGTTAAATTGTAAGCTTATTATGGGATATATGACATATTCCCCTTTCCCCTACCAAAGAAAAAGCCTCAAATTCATAAATAAGGAAAATTAAAATTGTGCTTTTTTTTTATTATTGTTAAAAAAACAATAATAAAAATCCAACATATTGTCATACCTTTAAAAACACTTGTATCAGGGAATTCTCAGGTAAAATTCCCTACCAAAGGTTACTCAGAGGTCACTCCCAGTCAAAAAAATCAAATCAAATCAAAACAAAAATTAGCACAAGTTCAAAAATCATGGAGATTCCTCTATGCAATAAATAAATCTAAAATAAAATATACACTTAATACATATGGTAAGTACTTTATAGTTATATCTATTTTAAAATCCAGTAGCTTTGGTACACAGCTTTAGTCTCTGTCTTAAGAGGCTTTCTCCTTCCCACAAAATTTAATACTGTCACTTCTGAAATACTAGAATAAAACTGCTTCTTTTTAAAGATCATTTCTGATGAAAAACAATATGTCTTTGTTTAAAACCACAAACTAAGCATAACATTAAGCATGGTTTCTATTCTTTGTGATTGAATATCTTATTGGCTTTCTATATACTGGTTTCTCATGCGGGGGTGTACTGCTGATCCAAAACATATATGAAAAAGATGAGAGAGCCTTTGGTTCCACAGTTTACATGGAAAATAATGATAAGTTTGGCTCAGAATGCTAGGCAAATATTGTTGCACCTTTTTCTAAAATTAAGTGTAATTTGAAGAGGGGTATCAAACTCATGCTCCTTCTTTTCCAGAATTATTGAAGTACAGACAAGAAAAATTTATGCACATGAATTTTCTGTTTCAGAAAAAGAACTAGTATGTTGAAGAACAAATGTTTACAATCACTGGTTGTCATTATTCTGGTTTTTCTTATACATATTTCTGACTACATTAGGTTATATTAAAATTCTATGGTATGCTATAATACTGTAGCTCCGTAACTTCAGTGTTATTACAAGAAGGCTAACTCAGTCAATAAGATCAAACTGAGGCCAAAGATATTTGCAAAATTGTGTTCCATGTGGTGTCTCTATTTATGTGCTTTTTAAATACAAGTTATTTTTTTCTAATTATATATAATAGTATATTTATAGCAAAAACATTGAAACAAAATATTTTATTAAAACATCATTTTTACATCTTGAAAGAAAATATACCACATTTCACAGACACAGACAACTTGCTTTTATTTTTAAAAGTCTGGAATTGTTTATTTATTTCTTCTGGAATGAGTAATAAATAAGATAAAGATTTTTAGTTTTGTGAATTTAATTTCTTTTAAAATCATGTATTATTACATTGGGCATAATAAATCAAATGGTTTGCTATCTCATCCACTATCCAAGCCATTCTATTGATCTGTGATGAATGAGTTCCCAAATTGCCTACTGTGTGTTCTGTTCATGCACATTGGAATGCTTGTTTTAGCTATGCTTTCTGTTGAACTGAAAAAAAAAAAAAAAGAAGAAAAAAAAAAACAAAAAAAACCTGCAGGTGTGGGAAAACTAAGAAGTTTTGCCAAAAAAGGACAGATTCTTGGACATACTGAACAGCTCTAAAATACTCTGAAATGCAGACTAAGGTGCAAGACATCTGCCTTTCATTTTCTCACTGTATCTTAACTCATACAACTCTCAATCAAAAACTAGAGGTCTTTTAAAGTTAGATCACATACAGAGGAACAAAGGAAATCTTAATGCTGGCTTAGGCAATAACTGGTAAACATTTAAAAAGGGAATATTTTTCATTACTTTCCTTTCACTGTACATATGCTACACAATAATGTATTTATAAAAATAAGTAGAACTCAATTTCCTCAAGGCTGTTTTTTTCACTTAGTTTTTTCACACCCTTCCAAAGGTTTTTAGCTTATCACCACTCATGGCATTCTAACCTTTGTGCAACAGTGAACTCTCTTTGTGCTCAGGAGCAGCATTACAGGTCTTGTAAATGACATAGAGCTGAGCAGTGTTTAAAATGTGTTTGCTTCAGTATATGAAAGAGCAGGCAGAGAAGCTGATTTTGATGACGCAAGGCTGCAAGGGAGCTAAAGTACACCTCACTTTGACATACAGGTAAATTAAATTCAAAGAAGGAAAAGAACTTGTGTCTCATCACTTTGAAACCTTGGCTATTATCAATTTCTTAATAAGGATTTTAGGATCTAGATGACAAATATTAATCTCTCATCAAATTCTGTTTTCCACTATTATTTACCACATCAGAATCATAAGAACAGATTTAATCTTTTGTTTGATTTAAAGCAGAATTGCATACTATTTCTCTCATTCCAGCCAGCACTGAGCCCTGACAGTCCAGAAAATCCAGCTGTATCCTGAGCTGCATCAAAAGAAGCATGGTCAGCAGGCCAAGGGAGGTGATTCTGCCCATTTACTCTGTGCTGATGAGACTTCACATGGAGTACTGCATCCAAATGTTGAATCCTCAGTACAGAAGAGACATGGATCTACCAGAGAGCATCCAGAGGAGGGCCACAAAAACAATCCAGTGGATTAAATGCCTCCTCTGTGAGGACAGGCTGAGCACTGGGGCTGTTCAGCCTGAAGAAGAGATGGCTTCAGGGATGCCTGAGAGCAGCCTTTCAGTATCTAAAAGGGGGCTATTTATTTAGACTCTTTAGCAGGGTTTGTTGTGATAGGACATGGGGAAGTGGTATCAAAATAAAGGAGAGGAGATTTAGATTGAAAAAATTTTGCCCCATACCTGGAGGCATTCAAAGCCAGGCTGGATGTGGCTCTGGGCAGCTTGATCTGGTGGTTGGCAACTGCACGTAGCAGGGGTGTTAAAACTAGATGATCATTGGTGGTCCTTTTCAACCCAGGCCATTCTATGATTCTATGATACTATAAGGGTGGTGAAGTGTCACAGACAGGTGGTAGATACCTCACCCTTGAAGACATACAAGGTCAGTAACAATGGAGGTCTAAGTAACCTGATCTGCTGTAGATGTCTCTGTTCATTACAGGGGAGTTGGACTAGATGACTTTTAAAGGCCCCCTTCTACTCATTGCAGCCTTTCAGTACCTGAAGGGAACTTACTCCCAGGAGGGGAGTAAACTCTTCGAAAGGGCTGATAATAGCAGGACTAGGGGAAATGGTTTTAAGTTGAAGGAGGGAAGATTTAGGTTGGATGTTAGGGGAAAGTTCTTTACTAGAAGAGTGGTTAGGTCCTGGAACAGGCTGCCCAGTGAGGTTGTGGATGCCCCGTCCTTGGAGGTGTTCAAGACCAGGTTGGACGGGGCCCTGGGCAACCTGATCTAGTAAAGGTGTATGTTTGGTGGCCCTGCTAGGCAGGGGTGTTGGAACTACATGATCCTTGAGGTCCCTTCCAACCCGGGTAATTCTGTGATTCTGTGATTCTGTGACTCAAACTATTCTACAATTCTATGATTCTGTTTTTGAAATGGAAAAGATTCACATGCATTTGCATGGTACATGGTTGTGAAGAGACAGTAGAAAATGTAGGGAAATCTGGAAGCACTCAAATGCTTAAATGCAAAATTAGAACTATGAAGTAATATCTTAAAGATAGCTCACCAAAACACTTAGAAGCTTAGAAAAACTATGGGTCATGCTTCATGCATGGAGAAATTAGAATTTGTTCATTGTGGTTAGTTTTTTTGTTAATTACTATTTTTTTCTGTGAGATTATACAGACGGTTGTTTGTTTGCATATTTTCTCATGGGGGTAACTATCCCAATCTGTCTTCCAATAGAACATTCCTACACCCACTTTCTGCATTTGCATCAGCAGAATAGTTAGTCAATAGTACAGCCACAGCAAAAAATAATGAAAGTCCATTTAAAAGAGTCACAATACAGTATTTGCTATCATACTTAATAATCTAGGTTACAAATTTGGTTCTAACTCAGGGAGCAGTGATTCTCAACATTCAAAGTTTGGGCCTAGGTTACCACCAAAGCCTTCATGCATGTCCTGCAGAAACCAGAACAGAGCCATAGTTAACCTAATAATTCTCTAATAATCAATCAAACCTAAAAGTAACAGATTTGCTATTTTTATGATAACACTTGACACAATTTGCTTTGAGTCGCTGGTTTGGGCATGATAGTTCTCATAAATACATAAGATTCTTAAATACACAGTTCCAACAGATCAGGTATTTTGGTTAACTGCTTTCTAATGGAGACATTGAACTAGAATAGGCCAAATTCCTTATATTTTTATGTTGTTGAGAAAATAATTCCACTGCGTAACCTTCAGGAGTTAAATTTAACAATGCACAGATGCAGCTGCTACTAAAACAAGTCGCAGAATTCATTCCAGATAGTCATTATGCTAGATCTTTGAAGAATACAGAGGAAATGAGTGTAGAGTCTCTAATAAAGCATTTACAAGCCAATTATGACTTTCGTGAATTTCTAGAATGGAAAGATCGGCTACTATGCTAAGATATTCAAACCAGCAAAACAATATTTTATGCACATAAAAATGACATGAAATTTCAGTTTTCATCACAATACTGTAAATTAGTATTTGATTCTTAATAATAAAGTTGTAATTGCTCTGCTACACTTACCAGGAAGAAATGGTTTTGCCACTCACATGATGCACTATTTATTTATTGATCAGGAGAAAAATATACCTGAAACTGAAACTTTCTCAAATTATCCACCTTTCCTATCACTGAGTGAGTGCCAGACAAATGATACTACACTTTCTGATATCAGCCTGATAGGACAGTTTACTGATAATTCTAAAAGACCTGTTGAAATGATCTTAAATTAAAATTTTTGTTCAATGTTTCAAACATTCTAGAAGGGGTTAACAGAAATCTGAGTGCCAGTCCAAATTTAATGAGAAGTGCTTATTTCCTTCGAAATGGCAGGTACAAGAGCAGCAGGACCAGTAAACTGCCTTGCCTACATTATCAATGCATTTGCTTTACAATTGGACACAATTCTGATCTGCCTGTAATGATCAGTGTTCATATTTTCACACACTTTTACAAAGGTGATGCAACAAAAAATGCTAACTTGAGATAAAATGTTTGCCACTTTGCAAACTGAGAACAGAAACTTAGCCTGTATTAATTAATATTATATCTAAAATCTGGAGGATTTGGTAAAAGGAGGTATTTTTCCCATATAATGCTTTTGAAGTATGTTTAAACAAAACATAATAGATCACAAGTTACATTTACTAACAAATGCATGAGGCTGAAGTCATATGTTTTATAACCCTCAAAACCCCAGAAGAATCAGATAAATATTAAACATTTTCCTTGGCCTTAATACCCCTTATTACCTTGATTTTTTTTTATCCTACTCTTTTTAAAAGCCAAAATCAAAATATTTTGTTGTACTGATCTTTTCATTGTAATTTATTTTCAAGCTGATTTTGAAAGCTATGTTAAAGTTCTAACTTTATTGAAAAATACAGCTCCTGCACAATAAAATCCTTGGGAAGAAATGTGATTTATGCAGATGAGTTTGTTAACAAAATTTACACATAAATGAGAACTCTTTTTTTTTTTTTTTTTTTTTTTCCATTCCAGTTGCTATTACAAGGAAACACTGGGAAGTAAATTATCTGTAGAAGAGTACAAGATAAAAAATGTATTAAAAGCTGTAAGAATGAAATTGAAATGTCAAACATAGTTACTTATAAAAAACAGGTGATAGGCTTCTTGTAAGCTACCTATTAAAAAGAGCAATCAAAGTGAACTCTAAAACAGCCTCATTTCTCCTACCAAACTTTGGGTTCAAATTCTCCACTGTTTATTGCCTGTTTGCAGGGTATTATGCACTTTTAGGCATTTTAGACTTTTGGAATGCTAGGGTTGTATATGATAAGACTTTTATTACTCAAATCCATAACACTGAAATTCTGCTAGATGTTTTAGTAAAACCCACATAAATGCTTCTCAGCAGTATGATTTTACGCATGCCATAGCTGGTAAGCCTTAACTGAAGAAAGAGATGCTTGTGACCAAGGCTGATCTTGGCCACAGGATGCTATTTCCTGAAAACCCCATAATGCATGTCCAGGTTGTTTCCCCCTCACCCAGTCTCTCAACTCTTGTTAGCCTTCTGGTGGTGTGACAATGCCTCAATCCGGTCCCTGCAGCCCCAGAACAATGGGAATGGGGGCGTAAAGCATAGCACTGTGACTGAAGCCTCCTGGCTGGCAGGCCTTTTCAAGCTGATGGGAAGCAAGGCCACTTGAGTTGGACATGGCTGGCTTGTCAGTTCCTGACAACAAACTGCATTTGGTACGCAGTGCATTCAGGGGCAGTGTCATGCTTTTGTCTGGAGCCATGCTGCCACTCTCTAGGCCAGCTTCTGACTGTTGTGGCCAGGCAACTGTGTAGGGAAACCCACCCAAGCAGAAAGGGCCTCCCTGTCCAGTGATTTCTCACATTTAATTACTTGATTTTCCTTTCCTGCAGTCAGGAAGAAAATGGAATTACATCATGCACCATGTAGCCTTGGAAAAGGACCGATTGTTTCTAATAGAGCTGCTGGTGACAGGAACAACACACACTCTCCTTGTTTCACATTGGATAATAGATTCTCCAAACAAGTCGGAGTGCTCCTGGTCAGATCTTCAATAGGAGACAAAGGGGACCAGGTTTCTCTTGTGTCACTCCCAGGACCCCACAAAAAAGAAATCTTCATTTAGGCACACTTCACCCTTTCTTTCTCTTTTCAAGTATCTTCCAAGATTCAGCAAATGCTTTTGAAACTACTGTTCTATTACATGGGATTTGTGAGCTGTTACTTTAATCTGCCCATTTAAACAACAACAACAACAAACAAACAAACATACAAACCAGTTAAACATGCACCCTTGTAATTTAAGTAAGCTATGGACATATCCAGTTGTAAATTTATAGTCACAAAGAAGCATTTGATATGTCTATGGTATTTAACTCTGCGACAGTATGGTAATGACAGTTTATTACACTAAATATGTTCCCCACAGGCAGACAAATTATGTTACATATCTTTTGAGATGTTCTAGCACTGTTGATACTTTTGTAGAAAAAAATCGTTAAAATGACCAAATGACCGTATTTGGACAGACCAATGGTACATCCCACTTAGTACTGAGTCTCTAATGGCAGGGAATTGAGAGCCAGGGAGAAGCATGGGTACTTAGAATGAATTCTACATGTAACAGAAAACATAAAGTACTTCCCCAGAATTCTTTGTGCAGAGTTGTGGCCTAATGACTATGCGAATCAGAGTACTTCATAGTCTTGGATGGACTTCTTTCTTAACCACCTTGGCATTACTGACGTGTTCAGGCACAACTTGTTATGCAAAATGCCTAAAAATGTTTTCCTTGCACTTCTCCCTATCGCAGGGAAGATGCATGTTTGAGGATCACTGGGACACATCTTTCTTCCCAGAAGATAATGACACATTACCATCAAATGTGAATATCAGTGCTTGTGCTTCTAAACAATTTTCAAGATCTTAGAAGATGTTATTTACTGGAAAAAAAATAAATAAATAAATAAAATAATAATAATATATAGTACTATAACAAGGTTTTCCTCGGATGAGGAAAGAGGTGAGGTCTGGAATGGAAGATGTATGAGGAGCAGCTGAAGTCCCTGGGTTGGCTCAGCCCAGAGCAGAGGAGCTGAGGGGAGGCCTGATGGTAGCTGCAGCTCCTCATAGGGAGTGGAGGGACAGCGCTGAGTTCTGCTCTCTGTGACAGCAATAGAGTCTGAGAGAATGGCATGGAGCTGTGTCAGGGGAGGGTCTGAATAAGCGTAAGGAAAAAGTTCTTCACATGAGGATGGCGGGCATGGAACAGGTTGCTGGGGCGGTGGGCACAGCCCCAAGTGCCAGAGTTCAAGGAGAATTTGGACACTGCGCTCAGACATAGAATTTGATTTTCGGTTGTCCTGCATAGAGCCAGAGATTGTACTTCACCATCCTTGTTGATCCCTTCCAAGTCAGGCAGTTCCATGATTCAGCAATCAGTTTTAAACTAATCTGCCTATGAAAAATGCAGGAAAAACACTCTCACTGTTAACTGTTGGAGATAGAAGCCATGGTTTTGAATACCCAAATTAAAAAAAATAAAATAAAATTTTTCCTCTCAATATCAATATCTGGTTTCGAACTGAATGAGAGGGGAGTTGTTCTTTCATGGACAGAGCCACCCTACATCAAAAAGCAGGACCAGTATAAAACTGCAGTCAACTGCAGGGTATGGAGCAATACTTGTAGCAAGGAGACTTCAGACAGAGACCACATCAGGATAGGATATCTGGAAGAGCAGATGGTATCTACTGGTGGCACACTTGAAATAAAAGTTACTGGACCATTGCTTCCCAGGTGATCATGCAGATGACTATACTGCTGATAATAATATCAATGCATAAATGTTCTATTATCACAGTTATTTATTCCAAATGAAAATAGGCCTCTCAGTCTGACAGTCTCTAAAGTACACACGCTATCTTCCTGCACTGAGAGACAGAGATGTCTCTAAGGTTTCACTGATAACTTTTGGATTCAGTATTAATGAGCAGTACAGTACGAGTCCATATGGTTGTTGAAGCCTCAGCTGGAATTCACAGGACATCAGTCAGTGTACTACAGAAGTCGGGTCTTATTTTTTTTTTTTTTTAAGTGAAGTTTGTTTTAGTGGTATATTAAGCCACTGATGTCAGTAATGAAAGAGGAGGGACAGATGTGCCTGAGCAGTTCAGCTAAGCTTTTTAAATTATTTGTTCAGTTGTAGACTTTCATTACTCACCAAAATAAAAATAGATTAGACTCATCTACATTCTAATCTCTACTCTCATCTCATCTGTCTCAGCTAAACAGTACAAAATAAAATTAGTCAAATGTAGAAGCTTCTCTTTCATAATTGTATTATATATATATATTAAAGGTTTTATTTTTGCATTAGAATGAAGCAAGTAATTTTATCATTTCCCAAGAAGTGACTGTTTTCATCACAGCAATGAAAATATACATTTTATTAAAAATATTTAAAATGTTCAGAAGAATAACTCTCTAGAAGAACAGAAAGCAGTGCAAAAGATACACTAAGAATGGTTTTAGAGGCATTTCTGGCAAAACAGGATTAACACAGAAAGAGTCTAAACTAACTGCTTTGTATGGAAAAGAAGAAGAAAGGAAGAGAGGGAAAGGAAGGGAAGGGAAGTCATATCATGTGCATAACAGTATTATTGTACAACTGTCTCTTCTGTTGCAGATTAATTTTCAGTTGGAGTATGTGGTGACTTTTTAACCCATAGATTTTAGTCTGTTCAGGAGTGGACACTTCACCATATCTTAAAGCAATTTGTTGAATGCAGTGAACAAACCTTGTAACAAAGAATAATGAGTGACAAGCAAAAGGGTGAAATTGTGGGGGCTGCTCCAAAAGTGTTGTGTCCTATTTTATTTTGTTGGCCCAAAATGTTGGAGGCAGATATTGGTGACATGACAGTACAGGATGAACCTTTCCATCAACTTTTGTTACATTTTGTTGCTGTGCAACAGATGGCAGCAGAGGGGCAATATGACAAAATGGTGTCTGACATGGAAGTGTGCATGAAGTATCATTAAATTCCTCTACGCAAAAATAAGTGATAGCCACTGACAATCACTATTGCTAGTGGAACACTTTTGGAGACCAAACATTGGATATGAATAGTGCGAGGTGCTCGGTGCTGCATTTCAGCGGTGGTGACAGCAACGGTGGGTCACTTCTGCTGGTGCAGGCTATTATTCATTATTGGTGGAAGTGCATAGCTAATGGTAGTGTATTGAAAAAGACTGTTCTGAAGCTGAGAATTTGCAGTCAGACAGAGTTGTTGCGCTCTTGGTATCTGATGCAGTTTCCAAGAAGATAAATATGGGGCATTACTTTTGGAGTGGCTTACTTACATTAACTTGAGTGTGAAAAGGCTGTTTTTGGTAACTTGTGTATACTGTGCTGGAGCAAGATTGAAGGTCATGTTTTCCAGAAGGCAGAATGATGGGATGAGCTGGAGAGTTTCTGGATGTGAGAACTCACTAAAACTTGTTTTATCTGCTCTCCTTACAAGTCTGTGCAACTCTAAGATGTAAGGTACAATTCTATTTATCCTGTGAATAGGATCTCTCAGTGTATTCAAAATCAGTTACTGGTGTCTCCTGAAAACCCATAATTTTGACAACTCCTCTCACTCATAATTTACAGTCAGCGTATTAAACATCAGACAAAAAGTTAACTTCATTCCTTAACTACATTTACTCATTTTAATTTGAATTTACTTTTGCAACATTGGTCCACATAGTAATGTGTTGAAATACCATTAACGTTCAAAAGCTCTACTAAGGAATCTAGTTTTAAGATAGTCACAAGTCTCATCTGAGCCTCCGGAATATAAAAATATTTGCCTTTACACATGAACAACTTCTATCATGACATCAGAAATCCATGAATTATTTTAACATACATATTTCTATGCGATGGTTTAGAAAGTTTTTTCAGGTCTCCTCAAGTAAGTGCTATTTTCACAGTAATGTATGGCTTCAAAATAACATCAAAGGGCACAACATTTTTTTGGCATTCACAGTAAAACTGAAATTGATATGTTTGAAATGCCAGAAGTCAACACAGACACTGAGCTCAACAAGAAATGAAGCCCACTCTTCGCTAACTAACATCAGTAGCACTGACTAGGTGCTTGAGTAAAACACAAAGTCATGTTTTCTGGCTACTTACTTTAACCTTTAGAAAACACTGTTTTCCCATGATCACAAAAGAACTCATACTATATTTTGATTCAGTATTTACATGTAAAGACCATTTGTTAAGTGCACGTTCAACATACAGTGAAATGTGTGAGTTCAACAGGAATGAAGTCATAAAGCAGGTTTGACACATATCACATAGGAGCATTGAAAAGGCAACTTGAAAACTGAGGGATTGTTTTAAGCAGTTTAAACTTAACCTTTAAGTGAACTGTGTTGCTATAAAGCTGAAGAAGTTTAAAATAAAACTAACAGTTTCTTAGCCACTTTGTATTTCCTATTCAAAGACTTGTTCATCTTTAATCTTAACTCTGTATCTCCAAAATCTTGAATGGGGGAAAAGGACAGAGACTATACCAGAATCCTTTACTCTATCAACAGATACATGGGAATTAGAAAACGACCCTCTGCTCATTTGCCAATAGCCTTTGCAAGTCACCTAATTAGATGATTAAGTCATTAAAGGGATATGCGCATCTGAAAAGCGTCTAGTCAGCCTCTGAAATCAGAGGAGATAAAGACAAGACTCTCTCTTTTTTTCTTTTACACTGAAAAGGTAATTAATCCATTTAACTGCCTAGCTTTTCTATAGTAAAAAGGAGAGACTGAAGCAGGATAGCTTTTCAGAAACACTCTTTGAAACACCAGAATGACAAATGCCTCTTTCTTTGGCATGCCACATGAAGAGGTTAGGCTTAGACCCCAGTGGTCAAAATTATTTATACAAGAGATCAGCAGCAGTGCGCGTATTATTGACTTCAGTATTTTGGATGTTACTACCTGCTAATTTGAATTGCTGAACTTCAGTGCAAAACCTCTTTCCAGAGCATCATTTAAATATGGTAAATCAGTTCTGGAGAGAAACTTATTTATCAGCATTTAATTCCTCCCATAGACAGGCTTCAGAGTATCAGTCTTGGGTGTCATTGCAGCAAAAAGAATGGCTCCCAAACAGCAGCAGCAGTGTACAGTGATTTTCTGGACCATATTGTAAAACTGGAGGTGAGATGTTAGAAGTGACAGATAAACATATGTGTTACCCTAGCAACCAAAAAAAAAAAAAAAAGCTACACATTTGAATCTATCAATTACACTGAAGATAAGTGAATGCTCCCATGCTCAGAACAGCTAAGATATCCCCTTATATGGGATTAAAGATATAATATTTGGTTCCCCCCCCAATGTTTGTAACATTACAAAGACTACAAAATAAATAAATAAATGAGCTAAATGGCACTATTAAGTGAGCTACACGAGGGAGATTTCAAAGATTAACATAACCCACAATACTGTTATAGGGTGGCTTCAGAAGAAAGCTTGCAGTGTGTGTTGCAATAAATTGGCCTCGTCACTCCATCATCATAAGAGCATTTGAACGTAGGTGACAATAGACAGAGGTCTTGCATACTACTTTGCAATTCACTTTTCCAGAATTAAAACTGCTGAATGAGATAACTTAAAAATATTGCGATGAGCTTCAAACCTTTTCTCTGGCCTCACTACTCTCAAATTTTCCCTGGGTCCAACTACAGAAATCCCAGCAACTCTAAACATCAAAGGTCAATATCAAACATGGAAAGCATATTTTTATTTTAACTATCATTATAGTTCTAAAATCTGACATCCACATTAAAACAAGTTCTGGTTTTATCTATATTTGAAGTATGGAGATAACTCCTAAGTTATCTCACACAGTTTTGCACTTACAATACTGTAACTTAAATTAGAACGTTATATGATTATCATAATAACTTATTTGAGAAGGAGTTCAGGATTGACTTAGTATGCCACTTTGTGTAACCTTGATAGTGATAGTACTATATCAAGCACAACAAAATATGGAGGAATCATTTTGAAACCTTTAGTACACATTTAATGCCAATTTTTAGTAGTATATTTTGACTGAAATTTTTATTGAAGTTTGACACAAGAGTCTTGATGTATGGGCAGACAATCCTGTTTTAAGTTTTATGACTGGACCATCACAATGTTCCTGCATCTATGCACACCCTTTTGAGAGAGAGTACAAAAAATGAATCAATAGATCCTTAAAAATCCATGAATTGTCAAAGAAGTCAATTGTCACCTTGATATCAAATAGATATTCTGTTAGAATGAGTCCCTTTAGGCAAAATGATTATCATCCATCCTCAGTTGACAGCAATTTAATAATAATGCCAGCATGAAATATTAATTTCTAACAATATTATAAATACACTGAAAATTTCTTGTCATCCAGTGCCTAGAAGGAAAAAAAAAAAAACCAACAAAAAAAACAAAAAAAAAAACTTTCCCCAAATTAGCAGAATTTCTCTGAAAAAAAAAATAAAAAAGGATTAAACAGCATTAACTTAGTAATTATTCTTTACTTTCTTTCTTCATTCTTCATTAATTGTGTGCTTACTTGAAACCCTATTAAAGCCTACAATAGCTTTTTATTTTTCTTCTGTTTTATAGGCTTATATTTGAAATGAAAAAAAATAAAATAAAATCTAGTGATTAAACAATTAAGCAACAGTTTATTTCCATCCCACACTATCTAATGGGACTCACTATATTTTAAAATCATTTTTATTTAAAATATGAAATGAAATGGGAATGGTCAAATGGCAACTAAATATCTGTCTTGAAAAAGCTAACGAACTTGTACAGGAATGTCCAGATCATAAATAGATCAAAAGCCAATGTATTTTATTTAACTGGTTAAGGCTTTAATTGACAAACACTAATCTATATGCATGTCCATTTTAATATAAGAAACCAGGAAAAAATAAAATCAGAATAAGTTTTTGAACTACTTAAAAAAAAATCCTTTGAATTCTAATCTGATATATCGGAAATTATTTCCCATCAGCATAGAAAGGGGAAACATATTGTTTCACATCTCTGTATACCCTAGTTTTGCAAGGAAGAGGAATAAAGTTGAAAAAATCTAAGAACTACAAACTCAGCCTTAAGCAAAAGAAAAACAAACAAAAAACCCAAAACAAACAAACAAACAAAAAATAATCAACAAAACAAACAAACCCCCCCCCCATAGTCTTGCTTGAGTGGCCCTTGAAAAACCTGTGAATAAACATTTTTTGCTCTTACACATAATATTTTCTTCTTTCCCTACAACAATTTGTGCTACATACTTCTGACTGAAGGCATTAACAACAGGAAAAGAAACATATTTCAGAAGACACGTAGATATCAAATCCTCAGTTAAATCCTTCAAAAAAGTGTAATTTACAAATGTAAGCATTACAACACTATAAAGTAAACTGGCTTGAGCTATCAACTGAAGGAAAGATATTTGATAGCTTGATGAAAAATTCTGGTGATTTGCATTCCATTGAAGAATCATCTTTGTAAGAATACTATAGCATATTTAGCTATTATAACCTCCTGTTGAAACACTTTTTTTTTTTTTTAAATAGCAAAAAATGCATGGAATAGAAATAAATGCCAAACATATGTTTTTCTCAGACATTCATCACCTAAAATAAATAAATAAATAAGAATATGTAATAGAATGAAAGGAAGGTAATGTAAACATGGGGAAAGTTTTAGTAGCTATTGTTGCAAACAGCATAGAAAAGTCAGCATAGAAAAAAACTATAGCCTGGCAGTGATTAACAGGTTGGAAGGAATTAAGTCAAAATTAGAAAAACAAGAATGCTAGCATTGCAGATGACAGCACACAAGTGAGAACTTCACTATAGCGAATATATCTGTATACAAAAGACAAAATCCCCATTCAGAACATCCCCATTGCATGTATAGATTCAGTACAAGGAGTAAGCCTTCATTCATACATCCAATACAGTAATGGCTCCCCCTATGCACAAATTGCCCATAATGCAGTCCACAGTAAATACTATATACAGAAGCTAAAAGGGACATTTCTCAGTCTTACGTTAGGTCTTTAATGTTTGCTGTCTAAAGGTTTCCTTTGCCACTGCAAAACTACTCTAAGCACTGACAAAACTGTAATCTTGCTAGCTGGCACATGTTTTGAGAGCGAGTTTGATGTAAGTGAGCTTTAAGAATCACAGACAGAATTAAACAGCATGGCTTAACAACCTTTTCCAACGCAAATATTATTTACTGCATTTTGCTCCTACATGACCTTCTCCAGACTCAATGCCAGACAAACTCCAGGTCATGCTGTGCAGAAGCTTAAGATATTAATACCCCACCAGTCTGTTTCTTCCCCAGCAATACAGCCAACAAAAGAGCAAAGCTGACCAAGTAAGAAGCTTGGCTGCTTAACATCAGCCCACTGCCACTGGTGATGTAAGCCCTTAGATTTCCTGCTGAAGCAGCTGAGGTGCAGGCACATGTTTCAGGTTTGCTGTGGGAGCAATAACATCCCAGATAGAAGTCAGCTAAGGTCTCAAAATTGCTGCATGTAAATTCATTATGGTTCTTCTTCTTTCAGCGTTACAGCAGAAACGCTCAGGTTACTGAATGGACCTGAGAAGAATAAATGATTGGACTGTAGAGCAACCTACAAAAAAGCATATTCATCGACTTTCATTATTATATCACCACTTTGAAGTCAGCTGTCTGATTCTCACAAAAGGTCAAATGCAAAAATGCAGGATTTACCATAGAAAAGTTGTTTATATTACGATTTAATTCAATAAGGAACAAAGTCATCATTGCCTTTTTTCTAAGACATCTTTTTGTTCTTTGGACAGCACACTATACAATAGTGATAATTAAGGAAAAAAATACTGGTTATTTCTAAGTCAGTATTTATCCCTGCCAAATTAACCTACTTTTGCTCTTCCTGCAAAGTGACAACTTTAAGACAGATGACCAGAGCTTTTTGAAGCACAGTAACACCATCCAAACAATCCTCTATCAGACTTTGGCATACCCCCTCTCCTGTATTCTCTCCTGAATTCAGCAGGAGACTTCCAATATGACAACTGATCTACTAGACTTCCTACTGAACAAGCCAGAGTTTTATATTGGATAAACCACTTTAAAGGTAGCTGTGAGGAGCCTGCCAGCCATGAGCTGCATGCAGATGAAAGTGAATAATGCAACATGCAGCATGCAGCAATATTCTGCCAGTACTGATTCCACCTACACAACAAATACTCATCATGTGCACGTAGACGGCAACCGAATCAATTACAATCTTTCAAGAAGCATAAAACAAAGACCTATGTTTTCAAAGAGAATGTCACCAAAACAGCTAAAAAAGACAAAAGCCAGATAAAAAATATGAATAGAAAAGATCTTTTGATTACTCTTCTCATTGTAAAATTCATGGTGAGGGATTTTTTTCTCCTGTTTGAAGGGCCACAATAAAAAGTCTGAAGTAAAAACCATGTTTAAGTTTTCATCTTTGAAAGGATCTATTCTTGGTAAGAATAGAGAAGAACTGATAATATTTTAACACATGGGGATCAAACCAGCAGTGCCACTCAATATAAAAAAAGTAAAACACATTTGAAGCATGCTATTTTCAAACTTTATTGCCCTAAAGAATAACAAGCTTTCTAGTGAATCTTCAGAATGTAACTACCAACAAAAACAAAGAAATACCAGATGATTTGTGCCTTCCTAGAAGGGAAAAATGATATACTAACACACATCTACTATTTTTCCCTTATTTTCATAAGACAAGTTCCTTGAATATGTAATGGCAACATGGCAACATAGCTTCTACCACATAAACACATTTGATGATTGAGACATAGTATAAAGTATCTACATTCTCAGAGGAAGAAATCATGGGTACATAATCAAATAATTTAGATCTGCCAAATAAATACAGTGAGATATATGAAGAGTCTCACAATCTTTTTATTACATTGTATAAGATGTTTCAAATTGATTATCTTAAAAAAATATTTTACCCACTATCTTCTGCTCTCACCTAGATAGATTAAACAAGCAAACAGACATTTATGCCAAAACATACAGTTAATGAACATGGGTCAAGCCCTCTACTCCCACCCTCCCAGGCACTAGCACCACCCTTGGCAGGTGGAAAGAATTAAGTCATGCTCCTTTAGAGGGAACCAAGACCACATTAAGGTTAGTGATTATTGGAAAGCCTTGTATCTCACAGTGATCATGAACAACGTACTTAGACCAAAAGTTTGTCTGAACTTTTGTGAAAATGTATAGCAGTTATTTTTCAACACCATTAGCTGCCAGTTTTGTTTTGTGTGGTGAAAAGATGTAGTCAACTTGATACTGGAATGTCCAATTTAGAAGCTGTCAATCAGCTTGAAAATTGTTCTGCATTTTTAAGATACCACAGAAGTACTGTTTAGTTAATGGTTTAGTTATAATCACGATCATTATACATTAAGCTCATTAATGAGTCAGGAAGATATGAGTATCCTTTTTACAGTTTAAGACAAAGCTGAAGATAGTTGATTTTTGCCACCGTGCCTAGTTACTGATGTAAATATTGCACTGCTGGAAGAAAGAACAAACAAATGTGCTTCTCCCCTCAAAATGAATGAGAAGCAAATCACTGAAGTTTGAACTCTTTTCAAGCTCCTATCTGAGAAGACAAGTTCAAGATGTCCAGATCTTTCTAAAAAATTATATCACAAATTGTAATTGTTTTTTCTTTGTTTGTTTGTTTTGTTTGTTTTCAGATTTTGTGAAATTTGTGGAGTCCATCAAGTAGGATATGGTTATGAATCATAATGTTGCAACCTGAAAAATAAAAAGTCATTCACAAAGAGGAGTAGAATAGATATATCTTTTTGAAAAATGCCTTTCATTTTGCTGTTTTTCCCCACAATTGAACTTTATAGTACTTGTCTGCACCTCAGTAAAAGCCATGGAAAGCTGTAAAGTAATATGAATTCATGATGAAGGAAATAGAGGGGGGTGAGTGAATTTAGCTGCTCCTGTTCACAACTGCAAAGAACAGCAGCCTTTCCTCACTGTTCAGTTCCTCCCTGGAATGGAAAAATCTGTCTCTAATTTTCCATTTACCCCAAGTGGTAGATTAGAAAACATTCCCAAGTGGAATTGTAAATCTTTGACCGCACTCCTTAAGAAAGCTGAGTTAAGATCTTTTGGTTTCTTTTAGAAATGTGTTACCTATGTTTGTAGTGCAGAGGATTGATTTTGTCATATTTAAGTATGTTTCAATGAAGGGCTGATCTAAGGTATTTACAGACTGTACAATCAGAATTAACAAACTTCAAAACATCAGTGAGCATGAGTTCCTATATGAATCAAAAGCTCAACTTTATGAAATTATTTTGTAGGCTATAGCTTGTGAGCACTGCCAAAGGCTGCTTCTTTTCTCAGAGGTATCACACACTCTCACATACTCCCTTTCCAGAAGAAAATTATAAGATTTGCTTGCACATAAGGAAGGGTCACTGTGCAATTTCCTTTTACTGTAATTTGGAATCCCACAAATGTAATTCTTCATCATACTCTGGGAAATATAACAATTTGGACAATCTAAAGAAAAGGTACAGCTGAAAAGAAAAAAAAAATAAATAATTAAGAAACAAACAAACAAGCAAACAAAAACTAGCATCTTATTTCTGCCAAGCACTTTCCTGTGTTCTTGTTGCCAAAGAAGGCAATATCTATTCCCAGGCTCATTTGAGATTTATTTATTTATCTATCTATTTATTTATTTATTTATTATGAAATATAAAATGCAGAGTAGGCATTCTGAGTATATTTTCGGTCAAGATAATTATCTTGACCAGTTACTTGTCATTCTTCCCAAAGCCACACATTTAATTTTGGAATCGTACCCCTTACACATTAAAGTGTCTTTTATGTACTGTAAGATAAGAATTCTGTAGTAATTCTAGAGCTCAGAATATCACTTTGAAAGAATTTTTTAATAGTAATTTGTAAAAAGTTTTTGGTTATAACCACAAACTTTCAAGGAAACCTGTTATGTACCTTGAAAAAACAAAATATAATGTTTCTACAACACTCTGCAAGCATTCAGAAGTTATTCATGCCAAATTAATTCCATATAATTACTCCACTGCCAGATATTTACTCTAGGATTTGATGCTATACCTCACTCTTTATAGTGCGTATGTAACACTAGCAACTACAACAATCAGAACTCTCCTGGGCAAGAGAGCTACTCTGATTCGGTTCTCTGTCAGAAACTGCATTTTCATCAGATTAAAACAGAGGGAAAGTACAACTCTGAAATATGAGCAAGTATCAAATTGTAGGACACAGTGTTCTTTTTTAGATTTCATTTTCTTTTTCTCTTTCTTTTTTTTTTTTTTTTTCTTTTCTTTTTTTTTTTTTTTTTTAAAGAATCGTGTAACAAAGTCAAAAGTTATTTGTGGATGCTTGCTCATTGGGTAGCATCTCTTTTGAACTCACAGAAATCACACACTTTAGAAAATGTTGGTACAACTCATCTGTTAATGCTTTAATGTGTTGTTGTCTGTCATTTTGGCATCCCAGTTTCTGAATGTCTTTTCTCAGAAGTCATGCCTATTAGAATAATAAGCATGTCTGAAAGGCAACAAGGATATTTCTATGTGTTAGTACTTCAATGCTGTTTCTGGAAATAAAAATAAAAATAATTCTGTCCATTTTTTCCTCAGTGTGTGCTAAATACAACAAGAATAATGTGATATGTGTCCAGTCAGTTGAGTAAGTAGACTCTAGTAGACTCTAGGGTGGCTCCTCCTGTCTTGGTTTCCTGAACAGCTAAAGTGGAAACGTACTATTCCTACTATTGCTACCTGAGAATAGACTGCTGTATATTTAGAACACAAGAAAGAAAGAAATGAAAAAAAAGGAAGAAAGAAAGAAAGAAAGAAAGGAAGAAAGAAAGAAAGAAAGAAAGAAAGAAAGAAAGAAAGAAAGAAAGAAAGAAAGAAAGAAAGAAAGAAAGAAAGAAAGAAAGAAAGAAAGAAAGAAAGAAAGAAAGAAAGAAAGAAAGAAAGAAAGAAAGAAAGAAAGAAAGAAGGAAAGAAAGAAAGAAGAGCAAAGACTTCCCTAATATTGAAAATACAAGTATTAGGTAAATGTCTTCCTAGTTTGATCACTTTAGGATACTCTGATACCATGACTATTTTTTATGTGTTTCTGAGGTGAGAAGGTGATCGGTTATATGTGCCTTTTTCCTTTACAGTTGTGCATGTGGCATATATCAAATGATTAAATTCTAGGGTATATCTCTCTGCTGACCAGTACTTAAAAAGGAGATGAAATTCACTGTTGTAAAGTAGCCTGGGTAATAATTTTGCCTGTACATTTGTGAGACATTTTGGGAACTGTGCATTTTTTCTGTACTTGCTTTTCATCATTTCTTATATATATTATGCAGGAAAAGCACTAGATATCAAACAATTATGCCCAGAAACCTCCAACATTGGAGAAAGACTGAAACTTTACGAAAATGTTCTTCAACACTGCAGTATATGAGTCAATATGCAGGAATGGAGAGTAAAGCCAACAATAGTGACAAAGATCCACACAGTAATGCGGTGCCATTATTTTTCTTGATGCAAGCACATACATCCTCCAGATCCTAGAATTATGTTCAATTTCCGTTATTCCTGCTTTACATCTTTGTATGGGACAGTTAGTCAATGGCAGATAAACTATTAAAATGAGGAATAGCCAAACATTCAGGAAATAGATGGCATCACATGATGTACAGTAAAGAATGACAACTTAGTTCGGGAGTTTCAGAGTTGTTTTGTACCTAACGTGGACACTTGCATTGTTAAAGGTAGACTATTCAAAATTTAAACTTTGGCTTCCATTCTACATTCTTTTTCAGATGAATGTGGTACAAGAGGAGCACTACTGAAGACAAATTTGTCACCAATGTATTTCAATAAACACAGCAATATCCTCTGCTTTGTTTCATTTCTTTCCTGAGCATCTTGAGATCCTGTGTTTTGGTGCTGTTTGTTTGCATGTTTGAGTTTGTTTTGTTTTTTTTTTTGTTTTTTTGGTTGTTGTTTTTTTTGGCCAATATCTGAGCTCAGAACTGATCTTTTAGGAAATAAAAAAAAAAAATCATTTCCTTTTGTCTCAGGGTGACAAAGCTTGTTTCATCTTGCCCTTATGTACATTGTATATAGAGTGACAAAGCAAGAGGATAAAACAGGGCAATATAGGTCACAGAATAGATGACTGCTTCATTTCCATGAAGAAGAAGCAGTGCTACAAAGACTTCCATGAAGGGAGGAAATCTGTCCTTGTTCTCTTGGCTATAACAAAATACACACCTTGCTTGGAGGCCATTCTTTCTTCAAAAGATTTCCTCTGCAATATCATGGTTTCTGACCATGGTCCTAATCTCTCCTCATCCACTCTAGTGAAAATATGGACCAATTCTACTGTTTACTCTTAGGATGCTGCACTTTTATGTGACACAGTCTGTTTTAGAAATGCAGGATAAAATACTTGGAGCTTTCTTTTCATGTCTTCATGCCTGCTTCGCAACATGTTCCCTTTAGCAGGCAGAGTACAGAAGGATAGCAGATCAGATACAAGAGCAAGGTGATCCCCTGGCTGATGAGGGGTTTGTTCTGTTATTGTAGCCACCAGTGACTGGCTGAACACATGGCATTTCAGAAAGAAGCCTGACTCTTATTTTCTCTGCTTACTTTTGAAGAAACCTCACAGGATCTGACAGGTCTTAAAACTGCACATATCTGCTGCCATGTAAGAAGCTTGCCTTTAATTTGGATAGATACAGTAGATAAATATTGCTTCAGTAGGGTTTACTAAAGTCTTTCTTAAATCAACAGCTACACTGTGTAGTTAGAACTATATGCATGCAGAGCAATTTTAAGCTTTTTGACATCTTCACAAAGACAGTAGTGGATACACATTTTCAGTCTTTCAGAATGATTACATGATATCTTGGCAGACCGAGATGACAGTATGCAGCTGGTAAGCTGTTTCTAGCTGTCATAATAGGTAGTGTTTGAAAAGAAAAAACAAAGGCTTGCTTTAATGAGGCCTACAGCAGCAGCAAACTGAAGTTATAAACACATTTGCTGCTATTTTGAAATTTTCAGTGAACTTTTTTCTTACTTTACTTTCCGTCTTTAAACACATTTTGCTGTCTGCCTTTATAACTACAGCCACTGCTGTGTACTGTCTTGTGTAAATCTTACTGGGGGAGATTTAAGGGTTATTTTTTGCTTGTTTGTTTTTGGGGTGTTCTTTTTTATCTTTATCCCATGTCTCCTTTGAATTTTTCCTTGAAGAAAGAAACTGTTTCCTCTAAATACAACCATTTGGTTGAGTGTAAAAGTGTTAATTGGGGCATTTATTTACACTGCAGAATTAAATTCCACAGCAATTCTACACAGAGCTTCAGCAAACCCCGTATTTTTTTCTTCTGAAAGCCTATGCAGGTGGCGTCAGTACTGGATATTCTGTTTACAAATCATTAATGAAGTGATTGTGGCTTTTTTCATTTGCTCACGCTTTTGAACTGCTCAGAGCGACACATTCCTAAATAGGGAACACAAGAGTAGAGAGAAGCACACAATAGCCTTATTATGGGGGCCACACAAACACTGGTAGTGCTGAGGGTTTATATTAACCCAATCAATTAAAGATGTACGGAAAGAGTTCAGCTAGTAGGGGACTGGGAAAAAACGGTACACAGCAGTGAGTTGCTAGGCATGCTAATCTGGACTCTGAAATTTTCACTTAGCACTATATCTGAGCTTTCTTCCTGCACAATAAAGGGTCCCTTTCAAAGCTGAGAGTCCTCAGCAGTACAACCATTGGAAGTCACTGCATTCTCTGAATGAAATAAATGCCTTGCTTTAATTTCTATAAGGCTTGTGTAAATTTCCTTCAGTACTAGACCATTAGAATTCTGAAGGAAAAATGCATATATTAGGCTATACTGTATCCCTATTGTGCACTAAACATCAACTCATGCTAGTGATATGGAGTTTAAAAGCTTAAATAAAGTGTGGAGCCCCTGCTGGGCAAACAAGCTGAACTGGCCCAATGAAGTAACGTTTTTGTTAAGAATTCTCATTTGAATAAACAGCATGGTAGAACTGCTGAATGCAGATGGCTTAAGTGTTCGGGTTCTTCTGGAAGGAAAAATAGGTCTTAGTCATTTTACACTTTCATGAACAGAATCATATTTTATGCAGGACAAGTTCCTCAGTTTCTTACAGATTTTACAGTAGAAATAGTAAGGGCTAGCAGTTAACTGACTTGTACAGAAGGCTGCATAATGGCAAGACAAATACACAGTCTGTATTTTGCAGTTCTCCCGTTGTATGCTTGTCTATGCAAACACACATGCACACATACAGGCACATAAAAAGATACGTCTCCAAAAAATAAGGTCTCCAAGGAGTAAATGAAAGTTCTGTGCTTAGAGCTTAAACTAGTTTTTGTGGTTTGTGCTCATCTGTGATACTTCTGGAACAGAATGCAATGAGCCTATCAAGAGCTATAGAAGACTCCAAGCAGAACATAGTCTGTCTTTAAATTGAGATAAGCTTCAAATGTTAATGTATTTTCTATCATTTTCCAAGGACATATTTTTCTTCCTGTCAGCAGCACACTGGTCCTCTTTCACTCCTTCATCCCTGAAAGTTAGTGGGAATTTCTACCGATCGTGTGAAAATCTTACAGTACCACCTCAAAAGGAATGTAACAACTGAGATACTAATTAACATTGATTTGGGATACTATTTAAGGGCATGCCATTGTGTAAATTAATCTGAGAATTGTCTGTATTCAGCAGTCCATTCTCTGCATTTTTTTTTTTTTTGTAAGAAGTGAATAAACTATTACCTGTTGTGTGAAGCATCAGCCAGCTAGTTAGTTCTTCAGATATATTCCCCTTATGATGTTCTAAGAACTGCAAAGCTTTAATTGTTACGTTGTTACTGGGAAATACCTAGTTCTTTTGAAGAGGTAGGTCTCTGACCTGAGATATTCCAAACAGAAACTCCTGAAAGAAATTTGCTTGGTCCCATAAAGTTGAAATTGAGATTCATTTCCACTGTTCAGTAAATAGCATTCAACTTTTTATTATTTTTATGCTGATCTTAAGGCACTTTAAACAGCTTTGTAGATGTGCAAAATATATCTAAACAAATTAATTTACGTAATTTCTCTGCAAAAACAAGAATAAGGGTATGAGCATTGTTTTTAGTTGCTGGATTGCACGGAGAAGTAAGGTTATGACTTTGGCTATATGGGATACTCTGTAAATACGGAAAGATTTCCGAGGCAAGAATAAAAATTTCTGACAAAAACATTTCTCAGTTTTTCTCGTGACAGTGAAAAGTGTGTTCCTTCTCTACCTGTCTATAAGTTGGATGTTTGGTGATCTTCTTCAGGTGAAGGCCTACTGAATGCCACTACAAACAGGGTCTGAAAAGTGAGTCCCTAACAGTGATAACTAAAAATATATTTTCTAGTAAGAACAAAAATGTCATGATATAAATATTGACATATTAATTTTTATAAAGTTTTTTAGTACCACTGTAAACGTATAAAGATAAAAGAATTCCATATAGTATTTTGTTGGATCCAGCTATATGTCAGTTTAGAAACTGAAAACTTCAGTAGGTTATTTAGGGAGTTGTATTTGTACTGAGATGTTAACGTACTTTACTATGCAGCTTGCCTCAAGTTTGTAATGCAGAAGTCATCTAAAATGGAAAAAATGAGGAAAAAAAGGAAAGATGGCTAAATAGTTTAGGGTAGCTATAATTAGTTTGTCATAAATCTTTTGTAACTTGTGTGTAAGTGGAAACATGATTATCACTGTTAAACAGTTATAGTTCAAATAAATGAATGTAACATCATCAAGCAGAAGAATGCTTATTCAAGACATTAAAATGGATTGTAATTCTGCAAGCAATTGATGACTACATTGTCATTTAATATTTTTAAAATGAGTTTTAGGAAAAACTCTTAGTCAGCCAGAAGGTCTTATGCCACTTATCCTGAAGCTTTAGAAACATCTTATTTCACGTGAGAATTCTGTTTCTATTGTCATATTTTCTTCCACATATTTCATTTTCCTATTCCCCCTTGTTTATTGCATGCATGTAGAAGAATATTGATGTTCACACTTCTGTATTTCTAACCAGATAAGAACCCTTCACACTTCCAGTTTCTTCCCAAGATTCCTTCTCTCAAATATGGTTGCTATGCCTTTCCTCCAGACTCTTCACTGATATACAGAACAAGAACAATATGCAAAGCAGAATAAATTTGGACAAGTGCTTCAATGATAATAAATTTCACCTAGAACACTGGTATAAAAATGATCTAGTATTCCAGTCATTAAATCAAACAGAACTTGGGAAAAGTCAAGTACTATTAAAATGTTATTATTACTAAAGGGAAAGGAAAGTGATTTAATCTTATACTAGTGTGCAGAAATTGGAAAACTTTCCAAAAATACCCTCTCAGTTACTAATTAGTATAAATCAAACAATTCTGCAATAAAGATGTTTAGGCTTGTATGTCAGCTTAACCTGAAATAAATTTAGAAAACGACACAAAAATTATTAAATAATAAAAAATAAATATTAACTAAAATTATCTGACAAGTGGGGGCTCGGAACTTTATGAACAGTGTCAGACATCAAAGGAAAAAATGAAACACTTCACAAATATGACATTTTTACGATTATATCTAAAAGACACCAGAATAGTGGCCATTTCTTTCAATGCAGAAAGAGTTTTAGCAGGAGAAAGTTGAAAATTCCTTACTTGGATTTCAAATTCACTAATGAATATCTAAATCAATGCAGTATTGAAAAATAATTCATTTTGCATTGAGTTGGAGTCATTATTAGAAAGTGTTGCAGCATAAAAACATGGGTGTATTTCCAGTGCAGTACAGATATTATGTCTGAGAGACTTCAACAGTAGCTCTTCTTTCTCTGCTATCACAATGTGAAGCAGGAAGCTCCTTGAACTTCCTCTGGAGTGGAAGGGTTAAAATAAACAGGTAAAGTGGCAAGGAAAAAGTTTAAGAATGTGATGGAGACATGGTAAGTGACTATTTATCGGGAAACATTAATTTGTCTGGAATCATAACAAAAATTTGGATTAGTAATAAAATTATGTCAAGGTTTTATAAGACAGAATTAAGCCAATTAATTAGACAAATATTCATCAACTCATTAATAGGAAACTATTTATTCTTCTAAGTATCATGTTAATTCATGTGTTGTAAATCAAATTCAAGAGGCTCTTAGAATTATTTATCCAATGTGAAAACAGAAAAAAAAAAAAAAAAAAGACAAAAAAAAAAAAAAAGACATGAAGTTGGCAGAAGAACTGTTCATTTAAAATCTAAGCTAGTCTCCCAACCAACCTGGCAGAAGCCCAGTTACTTGACATGGTTGCAGCTCAGTCTTTCCTAAACTCTAGCACTGATCTCTGAGAATTAATGCTATTAGACTTTCTGATGTACCTCTTTGTCAGGATTTACCTTTAATAATTACTTCATACATTTGGCCTTGAAACTTCTCAAGTAAAAGTGAGGTGGTCTCTAATATATAACTTGTCTTTGCTGATGTGTGCTGCCTGGTATGAAATTAAGGAGTTCACTTTACACCATATCTTTTCTATTTCTGAAAACTCTATTGCTTGTTATCAAGCATCCCATAACTGTGTTTCTAACAAAGATTACACTGATATTTCTGTCCAGCTACATGTCCTGCAGGGCTGTTCTGTGGTCTTCCGATCAGTAAAAATGTAATAACATTTTCACATAGTCAATATTTAATTCTGTAAATGCAACTGGTAGTTGTAATCTAGGTTATTAACCACACAGTGATTTATGATAGAGGGCAGACAGTGGAGGGGTGCAGAGCTCTAGGAAGGTCCTCTGGTGACAATAAAAAGTTATAAATTTCATAGCTCTGCCTGAGAAATGTATTTATATCCTTTATTAAGAATGGCTTTTTCTAAATTTTAATGATCCATGTTATTAATGGTGCTGTCATCATTACTGCCTGTGCAAGACTACAGCCTTTTTTTCACTCTTATACTTTTCCATCAGCTGAAAGTCTTATATTTTTAAAAAAACCTTTTTGCAGTTTGCCAAAAATTCTTTCAGTTATAAGTCTATCTTTGTTTCATGGGACTGCAAAAACTGTAAGGAATAGTTTGCATAAAGTTTTATGGCCAAGGAAAAGGTTGGGCTAATTGGACAAAAAACAATTCCTTCTCTATCATGTTTACAAAGCCTAAGTCAATACACAGAAATAAAACTAGTACCATATCAAAAAGGAATTTATACATGAAAGTCTTTCTTAAATAGTGTAGTATGCAGTTTAGGGGAACTAGATGATAGAAAGTAGAAGACTTGATATAAATATGTATGGTATCATGGATTCAAATTGCACTAAGAAAGAGAGGAGTCATACTTACCAAAAACAAAAATAAAGGAAAAAAACACCAACTTTTTATTTGTTTTACATTTTTTAAAAAATGCTCTGACAAGTTTGTTAAGAGAAGACAGTCTTTGCCACTTTTTCACATTGAAACAACTTTTCCATTCAACTTATGTTCACAAAAGAATACTAGAAATACAAAAAGCAGTTTGGGAACAGATCAAAAGACAAAAAGAAAAGAAAAAAGAGCATAAGAAACACCGTTTCAGCTTTGAGCGTTCCTCACTCATCAGCTTTCAAAGCAGAAGCAAAATCCTACAACAGCCACCTGCAACCATGTCTCTCAGGGATAGAAAAAGGTTTTTTAAGGCTATGAGAAGTCAGGTGGTAGCAAGCATCCCTCCCACTGGAGGAAGAAAACAACATAAAAATGGTGCACAAATGTCTGATCCATGGACAAGGAAGGAAGGGATGGAATTCTGATATCTGTGTTCAGTAGGGAAGAAACACAGCCTTACAGGACTGGGTATGCAAGTCACACAGGCCCTCTCCTTTGACTTACAGGTATGGGTATTTTTATCACAAAATCATAAAAATAAGACACAGGCTTATACACTGACAGGGGCTCCAATGCTATGTAGCTGAACAGTTCAGGTAGTTATTAAAGAAGTGAGTCGGAGAAAGGTTGTGTAGAAACATATGCCTGACGTTTAGTTTTTAAGTATTCACCAAAGGAGAATCAATGTTCAACTTGAACTCTGTTTTCTCATCTCAGTATATATGAGCTATAGCCTCAGTACTATTATTTTCCAACTGTATTTCTGTGTTACACCAGCTTCAAATCTGTTGTGTTCTGTGTTTAATCTGAGATGAATGCTGAACAGAAAATATAAGTTAATCCAAATTCAGTGGATGAATATAAGACAAAATGATTTCAATGAAGAAAGAAAATAAATTATTGTATTTAAAGGACCAGAATGGTAAAATGTCACTAGACTGATCAAAACATGAACAAAGTCCTATTATCCAGTATCCTAGGGGAGTACTAGAGACTTACACCAAATTTGCTTTCATAAGAGAGGAATTTTCCATGCCATTCCTAACCTGAGAAAAAAACATCCTTTCCAGCGCTAAAAGAAAATTCTTTCTCCCTGCAGCCAACTTTGCTAACTACACTGTACTACATTCCTCTTAGCTCATACGGAAATTATTTGAAATACCAATGCATTTTCATTCACAGGAAACTCCTCTTAGTGAAATCATTTATTAAGTCAAAAGAAAGGGTGGTAAAGGGGGAAAAAAAAAAAAAAAAAGGAAAAAAAAAAGAAAAAAAAAAGAAAAAAAAATAAGACATTTCTAGGATTATTTTTGTGACAAATAGAATCCGTACAATACTTAATATATGTTAGTACTTATCTCAGATTCTGGTAAAATTTTTATAGTAATGTTGTAAGGAAGTTGAATGCTATTTTGTGGAGACTGAACAACACTGATAGTTAAGGACAGCTGTGTCACGTACAGGATGTCACAGCTTATAGTTTCTGTCTCAAAAAGATTAATTATAAGATGCAATCTTATAAACTTATAAACTGATAAAGTATAAGACAGTTAGAATAATCTTTGAAATTAAACATTTGACTAAAAGTTTGCTTAAATTTCCAAAACTGAGAAATGCAGTGATTCATAAGCAAAGCACAAATAATGTTGGATCATTCTGGCTCATGAGAAAAAAGAACAAACACAGCAGTTTTGCTTTTCATGATATACTGCATTCATAACATAAAACTACGCAATATAACAATGCTAAGTAGTGGGGGGGGTTGGGGGGGGGGGTTGATTCATGAATGAAGACAGCTTTTTTTCAAGGTGATTGCAGAGTACTCTATTGATTTAAGTACTGGGTAATCACTTTGACTTTTCTTTAAATGACTGTAGAACATAAAAGTTCCCCTCCAGCTAACAACATGATCTAAAATTGTAAATATGCACTTCCACGTCATCTGCAATTGCTCACACAAGCTATTTTGTTATGAGAGGGAAGTGACAAAGAGAACCAAAATCTTAGAAGAATGCTAGTGATGATGTGCCAATGCCATTTGTCCTGAGGTCAGAAAGAAAAGAAGGGCAAGAACAATGATTTAGCAAAGGAAACAGGAATGCATCTTGATGGGAACACTTTGTCCTTCCTGATTTCTTGCATTTTAGCTGAATTAAAATATAATAGAATATGTGATACTAATCGATATACATTTGAATGCTGAGGAGGAAAAGTGCTTTCCCAGTTATTAACAACATGTGACATGTTCTAGAGAGAAAGTTCAGAGTGTGGAAAAACATCATAGCAATTCTAGAAGCTCTCATTGAAAGCTTCCAGTAGCACTTTAAATAGTAAGCCTAGACAAATTTACTACCTCAAGGAGATGCAAGAGGCTTCCTATTCAGTAGTCAATGAAAGATAAAAGGCAAAAAAGATGTGATAAGCAAAAAGTTGGCACAATTACTGGGAAGCTTCTGAAAGTGCACAGTGAGAAGCATCAAGGAATATGGGACAGGAGAAATAGTAAGAATTTGTTTTCTGGAGAACAGGTGATTTTCTATTACTCAGTGCTATAGCTGCTTCTTCCAGTCAGACCTATTTTAGCTTGCTTACTCATGCTTGCCCTCTGCTCTCTACTACAGAGTCTGAAACAGTGAGGATTACAGCTTCTTCTCTACTCTTGCAGCAGAATGCTGACTGGGAGTTATCATGAGGAAATTGCATCAAAATGATGCATTCAAGCAGGAAATCTCAGTGAATTACTGCCATAGCTCTCACCATTGCAGCCCTCCATGTCCTGTCTTGATATGACCTCCCTTATTTCTTACCTGGCTTTCCTCCGATCTTCTTTACTTTCTTTTTTCCCTTTGTATTCCATACTCTTTTCTCTACATGCTAACTGTCCTAGCAGAGCTGGAAACAACAAGGCTGTTTGGGTTTGCCAAATGATTTGTCTTTTGTGGTTTTCTGTATAACTTTCTTCTGCTTTATCTGCTTCATTATTCCAGATAGCAACCTTTTTTCTGTCTATTTCAAAAGAGCAATTACCATGTCTTTAGGTACTACCACAATCAAAATCATTATCGCCATTTTTTTGAAAGAATTTACAGGTACATATTTGTATATGTGCATGTACATACACATATTTTCAAGCTCCAAAGGTCTTTTATTTATAAGAATGTAAATCTGGGGTGGTTTCCAGAAAACACACAGGAAATAGATAACGAATGCCCGATACCACATTGGTCAGTGAAGAAGTTCATCCTAAAAGTCTCATCCCCCCATTAAAATGATGAAGTTTTAAGGAAAAGTACAATTAGACTGAACTACTTATACACACTAAGGGCAAGATGAACAAGTACTTTTTATTGTTAATTTGATGCTTTTGACTAATGAACGAAGAAAAATCTCAAAATGAAAAAGGCTGTCTGACCACAAAAACACTGTGGTTGTACAGAAGAGACAGTAGAATCCTGATAAATCTCCCTTTCACTTTGGTGGGACACTGGGAATATTCCAAGAGAAAGGGAAAAGTTTTTAAAACAAGCAGTGGAAAAACAAGCACATCTGCTGTTTGCTCCACCTATTATTATTTATCTTCTTCTCTTCATTTCTTACTGAAATCCACTTAAGTACTGATTCTGTAAATACACGCTTAATGTTATACACGTACTGAGATACTCTGGAGTCCAAAATGCAACATTTTCAGATAAATGAAATTACTCATATTAAAAGCAAAATCAGCACTGGCAGCTATAAGCTTTTCAAGGCAGAAATCTTTAATAACATTCCAGCCCTTAAAATTCTGTGTTGGCTTACAGAGCAGGAGTAGGATAACTCCCTTGAATTTCATTCCTACTTCTCTAAGACTCATTTCATCTTAAGACACATTTTATAAGTAAAATAGCAATGACAAATACAGCTTTTTGGGAGTGCTTATCATGCCTTCTACATACCACTTTACCTAGCTTCCAAATGCATCTTTTAAGACATACTGAGGATTTAAGTAGTGCATCCACACTTCTGATAATACCCATGAGACAACTCTCTTACTGTCCAAGCAGTAAAGCTTAGACAGAATGACCACTGTAGAGATATGACAGGCAACCCTTTCTTCTACAGTGACAGACACAAAACAAGTAAGAAATTAATAGAGTTGACTGGTGTCACTTCATTCGTCTTGAATGTTCTGTCAGAATTAACCAGTCACTGCACAGATTTGTGTAGGAATTGATCAACACATTGGCAATCCTGCATTCTATCATCCAATTGAGTATGTTATTATTCAAGTGAATTGTACCCTATGAATTCCCATGAATTTAACGGAGGAGCAAGGAAATGTAAAATACTCCCATTCAAAATTTATGTTAAATCTGAGCTTCTTGTCTATTTAAATATTTCTTTACTTATAGAATTTAGAGATTTACAATATAGCTAATTGTGTATTAAATTATACGCAAAAATGTAAACTGTTCAGTATATCAGACTCATGCCAGGCAGCGACATCATCCAAATCATTTCAAATACTGAAAATACTAGAATAGATATGTATGAACTGTTTACTGCTTCTTCACATTGTTTTCTACTGAGGAGACATCACTGTAACTTATTTCAAATAAGAATGAGAACTTATACTTACCATCATAAAAGAAGAACCTTTCATCTTTAAATAATCTGAATTTTCCAGGAAATGTACCAGATATGCAAAATCATATCTTAAGAACTGAGTCTTTTCTTGACTAATTTTACTCTTCATGATATAAATATACTGTCTTATCACTGAAGAGATTAGATGTTGACTTCTTAAAGTTTAACATTTAATATTTACATTTATAGAGTACTTAAAGCCTTGTATAACATGCATGTTCTCTATACACAGGAAAAGAATTATGGCTTGATTTCTCCAAATACATAGGTAATGCTACCACGGAAAAGTACTCCACGTAGTTCATACAACAGTTCTGCAACCTTAATCATCCAAAGTGAGGAAGACACTTTGCTTCCTCACACTAAAAATATAAGGAATACCTGCATATACCTGCATACTAACATTAGACTATACCTGGTTCTCAGCAATAGCAAGGCATTGACAACGCTAGTGAGAAAACATTGAGATAAAAATCAATTCTAAACTATCTATTAAAAGCAATTATTGTAAAATCAACTGAAACTTGCATTGATCTCAGGGAAACTTTGCAAGTAAGTAAATAGCTGAGTAAGGTGGCATATATTCTTTAAAGCTGAGGAATTTGTGTGAGTGAAATCTGTGATGGATAAAGAAAGAAACAGTAATGGAATGTATAAAATAATGAAATGCTTTATATATTTTTGAGAATGACCTCAAGACTCATTCTTTTGACTACAGTGAATACACAGAAGAATGATCACATGCACATTTTGCAGTATCATTCATCTAAAAGTCAATATCCTTACAGGCTTTATCAAAGAATGGAATTTGGTGGGACTGACACAGGTTTACTTTCTGTTCTTCCTAGAAAAGCTCACCCAAACATGACCTCTAAAAATATATATGTGCACGGACATTACAAAGCTCATGCACTCATCAGTCTAAACCCACTGGATATCCTCCCGTTTAGACTGGTAAAGTACACATACCCTGAGCATGTGCAGATTGTCGCTTCACTCTCTTACTTGTCCTCCCATAAGATCAGTCACACTCAGCCCTTCAGGACAAGACTCTCAGCAGTGCCAGAAGAGCAGTTTTGCAGTGATGCCTGTGAGTTGTGTTTACACATACGGAAGCACACTTTATGCAAATAGCAGAAGTGTAAAAATCAGCTCTGCCATATTAAGAGATTATGAACTTTTCTTGAAGGATGAATTTATTTTTCTAGCTTGGTATCTCAGAGTGTTTTCTTGCAATGGAGTTTCTTTGCTAAAGTAACTACTTCTATTGCCATGGGAACACAACAGCTTTTGAAAGCCTTGCACTGGATCGGCTATAAGAGGGAAGCAATTGACTGCAAATGCTGCTCTGCTCCGAAGCAGAAGAATATGAATAAAATGTAGCTGTGATTTAGCACCTACTTTTTTAGACTTTTCTTGTTTCTGAAACTGTTCTATTGCAGCAGTTGCAGAAGTGTCTGAATGACAACAAGCGTAAAGCAGCAGGACAAGCCATTAGTTCTGTTTCCAGGGAAAAACTAACATTAGTAGAATACCTGGGTGCCCATCTGAATGGTTTACTGCATCCACAAAATGAGATATCTTTTCTACTATTATTTCAGCCTGTGATCAAGTAGGTGGATATGAAAAGCTCAGATTTAAATAATAGGTCCTTTTCAAACATACTGTCCAGATAATAATGGTGTTAAAAAGTTGAACAAGAACAACAAACATTAGGAACCTGCTGATTTCTGTATTCACTGTAAGTGCGTACAAAACTTAAGGAGTAATTTTAAAACAAGTGCAAATCTTCACCTTGCCTATCCAGTATCATAACAGTGATGTAGTTCACCAACATATATGAGTAAATGAGCTTTTACAATATCATTGGAAGTCTATATGCCCGAAATAATTTTTACTGATTTGAAAGATCTGGAAGAAGGAACAAAGGGGAGACACTTCCAGCTTATTTCACAACAAAGACAACCTGCAACATTTAACTCTTCGCCAAAAATAGGCTGGAAAAGTGATCCATGAGCATTTTATATATATATAAATATATATGAGTATATAACATATATATATATATATAATATTGATATTATATTATATTATATCGTATTATATTATATATAATATATATATAATAATATATTATATTATATATATTTTTTTTATTTTTCTTTTTTCCCCAGTTATGCCCATGCAGGACCAGAAATGTACTAATCAACCTGAGACACAAAGTGCTGAGGTTGTCCTTGAGAAAGTCAGCAAAATGAGCCCAGCTGGCCATATCTCCAGCACGCAGTGATGTTTATTGCATGGACAGAGATAGGCCATGTCTCTGTCAGCCAAGTACCAGGTTTGCTTCTGTGCTGTGGCCAGCTTCTTGAAATACAATTTCTCAAACAAAACTTCTGACCTTGAGAAGTTAAGCCCGTAACAAAAGCACCAGCTGGAACACCTAATCCTTCCAGGACAATGGAATTTTCAATGCTGACGAGAAACATAGGCTCTACATTGCAGGATTTTGAATCTTATGTGTCACAGGATAGTTGGAGAGCCTAAAAATGCCTGTAGTTCTTTAACTTTTATCTGTTTCAATTTGTTTGCCTGTTGTTTGCCAGGTGATGGCCTCTTTGCCTGCAATGATACACATACTGAATCAACACAGCATCTGCTTATGATAGGACACGAGAATTGTATTCCTGAGCAGGCACCTGAAAACACTTTGTAGGGTAAATCAGTAGCAGCATGACGTACATGAGAAATGCTGTTTAAGCCTCAGTCAGTGGATTATCTACCTTCATTGATAAAGCAAATTTGAGCTGATTGGCACCATTAGTCATGGTGATCAGCTGGCAGAGCTGGTGAAGGAACCTCAGTGGTGTAAGTACTTTAAATATGATGATAGGTCCAGAGGAATAGAGCAGTGATGTAGAAGGACTGTTTCTTCCAGCAGCTTTTTTGCTTCTCATGATGTGTGGATGCAGTCTAGTCCATATCTTCTTCATCCAGGTACGCAAACCTTTCCAAGTAAGAGTGCATTTTTTGTGGTGCTTTTGTTGTTTTTGTGGTACTTTTTGCTGCTGTTGAAGAAGCCATGTGACATCCAAGAAGACATGCATTCTCCTTGGGATCTGGAGAAGTGCTGTGAAAAACCCTGAGATGAATCCATCTCTGTTTCCATGTTAGTCAGGAGATCTCATCTTTAGAATGGGTAATAGAAGACATAAAATTATTCTGATCATTTCTCTGCTCCATGAAAAACAAACCATATGTTTTGAATGCATTTAAACAAGATAATCTTTTCAGCTATTGAGTAAAACCTCAGCCTCCCAGAATTCAACAGTTGTCTTAACAAGCATTCTAAGATTTTGTCTTACATCTCTGTAGTCTTCTGTGAGTTAAAAAACAAAATCCACTGAAATCCAGACATTAAAAAAGAACTGGAAAAGTAGCCTACTGAAAGGATAGTATAGACTTCTCTGTTGTCAGGGGGATCATTTTTTTGACTTTTTTTTTTTTTTTTTTTTTTTTTTTGTTAGTCCAACCAGAGCTGGGTCTTAATGAAAAGAAATGAAAATAAGTTTAAGCAACAGTGAAATGTCTAGTGAACAATATAAGCATACACCAGTATTATTAGATTCTATAAAGCAATGCAGCAGAAGTACTCAGAAGGAAGTAGCTCTTAGTATACAGAGAGGAGTTACATCAGCTTCTACTGCCTCTGTCTTATAACTGGTAAGGTGGATTGAAGAATTAATGGGAATGTATTCTTAAAGAACAGTGACAGAAATCTCTGAAAATTCCACAGAGGAGAAGAATAGAAGACTAATTCTTGAGCAGCTAAACTGTTCTATAAAAAAGATCTGAGAATGCTTGTAGGAGAAAAGATTTTCAATTTTCAAAAGCTCTAAATGGTTTATTTCATTGTGATAATGTCAAGGAGCCTTTTATGTGGCTTGATTACCACACTTTCAAGCTTTAAGAAAAATAAAACCTTAAACTGTGCTACAAAATAGAGATGCATTTTAAATATATATATTTTTCTACTTAATTCTGAAATTAAAATAAACATATTGGCTATCTTTTAGCCTGTTTCAGTGAACAAACAGTTCTTGCTTAATTTCTCAAGACAGACAGCATCGGACTAAATTGTAAAAATTGTTTGTGTGCAGTAATAACCAGCACTTGAACACACATTATTTTGCCAAATCCCTTAACAGGTCTTCAGATCTGCTTTTTTTTTTTTTTCTCTCTCCCAGTTTCTTCTTTCATGGCTTCTTGGTTTCTTTTAGGATTGAGGATTCTCTTCTCTAAAATACTGAATCTTAAATTGTACTTAATTTAGTACCACATATTCAACAAACGTTTATTGTCTTTATGAAAACTGCAATTCTTGGCATATTTTCTTCAATTATGTCAATCATAAACACATGTTATGTGGGTATGCAGTATATTTTCTTCATTTGTAAACATGGGTAACAAAATATCTGTATTACCATACCTCTTTATACGTAAAGTATTCATGTTATTTCTTCCACTGGATTTCGCTCATTAATCATGGTGACAGCTGATACTTTTCTCACTGACATGAGATATTCAGCTGTTAAAACATTTGTTATAGAGCTTAATATTGTCAGTTATGATATGTGCAAAATGGAGAGAACCTTCATTGAAAAACAAATATGACAAATACTGATACCAGTGGAAAATGTTTTTTCCTCTCAGAACAAGTTGAAGACCTCTTTCAAAGGCAATGAGATGTTAAAAACAAAGACTATGGACTTCTAAAAATGAATAACACACATGTACTGAGTTTAAAAGATTATTCTCATATATAATCTCAAAATCATTTAAATGACAATAGATATGTTAAATTGTATGAAAATTTACTATTCTGAATTCACACAGAAATTCATTTAACCAAATATGTTATATCTTACGAAAACATTATTACAACAAAAGGATCATCTGGCATCTGATGAAAGGGGTGAGGCTGTAAATGCAATCTAGTGAAGATGCTCCATACATGTAGAACGGGAGTAAAAAGCATGTCTTAAGGCAAAGAAACTTCAGTGCTCCTACGCTGGACAGCAGAAAACAATCATACAAGATGAATTCTCAGATTAAATCAGTTTAAGTTTCACTTTGAACAGATCCTTCATATTAAATATGTTATGTAATAGCATTACAAAGGAAGAATTATAAAATGTGTGCAGGTAGTGGCCTCCTCCATGGATCTGGCATGCAGGAAACTCAAGAAAAAAATATGATAAACCAGCTCAGTGAGTTTATAACAGTGAAAGCTTTCATAGGAAGCCTCATGGTCAAACAGAAAGATATCCTGGCTTCTGTATAGGATGGTGAGATAGCAAAATTAGTGTATTTTCTATTTCTATCTCTCTTATGTCACACGTATATCTAGCCACTTCAGAAGGAACTCAGCCCTCCCAGGCTTTTCCTGTGCTTCTGTGACACTGAATTTTGGGTCAAAATAGTTTTCCTTGAACACTACGAATAAACTCAAAACATCATCCTCTCTTCAGCTTTTATTTTCTTTATATCACAGACATATGGATGGGTATTTCTATAGTGACTATTAGAGATGCCTGGAGATCACAGAATAGCGTGGGTTCAAAAGGATCTTAAAGATCATCTAGTTCCAAACCCTCTACCATGGACAGAGTTGCCACCCATCAGATAAGGCTGCCCAGGCTCCCACTCCATGCTGGCCACCCCTCTGTTGATGCAGCCCAGGATACTGTTGGCCTTTCAGGCCAAGCGCACACACCACTAGCTTGCATCAAGCTGTTCATCCACCAGAAACCCCAAGTCCTCTGCAGGGCTGCTGTCAAGGAGTTCTTCTCAGAGTCTGTGTATATTTCTGGGCTGCCCAAACCAAGTGCACCGATTTGCACTTAGCCATGTTGTACCTCAGTGGGTTCATATAGATCAACTTCTCAGGCTTGTCCTGGTCCCTCTGGATGGTACCCCTTCTGTGTATTGTGCCAGCTGCACCTCTCAGCTTGATGTCATCTGCCTACTTGTTGAGGGTGCGCACTCAATCCCATCATCTATATCATTGATAAAGATGTTTCCTGCTCTGGCAGGGGTACTGGCCTAGATGATCTTCAAGGTCTCTTCCAATCCCTGGCATTCTGTGATCCTGTGATTCTGTGATGTTGAAGAGCACTTGTCCCAGGATGGATACTTGGGGGACACCACTTGTGACTAGCCTCTACCTGGACACAAAGACATTGACCACAATCATCTGGCTGTGAGCTTCCAACCAACCCCTTACACACCAAACAGTATGTCCTTCAAACCCATATCTCTCCAATCAAAGGCCTTGCAGAAGTCCAAAGAAACAAAAAGCTCAGGAGAAACAGGTTTCTTTTATGTAAAATGTATGTTATTAACATTACCAAAAGACTTGGAGCAGAATTTTGTCCTTGAATATATAGGCCACTGCTGTTTAATAGGAAGTACATGCCATATTTCCATTATCAGTCTTGGCATTTGCAGAGAACTCCTGCTAGGAAACCAAATGCTTTTTTTTGTAGATATAATACAGTTATTATTGTTGCAGAGATGTGTAGAGAACAGCAGACCACTGAGTCAGAAGTTCTCTCTTGCTTATTTTAGAAGCATAACTGTTCTATGGCATAAAAGTTCTCTTAATTCTTCCTAATGTCAGTCCCATATTAAACTCCGAAGGAAAAGAAAAAAAAAAGAAAAAAAAAAAAAAAAGCATTCTTTTTCATTCAGGATGATACGCCAACTTAAAAAACTCAGGTGCATCCTATAGCTGGAAGAAGTATCAAGTGTAAAGCTTAAGAAAGTCAACGAAGTTAATTTCTGGCTTAATTCTCTTCTGCAATTGTTTCCCATTCATTTGTTTGGTTTAGTTTTTATTTTTATTTTTAGTTTTTATTTTTTAATGGAAATCCAAGGTATTTTCCATAGAAGCTCTGATTGCATTGATCTCTCCTGATTTCCCACTGCTTTAAAATGTCTAAGATTTTTACTTGTTTGTTATTTTTTGTATCAAATTTCACAGTCTGTCAAGTCAATATATTAATGTTTCATAGGACATAGAATACGAAGAGTCACATGGGAAAGGAGGTACAAGCAATTCATTTTTGCAGGAGAAAGCTCTAACTCCCTGGAGATAGTATAGCAGATATTTTGCAAGTGAAGGCATACTATCACTTAAATCCTCAAATACTTTTGTCTATTGTTTTCAAAAGTAGAACATGCATTAGCCCATATTAATTCAACCTCGCTGTGACCCACAGTGATATGTCATTGTCCTTAATCTCTATAAATGGCTTTTGCACTCTGCACCACCAAAAAACTTTCTTTTTGCTGATCAATACAAAGTGTATTTGAAAAGAGCATTATCTGCCTTTGAAAAGGCCTTCTGGACAATCGATGGTCTTCAGAAGCAGATGCTGATCAAGAAAGCATAGACAACATTATAGAAGGCTAGTAAATATTGATCACAATTCAGAAAAGGAAATTGCCTTGTAGTTGCAACATCTGACTTCATCTAGCCTAGAAGATTACTAAGATCTGGTTGGCTGACGTGGTAAACACTGTGGTGCACCATCACTGTATGAATAACACACATTTACATCTTTATTTGTAACAGTGTGGAATTCAAACGAGAGTTAAACCCAAATTTTGAGTCTTTTCAATTAGCTTGTAAAAAACATATTGTCTACATGATTTCACAGTGAAATAAGGCAAGTAAATGCAAAAGGTCTGGCACTAGCAATTTTTATGATTGTTGGCTCCCTAATAAAAACTATGACATATTTAAATGTATATGTTTCATCATTTTTATAAACCAGGAAACATCCTCCACTCAGCTGGTTTGACAAAGTTACAGGTTCTATTCATTTATTTGTTTCCCGTGAATTTGCTGGTAGAATTCATGATTGCAGAAACAGCATTTTACAGAAGGCCTAGATCCAGCCGGTACACTTCACCAGTGTGCATGGCAGGAAAAGTGCAAAGGAATCTCAGCTGAAAATTCAAACTTCCATGTATTGCATTACAATAAAACTAGAATTATTCTAGATTTATGATATTGTTTATGACAGAAATCTTGTTTAGTACTTCCATATGATTAGAGTCACATAATTAGCTGTCAGAGAAGTGCACTGACCATCACTCTGTAAAAGATATTTTAGCTTACAGTACCATATAAATCACAGAAGGTCTATGGTCATATCCCGTGTCACTTAAGTCAATAGGATCAAATTCATATTCAGCAGCCTGTCTGATCATTCGTTCAGATTGTTGTAGGAAAGGCTGTTCCTTGCAAACGTAGGACAAAAATACTCTAATTTCAGGTTAAAGACTTGGAAGTACCTGTACTGATAGACCTGCCACAGACACTTGATCAGTGCCCTCTTCCCTTCCTACTTATTCCATCAGTTAATTCAGCCTTAGAATAAAGACAAAACCCAAAATCTAAGCAGTCAGAAGAGGGAACGTTTATCTATGAGCCAGCCACAATGCTAGGCAAAATGTAACAGGACATTACTAGAACACCATAAGAATTTTATTCCAAAAACCTATTTTTTATCAGATCCATATAAGAAGAATGGGATAGACTGATGAAGTCTGAACAAGGAAAACACACTCTGAATTTTACTCAGCAGGATAAGGTTGAGAAAGGCTGCAGGCATCCTGTTAGCCTACTTTGAGGCTAGAGGAATGTACTGGCTTTAAGCTCCGTACAAATCATCTTTATCAAAAAAGATCAAATGGTCTTTTCACAGAACATGTGTTCTCTGCTTAAAAAGAAAAAATCTTTTACTCCTTTTTGTTATTTCAGATTTACAGACAATCATTTACAGTTTTCTAAATGATTGTAAAAAATATATAAACAAAAAAAATAAAAACAGAAACAACAACAAAAAAACAACAACAAAACCAACAGAAACCTTTATTTTGGATTTGCCAACTAAGATATATGTCACTATATGGATAAAAGCAACTTTAAGATTTTTAGAACATGAAAAAGGTTCAAGTAAAATTCACTGCATTAAGAATGATTTTGTTTCCCAAATCTAGACCTGAGTTGAAAAATGTTATTAATCAAAAAAAGGAGCTACGTATGTATTAAATCAAGTTTTGAAAAAACATGAAGCCAAATTTTCTAGGCTGAGCCTCTAATTTTGCTGACAGAAATACAGTAATTAGGAAACTCCTCGTGTTCTTACAGTGTGGTATTTGGGCTATATTAGGAGGTGAATCAGGGAGCTGTTTTGTGGTTTTACAGCCACCATATACTTTGGAGGGTGGAAAGAGTAGTTTGGGCTGTCCAGATTGTAGCTGAACAATAGATCTGAAATAGGGTTGTTTCTAGAATGTATGTGGAAAATAAAATATGACAGAACAATATTTCTCACTGTCAGTTTGTGGGCAGTTGAAGAAGAGTGCTTGCTTTGGTTTGACAAGCCACATGTGATAAATGGTGCATAGTTCTGTGGAACTGTATTTTCTCAGCAAGAGGTGAAGGCTTTGTCTTATTTTGGAAATGGAGTGGGATGACTGTTTTTGCAGACTGGTGGTCTGATGCCAAGTGCTATGGGAAGAGTTGTTTGTGAAACTTCACATACATGTCACTATCATAATCATGGCAATCGCTTTTTAGCACTATCAGCATTATTCTGCAATAATACTCTGAATCCCCAGTGGAATGTAGACCACACTGGACTTTTCTTGTACTGAGCAAATACATAATGAAACAGGGCTCCTTACCTAGCAGGGATGATTCTTCTTGAATCTTTGCTGCTGACTGATTTAAAAATACATTACCAGAGAGAGATCCCTATAACTGCACTTGCTAATTATATGCTAACTTACACGGCTTAATTTATGTCTGCTTTGGCACTGTTATTCATGATTTACACAATACATGTGAAGGAGGCCCATCAGAGGACTCTTAAACTATTTTAGAATACTAATAACTATTTTAGAATACTAATCAGTCCCTACACACTACAGCTTTTATGCTGTTTAAAGTAGGCTACAAATGCAGAAGCAAGCTGCAAATACAAACCTCTGTCAGGGCAACAGCCCTCCATTCTATACTGTTATCAGTACCCAGAAAAGGCAATTTTAAGGAAATTACATAGTTGCTAATCATCAACTCTATGACTACGTGAATTCTTAAAGTAACAACCAGTAATAAAAAGGAAAATTTCCTCTTGCATATCAACTACTTTTCCCTGGGAGATTTCATCTTTCTAATTAAGAAGAACACTTCAGAAAACCTTGTGCTGTGCAGGTCAGGGGGGATCTCCTCCATGTCCCAGGCCCCAGCTGTGCTGGAGTTGGAAGTACAGTACCAGGATGGTGATTCCTCAGTCCTCTGAAACTGAAATGAATAAGTAATAGCACTACACACTACTCTGTAGGACCAAGCAAGAAGAATACCAGATCAAATACATGTGTTGAGTAGCATGAAAGTGTATAGAAAACCTCTCAGACAAAAAAATAAAATAATATATATATCTTAAGAATAATGTCATATTTGCAAGCTTCTAATTAGTAGTACTCTCTTTGGTCCCAAACAAGGTAAAAATTGAAGTTCAGCACAGTAACTTTTTGCTTTAACCCAAGCAATGAGACTCTGATCCTCTGACATATCCAACAAAATCCTCTTGGATTTTGCAGCTTGGTGGAAATATCCAAATCTGCATTCAACATGTTTTCCACATTTCCATCATTGTGCAGAATGAAGCCATGCAGAGCCCTGGGGACATGTGTTTAGCTGCCATTCTGCAGTGCTTGTAGCATTTTAACTTGAAGCCTCTGGGAAAAAGCCACATATCTATTACTATGGCTTTGGAGTTTAAATTCTTAGTTTATGTGTCCTGTTTATCAAATCCAAAAAGCAGTTTGTGCCTGAAAAATAGACCTGGTCCTGAAAGCAGAGAGAGATTTGGGCTGTTTGTTTACTTTTTAAATAAAAGTCTAACAAAATGATAGTCAAAAACATGTAATCAAGTATTTGTCCCTCATCTACCAGCAACTTATTTTAGATTTGAATTAACTCCTTGTTGATATTGTAAATTCTGCAAGATGCTGTGCTCACACATCTGTCCTCCTTTATGAAATATGCTTATGAGTGAAAAAAGGAGATGTGCTGGTCCCATTCTTTATTCACTGGGATTTTTGTTTGCATGCTTAGTCAATGTTAAAACAAAAAAAACATGCACAAAAACAATGTAAATGTCAGTACTGATAATCAAATGGGAGCAGCATTTGCAAGCAGTAAGTTATTTCACTTTCTCTTTCAGCTGTTAACAAGGAATCATATTTATATATATGTTTTCTATATATATATATTCTTCTATACATTTTTGCAGGTAAGAATATTCCTGTAGATCAGTGTAGGAGTGCTGTTGATTTCCATTAGTGTATATAACCTGCCAATCATTAGTGCATGAGATTTAAAAGAAGCAGTTTCTGTTACAATGCAAAGACAGTCAATATTACTTTTTAATTCTAAAGAAATGCCTTCATAACTGAAAGGATTAACTTTTTCAGTTTGTTCAGAACACCTCTTCTTAAAAAGACATCTATTGTTTTGAATGAGTGTATGTTTGCCAGCTAGCCTGTTATCCAGGGAACAAATGCTTCCTTGTGAGCATGAGGCAACTTGCAACTCTTATTATGGTATTTCAAATAATGGGAAGTAATAGTGAAATGACTGCAATAAACTCAAACAAAATCTTAATAGGCAAGTCTGTTATGCAATGTGTATTCCCCACACCATTCTTTCACTGGTGCCAAAAGCATGTCACTCAGGTAATTTGTTTTAGACCTTTAACAAGACTTAGAAGCAATTATTATGAAACACTGACACAACAGATCTCACCAACAATTGAAGTTTGACAGCTTGTGAGAAAAGTCTCATGTTTATGTCATTGGAGACGTGATCCCTGTATGACCTCCTTTTTCACTGCTGTGAATGATAAACTATCATTCTCCAGTGGTAGTTCACTATAGCTGAAGGCCCAAATGTACTATATTTGTAAAGGATATTTTCATCTGGTTTTCTGAATGAAATAAAGCAGGAAACTGCTGTGGTTCCTTTGACAGATCTGGTTTTAGCTTTATGGTATGTTCTAAATGTATAGAGAGCAAAAGGCATCCACATTGTCTATTTTGTAAAGGTCTGTAGAAAAAAAATACAGAGATACAGATGCAGAGTCATGTGCATATAATTTATGATTGAAATAGCTTCATGTTTGTTTTTCTAAGGAAACTGAAACAACCTGCATGTGATAGAAGGAAGAATATGTTAGTGTTTATTGCCATATATTCATTTTCTTTGTTTCACAGTTGAGCTTGGAGGGATAAATGACTGTTTTACAATCACTTAGAAAACACAAAAATCCTCTACTTTTAATCCACATTTAAGACGCAAAAGTTCCTCAAAACCAGCATGAGTGATGCCATGGAGCAGAGAAGAAATAATTTTCAGGTGATGAGTTTAAATCTCCATGCTCTGGAAGCCATATTGAACCGTACTTACTCCCTGTTATACAGCTTGGTTCCATGTCATATCTCTTGCTGTGCCCACATATTAGGGAACCTCACGAGACATATTCTTCCACCTACTACTAAGACACACTGGCCAAACTACAAGTCTTCCTGAAAGAAGATCACTTGGTACTTTATTAATAAATAGAAGAGTATACCTTTTTGCTTGATAACTCTCAATAAAATAAAATAAAATAAAATAAATCAGTAAGACATGCTATAATTTTCCTCCAGGTTATGAGGTGGTATACAAGACTTCAGAACAAAATATGTTTCTTTTCATTTGTGTATTGCTTTTCTTGCAAGATATCAGAAAAACCATAGCCTTGAAAGCTATTTTGATTTCACTTAGCATATTATGCAGCTAATAATCTATTGTGGATGTTAATTAATTTGCACTTTCATGACAATATTGACATAACTCACAGAAGTCCCTCTTCAACCTCTTAATAATGTTGCAAAGTTTAATGCATAGCTGTTGGAATATCCCAAACAATAATTCCATGGTTTCATAACTGTGTCACTGAATATAACTGTGTGATTAAACGTAAGAATTCTTCCAGTAACTGGGAGGCTCAGTCTCAAAATTAAATCGAGTTACGATACCTTTACATTACTACTGCATTCCACAATGCAGTATTTACCAATACGCTTTAATGTATCTGCTTCCTCCCCTCCCATTATTCTTTATTTACTGCCATTAAAAAGGATCGGATGTCTCAAGAATCTGAGTTGTTTAACCTCTTGCTCATTACTGTAAAAGGAGCACAGGTTTATGTGAATCACCATCATTAACACAAACTGGAGAGCTCCTAATTGCAAACAATGACTCAACAAGTGTTGTTCTTCTATAATAAACCTATTAAGTGTTCACAGTGAAGTACCAAGCAGCCCTGGAGACTTCACTGTTTCCTGTGTTAATGGGGACTTTGCCAAAGAATCTGGCAAGTTTAATCCAGTTTTTTGTTTTTTTTTTTAGATAGATTTCTACATACTCATTCATGTCTCTAGAAAGACTACTCACAAATGGAACAACTTGTCAGATGTATTTGCATATCCTACAGACTGCAGTGTCTAAGTGTGTTTAGAAAAAAGCTGCCCTTGGCTTCAGATACCTCCCTCCAGAAGTGATACATATTTGATAACGTCTTAGCCATACTGCCCTATGGACAGATAACGCACCTTTATCCTCCAGGGATATTAGCAGGGATATTGCTCAACAAGCACAGAGAAGGGTAAAAGAAAAAACTTTGATGTAATGGCCTGGCAAAAAGAACACAGTGGAAACTATACTGACAATTTGAGCTTCTGTGCCCTTTTCAATTGCCTTCTAAATACTGCATCACATCTGGAAAACTGTATCATAAAGTACACATCTGAAATGCAAAAATATTGTGCATTCTACATGTCTGCAGACTTTCTATGTCAAGGTTAGGGCAAGAGTTGTATTCATGTACAATGCCTAAACCAGGTGTTGGACACAGCAAAACTTCTGACATTTAGGAGTTAATATAGCTAGCATGTATGTATGTATGTGCGTGCACTAATTATGGATCACAGCATGTACTTGGATGCTAAGGAAGTTCAAAGAGAATATTAGATCCCTGACTCCAGCAGATGCACAGCTCTGGGGTATAAGAAAAATGTGTGAGCAAATCACACAAGCTTCCCGAGCAGCTAGAAACAAACCTGGAACCCTGCAGGCTATTGTTGGATCTGTAAAATTGACAATAGCCTCTGCAACTTGTAATTTAGTCCTGTTTTTCCTTACTCTTAAGATTATTGTTTCAGCTTACTGAGCTCATGAAAATGTAAGAAGTTGAGGAGAAAGAAGGGATTCTCTGACAGTATTTATGTTATAAAATGTTAACCTGTTGATACCTTGTATTAAGATGGATTCATGTCTAGTCTAACTAAGGTGCCTTGAAAATGATCCTTCATTTCCATGCAAGTTCAGTTTATACATTATTTAGTATGCTGTTAACATTTTACACATACAGTGTTTGTTATTTGCAGACAGTTATATCAGCCCATAGAGCTGACGGCCTTACAGCTGCTTGGGCAGGACAGGGCAGGATAGCTAAGGTTAGAAAGGCATAGTAAAGAGCTCCTTAATGCAAAGCATAGATTTTAAGGCCAAAACCAATTGTGATCTGCCATTCAGTTCATCTTAAAATAAATTCAAATAGTAACAGAACACAGCATTTCGTTCCACAGTTGTGGTGGCAGAGATCTCAATTGTAGGGCGTCCATTATTAGTCAAGTGAAACTGACCTACTGACTGATAGGAAGCCTGTTTTTCATCTTGTTTTCACTGTATGCACCGCAGTACCTTGGAGTGCCACCTATTTCAAAGAAACAATCAGTCCTGAGCTGAAGACACCACGAGAAGGAAAAGATATCACTTTCCCTCAGTAGTCTGTAATAAGAGCTTCTTAGACCTACTGAAAAATTGTATACTTGATTTCTCAGATGACTCTAACTTGCCTCAGCCTCCAGACATTGGTTCTAATTACACTTCTCTCTACTAGATTAAAGAGCCTTTAGTTCCCCATATTCTCTCTAGACACTACTTTTAATGTGAGATCAAATCACCTCTGACATTTTTAATATGATAAACAGAATGATCTTTATGTTTTTATGCAGTAAAATGCCCCCTCCTGGGCCTCAAATAATTGGTGTGGTTCTTTTCTTCAATTTTGGGCATCCTTTAAGATGTGGATATTAAAAATAAGCACATGTACCTATATCCAGATTTGTTTATTACTTCCCTGTTCTCATTTCAAAGGAGCATAGATTTTGTATTAACATCACAATTCTAATACTCCACTGTCAGGATCAATTGCTTTTCAGAATGCAATTCTCCATACTATAGCTACACACAGTACTCCTTAGCATGTGTGTGCTTTTTCTTTTTCTCCCTATAAATGCATCTTTTTCACTAATGTATCAGGATTTATCCACCTAGCTGTCAATACTATTAATATCTCTCTCAATCCTAACAGATTTTGTCAACTGCAGTTCTGTATTTACTTCTAAATTAAACTTTTGAATATTATTAGGCTTGAAATCTTTACTAGATGCAGTCCACTCAACAACAATCCTCCACTGACGTTTTTTTGAAGTTTGAAATCTGTTAAGTTACATCTCTGTAACACAGATCTGGAAACAGCATAGATGTACACCCATACAGTACATTGCAGCATCAAGCAGAAATCTGTTTATTTTACAGATATCCTATCATGGTTTCTGATCTTCCCTTCCATGTATGAGACTCTATTGCTCAGCACAGATATGCTGTTAGTTTTCATATGCAATGTTTTGCTGATACTACCTCTCACGTAGACATTGCTAAATGTTCTTGCAGCATCACAAAATGGGTAAGATAAGAAAGGACCTCTGGAGATCATCTACTTCAATCCCCTATTTGAGGCAGGTTCAAATGCAACAGGTTGTTCAGGATACTGACCAGTTGTATTTTGAATAACTCTACAGCCACGGCTTCCACAGCCACTCATAGCAACCTATTCCAGTGAACAAATACTCTTAAAGCATTTTTTTCTTCTTCTTATGTTTAAGCACAATTTCCTGAATTTCATTATGAGCCCATTTCCTTTCATATTTTTACTGGATATCATTGAGATGAGTATGACTATGGCTCCATTTTCAATTCTCACTTCTATCACACTAAGGGAAGATTTGCCCTTGAGCCTTCCTTTTCATAATCTAAATGATTGCAGCTCTCTCAGTCTCTTTTCATATGTTAAATACTGCAACACCTTCAGTATCTCTGTGGCCTTTCACTGGCTTTTCCCTGGCATGTCCATTTCTCTCATATACTAGGCAGCCCAGATCATGGTACACCACTCTAGATATGCTCACATCATGGCTGAGTAGAAAAGAAGAAGAATCACTATTCTTGACCTGATGATGAAACTCTTTTTAATTCAGTCTGGGTGTTGCTAGACATTGTTACACTTGTTATTTCTCTTGACTCAACTTTAGGAGATTCCTGTTGGAATTATTACTATTATTACTATTACTTCTCTAGATGTCACCTAATGGGAATGTAGTCATCTGGCTTATCAATCAATCCTTATATGCAAATATGAGAGTGCATTCTGTCTAATCACTGAAATCTTTAATGAGGAAACCATACTGACTCAATTACCAATCAGTAAACTACAACGGTTATGACTGATCTCCAGCTGGACTTCATTGTCCCAGTCACAGTCCCTCAAGTGCAGCAGTTCAAAATGTTCTCCATCCACCTCTATCATGGGTTTATGATTTTTGGTTACTGGTATTCCACATCATAAAGATACAACTGGCAAGGTCACCTGATTTGGATTTTCATTTTGGCGTTCTTCTTTGCTTCTCCTCGCTGCTGACTGCCCCGACTGCGCGCATCGCTTCAGTATCAGTGAAACGCCTTCAGCCTTTTGGACAGTCTCACTCTCATTATATTTGATTCATTAGCTTCAATTCTAATTATATGGTATTATAGTGTGTTATCTTGCATTCCGATACAATATTCAGTAAATTAGTTTGTTTCTCCTCAGATAGTTGCCACTGTTTTTAATTATTTTGAGGTCCGTGTTTCCCGTTTCTGGAGGTGCGGATTTTGTGAAATCCCTCCACCCCACTCGTCAAAGAACTGGTCTGGACCAGCCCATAAACTCACTGACCTTTTATCTAGCTGTGACTCATCAGGTTGCCAATGAGAAATTCATAGCGAACAGTCCTGAAAGTCTTATGAAGTCAAGAAACTTACCCAAGTCAGTCATCTTATAGAAGGCTACCAGATTGGTCATGTATGATTTCCCCTTTCTAAATCAATCGTGACTACACACAGTAGTCCTTCATGTGTCCAAAATACAGTCCTGAATAGATTCTTCCCTGCATCATACTGCGTGCAATCAGTGAGACTAACTTCAGTAGTTCTCTGGACCCTCTTTCTTGCTCTTCTTGAAGACAGGGATGACATTTTCTTTCTTCTAGTCATCAGGAAATTCCCAGTCACCATGACCTTTCAAAGATAATCAAAAGTGGTCTCAAAATGACATCAGACAGCTCCCTTGGCATTTGAAGCTGGCATAGACTTGGTTACAGTTCAGATTATTTAAACATTCCCTAACTTGGTCCTCCTCCATGAAAAACAGTTTTCTTTAAATTTTCACAGAGGTCTCGGGGACCTAGGATTCCTATTAGCCTTAATAGTACCTTAGTCTTTTCTATTACCTTTATTATCAAATTCACTATAAGCTACTGTATTCAGTAGTCACAATGGCACAAAGCTTGCTGTTTTTATTTTGACTTGATTCAGCAGCTAACCAAATACAATAAGTCCTCATTTTAGTAAATCATACTAATATACTAATATGCTAGATATTATGGCACAATAAAGAAAGGAATTCATAGCTTAAAATGCTAAGTATTGTTTTAATTATGTTGCTAGTTTTAAATGTTCTATAAATTAAGTAAAATAAGATATAACAGAAAAAATATACTGGCATTAGGTAAACGAATTGCAGTATTGGGACTGACTTTAACATGGGTAGATAGTGATAGGACAAAGGGGAATGGCTTTGAACTAGAAGAGGAGATATTTATACTAGATAATAGGAGGAAATTCTTTGCTCAGAGGTTGGTGAGGCACTGGCACAGCTGCCCAGGGAAGCTGTGGATGCCCCATTTCTGGAGGTGCTCAAGGCCAGGTTGGATGGGGCCCTGGGCAGCTGATCTGGTGGGGGGCAGCCCTGCCAGTGGTAAAGGGTGGGGCTGGATGAGCTTGAGGGTCAAGCCATTCTATGATTCTATGATGCAGTGTTCTGCATTGAAAATAACAATGTCATGAGGTGGTCAGAGGAACAAAAGGATGCATGTAGAAACAAGCATTTTTTAAATTAAGTATAATATATGTATACATATATAAGATGAATATATAAGATAATGTACAAGTTAAAGCAGCGATAAATACTTACTGATAGCTTTTGTATTCCTTGTCTTGAACAATTGACACAAGCAAACCTTCAAAAGAAAGCATGTTGGATTTAAGTGTTAGAAATGGAAACATTAGAGCAGGCCCAACCTGAAGCCTGTGGACTCCAAACATTCCAGCATAATTTGCAGTGTGACCCACCCACTCCCCTAAATCACTGAATCATAGAATCCTTAGAGTAAGAAGGTATCTTGAAGGCCATCTAGTCCAACTCCCCTGCAATGAACAGGGACATCCACAGCTACATCAGATTGCTCACGGCCCATTCTAGCCTGGCCTTGTACGTCTCCAGGGATGGGGCATCCACCATTTCAGTGTTTCACCACCCTCACTGTAGAAGACATTTTCCTTATATCCAATCCAAATCTACCCTCAGTAAATTAGAAACCATTTCCCCATTTCCTGTCACTGTAGACCCTGGTAAAGAGTCTGTTCCCTTCCTTCTTATAGCACCCTTTCAGATACTGAAAAGCTGTGATCAGAACGCCCCTGAAACTTCTCCAGACTGAAAAGCCCCCGCTCTTTCAGCCTGTCCTCTAGAAGAGGTGTTCTATCCCTTGGATCACCTTTTAAGAAGAATATTTTAAATTAAATTGTTTTGTTACTTGTATATTAATAGTATTATATATTTTATGAGTGCTGCTCTGAATGTGATGTCTCTTGTTTTATTATATTGGCCTATCGAAAGTAGATGGTGGTGGTACGACAGTAGAGGTTGAATTTTTCCACCTGGATTCCATTTTATTTTGTTGTGGTATGGCAGATGGCAGTAGAGGGGCAGACTGACATAATTGCATCTGACACAGAAGTGTGTATAAAGCGAAGATGTGCCACTGAATTCCTCCATTTAGGAAAAAATAATTAAAAAAAAATGCCACCCATTAATATTCACTGATACCAGCTGAATGTTTATGAAAAGCCAAACAGTGAATGTGAGCACAGGGTAGTTGGTTTCACAGTACAGACAGTGGGTCACCTTCAGTGGTAAGATTGTTATGAGTGCAGCATAAAGGCTGTTGTTAATCACTAGTGAAAATGCATAGCCAATGGTGGTGTCAACTGTGTTGACAAATAGTGTTTTGTAGCTAAGAGTCTTCCCAGTCCATGTTATTATGCCCTTTGTACCTGTTGTCATTTTCATAGAAATAAACAGGAGGCATTGTTTTTGGAGCAACCTACATATATGGGGCCTCAAACAACTTTTCCTCAGAAATGAGTCCCAGGCAAGCCAAAAGGTTGGATATTCATTCATTAGAGTAACCCACAATAGGAATGTCAGAAACATTGTAATGATCAGCCAGATGGCAGAGAATTCAGGGCAGATGTGGAAGCAGAAATACAGGAAAACATGAAAGGTGAGACAGTTTCTAGCATGACTGGGCTAATCTTCCTCAGGTTTGTTCACTCTTATCTTAATTCACTAGAGTTACAGAGTTATCTTTTTTGTGTATTTGGTTTAAATTTGCTGTTTATTTCAGCAATCCAAGTCTTGTACTGTAAGAAATACCGTAAGTTGTTTCTTCTTCAATCATCTCTAATTACTTACAATTTTATTGATATCTATCATTTTCCATTTTTGCTATCTCGTTTCAAAGCTGAAGGGAACACTATCTTTACTCGCTTGTAAGTCACTCCATCCCTTTCTCCGTCCTTGTTCTTTGCTGCTATTGAGACCAAAAACATAGTAAAATTCAAAGGAAGATGAACACTGATGAACAAGATGCACATTCTAATTTGCTTTATGTAATCACAGTAAAACAGAACATCTCATTTTCAGCACTGATTCCATTTTTTCAGTTGTGGCTTCCATCTTTTTGTCCTCATTCCTTCATTTTGTGAAGAAATTAGTCCATTTGACTGTGTCCCCCAAAATTCTGGTACGTGTGACATTTTCCAGAAGAACACTTTTTTTCAAGTCTTGTCCAAAGTGTACCGTCTGGCTCTGATTCACTATTCTCCGATGAAGGCCATGGGGAGGATTACATTTCTTTCTTCCCTATTCCCTCTTCCCTAGCTAATGTCTGCAGCTGTCACATGCTGCTGATAGCAGCAGAGCGAGATTGGTAAACCAGATCAAAGAGAAATGTCAAGTCCAATTTTTGTCCATAGCATTGTAAAGCAACAAGGAGTTAAACAGAGTCATTTTTCAGCATTTACATTTCATGGTTGGCACTTCTTCACCATGCATCTTGCATTAAATAGCTTCATAATAAGTAAAAAACAAATTCCTTACCCTCAGTAGCCCCTTAGAGTTCAAGAGGTCTGAAAGGAAGTAGCAAAAGGCTGAATTTGACTCTGGGTTTCAGAACTGACACTCTGGTGAAGCAGCCTGCAGCAGCAGTAGCGCACATGAAGAATTTTATCCCTACTGTGGATTGCTACTGCAATTCTTAACTCAGCCTTTGTTCAGTTTTATTCTGAAAATCAAGTAGGTGTTTATTTCATGGAACAAATGCAGCATATGCAGCAGAGAATTCAGGTTAGATGACTGAATTTATTAAGAGAAGCGACTTCTGCCTGTTTTTGCAGCCAAATACACATCCAGCGATGGAAAGGCTGTCTTAGTTACAAGATACTTTGTCAAAAGCAGAATCTGCATTAAAAATGTTAGCTGGTATCCACATAATTAATAACTTTAAAAGGAATGCTAAAGGAAAATGAAAACCTCAGCACCTATATTATTTAATGGCAGTGGAACTCAACCTTATCCTTCAGAGGCCTTTTATCATGGGTCTGAGTGTGACATGCTGGCTCAGTTCTGTTTCTTTTCAGCTATTCTGCGAACTTGTTGGATGATATCTTTCACCATTCCCTTCCATTTACGTATGTAAAGTTTCTTTTCTTTTTTTTTTTTTTTTCTTCTTGTAAAAACATACAATCTATTCAGTCAATTACTTTGCCCAAAGACACAAACTGAAGAGTGCCTTTGGATTTTCTTAACTGTTTTTGATGAACACATTCCTTCATATTTTTTAATAAGATTGTCACACACATTTCAGTATTTTTGACTTGTGTGCCTCTTTGTGATTTTAAATGGCTCTTGAGTTGTTAAAGGTCGAGTGCCATTGCTCTAAGGGGCATATTTTGATTTCGGTGCACGAAGAGTTATACACGTCAATCTTTAATCAAGATTAGAAGTCCTCCTAATGCTTTCTGCTCACAAGCTCAATGCATGGCAAAAGAAACTTAAAACAGAATAAAAGTTGTGAGTTTAAAAAAAAAAAAAACAACAACAAAAACCACAAACAAACAAACACCAAATCTGTTTTGATTTTTTCATCTAGCAAATCATTAATAACTTCATGATTCATTCTGAATGATTTTATTCTCTAAAACCAGTGTCACTGTTAACACAAGCGAGCTGCTCCTAGAAAAATTTTGTGCAGCTTTGTCCAAAACCAGCTTTATTGTAAGAGGTGACTGTTTTTAATAATTAAAATTAGAATGTACTTTCTGGCAGTTTCTAAGGAAAAATTACTCATGCAATTATGCACACAGGAAACAATTCTAACTTCCAGGAAAAAAAAACAAAACAAAACAACAACAAAAAAAAAAAAAAAAAAGCCAAGATATGAAATTCTGTAATGCAATTAAAAATGCATTTAAAAGCAGCATTTGTCTCATTAAAAAAATTGGGAAGAAAAAACAACTTAGAGCAAATCAGTACTGTATGTATATATTCTAATGCACAGCATCTCATATAACTGTCATAGGTAACATGTATGCGCAGGACCCTTAATTCATAATGAAGCAGAGTCCTGTCAGTTCAGACAGACATACCAAAGTGGTCCATTCTTTTTTCACATTTTGCCGGATGATCATATCTATGGATGAATTCAATTTCTAAACTACGTACATATTTTCTGTAATGTATTTCATAACCAAGGAAAAACCAGCATTTGAAATTCCAGTGGTGTTGTTCAGTTAAAAGTATATACATATATAAATAGATAAATAAAATAAAAGAAATGGGAAATACTGTGTTAAATTTTCTTTATTTAATTGACATATATGATATCTCTTCTTTCTGCTAACATTCATGGAAATACATTTCATACATTTGCTGTGTAATGTATGAAAATATGAAGAACTGAAATGCAGCTAAAATGCAGGGTTTTTTGCAAGTACTTATGAAAAGTTTCTGAAATAAAACAAGAAAAATAATTTTAAAATTGTGTTAAACACTGCACTGAGGACACTTAGGGAAAAATTTATCTGAACTCCTCATCTAGGTTTTGGTCTGATTGGTTTTCTAGGATTCCATTTTTAGTAGAAAAATAATAAAACAATTAATGCAAATTTTTCCTAACCTTTTACAACACCATAGTGAAATCCTCTTTGTTCTGATCATGAAAACTGTTTTATTCTTTAGAATTCATTTCAATAGGCATCCTGCCAAAACTGAAGACAGTAGAAATCTGCAGAGCTCATTCTACCAGCATTATCTCCCTATAGAAAATTCATTTCTGTCACGTTTTCTGAATTTGCAGTTTTGTTCTGGAATAAATTTATTATTCTAAGGGAGGAGAAATTAGCTTTTTCTTTTTTCTACCTGTATGGAGTGGATTGATACATATTATAAAATTAATGTACTTCAGAGAAGGAATGACAATTTTATAACACTGCAAATATTAAAGATAGCACAGGGCAAACAATTTTTAAATATTATTTAAGACTTAAAGTATTTAAAGAAGTTACTACAATATTCCCTCATAAGAGTACCAGTTTTGTTACATATGTTTACTTGGGAAAGTCTTGCTTACGTAATGCTAAACAACCTTCCTACAAATTTGATATATCATTGAATAAAAGTATTGAATTCCTTTTCTCCCCGTTGCTTTTGCACTTGTGGGAACAAAATGATTTTTCCAAGTGTCTCACACAGCTTCCGTTGGCTTTAGTTCCCTCTATGTGTTGCCAACTCAGACTGTGCAGATTTAGATCCTTCTTTTGTACCTGTTATTTTGAAGCTTAACCCTAATTTCAGTGTTAGAAAATTCCAAGCTGTAAATAATCAGTTCATACTTTAACTGCAGAGGTGCTCCGTTAATCCTTTGGGAGCAAAGTCTTTACACGCCAGAACATTCCTTCAATACCTTATTTCCTGTTGTCGAGCTGTGACATCGAACACACAAAACATGCATGCAGGAACAAGCAATGAATACCAGTTTGCTAAAACTTTCCCTCTCTTTGGTGGGAAATGTATGTGCCCTGACTGGATGTACATGTGTTCTCCCATGTGAGAATCCTCTCTCTAACAACAACCAATGCATGTTTGTCACTGTCACTGAGCTGGCTAATCCAGCCAAGACAGAGGGCTATATATCATGAAACAATGGGACTAATTTGAGTGACAATCACTTAAATGGAGCAGTCTCTTAAGTGGTGTGCTGAAACACTGAGTTCAAAAGTGAAGTGTACTCTTGCTTAAAAATAAGTGAGTAGTGATAGTGCACACCACTGGGGAAAAATAAATAAATAAATGAGAGGCACATAATTCACAGGATTCCCCAGACAAGATAAAATACAAGCTGGAACTATAATGCCAGGAAAAATCCTTATCAACAGTCCTTTATTTACCCCACCTTTCTACATATTCTTTTCTGTGCAGCTAAGACACTGCATTTCTCCCTTTATTACATTTTCTTGGAGAAGAAACTAGTTTGGCATTCTCATCCAGGGTAAAGACCTCTTCCTGTGATCAACAGAAAAGATTCTGCTGATTTGGCATGCTGTATTCTTGAGGGGAGATTCACAGGATGAATACAAGCTTGCTCCCTTTTCTGAGATCTCACTTACAGCTTTGAGTTTAAGACTGCAGCTTACACTGTCAGGATGCATGCTGATTTGATCCCCTCTTACAGGGCTGGATTCATGGAGAAGCCGGTCTCTCTTGCAGTGATAAAGGCCTATTCAATGTGGGGTCTGACCAGCCGAGGCACTCAGCCCCACAGGCTTCAATGGAGCTCTTGCACCCCCTGCAGCCTAAATGCCAACAGCTCACTCGGAAGGGGGGAGAGGAGAAAAAAAAAAAATAAATAAAAATCCCAACTACACAAAGAAAGACAGAAAGAAAAAAAAAAAGCCCCCAAACCTCTTTAATAGCATTTCATCCAATGATCTCTGTTGTCTAGATAATTATAAGCTTATAATTTTACAAATTAATTGCCTGATAAAAGAACACACTCTAGCACCAAAATAACTTCTCTTACATATTTTCCCCAGGAAGAGCTCCCTGGACCCTCAGAATACAGGCAGGTCATTCAGGAGCAACCCGCACCCAATCCATCCGAGCTCCATACCCAGCAGGGCAAGGGAAGCCAGACTCCAGCACCAACCTTTGCTCAGAGATACTAGAACAGACAGGAGATGGACAATGCATACAAAAAACCTATCCACAGATTTGTGTAAAATAATTACTTAAAATAAATAAATAAATAAATAAATCTACACACACAAAACCTAAAACTTACTTGCCTGCCTAATATGTGGCCTATAAGGAACTGGTCTTTCAACAGGCATCTTGATACGGTAACAGCCATACAAAGGACTAGCAAAAACAGCTCCTCCCAGTACACTCACAGGCTTGGGGTATGCCATCCACAGGTGTGGTGCATTTGCAAAAAACTGCTAGACCTGGTTCAGTCTAAAGTTCTTGAAAGCTGATGGTCATTCTGGGAGGTTTCTCACATGATCAGACTCCTTTGGCCATTTGTCCTTTGCTTTCCCTAGATAACAACAGTGTGGTTTGTAATAAGAACTGATGTTAACTAGGGAAACAGCAGACTCACCAGTTCTAATTCAGTTCCAAATCAGTGGCCTCTTTCCAGGCATCCTAAAACAGTTGCATAGAAAAAAAAAGAAAAAAACTCTCTGAACCATTTGTAATTTCACTTGCGACACATAAATCTGACTTAGCCCAATTAGCTACAGTTATGTTACTAGAGATACAGATGGATTAAACTAAAGAAAGAATATTAAAATGAAGGAGGCAAAAGGAGGACATCCAGGTGGAAAGTTCAACATGAGGGCCAGATGCCATTTATTGGGTAAGTTTATCATATGTGTATATTAGTCTTCCTGTTCTGGTCAACTCCTATCTTACCTGAACAGTCTTTCTATAATTTCCATTAAATGTCTGTCTCCAACAGTCAGAGTTCCAGTTCAGAGTCCTAATGTTATATAGTCAATTAAGAAAATGTTTCTCTTGCAAGCTCGGAACAAATAATTACCCCTAGCTTCTCAGTTCCATCTTTCTTGTCAGGTTTTAAGGAATATGAAGAGAAACAGAAGTTATGTCTCTCATACTCACATCTCTCCTGCAGTGAAATAACTTGATTCATGAGGATGAGGAGAGACTGAGAACTACCAAAACACATATCCTGGTGAAATAACTATAGATAAGATCTATCGCATTCCCCAGACCGTATTTGAATACTGCTGAGCAATAAAAACTAAATAGGAGAAGCCATCAAAGTAGTTAATTTTTTTATTGTTTGTAATGTCAGTACAGTCAGACTGGACTTCATGCAATATTAGTTGGAGCTTTCTCTGTAGCTAAATGGCACTACATATTCTGTCTTTAGTGAAGACAATAAATACCACTGAACGTATGACTAAAAAGTCCATGAGTGAGAGCTTATCCTTGGTTTACTGGTCCAGAAAAATGTATGAAGGATTCTCTTCCTTCAGCAGACCTCCTCATGATAACATTTCTTAATTAACTCCATAATTAGCACTAAGAGGGTATGGTCTGTAGTTTATTTGTTCTGTTTTACTCTCCAGGCAGTGATATTTCTTTTAATTAGAAGCAATGTTTCTCAGAAAGAAAACAGTCCTGTTCTGAATATATCATAACAAGTTTAATGATTTATCTCCTGGTCCAGCATGCAAAATCCTACATAAAAACCTTCTTTATATGTGGGTTTTTCTTCCATAAATACCTGGAGTGTATGTTTGTCATGACTGACCCTATGAAATTAATTTCAACAGTGAAGGCTTGCACAAGTGAAAAGGGTTCCTTGGCTTCAGTGTCTGTTCAAAGACACATAGAGTAATGTTCACATAGAGACAGGATCCTTCCAAACCCAAATCAAGACAAAGTCTCAGTCTCTCTTCATGAGTGAAGTTGTATGCAAATTAATAGTGCATATCAGCTTTTAATTTTTGGTTATCTCCAAATTAAATGGAAGACATTTTGCTGTATAATCACAGAATCTTAGTAGCTGGAAAGGATGTCTAACCTCCTGATAAATCAGGTTCCCTAGAGTAGGAACTCTAAGGATTCTGTGATTCTATGACAGTCCCTGATTTTCCCCACCATTAGAGAAATAAGCATGTTCCCTGGTATTAGTTAACTTTTGTGTCCTAAAATCACACAAAGTCAGAACAAGAAATGTATGCTACAGTATGCAATAGGATGGTGAACAGAGGGATCAGAGAAGTGGTGAAAACACTAAGAAACTAAAAACACTAAGTTAGTTTTAAAATGCTCATTGTATTTTCTTAATCTGTGGTTTTCCTTGTCAAAATGGCTGATACTTCCCTGATGATAAAACTCTAACAATAAAGGCTGAGGTGTTAAAATCTATGCAATCATTTTTGGAAAATACTTAACTTATAATTTCATATTATATTTCAATATCATTCTACTTTCACTTTGGTTTTTGCCACTTTTATTCAGTTAGTAACTGTCCTGACCAAATCAGGGTAAATGACAGAAACCAGGTAACGATTTTTAAGGTTGGGTTACTAATCCCATAGGAGTCTTACTTCAGCTGCCGTACTGAGAAATTACCTCTCAATAGACCCACATCAGAAATACTGAAAATGTGACAGAAAAACACCAAGTAAGAGGGCAGAAAAGAACATTTGAAAGGAACATGTAATGCTAGGATTTCTGGAAGTTTAATAGCTTTCCACCTCAATTTTGGCCATCGTGAACTCAAGCTAGGAGAAAAAAATATATCTTTTTAATGAGTTTTACAACATGCAAGTTGCTTTATAACATATTACATAATGATGTAAGTGCCATAAAGAAGGTAGTGTGCTGCTCTGTAAAATGTATTAGATCATCAATATTTCTGGTTTCATACTGAGGAATTAGAAATAATGATGAAGATTAGGGTTACTGACATTAAAAAAAATCCTTTGAATTGAACCATTCAGCCGTCCCCAGGGATATACTAAGGAATTTGTAGGCTGAGAAAATAGGTAAGTTTATAGGTTCTCCTTAGGTGAAAGAAGTCATGTTAACATCATAAATTTTATACAAACTTTCCATATGCTGTAGTACCCTTTCTGCTTACCCCCAGCTTTCTTTCCCTTGCACCCTTATTATATAGCTCAGTTGGAAACAGATTTATTAAAAATGATCTATCAACTTTTACACAGAAGGAGGTCAAACATCTTTCAGTAGCATGATTCAAAGCAGGAATATCCATTTAATCCTCCTGCAAATGACAGGCTGGGAGAGCTTGGCTCAGTAAGCATAAAGTCCAAGGAAGTTTGTAGAAGAGTAAATCTATCACGTAATTCCATGTTTCCTTAAAGACACCCATGCTTTGTCCAATAGCTCACTTCTGAAAATATTCTGTATTCTTGAAGGGGAATGTAAAGACCTCAAAGCTTCCAAAATTATTGTGCTATTTTTCCCCTGTATTTACAACTTCTGAAACATTTGTAGGCCACTATGTATATTGAATGATCAATAAGCTAGAAAAAAAACTTGACTTGATATGACTAGGAAAGAGACTTGCCCTATTTATTTATTTTTTTCTGTTTGATTAGAGTTCAATATTTAGCTGATTCTAAAAGGCCAACTCAGCACTGGATTACTAATAATAAGAAGGTTCCAAAACATGGTTTTCAGTCTGTGACTGATCAAACTAAATCATTCTGGCTTCCAACAGATTTCTATGTTATTTTTCAAAATGGAACTCATGTTTTAATGATATTTGCAAAACTCATTAATTCTAAAATGGCTAGAATTGAAAGGAAGGATATATTAGTTTGCTAAATGTAATAATTTTCCTCAAATAAAACTCAGTATGTACTGACCACCAATTACCACTGTAAGTGCACAAAAGAAAAGCAGTCTCTATGGTCCAAAGTCAAGAACCATGTTATAATTATATTAAAATGTTTACTTAATTTTATAGCAAGAAGTAGCATCTTCTGTGTACATTTCTTTACATATGCTTACTATGATACAATGAACAGCAGCTTATGAATATATGTGAGGTTGTTGTACAGACTTGTGAAATCTTTCTTTCTTTCTCCACTACTGTTTTCGTTCGAAATAACTATGATTCCCAAATTTCTAAACCTCGAGTTTTATTTAGAGTAAAATCAACATAAAATTCTTGAAAGTGTATTAAAGTTCTCAGTGTCTATCAACGAGCAAGTATTTTGATGAGGACTACTAAATTTTCCTATTTTTATGGTGAGGAAAAGTGGCTTTATGTCATACTCTAAGCACTTTACATGAGAGTTTCTAATTTTTGTGATGAAAGATGCAAAGAAACTGCAGTAGGTAGAGAATTCTGACTGATGCTGCAGAGCACCATGCATCTAAATTCTTAAGTTAAAGAAGACCTAAAAGGTACAGAAAAGAAATAAACATAAAGTTAGGAATCAAGGAAATAAATCTCTTCGCTTTCAGCAGGGAGTGCAGTCTCCAGGCTGGTATTAAGCTAAGGAAGATAAGGCTGCTATGGATATATTTCTCATACATAAAAATTAAAGGAAGTTGAAAAGTACTGCAACTGAGTAGTGAAGACCTTTTATGTGTAGTGTGATTGTAAACTTTGGACGTGGTCCCACAGATTATTCTTCTACAGATACATTGCCCAAATAATGTCAAATATACCGTAGTGGAATTTATTTTCTCATTTAGGAAGTGAAAAAAATATTATCATATCCAGTTTAGTAAGAGCAAAAAGCAGTTAGATCACTAAACACCTTTAGTGATTCTCCAGACAGGAACTGTTCTGTATCAATATGTTTATCAAGTTTCAACACAGAGAAAATATGAGTAAACCCAGGAATAATGCTGTCATTCAGGTACTAAACTTGATAATAACTCATTAATGTTATCTTAGACTTGCTGATTTTTCATTTATTTCTTTATTTATTTTGCTAATGAAAACTAAAATTATTAAATTATTCCAGTTGGCTGATGTAATTTCTAATCTCATAGTTCTAAGCAATTTTATGGATATACTCTTCACCACTGGAATCCCACATCTATTGAAGGTGTTGAGTTTAATACAAGCCTACACTGAAACTTATGTCAAATCAAAACACTGTAATACCTCGAGAAAGTTTATGAGTGAGCTGGGAAGTTCTTGCCTCTAAGTTTAATCCACATGAAAATATTAAAAATGTTCCAAGTCTTTTCTCCCATTTTTCTCTGACTTTCAGAAGTGCTTCATTATGTCCAAGTATCTTGGGATATAATTTTTTAATATACAGTACTAACAATTCACTACTAGTAAGAGAATGAATTGTCTGAAGGTGAGCTAAATGACTTCCTTGGTTTCCACTGGCCATGCAGGCTGGCTACATTGGGAGATTCGACATCTACAGCACATCTAGACATCGTCTTGTGGATTTTCCTTCCTACTGTTAGGAATCTTAACCCAGAGTTCAATTATATCAGAGGACTCCCACACTGAACTCAGTGTGGCTAGAAATATATGCTCATCTTCTGAAATATATGCTTCATCATCTGGAACAGGCTGCCCAGGGAGGTTGTGGATGTCCTGTCCTTGGAGGTGTTCAAGGCTGGGTTGGATGGGGCCCTGGGCAACCTGATCTAGTAAATGTGGAAGTTTGGTGCCCCTGCCAGGCAGGGGGGTTGGAGCTTCATGATCCTTGAGGTCCCTTCCAACCTGGGTCATTCTGTGATTCTGTGTGATCTTCTCAGGATTGAAACTACAGGAAAACCTCTGAGAAGACAGTCCACCAAGTGATATTCATAAAATCCGTACATGATTATTGGAATAGTTCTAGCTAGGGATTTTCCTCTTAAAAGACTTGCATCGGCTATGTTGCAGTAAAACAGATTTGGAGGAGAGAGAGGGGTGAGTTGTGACTCTAACAGTAGTGAGTACTGCAAGCTGAATGATCACTTTTATAGACTATGGTCAGTTCCCTCCTAAAGGCACAATCAAATGCTGAATAGGAAAACATTTTCTTCTGAGAATATATCCTGTACCAAAAGAGAAAGGAAACATAAAGCAGAAAATTCTGAAAGCAACAAATTCCTAGTTCTAACTGTAATAAATAATCAGTGGAGTAGCGCATGAAAAAGGATTTTATAAAATTGCTCCATCCTCTGTGAGGAGATATATGGCTGCTGAGTTTTGATGGTTTCATCCCCACTGTACTGAAAGAGACTGCTAAGAAGTTCATCAAGTTTTCAGATCAGTAGATCTAAACAATTTGCTTCCAAGAATTTTCAAGCATTAACTTTGCGGATTATTGTTGCTCTTCAGCAATTTGTAAAATACCAAGAAATTTCCTGGAGGCTGGAAGAAAGCCAATGAGGTACTGATATTTTAAAAGGGAAAATGGGATGACATCAGTAACCGCAAGCCTGCTGTTATCATAATAACACTAGAAAAGGATGATGGGATGGCTGATAAGAGACTTGATGTATAAGGAATCAAAAGAGTGAAATAACTGCTCTCAGTCAATACGGTTGTACCAGAAATAGATCTTATCAAACTAAATATATTTTTAATAAGATTACAAATTTGGTTGCTAAAGATAATCAAGTTGATATAGAGTACTGAGATTACAGTAGGACATTCCACTTATTACCACACAACACTTTGATTAAGAAATGAGAGCGATACAAAATCAACATGTAATGTATTAAATGGATTAAAGACTAGTAAACCATAAGTCTCAAAAAGTACTTCTAAACAGAAATTATCATCAAATGGCTGTGATTCTAAATAGAATATATAAAGAAAAAGGTGCCACACTTTATTCTATTTATACTTTTATTCATAATTTATTCCATTATATTTATCTCTGTAATATCCATAAAGACAACTTTAAATAGTTACTGATAAAGTTTACAAATGTCAAAAAGGTTTGAGGTACAGGAGATGATAAAGAAGACAGGTCACTTCTTCAGATCTATCTGGATTGCTTGGAAAATGAGGATCACTTTAATGTAGCCCGTTTTAAAACCCAGAGCTGCTAACAGAGTGAAGGGTATATTTATGGGGTGAAGGATTGTTCTGTATAAAATGGTGATGATGAAAAGGACTCCTCAGTTGAAGGCAAGGTCAATGGCAGATAATTGGCTGAACAAAAGTTCCCCAGTATGGGGCTGTACTAAGACAAACAGAAATCATAACAGAGAGCAATTTGATCTATTAGACAGAAGAATATTAAGATCAGATGGATAGAAATTAAGCATTAATAAATTCAGAGGAAAAAAAAAAACAAAAACACATTTTCAGTACTGTGTATATAGGAATAACTAATTCTATAATATGTGAGATTTTAAAGTTTTGATACATTACTTCTTATTTTATTACTTTTTTTTTTTTCCCCAACAGAAAAAGAGAAGTGTGAAAGAGATTATTTAAAGTTGCTTGTCACAGAAAAGTCCAGACCAAAACCTTTCACTGAGCACTTCTATTCTTACTATATCCAAAATCTACACACCCTTGTCTAATGCAGTTTAGCAATGATGAGGATAGTGTTGATGATATCTGATTTACCCTTATGAGAAGAACTTTGTTCTTTTCATGTAGCTGCTCTGAATAATGACCACAGTTTAAAAAAAATAAATAAAAATAAATGTATTTTCTCACCAACGTGGTGATTTTAGTGTTGCTTCAGGTAGAGCTGTTTTAGCATTCTATTACAATATAAATTGAAAATAGACCAAAAATAGCATTTTGTCATTTTTGTCATACTAAAAATGGTACATTTTATTTATTCTAGAAATTTAGCAGTGGGTCTGGGAAACTTATTTGGATTCTTTGGACTATTTTTGAGATTCAAGATTTTGCTCAAGTGCTTGAGAAATTACACAATTTTTAGCACATCAGATAGAGTAAGATTATTTATCTCTTTTTAGTTTCTTTGGCCAGTTTGCAGTGCACAAGCCTGTGGTAGCAGCAAGAGACAGCTCACTATCTTCCCTTCCAGCCAGGAAATGTTGAAAGGGTTTGACCATGGGCAATTTTTCTGAGATCTAGTCAGATCTTTCCACTCTCTCCTCAAGAGTAACTGAGTTACTTGTTCCTGCTCCTGGATAATTCCAGACCTCTATGAAAGATGGCAGCTCAAAATCTTTAAAAAGGGCTTCATCTAAAAATTTTAATCAAGATCCAAATTAAGCTTTTCAAATAAGGAATAAAGTTTAAATCAGCCACAAGTACTTTAAGTGTTATTAAAACTCATGACCTATTTCCTTTAATAAAAACAAGAGGCTGAAAGCATTTCAAAGTCATATTTAAGCCTCCTGCTGACATTGCTGTACTGAAATATGATGGGGGATTTATTATGTTACTTGACTGTGTGTTAAGGGACATTACTGACATTCTCTACGGTATATAAAATTGAGGAAACAACTAGAAAATGTTTTGGTTACCACTCAGTCTTGTGAAGAGAAAGTATTAAAAGTTTCAAAAGTAAAGTATTTTTTATTGGAAACAAAATTAAATTGTGCTAAGTCTGCTATTTAAGCCTGCTGTCACAATATATGCTGAGGAGAAATTAATTATATTTCTGATAACTGGAATCAATTTAAATAATAATAGTAATAAAAAATCTGGAAGGAAAGAGAACAAACAATCCTGAAATGTCAGTTAGAAATCAGATGTGATGTAAAACACCAAACAACATTCTGGGAATATAACAATACTGAGCCTTCCTTTAATATAAATGAAAGGTAATCCACAATTATGGACTCTAATTATTTAATAAAATGTTTATTTGTATTTCTGACTCTCTAGGTGAAATTCAATCCTCTGCATTCACATGAAGCCAGAATAATTGGGTTCTGTGTAATGGCTGTGTAAAGGGAATGGTGAGGTTAAATTCGCCCTTCCCAATTTGAGGGAAGTTGCACTACTCTTTGTGACTCCTGTTCCCAAGCCAGCTTTTCATCTATGCTTTTGCAATCCTTGGTTGGGAATAGCAGTTGTGATTTCTTTTACAAGATTTGGATCTGGTTTTGGTGCCCTGTGAATGCAATTTACAGCTTCTGTTGCCCTTCCTTGACTGAATATCTATCCATATGGCAGTTCAAAAATAATGAGAATGGATCACATTGTCCTGCTGTACATGACACTGATGTACAAAGAACTAGAAATATCCCAGATTTCCTGGCATCAGAGAGAAGAGACCTTTTATGTCCACTCAAAAAATATAAATTGAAAGGAAAAGAGAAATCTAAAACAATGCTCCACCAAAAAAGTTGGAGTTATTTTTAAATGTTAATTCCTTATCCCTGTGTATGTGCCAGTCAGCATGTGCTTTTTTTTAATAAATATTTGTGAGAAGAGAGAGGAAGTATTGTGTGTGTACTTGTATTAAAACTGCTAAAGATCGTAAACATTGTGGAGATGGGCTAAATGATGAAGCTGGTCATGCATTGGTGACCCATTCATATTCTCATATTCTATGAAATATGAACGAAAATCACACCATTTCACAAGTGAAGTTTTGATCCAGTTTGCTGTAAAATGTGAAAGAGTTAAGGCAACCTTTTGGAAGCTTTATTTAAAATATTGGGCTAAGAAGTCAATCTTAGATGGTCAAGTCCGTAAGTTATAGGACATGTTATCTTGTAAATATCTTGTAAATATCTTGTAAATATCTTCCAAGTCAGATATTATTTCCAGAGTCACTGAAAAATTTCTCATTGACTTCCAAAAATCTATGCAATTGAAAAGTACTACATAACTGAATTGTATCTTGTTTCAGCCTATCCTGAAGAGTTCTAACTATGCGCTATGTGTTCTATGAATTTATATTCTGCAATAAATAAAATAGTTCTATGAGCCAATCAAAATAGAACATTCAATTAACCCATTTATTTTAAAGTGTGCTTAAAATTAAAGTTCTTAACTTAAATTCCTATATCTTCAAAACATACTCCTTTATCAGAAAAAATGAAAGGAAAAAATGTAACTGAATACTTTGAATGAAGACTTTGAGAAGGCCAATCTTAGAGAAAGTTGTTTCTTAAGGAAAGGCTTGGTAAGTGTCTAATTACTTCCTTCAGAGTCACTTTGAATTGAACCACGAGATTCCAATGTGTATTGAATTTAAATTCTACTTATGGGCTCTGCTTCCTTTGATTCTGCGTTTCTAGCAAGGGGAGCTCCTTACACCACATTAATCATAATATATGGAAGGGCTTCTGTGTTTGCTTCTGCAGTGCACTAAGTTGTCCCTGAAGATAAAAAAAATCCCCCTTGGAAGAAAAATCTCATTCTAAATGAAGATTTAAATTGAAATTATTGGAGAAGTTAAGAGGAAAAGATATGCCCAGCAAAATTAGAACAAGCATTTAAATGGAAGAGGGTATCTTTAATTATTTTCTTCGTTGGCATAGCAGAAAATCCCCATGATATGATAACTAAGGATACTTTGGGGGTTAAGAGCCCAACAGCAGAAAAGTTAATGGGATTTTTTATTTTATTTTATTTTATTTTATTTTTTTTCCAAAAAGAGGTTAAAATGATGGTACTGTAAGTAGTCTGTCAAAATAACTCACCATCTGCTACATATTAATTAACAATAGAGGGATAGGTGAGGTGGGTGTTACTCTTCAGGAGCTATATAAATGTGTAACTTTCTCAATTAGCATTCACTTCAAACAAAAATAAAATAAAATAAAATAAAATAAAATAAAATAAAATAAAATAAAATAAAATAAAATAAAATAAAATAAAATAAAATAAAATAAAATCCCAGGAATCTCAGACCACAAGCCAGGCAGCATTATATTTAAATGGTAATAGTATATCTATCATATGCAGCTACAGATGCAGTGTATTGCCAAGAACAGAATCCAAAAACCTAGGCTAAGTTGTTTACCACTAACCTCCTCAGATTTCTTTGTTTTACACATATAAGCAAAGTTGAATATAACAACTATTTCCAAAACACACTTTATGTGTATATATATTTTTTTTCTATGGAAATAAATGTTGCAATTTCAGTTTGCTGGAGTCTTTTCATTATATCTCCGCTTCATCAAAAACCCGACCAAGAAAACCAAGCACCTATTTAAGAAAAATTATTACTATTTCTCTCATTGTTATGTAAATTGTAAGCTTCCTGAAGAAAAACTGAGTACTAGTATATATATATTTATAGAAGGAGATCAGCAGCTATCATTAAAATGGGAGCAGTGTTATCTTTCTCTCAGAAATGGCAATGTGGAGCCCTATCACACGTGTTGGACCAGTGTGGGATAACTGCCTCTAGGTCCTGCTTCTCTGAATCAGGCTGAAAATCCTTTTCTCGATCTCTACAGAAACACAGAACTCAAATGCTGATGATATATGTGTTCTGTGTGGAAATGTAGACTGTGTGTAATTTATAACTGTTGAAAATACCTTCTAAAACACATAGATGCTCTTCTGCAACTAGTAAAATTTAGTATGTTATACAGAATAATCTGTCCCTTTAAATTCATAGTTTTTCTTTTCTCTGGTCTCATCAGCACTTACTGTAGGATGAAATATTGGTCATCAAGTGGTCTTTCTTTAGTGAAAATGTGGATGAGACTTAGGCTACCCATGGCAGACCTGACCTTGTTTTGTGTAGAAAATCTGAAAGAATGCTTTGTCCCAAACTGGGAGCGCCTTTTCTTATGCACTCATTATCCAATAGCATGGGATTTTCCTCTACATCAGTTGTTTCTGTCCCAAAACCAGCCATCTCTGTAGACCTCATTTCTCTTCCTCTTAGAAAGAGAAGCCCTAACCCCTAGTAAAAGGAGAGCTGTGCTCTCATTTCCTTTGACTAGAGAACCAATTGCCATCAAATATATGCTCTACGCAAACAAGGTGGCAGTGGTGTGTCAGCAACTGACAGTCAGCAGACGAGTCTGAGACATGATCTGGAGCAGGGAACATATAGTTACAGCCCTTCTGCAGGGAACAGCTGCAGTGTTGTGGTCCAGCTCAGGGGCAGGTCCCTTTATAACATGTGACCATCTCCTGCTAAATGTCCAGAGCAAAGGTGGCATGCTCAGCCATTATTTAAAGGACCATGACATGAAGGAAGGGTTATGATGTTTAACTTATAGGCCAACCAAATGTTATAGGCACAAGCAAGTTCCTATTAGCAATAACTCAAGTCCAGCAAGGAGATTTGACATTCAAAACTGATGAGCACAAATCCCTTGAGCCTGCTCCGACCCAGCCATGCTCAGGCCACTTGGTAACCCGAGTGACCTGGGAGTCAAACCGTGATAACCCTCTTCAATTTAAAGAGCTGCTTCTCTCCATCTGTCTGAGCTCTGACTCTGTACAATAAATTTCCCAAAGAGCATAAAGAGCCATCTAGTGTATATCAAATCAATATCATTGTGGCTTGCAGCGATATCTGAGGCTACAGTTCACAAAATAAACTAGGCCAGGGGCTGGATTTCTGCCCTTGGCAATCAATCAGACTCACTGGGTCATAGATTTTAGTGTAAATTAACACAGCAGAAACAATCATGCTCCCCAGATGATGATATAATACAGTATTTGCTTTTCTTTTTTCCTCTGTTTCATTGCTCATGCTCAGTGGCTAAGCTGTGCTGAACAAGAATAATAAAAAGCAATGATTAGAAAGGTGGTGGTAATCATAAAGCAGAACATTAATATTCTCCTGACAAATGTATATAAAATGCACGTAAAATATGCACACAATAATAAAGGGAAGAAGGAGAGAGGAAATGGCGTTAAGTCACTGATGTTTTTGCTAAAGAATTTTAGAAGTAGCCTCATAAATCCTCACAAGTGGTTATCATTTTCTTCCTCGCCAGATTTGAATGCAAAGAGGTTAAATACTACATTATTGCATTCATACACCACACCCCCTACACAGAGTGAAGCACACTGTCAACACATTTTGCTGCCTGTGATTTGGGCTTTCCCATTGTGTATTTGAACATTGCCACTGTTTTTCCACAGCAGAGTTTTGATTTATTTATTTTTCTTGGGTATATCACTGATGTAGGAAAAGAAACACTTAGCATAACACAACACCCACCTTTACACAAATCTCTTCTTCTGAAATTTTCTCTGAGTTTTCTGACTGTGAAAGACTTGCAGGAATTATTATAATCTCTAATTATTCAATTGATGTGAAACAGTGTATTGTATTTTCCATCAGAACCTCTGAAAGAAATGTCAATATTTTCAGCATTAGCAGGACATTTTTGGAATTATAAACACTCATCGTGTAATGTTATTTTATCTCATGCCTTGTCTAAAAATATTTTACAGAGAGGGTATGTGATATGCATAAAGAAGACTAAGTAGGGTTCTATAATTTTTGCAAAGCCTGCTGGATGTTTAATTAATGCAACAGAAATTTCAGATAAGCAAGTGTTTTTTTCTTTAAGCATTAAAACCTTAACATTACTGTTCAGATAATGCAACTCCAGTCAGAATGCATTTATTTGCAAAATGCCTAATTAGATTATATAAACAATATTTAGTTTAGATATAATAGAATACTAATCTATGTACAAAGGCTACCTGGTATGGATTAGAACTGTGTGAGAATAATAACTACTGTGCAGGAGTGGTTTCTGTTGAATAGTCAGAATAATAAGATTTATCAAATAACAGTTATAAGCAGGAATTCATTTCTTAGATTAAATTTATCCACTATTTTCTGCCAGGGGCATAAAGAAACAGAGGCTTCAAAGATAGCTCACTTCTGAGATGATTGAAAGCAAACTGTACGTTACTTAGTGACAAATCCACAGTTCTGTTCTCTGACTAAAGAAAGGAGCTGAATTAAGAGGCTGGGGAAGAGGAGCATCCCTTCAGTGTTTTGCTGTGTCCTACTCAATAAAGCTCTGAAGAAGTTGCTACAAAGTCAAGATATGCAACTGAAATTAGGGATATGCCACCAAACAATGTGGCAGATATTTTTACTCCTGTGGTGAGACGACAGATGGACAAGCCAAATGCAGTCATTTCAGGGTTGGCTGCTTAGTGTCCTTGCATGATAACAGTTAAACGTACCCATGCAGTGTTTCAAGTCATTTTATTTAGCGCATATGCCAGAATATCTTTTGGAGTTCCAATTTTGATATATTGGAAATGCATTTGTGGCAGGTAAATGAAGTTTAGAACATAAATGAATATGAAGACAAGTTGATTGGTGGTAACCAATATGGCTTCACTGAGGGTGAGTCACGATTGACAGACTTAGTGGCCTTTTATGATAGAGTTACAGCATCGGTGAATAATGGCAGAGCAACTGACCTCATCTACCAGGACTTGTGCAAAGCAATTGACACTGTCCTGGATGACATCCTGGTCACCAAATTGGAGTAAAATGGATTTGATAGATGGACCATTTGCTGGATGAAGAACTGTCTGGATGGTCACACTCAAGACGGTCAGTGTATCAGTGTATCAGTGACTAAGTGGAGACCACTATCAAGTGACATTCCTCAGGGATTAGTGTGGGGACCAGTGCTATTTAACATCTTTGTACCCAACGTGGACAGATGGATTAAATGCACCCTCAGCAAGTCTGCAGACGACACCTAGATGAGTTGTGCAGTTGACACACTAAAGGAAAGGGGTGCTATCCAGAGGGACCTGGACAAGGTTGAGAGGTGGGGTCCCTTCCAACTCAAGATGATCTATGATGTTTCTATGATTCTATGACAACCTTATGAAGTTCAACAAGAACAAATACAAGGTAACAGTACTTGGGTCAGGGCAATCTCAAGCACAAATACAGGTTGGGCAGAGAATGGCTTGAGAGAAGGATTTGGTGGTGGTGGTTGATGAAAGACTCAGCATGAGAAATCAGTGTGCACTTGCAGCCCAAAAAACCAACTGTATCCTGGGTTGCATCAGGAGAAGAGTGACAAACAAGTTGAGGAAAGTGATTCTGCCTTCTACTTTGCTCTCGTGAGACCCCACCTGGAGTTCCGCATCCTGTTCTAGGGCTTACAACACAAGAAGTTCATCAAGCTGTTGGAATGGGTCCAGAGGAGGGCCATGAAGATGATCAGAGGGCTGGAGAACGTCCTAGGCTGAGACAGCTAGTGTTCTTCTGAATAGAGAAGTCTCTGGGGGGACCTTTTAGTGACCTTCCAGTGCCTGAAAGGAGCATACAGGGAAGATGGGGAGGAACTTTTTATAAGGGTAGGTAGCAACAGGACATGAAGAAATTGCATTAAAATGGAAGAGGGTAGATTTAGATTACATATTAGAAAGAAATTCTTTACCATGAAGGTGGTTAGACTTTGTAACAGGTTGCCCAGAGACGTAGCAGATGCCTCTGCCTTGGAGATGTTCAGACCCAGACTGGATGAGGTTTTGAGCAATCTGTTCTAGTGGGAAGTGTCACTGTACAGCAAGGGGGTTATATCATCTCTCAAAGGTCTCTTCCAACTCAAATTATTCCATGATTCTATGATATTGTGTTGGATAAAGCAAATTCCCCCTTCCTCAAATGCAAATAAGACAACTAATCAACTGTTGGTTGAAGAAGCAGATTTTTCTGCTTCATGATATTCAGTGTAGAAATAATTGAGTTACAAACTTTTGTAAATGATTTGTTTTGACTTTAACTTTGGATTAAAAATAATAACTTTGAATTTCAAATAATACTTTTGTTGCCTCCATCTTTCCCTGCATTTTGTGTTCATTTAGCAATGTCTACATGAAGCAGCTCTGCCATCTTTGGAGTGCTACAATAATAGTAATCCTTAAATAGGAAGCAAATGCTGATATCTATCAATATGCTGTGCACAGTAGGCCATATGAGAGCTTTGCATTACATCACTAATGGACTTTCCAGGGTTATAATGTCCTTTCAGTGAACCTTAACTAAGTGTTGAGTTTGTAAAGAAAACTGAAACCCAGGGAGTTACTTGTGGTTTAGGCTTTTTTGCACAGCTTCAATATACACATACAGGGAGTCATTGCAATAGACCAAAGATGTGTTTCAGCCGCTTGTGAGGCAGTAATGTTAATACTTTAAAAAATTGCTTCCTTATATAAAAATGCTTGGTTGCTCCATTTTGTTTGGTTTAGTTTGATTTGGCTTTTTTTTTTTTTTTAAATGTATATTTAATATATATAATATTATATATATATATATATAATATAATTTTTTAAATGTATGCAGTACATTTCTGCCCATTACTTGTATGTTTTTGTTTGTTTGTTTGTTTGTTTGTTGTATTTTCTTTTTCTTTTCAGTTTTACAGTTGGAGAAAGAAGGAAAAGATTGGAAATTTATATATATTATTCTATGTATGTGTGAATATATGATTTTGTGTGTGTTTATCTGTATATAAAACTAATGAAATATTAACTAGGCTAAAAGAAAAAGGAAAATGACAAATGAATTCTACAGTCCAATGGTCAGGGCACTCCCCTGGGATGTGGGAGAATCCAGTCACAGTCCCTGCTGAGATGAATGCTAATTATACACTAGAAATAGAGCACTTCCAGTAGGAGAGATTAAGGGGCACATACTCACTAGCCTAAGGATTAAGTCACCTTGTGGGAGATTTGTGTTCAGAAGCAGTTGGGATTTGATCCTAATTCACTCACAAGGTGAGCACACCATTCATCAGGCAGTAAAGAGTGCAACCTCATGAGTGTGAGAGGGAAAACCGGCACCTGGCCATTGGATAAGTTTTTATTCTGGAAGTGAGATAGGCAGGCGCACACCTTGCTTTTTAAGCTTGTGAGGTCTTGAATTAGCATTTCAACTCAGTTGTAACAGCACAGTGACAGCCCTTACTACAAAATTCTGTGGGCTTTGGAGTTTTCCTAGTAGAAGCAAGTACAGAAGGAATGCAGATATATCCAACCTTATGGAAGATGGTGGTGGGAAAACATGAAGGATAGAAGGCATGAGAATAGGAAACTGACTGTTGTATTTGAGTCTCCAAAATAAATGTTTTCCTCTGTATTTTCCCAGTCAGTCTATGGCAACATAGTGTTATTTTTTCCAGTGTACACTTCTGAAGTCTGGCCCTGTCTTCTCTTCCTTGCCACAAGCATTCCATGCCAGGTTTTGGAAATCAGTTGCTTTAAGGGACATTTTTATGGAGCTCCCTTAGAGATAGTGCTGCCTTGGAAATTGCCTTGGTTTAAGGTAAGTCTGTGGTTTCAGTAGGCCTCAAAACCATTATCTTTGCTTGCTCAGGGACAGTCAAAAATCCACTGGGAGGGATCCAAAAGTCACAACTGAGATGACAAGCTGAGGGAAAGAATGCACCAGGGAGTAATTATTCTTTCACCCACCGAGATGAACAGTGGCTGTCATGTATCAAGGTTCTTTTCACACTGAATTTATACAATTATATAGTCACAGCATCACAGAATATCTGGAGTTGTAAGGGATCCACAAGGATGGTGGAGTCCAACCCCTGGTTCCGCACAGGACTACCCCAAATTAGTAAAAATTATCTCTTTTAAACTGCTTTCATACTCTGTGATCCATAAGCAATAGTTTAGATCTCTCTCCAGGCCCTTCCCACCTGATTTCCAAATACAACTGAAGATAAATTCCATCTAATGAAACACCTTGACAAATAAGTAAAAATCTCAATCTTATAAACAAAAAATTGTTTTGTAGGTTTTGGTACTCAGTGGAAAACTTTGTGCTTATATCTCTACCACATTAAACTGATTTCTTTCCTCTAGGAATATTTTCTTAAATTCACTCTAGCATCTGAAATATTCAATTTATTACTGGAAAACAGATTATCAAAATTATACTGTTAGTTTCCTTATACTTAGAAGAACATCTTAAATGAGAAAACAGTTGCCACACTGTATGGAACACTAGTCAGATCTTCAAATCTTAGCACAAACCTGGTAATATCAGATTTTAATTCTACTTCCCAAAATTTAGTTCTATGGAGATGTTTCCTATAATCCTGAGGAATAAAAACAAATGCTGTGTTCCTTACAAGTTCCAAACTTCTATTAATTCTTCCGAGACTGAGGCAAAGAAATCAATACCAAACTTGATTACTTTAAGGGTTGGCCCCCATAGCTAATTTTACAAATGGCACTGAAATTTAACTGGTATTTTTTATGTATGCTATTTTTGTTTGGTGGCCATTAGGATTATTAGCATGGCTTATTTTCTCCATATAACTGCTTTTCATAAAGTTAACTAGTAGAAATGGTGCCAAGAAAGAGAAAAAAAAAACAAAAACAAAAACAAATCAGTTCATGATTTAAACTAATCAAATGATACAGTATTATAATTGCAACAATCCTGCCCTTACAAAAGTGGCTGGTGCAAAACTAGACTAATTGGTTTACAAATGTTACGGCAAAATATAGAGCATTAAAGGTAAAGGCATAGTTTCCCATTGTTTTACTGAATGTCATAAACAATCACTAAAATTCTGGAAAGTAATTCTCTACTTGTTTTTCTATGTAACATTAAAAAGCAGCTTAACTTAAATGGTATACCATGAAAAAAATCATTTCTAATTATTTTAAGTAATATTTAGATCAATTCATAGTAATCTTATTATCTTTCATGTTTATGTCAGTATTAGATTACTTTCATGTTTATTTAAGCTCTTTTGCTTTTTAGAATGTCTTTTTCAAAGGCAAATTGAGCCCAGTTAAAATAATCAATGTCCTTTGTGGTTTCAGCATATGCAAATAACAACAATGGTTGAAAGGAATCTCATGCTTTCTTACACAAACTATTAAGCTTTTACTGAAGTAAAATAAAATTATCCAGTTAATTGTATCATTCATTATTACTACCTGCATATTGGCCTGTAACATGCAGTCTATTAAAGAAAACTAGAGTGAAAGAGAGATGTTTGGACAAGGTATATCAGCTGGAAATACTCAATGCCAACATTGCTCAAAAATGTTCTTTATTTTCTTGTGGCAAAGAGATACCAGCAAGCCTGGTGCCTGAAAGCCTGGAATTTTCTTGGGAAGAGCTGCATTCATTTTCACACTGTGCTACTGATTTTCTGAGTAATTTCTGAGCTCTGTCCTGAAGGAAAACAGCACTGAGCTACCTCCTTCCTCCTCTCTTTTGCCCACCACTCAGACAGGTGCAATATTTGCAAAGTGAGGGTGCAGAGCAGCCTGGCATGGCTCTCACTGTGGATACAGTCACTCTCCCATGCCAAGTTGTGAGTGATGAAACCAATCCAGCAGGTTGTCTGTACACGAAAGCTGTTGTTAGCTTCACTAAGATTTCCACAGGAGTCACAATTGCAGTTATGAAGTGCAGACAACTTCTCAGCAAGGGTCAACTTCTGAAATGTTTAATGGGAGTGAAAAACTCCTGTACTAATTGCTAGTGTCTTATTCTTGGTTGTTTTCTTAATTCCACTTCATGTGGTTTGTGCCTGACTGGCGTGAAAGGAAAGTGAACATTTTCCTGGGACGGTGTCAGCACATTAGGGGCTCTACTACAACAGAAGAAGCAATGTCTATAAGGAAGTACAGTGGGGTTCTCTATATACTCCTAGTCCTCAGGTCTTTCAAAGCAGAGAGAGCTGCCCAGAGTATGAGAATATGTAATGGTTCCTGATAGTCTGTGCATCTAAGATCTTTTCTGGACAAGAAAACAAAAGCATGGCAGGAGAGGAAGGAATAGCACATTCAAGACACAGCTGAGTTTTACTAGATACAGCAATAGAGAAATCATTATTGTGTCTACTGTTTCTACTCCACATTTTTTAGAAGGTCAGCCTTCAGATTTGCACTTCTTCTCCAACTCAAATATAAGCCATGTGTGCCAATTAAAAGATAACATGCCATCATACTGTCAAATGGCTGTGCGCTAAAAGCATGTGAGATAACACTTTGATTTGAAAAATAATAATAAATTGATCTGCTTGATTCTAAAATAGTTTTGTTCATTGATTGTTGAAGGAGAAGACATAACTTACTCTGTATAAAAAAGATAGTGGTAGGTTGTGTTGTCCTTTCTTAGTGTTCATCTTTTAGAACTTCTTGCACAGGTAGGCATCCAGTCAGGTCTTGAATATCTCCAGAAAAGGAGAATCCAAAACCTCCCTGAACAAAAATAAATAAGTAAGTAAATAAATAAATAAATAAATTGTTATATGTTGTAAGGTTTAACAAAAATGTCCAGATTTGCATCAAAATCACAGTTTTTCACTGTTCTTGAATGTTCAGAGCTAAGGTTTCAGGTCACACACTGCTGCAATATAAATAAATAAATAAATGAGGTTTCCTATATTTATCCTTCATCCCCTTTTTTCCTGAGATACGCTGTAAAATAACACAGAAGATACTAGAATCTGACTACTCCAAATAAAGGCCTGGAAGGATTTCCTTCTAATAGAATTTGAAATTGGTGAGTATTTTGCCATAATGTCTCAGCCTCATCTATGTCCCAATCAGTTTGCAGAAGCAACAGTAGCGGGACTTTTAACTCCTACCTCAATAAGTCCTTTGTCTTATCATGTAGTTCATCTATTTTGATGGTAATCAGAAATAAATATACCCAAATATGTAATTTTTATTGAGTAGGATATAAAAGTAGTCAATAAAGACAGAAGCTGCTTCTCAGCTTATTTCCAAAGGGAACCTGAATGTTTGGGTAACAGTGTTAAGGCAGCAGGGAATGTAAAAGGCCATGTAAAATTATCTTTGTTCTAATAAAAGGTATTATTTCAAGGCATACCACAAGACAGTTACTAAGCAGGGAACAAAGAACAGATATTCTGTGGTTCAGCTGTTCTGCATGATGAAAGGAGTATTCTTAAATGTAGTACAAAATTAGGAAGCCTAAATATTCAAAAACCATTAATCTAACTTAAAAACTACAGACTGAAACAGTGTGTTTGAGTGACTGAGCTCTGATGGAACACGGAATTCATTTAACATCCCAATGAACAACAAACAGCAGTAAGATTCTTTAAAAGAGACATCAACAGGAGAAGTAAACTTTTAAGTATTGCCAGTTTGTGGTATATGGGGCAGCATTGGTCTTCATTTCTAAAGAGTTGTCAGTGGTTACGGGCTGGTTTGGCCCAATTCCGTGACTAGCAGGGCAGAGGAACCTGCAGATCTGCACCTCCAGAAAGGGGAAACAAGGGACCCTGTATAATTAAATACAATGATCTGAGGAGAAACAAAATAATTTACTAAATATGGCATCAGGATGCAAGATAACACAGTATAATACAATATAATTAGAACTAAAGCTAACAAAACACATATAATGAGAGGGTGTCTGAAAGCTGTAGGCCTTACAATAGTGCTGCAGCAATGTGTGCGGTTGGGTCGAGCAGCAGTGAGGAGAGCCAGAAAAAAAAAGGGAAGGTCTTGTGACCTTGCCAGGGGTTATACCTCTGAATTCTGAATCTTCATATTTTGCAATGAAAAAAAAAAAAAAAAAAAAAAAATCTACAAGAGATTGCTTGAAAAACAGGAGACTAAGAATGTGGTAATTGGTTAACATATAACTAAATAATCAGCATTCATTCCAAACATGACTAAATAAATGTTATGTAATAGAAGGATAAGGGAACACTGTGTTTGAAATACAAATTTTAAACTTGTGCAAAGAAATAATTTCCTGTGGTTAAAATTCACTCATGGTATTCATTGTTGCAGTACATACTTGCACTAAATAAATATCTTATTTATTTGTATGATTATTAGATATAAAAGTAAACACTGTCAATAAAACATTAGTTTTTTAATAACTCAACTGTGCTATTCCTGTCTTCTCAGCACCTTCAATAGTCCAAGGAAAAAGATCAGCATGCCCAGAAGTGTTTCAGATGATAACATATGTTGACTTGAGCTGCGAAGGAGCTTATTGCTTTCCTCTGCAGTGAGTTCAGGTTACTGATTTAGGAAATTTGACCATGGGACCTTTTGAGGTTCCTTATAACCTGGCTTATCCAATGAATTATTCTTCAGTCATCTTAACTAAGAATCCAGAGTATTTGTCCACATTAATGATTTAGCTTGACTCCTGAATTTAATCTCCCATTTTTTTTCCTCATGCTTTAATTCATGCAGGCAACTCTGATAAAATTGATCTGGAAGATGAGCTCTGAGAATGTATTTTAATGGAGTACTATAGCTGCAAAAGGACATTCTCTCAGTGGGACCACACTGGAGCTAGTCCAAAGTCAAAAAACACTGGAAATGTGTACAGTGGGGATGCTGGTCCCCAAAACCAACTGCTGTGCTATGCAGACCCACTCCTTCTTGTCTGTGCTGCTTTTTCATGTAGAAAAAAACTGTTTATGTCAAAACTTGGTGCTCTATCCAGTGTGCTGATTTACTTCACTAGCATTTTAGAACTTACAATCTGCTTCAACCTGAGCAGTGCAAGAATCAAAATGCTCACTTATTTACCATCACACAGGACCACAGAAATATTCTTTTTTTTTTTTTTTTTTGGAAATGTTGCACAGAATCTGTACAGCTATGTATAATATCAGGCTTGTTTAACCTTCTAAAGTAGCCTTTATTTATTCACAGTATACCTACATTTATTGGGAAAACAACAACAACAAACAAACAAACAAACAAAACCAAAAACCCTTAAAATCAAATATTGACATCATTTGAAACAAACAGGCAAACACAAACAAAACCTGTTGCTGGCGTGACTCGCTGGACTCATTACTACTTTTGTGCTTCTTTTGATGAATTTCCTAATTCCCAAAGACCCCAAAATATATTACTAGAAATCTAAATAATGCGAGTAAAAGTGGCATTACATGCATTCCTGCTTTATTTGAAAAGGCCTATGCTCACTGTTACATTTGACATAGAAGCAAGAGTGCTGAACATCTCACTGTTTCACCTCTAAAGGTACTGGACCACATCACAGGAAGAGCAATCAATATTGGTTAATAGGCCAGATCTGTGTTACTAGTATTCTTTACAATCTTGACATACTTCATTTTATGTACAGATTGCCTATGAAAACTTGGCCTTATATCTTGTCTAGACAATACCTTACATGGCCATTCAAATTAATAATGTGCCAGAATTATCCTATGTTTAATGCAGTTGTGCTCTGTATTGACTCTGAAAATTAAATTTACTTCATGGTGCCTATTGACAGCTGAGTCTCAAGCATATTTAATGGATTTGAATGGAGTTTGGGCTATAGCTTTTGCCTCCGAGCAAAATGTTGATAGCTAATAATTTTCATTAGAAGTGAGAGTGTTTATCTATAAACATTGCATTTCTCAGTAGATGAAGTCAGAGTAAAAAAAAATATAAGATCATCTTTCAATTCACCCAAAACACCCAAAAGGAATCAAGAGAAAAGAAAAATAACCTGTTTGCTATCTTTAACTGCAATTTTTTGCCTTATTAACAATGCATTTGCAAATATGTAGTGAGGGAATCCTATCAAGTTGAGAAAAATAGCTTTACCTCAAAAAGGCAGAGACAATACCTTGAGTTGCATCTGAACATAATGAAAAAGCTCATACATAATATATTTATTGACAGCCCTGGAAATTGAACTTTTTTATTTACTGACAGCCTACATGCTGCACAGACACTGTGAGTTTCTTTCTCTGCTGAGCCAACATACTTTTTTACCCAGTCAGAAGAAACTACTATTACAAAAGGTAAGACAATTTACTTGCTATATCCACTTATTCTTTGGGTTATCTTTGAGATGTCCAACAAAGGTGCCAGCCAGTATGAATTCTTCTGATCTCTTTCCTGTTACAGAAAATGTTCTCAGGAGATGTCTAACAGAAAGATATGTTGCTCACTGACAACATGAGACTGACTTCTGCCAGTAAATCTACAGGTAAACAGTTACACATCTAATTACTGGGAAGGCTAAAAGATTTTCACACAAATAACCAGACAACTGCATTTTATAATTGATATACAAGTGAATTCTTCTGGTTCTAGCAACCAAAGCAGCTAAAATACCCATTTACCATTCTTCTTGGTGCCTCATCTTCCCCCTGTCCATCAAGTGAAAATTCAGTGCCACATGTCCTTGGCAGTATTACAGTACAAGTGACATTGTGTAAGGCATAAAGGCTGTATGACATTTTTTATTCTTGGTCTGATGGACAACAGGTTGGCCATGAGCCAGCAATGTGCTCTTGTGTCCAATTAGCCAATGTGGAGTGCATTAAAAAGAGCATGGCCAGCAGGTTGAGGAAGTGATCCTCCCCCTGTATTCTGCCACAGTGAGGCCAAATCTGGAGTACTGCATCCAGTTCTGGGCTCCTCAGTAGAAAAAAGTTAGGAAACTTCTAGAGAGAGTCCAGTAGGGGGTGAAAAAGATGATCAGGGGTATGGAGCATCTCCTTTATGAGGAAAGATTGAGAGACCTGGCACTGTTTAGCCTGGAGAAGTCTGAGAGAGGATCTTATTAATGTGTACAAATATATTACGAGAGACTATCAACAGAATGGAATCAGGATGTTTTCTGTGGTGCTTGGCAACAGGGAAGGAGGCAGTGGGCTCAAACTGAAACACAGGGAATTCCATCTGCCCATGAAAAACGTCTTCTGCACTGTGAGAATGACAGAGCACAGAAACAGTCTGCTCAGAGGGGTTGTGGAGTGTACTTCTCTGGCAATATTAAAAGCCTGCTGGAATGCTGTAGGAAACCTCCTTTAGCAGAGGAATATAGACTAGATGATCTCCAGAGGTCCCTTTCAACCCCTACGATTCTGTGATTTTGTGAAAAAGAGAACCTAAAAACATGATGTTATCAGCCGGCACATCCTCCACAGGAGCAAAACATTGTGTGATATTCCAAAGTCACAGATGAGACCTGCACTGTGAAAAAAAAAAAATAAAAAAATTACAGGCAACCTTAATTTTCACATTTTTTCTTTTGGGTAGTTCATCTTAACAATTTAAGCATCTTGGGACTGCATAAGGGCCTTACATGAAAATGTTTTTTTAAAGAGAAATTCCTACAACAGTCTTCCTCTAAGACTTTCTCTTGAATTCATTCTGAGAAAGGGTTTGCAGATAGGTAGTGAACCATGAATACCCCAAAACAGTTGAATTCAAAAACCTTTTAAACCAAACTCCAATGACTGCTACCCCACTCTCTTCTGACACCAGCTGACTGCAATTGACTCTCCTTCAACAGCATTTTTCTGCAAGAAACTGAAAGAACAGTGTGCCTGTCTCTGAAGAGTACATGGGTACACCTTTTATCCTCCCTAAGTTATTTTGATCTGGCAGGCGTGCTATGCATTTTGCTTTTCCAACAGACTGTACGAGGACCTCAGCTTTATCCAGAAGTCCAAAGAGCATAGATCCTACCTCTTCTGTAGTGAGAAACATTATTTGTATCCTGAAATTTGTGCTTTTTCCTACAATAAACAAGTCAGGGAACCATTCTCATTAATCTTACCTGAAAAGTGCAAAAGTGGATGTCTTTCAGTGCTGAAGATGAAACAGCAGTTAGATAGTCTAGTATCATTTTGAAAAAATGTTAATATCACAGCTGGTGCTTCCAGGCACCAAAACTTTCTCTTCCTGTGACTCAATGCAAACAAAAGAACAAAGATTGTTTCAGTGACACTGTCAGAACTGTCCAAAATGTTCAGTTACAGTTTCTCATTCTTAAGATGAAACTCAGGAAACTTGGCTAGTCTTCACAAACACAAATGAAAACCACCATTTTGTCCTTTTGTTGCACTTATGCTTGGAAGTGCATCAAATCTTTCAAACCAACTCACTCAAAATTTTACCCATATTTATGATGGATAAAGTACATTATGTAAAAGTGAAAATGTGTCCCCAAAAAAATAAATCTGTAGCAGATTTCTCCTCCTCGATGTGAGGGATTTGTTGTTGTTGTTTCCTCCTTTCCTTTCTCTTTCTTTTCCTTCTCTCTCCTTTCTTTTATTTCCAGGGGGAATTTAAAGGCTTATAGTCCTTTGGGAGTTTGCCTTGTGATAGGTTAGTAAAGCAGAGCTAGGATCTATAGATTCAAACATTTTAAATAACAGGAACTGAGTGTCATATTTTCAAGTCACAGAGGTAAGCTTGGTTTCTAAATTTTATGCAGTAGCCATTGTGTCAGAATGTGACTAGAAATTATCATGACACATACACTTTTAAAGCAGAGATAACTAGGGCATTCCTTTTATGCTATTTTGTTCTTCCATAGCTACAGAAAACAATTGCAACAAACTTTTAATTAATTTCTATAATACAGATCATGATAACATCCTCTCATAGGCCATTTTTAATTTTGAAATAAAATAAACTAAATAAAATGATTTCCTAGTAGCTGTAATAGACTCTGGTTTGCTAGAATATATAATCTAATGAACTACTGCTATCAGCACTGAAAAATTTACTAATTGTAAATAGATTTTCTTCCCACTCTGTTCTCCCAATCCACCAATTTCTTGGACAAACCAGGTTCTATTTAACAAAGATGAGAGAACTGGTTCAAACTATGAAGTGCAATCTAAGTCGTAGATAATACATCCTTGTCTCCTCTTTGGATGCTGTAATCTTTACTTCTTCATCACCATATCCACTGCACAGCTACATTTTCTATGAACCTTGCCTGAAAAAGAAGACCACTCCATTACTCTTCTACCACATTTTTCACAGATTCTTTACCTTTTTGTCTGCATCCTATTCCCGTTTCCTGTCTAGAAGTACTAGGAATCACAGCCATAAGGACTGAATACAGACAAGTTGGAAACACTAAAGGCCCTTTTTCAAAATAAAACAGCTTATTAAAACAGTATTACTAAATTGTGGAAAAAAATAATAAGTATAAAAATAATAAGTATATAAATTGTGTGCTTATGTGACATGGGACAGATATCAGTGTTTTGGGGAGGACTTCAAAGGACACTGATGCTGTATGTAGCAGCACTCCTGTGAAACACTGACATGTATTGTTGGCTAGCTTGGAGGTTTTAATGAAGTGTTCTTTAATATCTCTTTAAATCCCCCTAAATATTAAATATATTGTTTATAATTTCACCTGCATTACTTCCAATCTCCAGATGGATTTCATTTGCATAAAAGTTCCCAGGAGAGCTTTGCTATAAAGAAGCCTTGCTGAACAAATTACAGAACTAATCATTTCTTTAAACAGACATTTGTAAATAAAATAAAGGATCTATACAGTGTGTCAGATGTGAAAGGTTAGCCACCGTGCACAATAGCAAAATAATTCAATTTTAAATAAATGACTTTGTCTTAATTAATTAAGAGATGAACTGGGCTTCAACTCTCAACATATTTAAGGGAAAATACTCATGCTTATGCCAAAAAGCATATTTAAAACAACTATAAGACAAAAAATTACTTTCTTTTCAATACTTAGTGCTAGCTTTAAGTTTCTACAAGAGGGGGATCTTCTTAAAGTCAGATGACAAGGCTGTTTTGTGTTACTAGATGACAGGAAAGTGGCTATATAAAAAGTACAGAATGGACACTTAAATGCCTTATTTGACATCTAGATATGGTTCTCCATCAGAAAGGAGAGCATTGGAAGGTAGCATGGTGACATAATCAACAAGATTAAATCTATAAATACTGGAAAGAGTATAGAGTGAATTTCAACAACACTTCTGAGATCCTCATTTCCTAATCTGTGTTGGGTACCTAGCACATGTAAGTACCTTTGATATTCATAACACGAAAATATATTCTTCAGTATGTAATCAATCATTCAAAACAATAAAACGTAAGCATTAGTGAAGATAAACTGTTAGGTGACTCCAGAGGATGAAAATGTTGTGAAAGATTCTAACAATATTTACAGAAACTGATAACTCCACAGAAACATTTTCTTATTATCCAGTTAGATTGTTGTGAATTTTCTGATTGATTACCAAATTTAAAACTAATGGTAGTGTGAATTCCATTACTTGCTTTTCTACATGATCTCAGTGCAAATATCTTATTAGATCAAAAATGTGTTTGTTCATTGCATGTGCTCGTAGTTTTTAAATTTACATTTCAAAAACTGTAAAAAAAAATGGGGACAAAATTATTTCTTTAAATAACAGATTCTGCCTGTCTCTCTACTCTTATTTAATGAATCTTTAGCAATCCATTTATTCAGTTCATCGTGATTGACTGAGCTGAGGTAATGCGCAAGATGTAATTTATCAACAGCACCTGTAGCACACAGCAAGGGTATCAATTTTAAGCTCCAGCATCTAAATTACTACATATTGAAACAAAAGAATTCACAAAAATACCCATGGTAGTCTACGTTGATTATTTTCCACCATGAAACTCTTTGGTATTTATTATCATGACTGCCATTGTGGACGTGCAACTATAATCTTGTAGATTAGTTCCTATGTGAATTATTAAACCTCTAGGGAGTTCCGTAAGCCCCGTAAACCATTCAGAGAGGAACAGTTATTCATATGTATAATTATCAGAAGGACAGATAATTATCTAACAGTAATTTCTTTTAGTCTAAAGTTTTGAAACATTAATTTATAATTGTAGCAGTGTATCCCTTTTAGTACAATGTTATTGCAATTGGCCTAATATATGATTTCTTATCTTTTATCTCCTGAGGCCTGAGGGAAGGAGGGAGGGAGGAAGGAGAGGGCAGAAAAACAGTAAACCAGTGACTGCTCTTATCTTTGACATGCTGTGAATAGACAGGATATTAGACTAATACCCACAAAATCACAGATAAATGATTATCTTGTCTTGATTACTACTGCCCTTTAACAGGCTCTTCTTTTTAGCCAAAGACGTCAGTTCTAATTTATATGGCACAAATTTCAAGGCCTTCTGCCAAGAAGAGAGCGAAAGCTTCATGAAAATGTTCTTAGCATAAATTTGGGACATCACTTGTAAAATGAGTTTATAAAAAAAAAAAAGAAAGGTCTTTCTACTGAAACCAGAGGATCTCCCAACTTAAAGCAGCTCTGGTTTCTATATTTTTCCTGTATTTGTAGTAAAGACTTAATTCACCTTTGAAGTGAACCTCTCAGCAAAAGCCGAGGCTTAGAGACTGTCTATATTATAAGCACTTAATCATAAAGTACAGGGGAGCACAATTCTCTTGATTTATTTCCTTACAGAATAACCTTTAGGAACAAAAAGTCTTTCATTTTTTTTCCATTGTGTTTTGATGCTAATTAATTTTAAGGACGAGTCAACACTTTATTTCACCTGTCAAGGAAATTATTTGCCTTTCCCTAGCAAAATGCATCATTATGTTATGAACTACATTAGCTATTGGCTATGTTCCTATTGGTGAATAATGCCAGTATTAATTATTGTTATGTGTATTTTAAGAAGCTTTTTTTTTTTTTTTTTTTTTTAAGTTTTTGGATCCATTTCTGCAGAGTGACATGTGCTAGTAATCTCACAGCTTTCATGTGGAGCTGTTAATTTGGCTTGAGTTTTTGCTAATTTTTAACAACTGCTTTACTGGTACCTCTAATGTAGCATACATGAGAACAGAATGCACTAAAAATTATATCCCATCCTTCTTAAGACCAAGGCCCCCTGAGTGAGATAGAGTTTTCTCTTGACTGCATTCCTTTATTTTTCTTTCTTTCTTTTCTTTCTTCTTATTTCTCTCCTTCCTAAGTTATTCTATGTGTAATAAAACTATTGTTCAATAACAAGAAACCATGTTTTTTCTTTTTTTCTGCAGCAGCTTGTCTGAGCCCTAGAACCTGTAGGTCTTACTTCCAACCCATATTACATTTCATGTTATAATTATGGAACTGTTTGTGTTGGTGAGAGACTCACAGCTACTCCAGTACTACTTCCTAGTCCACAAAGCAGACTTCAAGGCTGGATCATGTAAACTGAGGTCTCATTCAGCTGAGTTTAACTATCTCAGTCTCTATTTTCTGAAAATGGAAAGTGTAAATTACATCAAAGACATAGCTTAAATAGGCAGAGTGCTTAGTTCCAGAGATATTGTTCATTACAGAGTGCATTCTGCAGCTATACTATTCTGAGTAAAACAGAATGAATAACAATAGGAGCTTTAATTAATATTAAAGTATTTCACAACACTTGTAATTTACTAAGGGACCGGAAGGAAAAGAGTTAGTTTAGTGAGGAGTTTTGAGTAGACCAGTTGTTATTTTTAGGCTTTCAGAGGAAGTACATCTAAAAATTCTCACCAAAATAATATTTTCTCCAGAAACTATGAAATATATTTCTATTCCAGCCTTGACTGCGAAAATATTTGTGTCTGAATAAATTCAGGGCTTGAGAGTAACTCCACCGAAGTAATCTGTCTGCTAAATTTCTTATGAAATGTGATAGAGGGACTAGTTTTGATTTCTTTCCTGTATTTTTTTCTTTAAAGGCATGAATTATCTTGTTAGAAAATTAAAAACAAACACACAAACAAGACTAGTTCAGATTTTCTAAATCTCATGCCATTTTCTTTACATATATTCTAACACTTTATTTAGACTTCTGACAGAAGAACAGTTGCGAATACCAATAGACCTGGTATTGTTTTAGCATGGACACAAATCAAGACTTCTTTCCTTAATCACAGAATTCCCTTTCACCCAACTGGGAGCTCTATATGCTTAAGAATTAAAAACAAACTGAAAAATTATTTTCAGAAAAAATATACACTAAATATTTAATGTATACTTAATATTTAACTCAAATGTGTAAGAAAGACAATTTCATTTTTACATATGCTAACAATAACATGTTAACACTGAAACTTCTCATAGTTAATGGCTGGAGTTTTCTAAACAATTGATTAACAACCTTATGCAACAGGAAGCACGTAGGCTTGGATTTGGATTAAATACCACATGAGTTAAATTTGCCTGAAGTAAAATTATACTACATAGAAAATAGGAGCTGAACTGATTGACTTCATAAATCTAAAGGTTGAACAATCAAACGCAAACAGAAGAATACAGAGGAAACATTCATCTGGTTCTTCTTTAGAGATCCTCTTTAGAAATAGGCCGGAATAATCGTAATAAGAGGTGTAATTAAGTAATCAGTCTTTTCAGAGATACATCTGTAATAACCGCCAACTATGAAGTGTCTTATTGTGGATTATACTTCATGTAATTTAAGAAAAACAGCTGTAATTGTAAGTAAAACTTATGGCATAATACCTTGTGTTTACACAGCTGTGACATTATGACTTATCAGATTGAAAGCCTTCTTTAACATAGAAACAGTGTTAAAGATATATAGCAATATTGCCAGAAGTAATGGATTACAATCAAAAGTATTCACTTGTTCAGATACAGTTCTGTATTGTCTGCATCCAGTGTCTACAATTCATTTAAATGAAGTTGCTTTGAGCATGGAGGTAGTGTTTTCTGAAGTCTTCTGGCAGGTCAGTTTTGTGTTATTAATATATCTATTGTCACTGGGTCCCAATCACCCACACAGCCCCTGTTGACTATGGTGGGAATTGTCATCCATAGTTGTGTCAGTGTTTCTGGACAACGAAAAGGAGTCCTGTGGAAGGGGCTGGTGCTGATCATACAGACAGACCTAAGAAGCAGCTGAATGGTCTCTGGTATCACCACATATGCTGAGGCATCTGTTAATACTATTTTTCTGAGAGCTGCCTGGGACATCATTGTAATGGGTGCAAATGGGAACGATTACACATTTGGTAGTGGTAGGTTGTGTATTTATGGGGATTCATTTTATTTCTGGAACTGGATAATGGAAATGGCCATTGAAAACTGTGAAGGACTGGCTACAGCATTTAGCATCTTTCATTATAAAATCTTTCTCTATTGATAATTTATTTTGAAGTCTAGATCCAGATTAAGATCCAAATGGTTTACAAACATAATACAATACTGTTATTTTTACTATAAAATTTTACAAAGCGGATTTAAGGTATATCCCCTTACCAAGGCAGAACTGATAGTTAAAACCTCAGTATAAAATACAGTTCTGTTTTGATCTCCTCAGAAATGCCTTTGTGACTCACACTTAACATGTTGCTAAAGCTGTCCAAGAAATGAAGGAGAAGAAATACATGACACTGCTTCCTTTTTAATATGTTGATTCTTCACTGTAAATATTTGCACTTTAAGGGCCTAGTCGGGCAATTAAATCTGATAATAATCCTCACCTCCTCCTGAAAACTCCTGGAACACCATCCTGTCATCACGGATGACTTGAATCTGTCATTCTGTAAGGATAACATCAACTCCTGACTTTGGAGTGAGACAAAAAAGAAACCTAAGATTTCATTTCAGCCCATTTTTTTGCATGTTCTCAATAATAGTTAAAAGAAATTCAGGAAATTTACTGGGGCCCAGAATCTGACATGCAGTCTGTATTCTTAAATGCAGAGTCTCTCTTGGTGGGAAAAGGAGGTGAGAAACTGGAAACTACCTACAAAAATGTTAATAAAAATGTGGAAAGAAATAATTTGTTGTGCATATGTTGTTGTATGTTCTTTTAAAATATTTTAATAACAACTAATTGGCCAGTTAAATTAATATGGGTATGCAGAGCCAAAAAATTCCAGGCATGTGAAAATAAGTGGTTTAACTACATCAGGCTGAAGTGAAGAAATAGCAACTTGCAGCACACCATGTAAAATGCTAACAGTAACAAAGAGTGTACACAAAAGGAACAAGAATAAAGAATCATAAACATTAATTTTTAAGAAGTATATAGTCTACAGTGTTCTGTTTCAAATTAGGTTAACAGAATGTGAAATGTTAGTTTAAGGATTAAAATAACTTTATAGATTAAAATTCACAAATCCTGAAGATAAGTGAGTTAAGAAATAGTGGCATAACTGTAACATAAATTTGACCCGAGAGCATGCAGATAATCATAAGCTCCTTTATCTTCTGGACTTTTGGTGTTGTGCTTTATTTTTTATTTCACTGTTTGAAAAATAGATTTTAAAGATTTACATACTTGTTACAGAGTAATATCTTAAACATGTCTTGATAAAATTATGACTTAGAGGGATTCAGCCATGATGAGTCTTGTATTGAAAAACCTGCCATAACAAATTTTAATTCATAATTGTTATTGAATAGCAAAGACAGATTTAATTATCTCTATTATTGACCTGTTCTAAGCAAGTACTTTATGTTATAAATCCACACATTATTGCCAAAGAGCAGGCTGAATGCATAAATTCTCTGTCAGTGCTCTCAGCTAGTTCTTAATACCATACAAAAACTTTTAAAGATATGAAATATGTCCAGCTTCCTCCAGCTCACCTAGCTATAGTAGAGACACAGATTTGTCAGGCTTCTATGCCCATAACAAAATAAAATTATTATCTGGGGATTGGCCAGAGTTAAATGAGTAAAAAAAACGGGACCTATTAAAATTTCAGTGGTAAAAAAATATATTTCATTGGCTCTGGAACCAGACATCAATTACATAGAAATCCTTCAGCAGCTCTGCCATTCAAACTCATCTTTTCTGCAGTCATCTAAAGGAATGATGACACTGTGTGAAAACAGGTAAAATGTGAGATTCTTTTTTTTTTTGCTGGAGGAAAGAAAAGAGGCTATAATAGCAATGATGACCTTGGTACAGGACATTTCCTGGGGAATTGATGACCGCCGTGGACCATCAACTTTCTCAGCTGGTCATTAATCCCAAGGAAATGCCCTGTGTCTGCCTTGTTATTGCTTAATTCAATTATTTGTGGTTGTGGCATTTATTCTGTGAATATTTTATTGCTCAGTCTGCTCTCTGTCTTACTTCTGCTCCTCTTAAAGTCCATTTCACTGTTAAAGACTGGTTCAGCTCAAGAGCACCTCATGATTACCTAAACAGTCTGCAGTTTACACATTTTGGTGTTCTTGCTACTTCATTAGGGTATAAGAGCTTGAAAAGATAAATTAAAAACAAAACAAATCAAGACATATTTCTCTAGGAATTTCATAAATTGCAATTTCCAGTATGAGTTGAATTAAATTTTACAGGGCATATACATAAGTTGCTCTGAAAGTAATGCCTCCTATTTGTTTTCACATAAACAAAAACAGATACAAGAAGTGAAACAACATTATTTCACCAAGAAAATTCTCAACTACAAAACATGTTTTGTCAACACAATCACCACCATTAGCTATGCATTTTCACCAGTAATGAACAAAAGCCTGCATGCTGCTCTCATGAAACTGCACCAGCGGATATGAGCCTCTGTCAATGTCACCACTGTTCAAACACACCACCAACTTCCTCATGGTACTCACATCCACTGTTTAGTCTCCATCAGTGTTCAGCAAGCATCAGTGAATGTCAGTAGGTATCATTATTTATTAAGGAATCCAGTTCCTCACCTTTTTTCATACATACTTCCATGTCAGATGCCATTTTGTCAAGCTGCCCTTCTACTGCCATGTTATACGATAACAAAATGGAATGGAATATCTGGGGGAAGGTCCATCCTCTGCTGTAGTACCACCAGCAATCGCTTCCAGTGTTGTGGGCCAACATGATTAAAAATGAGGCACTGCTTTTGGAACAGCCCTCACATACATACAAACATCATAACAAAAACAATTGATGCAGCTACTTAAAATATTATCACGAAACTGAGATATTTTTAGGTATACTGAGATAAAAGTAGGAAATAAAATAGAGTAATTACTTTTCTGTTACTTTGCTTTTTCTCCTGCCTTATATCAACAGTCTTGTTTTCTGTTCTGAGGATGAAGCACGTCAAGTGATTCACAATCAGCCTTGTTGCTTCCTTTTGAATACTGAGCCTCAATGTTTATTCCATTCCTTACTTCTGGCAGAAGGACTGTCCTGTGGAAAGATAGAAAGATGAGATGATTGAATTTTAAAAATTTACAGGGGAAAAAAAAAAAAAATAAATTATTATAAATAAATAAATAAATAAAGCTAAGGCAATTCAAATCACATAATAGCCACATCTGCACAACAGAGGGACATGACTCAAGCCAAGAAGGAGTGGCAAGGACAACGGTGGGAGTGAGGATGGTCTGTATGATCTGCGATGGAAAGAAATGCTCTTCTAATTGTGGTCTTAGAGTATCTCTTCTACACTAAAAGCCTTCACAGTACTTCGAGTGTTTGAAGGAACCATTGAACTAGTCAATAAACACAGAACATAATCTGTGTTTATGTTACTACTAACAGAAAACAAACAAACAAAAAACCCATAGTAATTATGAAAGAGTAACAGGAATTACTAGAGAACATCTGATCATTTAATCACAGCATGTACACAGAAGTCCATGGGACTAAACAAGATGTTTCTCAGATTCTTGACAAAATGGGCAAATGTCACTCTAAAGCCACCATGACTGCTTTGAGAACTCATGGCAATTAAGAAAAGTTAATTACAATGCAAAAAAATATCATAAGTGATAGAATAAAGCTGAGAAGAACCTCATAAAGTTCAACAAGAGTGAATGCAAAGCATTCTGTTTTGCACAGAATAGTTCCCAATCCAAGAAAGGCTGGAAGCCAACTGTCTGCAGAGGACACGCTGGAATGCAACTTGAATTTGAATCACTGATGATGGAACAAAGAAAAAGTACGCAAAATCTCATTTATCTCATCAGTGAACACTCATAAGCAGCTCTCACAGCTAGCCTTCTTTTATAAATCCTGTTGCTTCTTCATCAAAGCAAGCAGCTAGCATTTTTTGATTATGTCTTCTGGATTAGTGTTATTTAACAATTCAAGTAAAACTTGAATTCTAACATGTCCATTTAGTTCCGTCTTATCAACAGTTTGAAGATGTTTTCATAGCTTAAAGACATCAATATTTGCAGAGCAAATGGCAAAGTGTATTGCTAAAGGCAAACTGGCACACTGAATGCTCTAAGAAAAAGGTAGCTACAACTTAAACGTGCATTTTTTCTAAGTTATGAGCCTTCAGAATCAGAAAATTAGATACAAGATTTTTTTAAAATGTATATGTTGTCACGGTTTCTACGAAAAAAATACACCTGCGTCCGTGACAGGGGCCCTAGGCCGAAAGGAAAAAAGTTAATTAGGAAAAGAAAACGGCGGCAACGATCTAAGGAGGCACACTTATTTACTAAATACTATATCAAAATACAGGATAACACAACATAATACAATATAATTGAAAATTGAGCTAACGAATCAAGCAAAATAGGAGAGAGAATGAGTCCCATAACCGAGAGGCCTACTGTGAATCTAGGCGAACGGCTGAAGGCTCCCACACACTCCCCTGAACACCAGAACTCAAAAAAACGTCAGTCTGTTCTGCGACCGAGTTAATATAGAGTCCAGGTCCCGTGACCTATCGTGTTGTTCTCTGGGAGATGTAGTCTTCTTCTGTAAGTTGCAGATTCAGTAAAATTATTCATGCTTTATATGATGCTATGATGTGGAATACTGATAGCAAAATTACAAAATTATTAAACCATGACATATGTTTATAACATTATTGTCACAGAAGAAAATGTGAGGACTATTTCCTAGGAGGTAAGACTGCTTTGTATGATGACTGGCAAGCATTGGAATACTTAGGTTCTGTGACATCATCTGAAACAACCTAACCTAAAATGCCTAACCTATTTATTTATTTTTTTCCATATTCTACAGCTTTCTTGCTACAGGCAACATATTCAGAAGAATAGGTGAGGTCATTGCAAGTCTCATCAGAAATTTTCCAAACCCTTTTTGTGTTTATAGATACAGCTCCTAACCTTCTCATAACTTGATGATAGGTGCAAGAATGATTATCTGGCCTATGCCTTTTGATGAAACTAGAAAGACCAACACTGCAGGAATATACAACGGAACACATTCCCTAGAAATTTCAGTTCTCCTATTAAATGTTCATAATCTTCATTCTGCTCATTTCCTTTCAGTTTTGTTACCATCACTGAAAAGGCCATAAATGTGAAGTAAAAAATTGTAACAGAGAAGGTCTATGCTCTATCTCCAATCTGTAGCTAATTTTATCGTAATTTCTTGCAACTCACAACACGTTAGTTACCTAACTTGAGAAGAACAGGAAAAAAAACCACATTGTTCATCCATTTTTTAAGCTGCATGTGATCCACTTGTGATATTTTTTCCAGTTTTTTGAAATATTTTTATTTTTTGTAGATAAGAAAAAGGATACACGTGAAGATGTTGTTGTCAGAACCAGTTTGTGAATTTCCCTCTCAAAGTATTTAAAAATACATATAAAAGGCATGTGTAAGTCAAAATGAAGTTTTAGACGCAGACATACACATGACTGCCTATACGCACACAAACAAAACAGTTCCTAAATTCTTAAATGCTGCACTCCTTTGATAGCATAACCATAGTTAATGTTGTGTCAGGCTTTCCACTATAAACCCTCTCTTTTATAACTTAGCAATAAAATTTTACCCCAGGCATGAAGTGCCAGGTCTCAGCACAGCGGCTGACGTTTTTATATGTATACATTTTCACACACTTAAAAAAAAAAATAAATAAATAAAAATCTATTTAGCTACTTTAATACATGCAGGTAAAACCAGCATTAAAAAAGTTTAAGATATTTCTGAGTTGATCGTATATAATACACACACACATACACACGTATACACTTATATACCTCAAAACAGCTTCTCCTTGTTACTGAAAAGATACTGGAGAAAGATTCTATAAACAACTCAACAAGAAAACATGCATTCATTACTTATATCTAAAGAAATAATTGTATATGACCAGATATTTGTTTGAAAGTCACTTAGTTAAGGAAACACAATCCCTACCACATAGCTCTGCCTCTCACGCCACCAGCAGTCCCCTCACCCTCAACATGACACACTTCATTAAACACAGAAGTGCTTTGTTGCATTAGGGGCTTTAAGAGAAGTAGAAAGGTAGGCTCCTTGCACTTCCTATGAGAAATGAACATCGACTTCCTCTGAAGAAAATGTAAATGGATTCGCTTAATTGGACTTGGAGCGCCGGAGCAATTAATAATAGATTGTGTCATAGTAAGGGCTTTGTTTATATTTAAAGCAATAAATTACAAGTATTAAGTTTATATTTATTTCAAGTTTAACTCATTTGTAATTGACATGTTACTTAGCCCAAGGCTTTTAAGATCTTTTAGTATAATTAAATTAATAGAGAGTTATAGATCACTGCATGATAAACAAACAACATGGACTTTAATATGACAGATATACAGAGAACAGGCCATGTAAGTAGATCATTATTATTGGTTTTACCTTCAGCAAAAAATACAACTGAAACAACAGCATAGGATTCAATTCAAACAATAGTAAGTGCGAGAATGATCTGTATTTTATTTTTATCCTTTCCTAACTTGATGGTTAGCAAACACATTTCCCAAGTGATGGAATTAGTCAGTAAAATGAGCTTCTGAAAACTGCTTTCCTATCCCACCACTCTGCCATCAAAATGTTTTTTCTGCCTTCACAGTAAATACTTTGGATTACATTTTCAAATGGATCATACCCTGCAAGGAGTCACTAAAATGCTGGACCCTTGATTTAAGTAAGAATGACTTTACCTCTTCAGAGCAAAGTTTTGCACATAGCAACACCTACTCTTAAAAGCATTTTCTACACATAACAGCCGATACCTATTTTCAAGAATTTACATGCCTACAAAGGCAGCTTAAAAATATGTGTTGAATGCATACAGTGCAAATACAAAACACATGCTGACTTTGATTTTTTGCGTATCTCCTGTTCTGAAATCAAACTCAGATTACTGTTAGTTGCAATAGTTCCTGTTCTCCTCAAAGTGTACTCCATCTCAGGTCTCTGAATCATGGAATCATACTATTGTTTGAGTTGGAAGGGACCCTTAATGATCAACTAGTTCAATTCCCCTGTAATGAACAAGGACACCTACAGCTTGTCAGGTTGCTCAGAGCTCTGTCCTACCTGATCTTGAATGTCTTTGGGGACAGAGCTTCTACCACCTCTCTGGACAACCTGTTCCAGTGCCTCGTCATTCTTACTGTAAAACATTTTTCTTTATATCCAATCTAAATCTCTCCTTCTTTAGTTTGAAACCATTTCCCCTTGCCCTATTACAACAGTCCCTGCTAAAGAGTCTTCCCTCTTCCTTCTTACAGCCTCTCTTTAGATACTGAAAGGTCATGCTCAGGTCTCCCTGAAGTCTTCTCCAGGCTGAGCATCCTGTCTTTGTAAGGGAGGTGTTCCATCCCTTGGATCATGTTTGTGGCCCTCCTCTGGACGAGTTTCAACAGATCTGTCATATTTCTCAGCTGCTGCCATAAAGTGGGCTACAATAAGATCAGGGTAACTGCTGTGCATAACAAAACAGGAATACTAAGGTCACATGCAATCACAATTGTGTATGAAAACACTCATTGAATAAACTTAACAATTCATTTGCTATTCAAAAACAAACAAAAATAAATTAAAAAATTGCCATTTGCTGGGAAAGAATACCTTTAAACCAGGGTGTAATGAAAGCATACATGTGCATGACTAGTGAGGAAAAGAGGTAGTTTGGAGGAAGGTTACATCCAGGGCACCAGCAAGGCAGTATATGTCATGCACAGCAGATCACTGATCATTCACATCAAATGTTCTGTGGGTGGGTGAAATGGGCAGCAGTCGAATGTGCGCTTACAACAGGTCAGGAATCACTGGGAATGAAAGGATCTCCAAGGCACCTACTAGTCCTTTGGCCCTCCCAATGATTAAGGTAAAATATGACATTACCAATTACCACTCAGACTACCACTGAAACAGTTAAAAACTTCCTCTAATAAATTCCAAAGAGAGCAGTGATGAAGTTCCTGGAGATGTCTTTGCAATTTCTATCAACATATGATTATCCTATTTTAATTTTTACATATTTTTTAATATCTAATCAAAATAATGTCATAAATAGAGACTGTTTTTTCTTGTGTGTTCACTGAAGGTGTGGAAAACAGACAATTCCATTTCATTTCCAGCAGCCTTTCAAGTTTGAAACTCTCTCCCTGTCCTTTTCTGTGAAAACAGATTCTTTAGCCCAACTGCACAGGAGCTTCTCTTCAGATCTCTGACCACTCTCTCTCCTGTGGAATTATCTCCCATGTCCTTTGAACTTAATTCGTTTTAGAAGTAATGTGTTAATAAATTCTACCTGTTAGTGACTTTCCAATCAGTTTTACATTGTCCTGAAATAATACCTTTTCCTTATTAAAATATCACGAAGTACAGTATCAGTGATAAGTCTTACTAAAATAAACATATATCAAGTTTTCTTCTTCTCCTTTGTCCATCTTTGTCGTACAATAAAATTACATGGTCTTGATATGATTTGTACTTAAGTAAAACATACTGATGACTATGCAGCTTCTTACTTTTTTTTTTTTTTTCCCCAGCTAGAAAGTTTCAATAATTATTCCAGTACTTTTTTCACTGAATAGTCCATAGGTCTCTAGTTCTTCTTGTTCTCTAAATATATACCATGATTTTTTTGTTGTTTTGTTGTGGTTTTTTTTTTCTTTCCTGTTTTTCAGATCACATCTGCCCTTGTAAGATTGTAAGAGTAAATGTAACTATCTAAAAATAGTATTTTGAGTTCTTACAAAAAAAAAAGAGAGAGATGACATTCCAGTATATTTTTGAATAGCATAGCAGATTACAAGATATAATAACCCCCAAACTACCATCATACATTCATTTTTGACACTCGTAAGAACCTTAAAGCATCTTTTAGATTTTCTCTGCAGAGTAGGAAGTGGTAAGGAGCTTGTTTCAGTTCCTTAGCTGATGTCTTTCCTGTGTCTTATTGTAGACATTACAGTACTTTCTAAGTTTTCCACTCAAAATCCATTGTCTTCAAAATCTTTCTGCTATAGGTGAAACTTATGCTGACAGCATGTAAGTTTGAAAATAAAACTATTTTTCTGCAATATTTTACTTAGGAAAATGTTTGTTGCCATCTTCTTTAATCAAATGAAACGACAAAGCAGCAATTTGCTTCCTCAGATTGGTCGGTGTTTGCATAAAACATTCTGTTTGCTCCACAGTAAGTCAAAAATATTACCCATTGTCCTGAGGATATCTTCCTTCCCAAGAGTTAACTCTGAATGCTATTTTCACTTCTTGTCCTTTAAGAGCCTTTCTCCTTATCAGCTTGTCTTTTATCTTTCTTCTTAACTCAGATCCACTGTAATTTTATCTGTATTAGCTTATGTGTACGTTATATATTGTTTAATATCTGTGATCTAAAATTCTATTTTTATTACATTTAGAACAAGGCATTGTAGTACCTTATAGATTTTTGTCATTGATATTTTTTGCATTAATACATAGATTATATACTGGAGTATCTTTGATGAATAATTTATAGTGAAAGTCTGCAAATGCAGAAACTACTTTAAATACACAAGAACATTTGGTCTAATTTTATTTTGGGGGAAAAGTGGGAAAAGACCATCAGAATATCAGTCTTTCTCCTGTGTGAGAAGATGCAAAGAAGCTTGTAAAACCCCGACATTCTCTCTGATTAAAAAAAAAATAACAGAACAGAATTAACTTTTCATCTTATTTAACATCTCTTTTCCATAATTTTCTCATATAAGATTACAGAAATTGAATGTGTGAATATTCATTTTCATTGTTTATGCATGTTCTCTGGCAAAGGTGAGAAAAAAAGACTTGGAAATAAAAGAGTTTTCCTTGTAGATTTGTCATCTCCACTCACTGTGTTAAACATCCATGTGCACTTTTAATTCCCTTATGTATGGTAGCTTTCCCGCACATGGGATCTCTAAGTAAGCACCACCTTCCAGGATCAGTTATGACATTCCAGCATAGATTGTTGTCATATGCAATAATTTCCTATACTAAAATATTCACACACTCACACACACACAAAAAACCCAAACAATCAATCAAACAAAAATCTTTGCAAATAAAATTAATTTACACTTATGCTATAGGCACACTAATAAAAAGAAATCTAGCTTTTTAAAAGGAAAATCCCATAATAACCAATTGCCCTTGTGATACTTAGAAATAAAGAGCATTTTTCCCTCATAATACAAAGTTTTTAATATTTTTAACTGCTTTACCTTTCACACTTAAGTCACTTACATTACTTTTATATACTTCAGGCAATCTTTTGCTTTCAGATGAAGAGAGCTGATAATTGATACGAGCTCCAGTCTAGAGTTTTTTCAGATCATCACCCCTTTAAAAGACAAGACTGTCCTGTAGTTTGATTGTTTGGATAGTTACCCATTACTGCCTCTTATAGATGATCTGTAGCTAATTTGATGCCAAAAAAAAAAAAGAAAAAAAGAAAAAAGAAAAAAAAAAAAAAAAAAAAGCATTTTGTGCTTCATTGTGGCCTCTCAAGTTTGAAAACAGTAATCTAAATGACTTTGGCACCTTCATCCTGTGATGACTGATACTGGGATATGAAGAAAAAAACATAACCTGTGTGCCTCCGGTAGTGCAGTGGTTAAGGAAGCCACTTTGCAACACTGGAGGCCCTGGGTTCAAATCCCCCCTGTGGCACAAGTGGTAGAAGTGCCGCTCTGCTACACAGGGGCTCGAATCCCGGGGGTTGGACTCGATGATCTCTAAGGTCCCTTCCAACCCACACAAGACTGTGATACTGTGATAACCCTATGTCAAATATCTCTGATATTGCTATTTCATAAGTACTGACATATCTTGACTCTATAATTGTGACTGGTAACTATGTGTAAATCAGTGTCATAACTGAGATTAGTTTCCAGGGATATCCCAATTCCTTGGAAGATAATGAGAATTTTGCCCTTTTTATTTCTTTGGGATAACAGCTCATTCTGACTGAATGGAATGGAGATGTAGACATAGTTGACTTCTTCAAAAAAATTGTCAAATGAACATGCTGCACCTCCATTCTCAAGATGATCTTGTCTGAAGCCAGGTTCTGACATCACAAGCTAGCACACAGATCATGAATTAAATTTTTCAGAATGTCATTAATAGCATCTGGAATGTCTTCTCTGTATTGTGTTGAACTAACTTAAGAAATATCAGATAATTTGATTTAGGAACCTGTAATTTATTGAGATGATAATCATCCTTAATTCTCACAAAATTGACTATAAAAATTTGGTAGAAAAAAAAAATGAGGAAAATGTTTCAGCTGTCACATTATACAACATTTTTTTCAACTGGAAAGATTTATATTCATGAAAAATCCTATGTAAAATGTTACATTATTACATCAGACTACATTGTCAAGTAAAAAATGCTCACTCTTATACTGAAATTGCTATATGCAATTTTCAATATTTTCTCACTAATGTTTTCAGAGAAAAGATATTTTTAAAAGCAAACAACAAATAAATATGATTTTTCAAAGCATTGCCAGTGTGCTTCTGACTCCATTTTGCAGCAATTTTGTTTTCTAAATAATTACAGTTGATGATCACTTTGGAGCAAATCTCTTCAGAGAACAATGGAATTGATTGTTTTGTTGACTGCAATAGTTTTATGTGTGGGTTGTTTCTCAAACCTCAGTGCTGGGCAGGGAAAGGAGTGGTTCAGAGAATCCCTTCTAATGAATGGGTAACAGATGACTGCAAACCACAGGTATTGGACCTTTTCAGCATGGAGTTTTAGAAACTCAAAATGTGAAAGAGACAAAAGAAAAACAATGAATGTATCCTAAAATCTCAGTGAATCCATTGTTTCAAATTAGATAATTTGTGGCCAACCGCAGTTTGGATTTTTGACATTTCTGGAAATGTCATTGGTTTTGCTATGCACAAATAACTACACAGTCTAATATTAAATATATGATAATATTTTGCAGAAAATTTAGTTTGCTGTGGGACTTATTAGTAGCACAGCCAGAGCTGATGGATAGATGATAGTGGTTGTAGGATTTGCAGAATTTCAATCATCATGTCTAGTAGTGAAAAATTACTTGATAAAACAATACAAATTAATTTAAATAGGCATAAACACATTGCAATGAAAGAGTTATACTAACTCTTGACTCATCTCTGCTCAACCAACTACTCTTGCCTGTCTTTCTTGCAACATCTTCTTATTTCTGTATCAATTCTTCACACGCAGTAAATGTATTTAATGAAAGTTTTAAGATTTAATATTTAATGAAGTTCAGCATGATCATTGAAGATTTTACCCAAATATAGTTCTAAAAAAACGAGGTATCTTCTCTAGCCATGTATTTCCACCACACTGCCCCACTCCTTAAATAAAAACAAAAAACACAGAACTATATAGTCAGTGCTGCTGTTTCTACTGCTTGAAAACCCTGATGGAAATTTAATTTCACAGCAAAACATCCCTGGGATGTTACTCCCTTTTCTGTTATTCTGTTTACAATTTCAATCCAGCTAGTTTCTACTCTGAAATGTCTTGATTGATGCTTTTTGTTTGTTTGTTTGTTTGTTTTTGCAATTGCATGTATTTCATTATGCCACAGTCAAAGGCAAAACTTAAATTAAAATATCTGGGATAACTGTCCCATCTTAGGCCTGGCAGTAGAAGAAAGCTAACAACTGGACAAGCCACACAGTGCACTATGCTTCACCTTTCCTGAAGACTTTGAAAACTTCATGAGATGATCCATAAAAATGCCGTATCTTATTAGCACACCTGTATTCATAAAATGACATTTCTTTTTATGCATTAAATTCAGACAATATTGAAATGAAGTGTCACTTCAAAAATAAAAGTAATTTATTTTGCAAATGTTGAAATAAAAACTGGGACTTCAAGGCTTTTCTTTTATTTCCTCTAAAGCTGCAATTTTCATCAAACAAACAATGAGCCCAAATAAATATTTCTCGGTATCTAACATCTAACATCTGTGTCAATCACAGCAAACACTCTAATGGTTCTTTGAATGGAAGCAAGAGTACCGTATCCCCGTTGTAGCTTCAGTGATTAGTGAAGTGACTAAAACACTCAAACATCTTAAGGAATTTGGACACCTAATCTCCAGTTATTTTAAGTCAACTGATATATCCATGAGGGAGTTTTCAGTTCACTGCATGACCATAACTTAGACGTGAGCCTTCCCATGTTTTTCAAGATTTCTTATCCCCATGAAAACAGAAAGACTAATACCTGGAGAAAACAGCAGGATTTATAGTGGACTGTCTGAATGGCTGCAGGACTGCAAATGGTTTTTCTGCTTTTCTCTGTTACCACATAATAACTGATCACTGTCCGTTTCTGTCCCCGTCCCAATTTGCCTGCCTGCTATTCTCCCAATTCTGATGCATAAAATAAAATGCCTGCAATAGTCTTTACAACCCAGCTCTAAAGAATTATCCTAATTTTATTACCTCAAAGTCCATAGCTAATTAGTTTTCCAAATCTGAACTTCCTTCTTCATCTTCTGCATTGTCCTCTTGTTCTCAATATGCTAGCGGTGACTTCATCAACGCCCACAGCACTAGAACTGCCATTCACTCCAGCGGAGATGTTTCCCTATTCCAAGAGAACCATGATGCAGAGTAGCTCCATTAAGTAGAAGTCCACACGCACCTGTGGAACTCAAGAATTTGTTTCAGCAATTCAAAAAATATTCTGTTTCATATTTATAGTTTATGTATACAAAATTCACTAAGGCATCTCTTTGCTTTTGTTGAAGAATATTTAGCAAGATGACCACTGAATGTTTTATATGCCTTCATGACACATATATATGACTTACACATCGGTACAGTTTATCCTGATCTTGAGTTGAACAGCATCTAGTATTAGGACAGTAATCAATGTTAGAATTAGAATATCAAAATAAAAATGACCATCTTAATACGCTGATGGATGCGAGTGTGCCAACATTTCCTTGGGAATTACAAAGGTTCAGGATTTCCAGAATGGGCTTGACTTGTGGAGCTGTAAGCCAAGTGACATAGACAATTCACACTGTGTCTGTGTATCACCATGTTTTCTCCATTGCGGTAGCAACCATTTTTTTCACAAGGTTCCAATTAGAAGCGCAGTGTCCACAGTGCTGGGAGTGCTGAGTCATCCTCACAGCAGCAGCTTGAGAAGAAAAACATGAGGATGTGTTTTAATGGTCTATGACTGAAATAATGATACAGTAGCTTCCCCTTATTTCATTCTCTCTGTCACTCCTGCTCAGCCAGCCAGTTCAAGGGTAAGGCAAGTACTGACCTCACATCTAGGGATGTGATCTAATTCTTGGCTTTCTTCCCCTTTCTTCCAGTTCTCCCTTCATTCTCTTTGCCTCACATCCCCACACAGTCATACCAAATCTTGCCTTAAAATTATTTCCCTTTGGAATTATTATGTCTTTAATCCTTACACTCTGCAATTTACATTAAAATAACTTTCTAACTCCTGAATCTTTAAACAAAAAGGATATCAGATGAAGAAGAAATAGAAACTCACAACCCTAAATCTTAATTACAGTTCTTATTTGTACAATGAAGAGAATGATTTCAGCAGTCATCTATTTGTTCAGAATCTCTTTATACAGGTTTTCACTGCAAATTAATTTGTATAACACAGGAGGATTTTGCTATAGTTGTGACTGAACTAATGTCATTTTGGATAATCTTCATAATATCTAAAACATCAACACATCCCTGAATAGCAGAAGCAGCAGGAAAAATAGAATCTTCTCTCCTGTGGTTTGTGGAGTTATTTCCATTGGTCATATTATGCATTACAAATAATTTATGTGGTGAAATGATCCCATTCTATTCCAAAGATCACAAGACATCACCTTCATGTCTATGGCCTTGTGTTTAAGGTGCTCTCCCAGAAGGGAAGATATGGATAGAAAGTGCAAATAGCACTTTTTAAAAATAGTTAAAAATAGCATTCACAATTTGGGAAAGCATTTGGCAAAAGATATACTGTAAATGAGTGTCATAGTCTGGATCAGTTACATACAATTCATAGAGCAGTAATTCATGCTAAGAACTCATTTGATGATTTAAGGTTCGCTAATTAGATACCCTTACCTTGACCAATTAATTCCACTTTCAACGGAATTGAGCAACTGGATCAAAAAGGAGCAAAAAGGAACTTCACCAACAGTTATAAAACCACTGAGTTATATTTGGGTTTTGGTTGAAGTTTTTCAGTTGCTTTTCATTTTATCAATTGCAGATACCTAGTTGGAGGGTCTGTCATGACCTGTCCTGCTCTGAGCACAAGATTGGATTATAGCCCTCCTAAGGTGACTCCAACCTAAGTCATCCTATGATATGAGCTTGTAATATTCTATAATTAATGTACATCATAATAATGGTATTTTCTAGTGATTAAACATACTGTATCATTACTACTCTATATTCTCTTTTCTCTTTCTGTTGTTCAGAGATTCTGCAGCATTCATTAAAAAGCAACTGTGAAAATAAGCCTCAAATCAGCAGACTTCATTCCCCATGCAAGGATTCTAATCCATACTAATAATTTGTTAGAGGCCTGTAAGAATGCTTTAAGATAATGAATTATATCAATTCTGTAGATTTAAAAGAAATGTCTGGTAATTTCTTGCAGATTTATATAGCTCTTGGGAGAGCAAGATTTTTAGATATTGTGAAAATAAACTTATGTACCCAAACACTGCAATATCAAATACTTTTTTACTTTTATATATATGCATATATATATATATATATATGATTTAGGCTGGACGTTAGAAAATACTACTTTTCTGAAAGAGTTTTCAGGCAGTGGAATGGGCGAGGTGGTGGAGGAACTGACACTGGAGGTGTTCGAGGAACATTTGGATGTTGTTTTGAGGGATGTGGTCTAGTGAGAACTATTGGTGATGGGTGGATGGTTGGACTGGATGATCTTGTAGGTCTTTTCCAACCTTGGTGATTCTGTGATTCTGTGATAATTGAGGTCCTCATGTGAAAAGCTGTCCTCTAAGGACTACTCAGTCCCTCTGAGACTGGCAGCTAAGCAAGACATTTACTGAAAATTCAGTCTAAATAATCAAGCAACATTTAGAAGTTGTTTTAATGTTGGTCTCTCATGCCTGTCTATCACTGATTATTTGTTTTAAGCAAATTTTGCCTTTGAGAGGGAATGCTGATACTGCAGTTTTACTCAGAACGTTCCAAAGCACTTCAGTCCTTTTAAAGCCTACAAAGCTAGACCTTTTTTTCTTTTTTCTTCCCCCCCCCCCTTTTTTTTTTTTTTTTTTTTTTTTCCCCAGCCTAAAAAGCTATTCATCTTTTCTCTTCTGGTCCATCTCTTCTGCAGTAGCCCCAGTGACTGGGATGAAGTTAGAAGATTTTTACTTACAGAGTTCAACAAGTTCATGGTGTTAACAACAGGAAACCACTGCACTAATCTGCAGATTGCCTGACTTCAGATACAGGGCTATTCATGAATTTGTGCTGCTGTTTTCCTACATTTCAGAACTTCCATTGTTTTATATGGGAGCTCAGAGGCTGGTTTAATTAAAATGATCTGAATAGGAGTACAGTACGCCAGATGTACATTATAAATATAGAGTGAGTTATGTAATGGTAAACCATCAGGAAATATATGGGAATGGTGTCTGATAACTCATTGTTAACTAACTATAAACCCTAATTTATTTCACTGTTTTAAATTGCTATTTTTTTAACTAGCACACATTAACTTTCTTTGTATTTTTACTTTTTCCTTCCTTTTCCTGTGAGGAAAGTCTGCTTCAAATTAGTTTGTTCTGGTGAAAAGATACTGTTCACTGTGAATAAGGGATTGATCCATAAAAAAATCAGACTGTCTTTGCTCCAATGGTTGTTTCTCTCCAGAAGAGAGATACCTTTAAACCATGATTCAGCTAATATCAGATTGGCATAAAGATGGGAAAGACTTTGTTTCGAAATTTAAATACCCAAAAAGACCTCAAAGGATATAGGTTTGCCTCCAAATAATCTAATTCTCCTTATGCTGAGCTGTTAAACTCTTCTATCCCATGATTAACCAGTTAAGTACTGTGTCTCCTAATTTACTAGTATGGCCTGATTAATTAAGCACTTTCAACAGAGGCAATTATAATAAATTTCTTATTCTTTATTCTCTTTTAGAAAGAGGTAGGAATCTCTTTCTATCCTGTAACTTCTGTGCTGGAGAGTGCATTACAGAAAAAGAAAAACACTGTAGCTTTGTTCTCACCTCAACTTTCTGAAACTTACTGAAATGGGTGCTTGGAAGCCTCAGATTCAGAAGAGCCTTCATCTCTTTATGAGGTACTTCTTCATTCTGAAGCCAAAACACTCTTTCTGAAGCCCTTGTTCAGGATATAGAGCGATAGCTTTCACTGGATTAAAAGGTGGAATGAAGATACACATTATTCAATTATCTGTGTACTACCAGATTAACATTTACCTATCAAATTAGTTACCATATAAGTAATGGGTGCAGATACACGTTTCACGGTTTGTGAGCAACATATTTAATAACCAAATATTTTCAAATCCATAAATTATGATACCTCTTACATTGCCTTTTAGTCTGGAGGTTTTAAATGATGCAATAACTCCTTTTAAGCAGCTCATCATTTCTGAATTAAAATATTTTTTGACAAGAAACATATTCATTTATTGTTTGTTTTTTGTTGTTGTTGTTGTTGTTTGTTTATTGTGTTTTGTTTTGTTTTCCTAATTAACACTTTTACCTGATAGTTGTTTTCAAAGCTGGCTGGGCAGGAGGTATAGAGCAGACAAATCCCACTGTTTGCTAATTAGTTCTTTCTTCTCCTTAAAATCACTGAAGGAAAAATCAATGGCCATCTAACATCTGTACTCTTTATAACCTGGGGGTTGTTTAGTATAAGTTGTTTAAAGATTTCCTAAACACTGCTTGTGAATTGGTAAAGGTATTTCTTATCAAAATGTTGTTACAAGTAGAGCAGTAAAGAATATTACAAATATTTGTCTGAGTGACATTTTCTTTCTGAAGAGCTTATACTTTAAAGGAAATGCACATTCCAGAATACTGTAGACAGCTCCTTAATTCTAACCTATCTTTCAATGTGTTTCTGAGTAATACAAAATCTCTGATTTGCTTGGGCTAATAGAAATGAGATACAAGTCATTCAGCTTCATCAGCACAACCCTATGATTCCACTGGTCATAATGGGTGAAACTGGAATAAACTAAAATAATAAATCAATCTGCCTTGTCCGAATTGTCTTTCGAAATTCACAACATGAGTGTTTCTCAAAGTATGAGTCGACAGTTATGCTTGGGCAGTGATATTCACATTTTGGATGTCTGTCTAAATTATCACCCACACATTTGGTGCTGCTGCTGCAAGAGATTTTGATAAGTAATTTTAAACTTTTCTGTTAACTTTGGAAAAACAGATAGGGCTTCCGAAATTGTGCTTATAAATTTGTAGTTATTTAAATAAAATCTTTTAATATTATGTACATCTGAATTCCTTAGCAGCCTAAAAATATCTTTGTGTCCTTTTTTTATTCTTCATCTTTTCAATTATAAAGAAAGATCTCACTATGATTCAATCCTGCCATATAAGGAAATACTATAAGGAAAGATCTTCTATAACATATACAATGTAAGTTATATTAAAGATCTCTTCAAGAAATAACTATTCTTTTATGTTCCTCACAAGAACTTAGCAAACAGGGAGCAAATCCAGAATTTGATATTCACAAAGCTATAAATATGCTGTTTTAGATAAAGACTGCTTCAATAATAACTCAAGGCAACAGGAAGGTGGGCTGCCAAAACAAGCCACAACCAAAACAGGACAGAAACCAAATTCTAAGGGTGTTGACAAATGGGAAATGAAGGCTAAGTATTTCCTGCTCCTATCACGTTCCATGTTTGGCACACTGCATATACAGGAGGTTGTTAAATAGGAACCTGATAATGTTTATGAGACAGGGAAAGAAAATTGCATTGTGGCTACGTAATTGCTCAATGTGATTTAAATGTGATGTTTCTGTGTAGTAACATAATGAAAATAGTATGAAGGCTATCACTGTACTGTGCAACAGCACACATTGGTAGCTCTCAGTATGTGGTTTTCAGGTGTTTTAGGGACTTGTAGCTGCCACAGCAACTTCTGAAGAAGCAGCTGACTCATTACTGTGAGACCCATTTAAGTCTTGACTTAAATGTTTTGTTATTTCAAGTTAATTCCTGTTTTAATTCTGGCTGGCCAGAAAGGAAAAAAGATGCAATGTATGGGAAGCATGGGTCACTACAAGTAGTGCCCAGGAATTTTGTGTGCATGTGTGGCTATACAGGATTCTTTTATTGAGGGCTAGATAAAGGTAGCTACTTCCATTAAGAAAGTTTATACAAAGCAAACAGCAAACAGCAAGAAAAAGCACAGTCCTCAAACTGCTGAAAACAGACTGTAAAAAGAGCCACCAGAAATGATGGAGTCTCATACTCTAATGCACACAGTTTTAGGGGAGACGTGTGAACATCTGACCTAGGGGACTACTATGGGCACTGTCCACTCTGACGATCTTCTCTGTCTTGCGGGGAATTTGTTATGTTACGTAAGTATTTCAATGTTCACTAGAACCAAGGGGAAAACACTTGATTCCACAGACTTGTAAACCGGACTACTCAATTGGAATGAGAGAAAGTGAGTTCTGAACCTTTGATTTCCAGGCAGTCATTGAAGTAGACCCTTCAGAAGACCTCAAACCTTGTCTACAGAATTCACCCACTAATGCATAGTCAGGTCTGTGCTCCTATCATCCCATCCCACCACTGGCACAGGGATCTCCTTTGGTACTTTATGATCATCTATATAGGCTGTTATCTGGTGGAAGAGTTCTCTGAGCAAGATCAGATCCAGCAGAGCATACTGAAAATTTCGGCTTGATCACCTCAGGGCTCTGGTTTTCCTTGATCCAGGAAATTAACCTAAACATGTACAACATCAGAGATTAAAATCTTACTATTTCCTCCAAGATTATAAAGTAGTTGTGCAATGGCTGGGGTACACTAACATAGCCCCAGTAGTACACAAAACTTTTGAAGACTAGAGAGATGTGGCCACTGACATTTTAGAGTTGGAGTTTGTAGCTCTGTACTGATCTTTGGTAACTGTAAAAGGAATCTGTGGTTATCAACCTCCTTCATTTAAGTTCAAGGACAAAAATCAACAACAATAACAAAAAACCCTATGCAAAATGTAATTATAATTATTAATGAATAACACAGAGTATAAATAAAAACAATGAAAAACAAAACAATTAACATGACAAATGAAAAATGAAGACAGTAACCTAAAGTTACTTTTAGAGTACTAGTATTTCTTCTATTTTGTACTCAGAGTTTGGTGTTCAAGGTCCCACAAATTTTTGGAGCAGATTATAAATGCGGCATTATATTTAAATGGAGAAAAAAAATGGGAAAAAAGGAGACAGTTGTACCCCCAGTACTATTCACTGTATCATGTGATTGCATAGGGTCACATCTCACCTACAGCCCTGGTACGTGTTCTTCACAGATGGAGAGCAGCCGATTAGAGGTACTTCATAGGGGAGATTAGCATTAGGCGAATACATCTACCATACACATGCTTTTATTACCTAACAAAACTCAGGAAGATCACCTTCTTATCACACATCATCATCAGAATTTGACAGGCACAAAACTTTGCTTGTAATTAAAAGCTTTGAATGTTAATTTCCCAAATTCCCACATCAGGAGAATGAAATTTAATCTCCATATGTGTCACAGTGAACTGAGGCTGAGATTTGATGTGTTAGCAGAATGCTGGACCTTGTGTATGCTGAAGCAAAAGGAAATGGAAACATTTCGGTATAACACTGTACTATGCTTGCCTACAAGGATAGGGTTTATTTAAAGAGTGTTTCAGTAGCACAGGGTCAATTTTGAAACTGACAGAGCATTGCTTTCTTTAAGGTCACAACATTCATCAACAGCCCATAGATAGCAATGAGTCAGCCTGTAACACTCAGGAACAAAAGATTGCTGGAACAAGTCGAGTGCCGGGGGCAGCTGCAGAGACCAAGCAGAGACAATGAGTTAGCAGGATGCCCAGCCAGGTAAAAATCTATTGCTTGAAAATAACTATCCAGTTATCCAATTGCCTGCTGTGTAACACATTTAAGTAGGAACAAAAACTAGAGAATGATGATGAACATTTCTTGGGTCTGTAATAGGGAAGTACTATCACTGAGAAAATAAAAAGTACTGAAAAATTGAGGCTTTCATTAACAACCTTTAATAAGGTGAACATTTTGTAATCCAACAAAAACAAAACAAAACAAAACAAAACAAAAAACTATTCAATTTCATGAACTTTACAGAGGAAAGCTAGTATGAGTATTTAACCTGCATCTTGTCAACTCTCCCTACAGAAATTATCTTTCTTCTTTGGGGAGTGAGCACCCTACAATGGTAAATGACTGTGCTATCTTTTTCCATAGTCCCATATGTGAAATAGCTACATTTTTGCCCATGATTAATGAGATAAGTTCAAATAAAGGTTATGTATTTAACTAAACCTCAACAGTAGAGTTATGAGACACACATTTAATTATTTTTTTTCATCAGAAGCTACATGCTGTTCTAATTTGCTGACTGCCAAATTATGTCATCCAGCTACAGACTTTTTTTGTGGATATTCATTACTACAGAGATGTCTTATTTAAATAGCAAGATAGAGAGAAACTATGCGATACATAATGGAAAAACAATGATCTAAACTACAAAATATGGTTATCAGGCATTGCCAATAAATCCCCCTGTTAGCTGAACAAATATGAACTGAGACTATCCATATCATTTTTATATGCAAGACCACAGTTAAATTAATAAATCTCCTACTGGTATAGATTTACTGCATAAACAGGCAGTAGACTAGAAAGGTTATACAGTCTTCACCTTTTTGCTTTATTTGGGAGTACAGTTCATGGGAAGAAACTGTTTTTACTTTTTCTTCTCATTTGCTCTAGTTTTTTCTCCCTCACACCAATGGAGATAACCCCCATATTTTGAAGGGCTTGTCAAGTCATGTCATTTGTTCAGACATCTTGCTACCAGATGCAGAATAAATACAAGTAAAATATGAGACAAGTGATAAAATTTTCCCTATGGAGTGGAGGGCAGTGCTAATGAATCAGTTAAAGTTTTTATGTTAACAGTTTTTTGGCTTATACCTGTACTGCAATCTACAGAGCCATACAGGTTACTAGACTAAGATTTAGTTGAAGCTACTGAGCCATGGTAGTACCAGGCCTTGTAGGGGCAAGGTGTTCACAACTCCCTCTCACTCTGCACATTGCCTGTAACTATATGGAACATTTCTAGCAAATCGGTAGGATTTTCAAAAAGTTGGAAAGAGCTAGATAATCTTCTTTCTCACCCATTATACCGGAATCCCCAGGTCCTTCTTCTCTGGGTTGCTCTTGAAGAGTTCTCCCAGTCTGGGTTTGACCAGGCAAAGTGAAGCACCTTGCACTTGGCCTTGTTGAATCTCATTGGGTTCATTTGGGCCCAGTTCTCAATCTTGTCCAGCTCCCTTTGAATAGCACCTCTTCCTCTGTCACATGGACTGCACCACTCAGCTTGGTGTCATCAGCAAATTTATTGAGAATGCACTCAATCTCATCATCTATATCATTAATAAAGATTGCACTTTGGCTTTTCTATCTTTCCATATCTGGAAGGAATCTGTTTTCTTCTCAAGAATAATATACAAAACTGATGTAGGTTAACTTGCAACTCTGTTGTATTTCTCTTTCTGTTTACTCCTTATTTTTCATTTGAATGAATTTGCTGATTTGAAATTCTTGTGAGACTTCTTTTAACTAGGCAACTGAAAAAAATCTTGGAAGACACTAAAAGAAAACAAAAATGTAACATTTTATAGACTTCTAGAAATCATGGAAAATACAGTCTAGAAAGTCTAAATCAGAAATTTTTTATTTGTTCCTTTTCACTGATTTCTAATTTTCTTCTGACAAAACGGATTACAACAAAATACTGAGCACTTTTCATGAAACTTTTTTTTTTTTCCCCCCAGCTTTTTGTGAGTATAGCTGGAAGTACATGAGACAACAAATCCGGCTATTCAGTATGAATATTTTAAAGCTCACAAACTCAAATGATAAAAATTGGAAAAATAACTGCTTTAACATGCTAAATTTTACACTGCTTTGTAGTTTGCATAGAATGAGCTAAGCAAGTCATTGTGCTTAAATCCGTATCTAAAATGAAACTGAACAGCTGCAGTTAGTTATATGCAGTATTGTCATACAAACTTCACGGAATAACAATGTGAAAACAAAAATGTAATAGAATTTTAAAGGACATTATGAAACTCAATTCTAGATGTATACTACCCTTTCTCAGAATATGGATGTTTTAAAAGGCATACTTAGTACTCTGAACATACAGGCAGCATTATACAAAATATTCTGTAAATCTAAAAATATAGTATTTGATTCTCTGTTTCTAGAAATATCAGTGTCTTTGTAAAAGCAGGAAAATTAGTATCTTGGCCAAAGGCAGAGGGAGATATACAATTATTTACTCACATCGCAAATACAGAAACTTCAGCAGGTAGAAACTTAACACTGTTCCATATATATTTATTCAAACCTTAAATATTCACTTCATTGTTTACTAGACATTGTTAATTGTTAATTGCTTTGTCCAGTTTCCCTTGTCAGTCCCTAATCACTACTCATTGTGTAAGAACTCAGAAATAAACAGAAATATTGACATTGTAGAGGAGCTTAAGTTGAAAACAGGACTATTTCAATGAATAAAACTATTTGAATTTCTATAAAATGCAAAAATGCTGAGGTTATTACACAAAAAACAGGAATCTGTATTACATCAGGACTTTTGTTAAAGCAATCATGCACTGATCAGAATTTTCCAAAATAAGAGGAATCTAAGTTGGGTTATTTTCTAGAGAAAATTCTTCATAGACATACATAAAATAGGAAGACTTGAAAAAGTCATTATCTTGTGTAGTAATTAAATTGTTTAAGTTTCAAACTTCCTTATAAATTTAAATAATCATTGCTCACACTATCTATTTCAAGTGTGTTTATGCAAGAAACATCACTGTATGATCACTGAGTGTGATCACTGAAGTGAATATGGCAGAAGTTCATTGTGAGTGTGATTTTTTGTTCTAAACAACAAAACGTTGTAATATGAAGTTCTTCTTGCTATGGAATAAAAAAAGAAAACAGCAATAAAGATTCAGTATTAATGTTGCTATGGTAATTCATTTAGGCATAAATAAAAACACAGGTGTTTCCAAGGGAGCTTGTGCTTGTTGTTACAGAAGAGTGTGCTATGACCCATACATTAATTTACCCTTTCAGACATCTATTTTTAATAAAAATTACAGATTACTCTTGTTACACATAGGTGCATCTTAAGAGATAAATTATTGAAGCAATTGCACTTGAAACTTGATTGAGACATTTTAAAGGAAAGGAGAGAGCTTTAAACCACTAGGTTGGATTGATGTAAATTGATTTGTCCAAGGTTATTTGTTTAAATAATAGAGGTAATAGAAGGAGGGCCCTGGGTCTCACAGAAGTGATGCTCTGAGACATCCCATCCCGTCATCATGCTCAGAGCAGGTTCACAACAGGGCATACCCCATTTAAGCAGGGAAAATTCAATTAGGATCATTCTGTGGACTTAAGGATCCCAGTGGGGATCAGGATAAGCAGTATTCAGATTTCATTGTCTCTCAGAACTATATGCCAATGAAAGACATTTTTTTTTGCCCTGCCTTGTGCTCCCCCTTGTGTTTTCCCAAATTCACATAATACAATATTGATATCATAGAAAATAATAATAATAATAATAATAATAATAATAATAATAATAATAAAATAAGCAGATATTATTTCTTTTTTGTTTGTTTTATTAAGTAACGTCAAGTAATTTAACAAATGGCAATCATTAATTCCTATAAATAGTGAAAAAATAAATGAAAAAAAAATTACCAACCCAATTGAAAATTGCAAGTTTGACACTGTGTATATAACTAGAATTAAAAACCATATTTATCCACATATACAGAAATAGAAAGCAATTAATGAAGAAGCGCCAATTTAAAAAAAAAATATCAAGCAATTAAATAGTTTGTGGGGTCAGATGTGATTTTTCCTGTAGTATTCTTTCAACAGGGTACATAGTTCATCACAGAAATGAAAATACAGTAATAAATTAGGGTATCCAGGAAATACTAAGACATTTTAAACAGACAAGAACTAAAGCTGGCAAACCAAAAATTCTAAAATCATAAGTCAGACCTCAAAAATCATGTGAGTGACTAACACATTAAATGATATACTGTGTTTGATCTGTCCTTGAGATTTTTACCTTTTTTTTCCCTTCCATGTCACCATTAGAAGAGTGTCAGTTTTTCAAAATACAAAAAAGCTGGTCGTGGTCCACACAGCAAGAGCTATTATAACTCAGTGATCCAGTTCCCTGTCAGACAGTGATTAACAAGTCATTACTCCTCAGTAACATAAACACTAGTTACTTAGCCAGAATTAATTTCTACCACTCAAGAGCAATGGAAGAAAATATCCATTATCTTGCAGCAGTTTTCATAGACATCTCTTCCACAGGAGCAGCATAGGCACGTATTCAGAGAATCCTCTCTTGACGTATAACTTTATGCTCAGTACTATTCCTATTTCTACCAGCTCACAGCAAAGTTCTTGAACCTTCTCTGTCGTCTGATTTGGGTAAGCTGTAGAAAGGGCCAGCAGGGGAATGTTCTGTCCTGCTAAAGGACCACGGATTTTTGTACTGAATATCCATGATTTGATTTCTGTATTCTTCAGACAGGTCTACAGAGCCATTCGTGGCAGCAAGCAGTGCTTTGATATACCTTTCCTTGTCAGTACTAACGCTCTGTCACCAGCACAACCTATAGAAAAGGAAGAAATGAGAAATGTAAGAGGTATAACTCAATGCTCTATGCTTTCATCATATGCACAGTTTGCCAGTTTATCATTCAACTGTAAATAAGAACTAATATGAACAGTAATTTCTAATACTCCATCTGCCTTGTCATTACCAGCATTTTTGAAAAAAAAAAATAATCTATGGATTTAACTTGGATTTGCTTAATTCCACTGATTTACCCTTAGTAAGGACTTTCAAAACACCCCAAGATAAATCCTTCCCTGTAATTTAAATACTGTCAAGCTAGAATTTAGGAATCCACCTTTAGTTCCGTGATAGTAGCTTGCACTTGTGATAAAAGTAGGAGCCCTTTTACTGCATAGGTTTCATTCCTGGCTGTTGGGTCAATATCCGAAGAGAACAGAGATATAGCAGACAGATAACATTTTGCTTCTGACAGTCTATTGGACCAGCTGGCTGCATAGTGGACTCTGACAGATAAAGAAAACACTCCTTGTGCATTGCATTTTAATTATCTGGGAACTGGGAGCCAGTCAATATCTTCAGCCTGCAGGTTTCCATTCCTTCATCCATACTTGCTCACATCACAAGATTTTGCTTGCCTGTTTTCTTGTCCTCTGCTTTCATTTTGGAATTTCATTCAAATTTATTACATATCTCTAGATTTAGCAGTACCAGCTTTTGTAGTGACTGATACTTGTATGGAAAGATCATACCTCTGGTATTTGGTACACAGCTAGATGCAACTTATTTGTTTTTCCTTTGAAATATCTGATATTTGAATCTCAGGCTTGTAAGACTATCAGAGATGGAACTGAAGATCATCACAGAATCCTAGGCTTACTCTCCATGCATTAAAATGTTAAATAGGTCTTATAGACAGTTAATAATAAAAAAAAATTAAATATTTCAGTTGAATATCTGATTCCAACTCTATACATCCCATTTGAAAATCCTCTCACCAATGGTTTGGTTGTTGGTGAGCAACATGAGTGTGCATCCAGGGCTGGGCCTGGCTGCTCATAAGACAAAGCCTCTGCCATGATGGTGCCGGGCAAGGGGCAAGCATAAGATGGGCTGCCTGCAGCCAGCAGTCTGTGGGTTGGCTATACCTTGCTTAATGTTTATATTACTTCTCATAATGTGAACTTCTCAAGTTCAAGAGTTCTTTGATAAACAGAAGAGATGATATTTTTGTGTTCACAAAAGTTATTATAGAGTTAAAGTAACGGTTTTATGAAAATGTGCTCCAAAACTTGTGTGAACACACTGTCTGTTTTCTATAGACATCTTCAGCTGTGGTCCCCAGCACCTTTACATTTTTAAATTCAGTTATTGAATAAAATAGAAATTTTACAACCGACCTATATACAATGAACATCATTTGCATTGCATAAGCAGTTTATATTTTTATTTAAATTTACTGTAAAAATTGCCACAGAAAGTAGTAGTGGTTCATGCTATAAGAGACAGAATTTTAATAAAGTTCTTTAAAAGTATTATTGCATTTCTAATATTATATATTCATTCAAGATGCAACAATACTTGCACCAGTATAAGTAAGCAGTTTCAACTGCTGACTGAAATCAGTCCCTCTACTACAGCATGGAGCTCCTTGAAGGCTGACTTACTTTGTCTCAATGCAGTGTACAGTGCAGGCATAACTTAACTTTTCTGAAGCTTTGGGTACATGATTAGAAATAAGATTGTATGCATGTTTGCATGCTATGTGTAGATATTGTGGTTAAATGTCAGAAAAGATGCGCATTTACAATTTTGCGCAAGAATTCTTGAATTAGAAGTGTGTTTCCATAAAGGGAAAAATTTTACTTAAAGACTTTTTCTTTCCTTTGTGGTGAAGTCTTACATGCTGCAACAATGAAAGTTCAGCATATGAGGAAATGGAAGAACAGTACCAACACACAAGCATGCTGACACAGGGTGTACTGTTGCTGCTACTATTTGTGTTCAGTAAAAAGATCACTTTAGAATGATGGTGCACTGCAATAATATTCTTTAAAGAATAAATATATTCACCAGGGATATGTTGTAACTTGATATATTTAGGGATATCTGAACACTGGATTGTTTGCATAGCACATTTTAAACTTAGATTTTAGAATCTCTGTGGGCAGCAACTTGCTGGGAGCAATGTTACTTTGTGTATAATTCTCACAAAAAACTGCTGAATTTGGTCATTACTTGAGCTAAGTGAAACTGCTTGTTATTTTTTTTTATTTTCATAGTAGACTTTTCAAAGGTGATGACAGTATAGGACTGAATGGCCGTATTATTTTTATATTACTAAGGAGTTTAATTGAGATTATAGAGGAATCTTAAGTGAAGGTAATAGTACAGGAGGCTCTGTTAGTCAGTGTTTTTAAAGAATATCACTAACACACAATGAAAAAAATGCCTAAAGGAATAAAACAAAACAAAACAAAACAAATTGAAGGAGCTTGAAGGAGCAGGAGGAACAAAAAAAAAAAAAAAAAAAAAAAGGAAAAAATAAAAGGTTGAATACTTTGCTAATCACAGAGAAAACCAAAGATATGAAACACCATATCATTCCCAGTGATGTCAACTATTTACTACTAGGACTGATAGAAAATGTATTTGGGAAAAATTGTGATAGAGTGACAAAAACTGGACCTACTAAAACCAGGAATTACCTTATGAAAAATGAAAACAAAATATCATTGCTGAAACAAATAATTTGATTCTAAATGGTGGAAACTTGTAGATTTTCTAATACTAATATTTTCTGGTATTTTTATTACTGTTTTAATAAAACAAATTATTTTCAGAACCACTGAATGTGCTAATGCAGAGAAAACACCATCAGCAGGAGCATCCTTCCTGCTCTTCAATCTTTTACTTTCAAATGTACCCCCCCAAGATTTTGAAAGCTGAGACACTGCCAGGCATGTTATAGCAGCCAGCAACCACAGCATGGAATTAGACACTAACAGTTAAAAATAGGAAAAAATATTGTTATCATTTGATTATAGACCAAAAGCTCACATTACTGCCATACAAATTATGCCAAAGTATTTGTCTTTCTGCTTTCCTCCTGAGTTCATCAGAGCAAACACATCATAAGAAAAAAAAAAGAATTCTAATTCTTTTAAGCTGTCCTTGCTCCTGATGCTGTTTATCCCATCATTTCTTTTTATCTCCATTGTGGTTTGTCACTTTTCTGTCCAGTTTATAATTTCTAATAGAAGAAGTTCCTCCTTTCTGTTTCCACACTATCCCTGTAAAGACTGGAGGACGAAGAAGGTAAATTCTCAAAAACAGAAGTCTTAACAAAGCTGCTATCTCTGTTCTTTGCAAGCAAGAAAAGGGGGAAATATCCCAAATGAGCCATCCCATTCTTTCATCTATATTCCTAACTGTACTAGTTCTGAAATACAAAATGAAGCTCACTTATGTTTTTCAATTAACTCTCTACTTACTACTACTTGAATTAATGGGCATAATGTAATATTGATTGTTCTGCAGTAATAATTTGGTGAATGAAAGCAGGAAAAGGTGTGAATCTTGACTGTTTAAAAAAAAAAAAAAAAAGTAATAATAATAAAAATTAAAAAGGATTTGACTCCCTTTCATTTCTTCTGCTTGGGAGAAACTTTCTGCTAAACAGAACTGATGGCTCTAAAATAGTCAGCCTCTGCATCTATTATGGCATATTCTCAGGCTATGGAAAACTTTTTTGGGGACACACAAGTGAACTTTAATGTCCTTTTCTGACAAGTTCCAAAATTGTTCCTATCTTCATTTATTGGCCCTGACCCTGAAGAGAGTATCTTTTCTTTCATGACAGTAAACTGCATTTTTTCATTGAGAAAGTATCTTTCTCTGAAGTTGAACTACAGGAGAGAGCCATGCTCATCTCAGCCCAAAAGGATGCTTTTCATCCCAGGACAAGCATAGGCACAGTGTCCTCAATCTTGGAGTCCCTTATTTATGGTCAGAGAAATTATTGTGTAATTATGATACCTTTCCCTTTTTTTTTTTTTTTTTTTTTTTTTTTTCCCAAGTTGTCAGTTATGGCTGAAGAAATGTTCACTATTTCATATTCACACATAAACTTGGTTCCTTCTTCCCTATTTTATTTAATTTATCAACTAACATTATAAGAGAAGATTTAAGTTATGATATACTACTGAAGAACTTAATAAATCAGAAAGGACACGTCTCAAGGCTAAACTTTCACATCTTTGCTTCAGTTTGTGAGCCTCACAGCATGAAATGTTTGTTTGTTTTTTTCCTTCCTGACAGACAAACCTGATGTGACTCAGGTAATGTGATTAACTTGGAACTCTTTGGTGTCATTTTCACAAAGTCATGTTTACAGTACATTCATTATTTTCTCTAGAAAGAATTGCAAACAGGAGGATAGGTATCATATAGTAACTTGAACAAATTAAAAGCCCAGAAATATTATGCAAAGATTTTGGCAGCCAGGAGAGAAACCTTGCATAAGAGGTTCTGAGCTATGTCTGTGTGTAAAGACAGAACTTACAGAGGGGAAAAAAGCTACACTTTTCTTTGCTCTATATTTTCAGTTTTGAATTCTCTAGTTAATAACACTGGATTTTCTTTCTCTCTCCTCCCTGCACTCCCTCCTCTCTTTCATCCCCTTCAACTAGATTCAGGCTGCCTGATCAAAACAAATTACAGGACAGCCTTATAAATTAGTTACAGTAGACTAATGTCTAATGGTGACATGCCTGTTTTGCCATGATGATGCTCATCCTCCAGAGGTAATGTCACCTAGGTTGTCAGACAAGCAACAGCATTTTCATAAATAATCCATGTGATGCTAATACAGGATGATTTGTGATGCCTTATAATAAGTTTGGTTGGTTTTGATTGAGTTTCTCACAAGGAACTGTATAGTTAACACTGTGACCTGATCTGACTTGATTCTGCTTTCTGAAAAGGCTACTCTAAAATATTAGTGTGCAGGAGGAAAGCACTATGTTACCCAGACACAGTTATACTTGTAATACACAGAAGACTGTAATATTTGGCATGTATCTCTGGTTAAATCAAAAACTCACAAATGCATTAAAATATATAGAGAGTTAAAAAAATTCTGTCTGATATTTTTCAAGTGTATGTTTACTGGGTGAGAAAACAAAGAGAGTTGAATCTCTTTCCCTCATTTACCATGGCCCAATACAGTTTGTATGCTTCAGTTCACATGGCACTGACCTGTCATTCAACTGCACAGCTCTCTCTCACCCTTCCTGCACAACCAGATCATGGGCAATCTGGACCCAGTTTTACCATTTCAAAATGGAAAACATCCAAGCTGGTATCTAAACGACAGCTAAAACCACAGGGAAAAGATCCACTGGGGTTAATCTAATGAGGTTAGTATCTTTTTTTTTTTTTTTTTTTTTTGTAGAATAGCAACTCCTTTTCAACTCAGAAGAGAAAAAAAAAAAAAAGATACAGAATTGTAAACTAAACTAAGTCTCTAGCTGTGGTTGACAAATATGAGACACATGCTCACTGAAATACTTGAAAAATCTCAGGATGGTCCTTGCCAGAAACAATGAACTGGAAATCACCATCACATTACCCACATCTCCTTGCAGAAGGTTTTAGTTCTACTAAAACTACTAGTTAGATACAGCCCAGGCTTTTCACATGCACTGAAATTACTTCTTCCCTTTGTTTAATATGACATAATGTATAATGTAGTGACAGACATCTCAGGAAACTGTACTGGCTTCTCAGTTGTCATGCAGAGCTGGCCAATACTGCCAATACTGTGAAAACAATGTGGTTGTTGTTTTGAAGACAGTATTAACCATAAATGCAGTGCTTAGTGTTTCTGCAGCACTTTCCAGTATGTCTGAGGTGTGGCATGGTTCAACACAGTGCTGGGAAAGAGGTCTTTAAAAGCCATTACATATTTTCTTGAGAGTCAGGGAGTGTGTGCATGTGTGTGAGAAAATGGACACAGAAATTGAAAACCAGAAAGCATGCAGGAAGATAGAGGCTCTGAGAACAGAGAGCTCTGTTTAGGAGGAAGAATTAGGAAGAATTCAGTAGGATCACTCTACAATATGACAAGAACCTCTTATTTGCCAGATTTCCAATATTCTCTGTGCTTTGAGAACACAATTTATGATGCAAATACTCTAATATTCATATACAGAAATCAAAGGTCTTCCTTAAAAAACATCCAACCAAACAAACAAAAACCTGAAAGAGCTACCACAAATATGCCCTGGCATTCTTCTCACACTCTGATCAAAGACAACAATATAATGTCAAATTAAGACAATAATTCAATTCTGAGATCAAGCTATAGAATAACAAAAAGGACGCAGGAATCAGCACAACTGTCTATTCAATAAGAACAGAAAGGGACTTTTAATACTGTCGCAATTTGATCTCTTGGTCATGCTGCTTCCCATATTGGTAACATACACAAGTACCAGTACTTCAGTCATGTATATGCAATCATTCACTTTTAATTCTTATACTTTGAATTAGGCTGGCAGATTTCTCAACAGACAAACATTCCTGGAGAAATGGACTGCCTCTAATCTGGAACCCCTTTGGTAAATTGTTGATTAAATTTGTTCTCCGAAAAAAAAAAAAAAAAGTGCTTGTTAGAGCCCCTTATTTTTCTCCCAAATGTTCCCTCGGAGATTTTGGGAGGTAGGGGAAGGGGTAAACAAATAAATAAATAAAACGAAACATATATATATATATATATATATATGCAAATAAAGATTTAAATTTTCAGAATTTGAGCTCTATCATGCTTCCCTTCTGGTAATGGTAAGATCATTTAGACTTCACAAAGCAACTCACAGGCAAAACTAAAACAGTTCTTCTTTGAACCTGAAGTGAGTTTCAATTAGACAATATCAACCTCTAAATTAAACTACTTTGCAAGATGTGCCCTCCCTGTCCCAGTGCAGGTATGCGAGTGTTGTAAAGAAAAACAGTTGTTCCATAAGTTTTCCATCCTGTGATGTTTTCAAATGATAAACACACTTGTTACAACAACACTGTAAATTGAGCAACCTGAAAAGATCTAATTTTCCATGCCCAGTGTCAGGGCTCTGACTGTTCCACCCAGACAATGGCACAGAATCCCATTTCAGCCATTCAGTCCCTACTTTAGTTATGCTGTAGTTGTGCATCACAGCTCCCTCAAAGATCCACCTGTGTCTGACATGGACACTGTTGTAAAGGACGGAACTGTTTTTCTTTTGTTGTCTCAAAGCTTGCTTCCTGAGGCCTTTCTGATGATAAGACTCTGACTGGCAACTGTTAACTATCTTGGAGGGCGGATGGTGGGTGTCATTGTGCCATAGTGTTTCTGCTTACGACTGCAATGATAAGCAGAAACAGGAAGAGCAGTCTTCCTCAGGGGTGCTGCTTGAAGGAGTCGACCACTGCAGAAGGCAATAATGCTTGTGTCTGGCAACAGAGACCCCCCCCCCCCCCCCTCCACACTCCTTGCTGGCTTATCTGTGGGCCAGGAATGCCACAAAAGCTGGTTTTAAATCATTTTTCGAAGAGTGTTTGCCTGTTTGTTTGAAAGTTCAGTATTTCCCCAAAAAAATGCTGAGCTGTAATCCTCAAACTTCAAAGAAGAGAAGAAGAAAAAAACCCCACTGAAATGGGGGATAGAAGGCCCTCGCTAAACTGGGGACTTTGGAGGCAAACTCCTGAAGACACCTTTGACGGAGTATTCCCTGAGGGGAAAACCTCATTGGAAGAACCCCCGAGGCTGGCTTGCTGCGGAGCTTCCTGGCTGTCTCCCATCCCCTGCGGTGATCAGATGAGTTCCTGAGATCAACGGACCTACTGTGTACCTCGCTGGACCCACTGTGGCGCTCTCTGCAAAGACTCCTTGCTTATATTTCCTACTTTCCCTATCGCCTACCTTCCCTTCCCCATCTCCCTAAAAACGGCTAGAACTTTAATAAACTGGTTGGACCAACGTTTGAACCGTTGCTTCTTAATCTCACGCCGGGTATATACATATCAAAGAACCTTGCCTCCCTCCTGTAAATTGGAGTGAGACAACTGTTTATTCAAACCCTGACCAGGCTTGACATTCCACTTGCCTCATCACCACGGAAGAACTGATCTTTGGGTGCCCCAGCTACGCCACAGCTTAATCTGATCTCTCTCTGGGCTGAGACAGGCTCTGGCTCATGATGAAAAACTGGTTACTTCACTACCTAAAGCTTCTCCAAATCTCAGAAGTGGTGTAAATGATAAACAAGAAAATTAAAATTTCTACTTAGGAAATATTTTTGAGGAAACAAAAAAATTGCTTTTAGGATTTTTTGTTTGTTTGTTTTTATATAGACAGAAGAAAATGCTTTCCTTCAAAAACAGATCTGTGGTGTCCCGTAGCTAAAATGCTACTAAGCAAGATTCCTATATGCATTTTCCCATGGCTTCCCCAGTGGAGCATATGTACTTATTTGCTTTGGTCATTCAAGATTCAGCACGAGACAGTCTGCATCATTCAAGTTAGAGCTGATGTACCAAAAGTTACAGAAAAATCTCCTAACTAATTTTCCCAGCACATGCAAATAGCCTTTAGAGAATTTCAATTCTTTGGTTATTCAATTCCTCTCAATACTGCTATAGCAATTGCATTGCCTATTGCACTTTTACATTGGTGATTTATGAGTACTCAGCACTGGCCCTACTTAGACCTACCTTCACCCAACAAACAAAACAATTCTGTGTTATGCTGTTGTCTCATCAGTACATTCACTCACTGAGAGAATTTGCTCAGAAGCTCAAATAATCTTTCCTTGCAGTTGCTGAGGACCACTCTAGTCCTTTTCAGGTAAGAGTAGGTTTGTGGCAAATAGGAATCAGCACATTCCATTTCCCTCTAAACCTTCCATGTGGAAATAAACCCACTCAAGTATAAAAGCAAGAACATAAAACTATGACAAAGAAACACAGATGTCACCTACATAGTCATAGAATATCTTTTTCTACCGAAACAATCACTCCATCATAGAAAGCCACCACACTGGTCATGCACAACCTATCTGTGGTGAAGCCATGCTGGCTGTCTCGGATCACCCGCTCATGCTTCATATGTCTTTACATATTCCATGATCTTCCCAGGCACAGATGTAATGGTCACCAGCTTGTTGATCCTCAGGTCCTCCTACCTCCTTTTCTTGTGAACGAGAGGGCAGCTTGGCAACCACATCATCCAATCCCTTTAGGACCCTGGGATACATATCATCCTGCCCCATGGACTTGTACACATTTGGTCTCATGAGCCACCATCAGACAGTCATTGTGTTATGTATTACAGCAGGCTGAATCAGTAAACTCTTTCTTCCAGAAACAAAACAGATAACTCCCAGTGAAAGAACTGGAGATCTAGTAAGAAAAGATTTGTGGGAAGCTGGTCAAGTCTTTAAGTAGGCTTATGCTAAAGATTTTCCTGACAATAACATACCACAGCTACATAGAACATGAAAATGGAAAATAAAAGTACAAAAACACTGTTTCTGAAGAAGAAAAAAATGAGCAGCATAGCAGTATAGGCAGCAGGCTTTATCCGTCAGTCATCAACAGGTCAGCATTAGCCATTCTTTGTTAATCAGAGATAATTGGTAATGGATTTTCTCCTTTCTCACTATTTTTTAAAAAAACAAGAGTCAGATGTTAATCATGTTCCCAGCACAAGTGTTCAACAATCTTCCTACTCCTCATTAGCACCCATTCATGAGATGCATATTCATGTCTCAACATTAGTTCAACCTTGACAATGGCATGAGGCTTCTGTTTTTCCCTGACATAATTTAAATACATAATAAAGAACTACTAATATCTTTAGCTTCAAAAAAGCCATTCAGAACAATTAATTATGTGTTCTAGGAAGAAGCAAAATAGCCATTTTCTGCATGGCATTTATGTGGAATATTCACAGACTGCTCATATATTCTCTTTCCCATCCCTAGATTAATTTGGATGGGATATTGTTTTCCGACTGGTACTTTCTTTGGGGCCTACTTAGGATGAATTGAATACAAAGGCCCAAAGCATGCATTTTCTCTCCTTGGAGGAAACACAGAATGCAATTAAGGTACAGTTTACTCAGGAAGATGCTGATGTTTCTCCAGAATTTCTGATTCCGTAAATTTCATTTTAGTTGCCAGGTTTCATTTTCTATTTGAAATGGCAGCTGTTCTACAGCAAAGACTGGAAAACAGAAATGATCCAAAAGAGAGTTGGCAACTACTATTCAGTTCTATAGAAAGGAAGAACATTGAATCAGCTGTTTAGCAGATCAGTGCTTCAAGAAGTACTGCAGTTAAATTTTCTCAATATTCTTACTCAAATTATGGGACTAGAGACAAGATAAATCACTGGGTCTCTTCCTACTCTATACCAGAAATCTCTTTATATCAGAAGGCCCAGATTTCCATCAAACTTTCCTAAGTGGTTCTAGAAATTATCCTTATATTTTCTTATTCTTTTCCTTACTCCTCTTTTAATCCTTTCCTTCCATTTCTATTTTGAAGTCTGCAAGATGTCTATGAGGCAGTGCAATAATCAAGCACTTCCCAATGTAAGTATGGACTTTCAAAATCAGGTTTACTGCAAACATAGGTACAACTTGAGTCATTTGATTATTAAAAATTACTGAACTGTATAGTAATTAAGTAGCAATAGAAGCTAATATAAAAATCCTGATATTTGCTAAATAAGGTATTTTCCCAAACATAGAGAGTATTTACACATTAATACCCAACAATACAAATTCTACGACCCTTGTTAAAACTATGAACTATAAGGCATTCTTTTTTGTTAGAAATCAAATCAGAATTGAAGAGCCGCACTATATTTATTATTTACTTTTTGAGGGAAACAATGTGCCTACAGGTTTGCAAAGATTTTGATAAACATAAAGAAAAGAAGTACTAGTTCTTCTTAAACAACCTTTTTAACCAATCAGAAACCATCCCTGAATATAAAATATGACTGGATAAAATTGCTTTACTGTTATTGTCATTTGGAAAAGCAAATAATAGAAGCTTATTTTCAGCCAGCTGTGAGCCAGTGGTTGCCTCAGTGATGTAACCGTATCTTCTATATTCATGAGTGAAGATAACTACAAGACATTCTTAATCCTTTAGTGTAAAATATAATAATACAGTCTCCCTCCCTGTTTTTGTTCATCTCGGCACAAACACAGATAGATACCCTGAACAATAAGAAGTACAGTCTTGTTATGTTCCTTTTGCATTACAGATACATTAGAGCTCTGCTTATGCTTTATAATTGAGTTATAGCAGTCATCCACATATTAGATTCTAGGCTGAGCTTTGGCAAGACTAAACAATAGATTGAAAAATACAATTATTGCTTACCTACAGAATTCCGTTGCTTGAGAGGTAAAGCATATATATCAGAAAAGTTGTGTTGGTTTTTTTTCGGGGTTTTTTTTTCGGTTTTTTTTTTTTTTTTTTTTTTCTTCCTCAGGCCTATTCAATAAATGAACGTTACACCAGGATTCTTACACAGAGAATCTTTGAAATGGGTTTTGTATTGATTTTTGTAACTACCCTGTTAGATGACGTTATCCCTTAGTGTGTCATGTTTAGATGGGTCTGCCCGGAGCAGGTCACTGAGGTGATAACTGTCATTTGGAGGGACAGAAAAGCAATCATAGCTTTTTCATTACTTACTGTTTTCCCCCTGCAAGTATGGGATCATTTGACATATTATGGCTTCTGTGATTTAAGCTGCATTCTGAAATTAAGTGCTAGAATATCAAGCTGTGGGTTTAGAAAAATAAACTTCATGTCAAAGGAACCACATGCCCTGTAGGTCATAACTGTGATCCTGAAGAAGAGTCTTTAGAATAAAAACAAAACAAAAACAAGCAAATGCATTTTGTAAGAGGCAAAAGGATACAAAATTGTTGAAGTAATTGCAGATTGTACATCTGGTAGTAAATTTAAAAATGATAAGCAACTTATAACGTGAATCTCTTACTTTTTTAAGCTAAAACAAAAATATGAAAGCATCAATTTCATATACAATTTTTTTTGTGTGTGTGTATTTTTACAAACAAGCAACAAAGTCAATTTCTCTCTCTTCTGATTATTCTTGTGCATTTGCTGTGTAAGAACTGTTTATCTTTTTTAGGTATGGCCCTTAAACTGTTGTATTTTTTTCAATTTTTCTGGTGAAAATCACATTTAATTCACAAATCCAATCATTTATCACATACATAAAACTTATTTTTATCTTTCTCAGACTATAGTTGTCTGAAAGCTCAAACTATTGCAAAATGTCAGAAAAATGTTTATATATTATATGGTTATTGGATAGGTTGCAGTAACAATACTGGAAGCAAAGACTAGAAAGAAGTATTTCAAAATAGCCTATATATTTGGCAGATTACAGAATTTTGCTCTGATGTTCATTCTTACCCTTCCAACACATCAACATGGAAAGTTTTGCCATACTGACAAAGTTTCAGCCCAAGAGAAGGATTGTACCTGTTGGTTCATGTACTCTCTTGGAGTAGAATGTCTTCAACTGAACAGCTTTAGGCAGAGGAATCGAGGTCCCACACAGCCTGCATTAAGGTTTTAACCCTGAGGTCTTGTCATTCTAGTATGTTTTCAAAGATCAACTGTGATCTAAAAAAAAAAGTTTAAAATTATTTTATGATTACAGCGTACATGAGGTCCCTCAGTTCTAGACATAGAAATGTGTATACTTGTGCTTAAGCATAAGCATGTCTGTCTAGACTACTTCTCAGCTGTTGTCTTAGCAGTCAATTCCCATGCTGAAAAGCTTAACTTTCCATGGGGACCACAAATCACTAAAATGTTGAAATACTACCAGGAAGTGGTAGAAGTTTCAGCGGGATGAAAGCAAGATTAGTAAATCGCACAACAATCCCTCTAAAATTTCTTTTTTTCCCAAAATAATATAAAAAAACCCAAACACAATAACAGATTTTATTTTTTTTCCCTAAGTAGATAATTATCACATTCTTCTGTATTGAAGTGGATATGGATATTTCCTTCCTAAGCTACCAACTCCAAAAACTGAAACATAAAACATTCTGTTAGTTTGCATCTACCTTGAAATGTCTCACAACGGATTTACAACTAAACTTGAAAGTTTTAATAGGTGCAATTTTACATGTAGACTTTATAAGTGATGCGTCTATCATGTTTGTAGCCAACATAGTTAGAAAAAAACTTACCATAAATAAAATAAAAATTTTTATAGGAAGTTCAAAAGTACACAAGTAAATTGGTGCTAACTGAACACATTTTTTGTATGGTGATCAAGTGACTGTGTGTGTGCAGGGGTTTGCCTGTTTAGATGCCTTCAGTACATAAAATCAAAATAATGGATGCTACACTAGAAATGCAACAATTTTTCAGATCTGTTAGCCAAATATATTGTGAAAGAAATTGGTGACATTATTCGTGAATGTTAGTGTTCAATGTATTCAGTAATTCAGAATAACATATAATTAATGAAGTTTCTTGATGGTGCAGAGATTGATGGACTGAAAAATAATAGCAAGAATTTCTCATATTCATAGTAATCCAGATCACATGGCACTATGGGTATATTCAAGTAACATGCATTTTAATATACATTTAATACATTCAGTATTCAGCCAGAGGCATGTTTAGAGAGAGCTTAAAACCAGGTTTCTGATGGAATGCTGGTCACAGTCTTACTAATGATGATTTTTATTTTATTTTATTTTATTTTATTTTATTTTATTTTATTTTATTTTATTTTATTTTATTTTATTTTATTTTATTCATTTAGAGGGCAGCTTTAAATTTTACTATTTAAAATTTAATTTTTTTTTCCTCATATTTGCAAAAAGCATATCACAGGCAACTATTTGAAACCAGTTTTCTTGTAGTGTTTCATTAAATTATTTTTTTGCTTGCAAAGTCTTCTGTTTTCTGGTTGTCATAAAATTCAAATTGCTGGCATACATTTTTCCTTGGAAACAACTGCAATCATTTTAACATTGATTGCTACTCACATTTTCTTAGATTGTAGAGGAGTTCTGATAATCTAGCCTTTTCAAATTATTTAAATAACACTTACTAGGAATATCCACTTTAAATTATCACAAGTTTTTAAAAGATGTACACTATTCTTTTCAAATATTAATATGCTTCCTCCAAAGAAAAACTAAGAGTAATGTGAAAGAAACTGTATTGTCCCTACAGAAATTTATAACTGCAGGTTAACTGTCAAGAAAGTATGACAATACAATCCTTTTCTCACTGACATTATATTGTGAAAACACAGAATATTAAATCAGGATACTATCATTCTTCCTTGCATAAATTCAAGCAACAAAAGGTAGTGAAAATCGAGCGAAATTTACATATATATTTTTTTAACTTCTCAAATCTCTCTCATAATAAAAATAACCCTTTTTTATTATTAAGCACACTTTCCTTTCTACCTTACTGGGTCATAGACTTGCCAAATGACTTTACATTGTATCATCCTAAGTGTGTATTATTGCCTATCATGTCAACTTTCAGAGATATAATTCCAAAAACGTATTCAGGTTGTTTAAAATCCATGCATATCATTCTGATAGAGAAACACTATAAGAATCCATTGTAAAAAAAAAATAAATCCATTCAACCACAATATATTTATAACTTGTCACAGACTATTAATATACATCATCCCAACAAAGACTCTTATTGTTCCAAAATGAAAGTGGAAGAACTGAGTGATGCTGGGAGGATTCTTGATCCATGGGCTTCTGTTATTCATTCTTAAGCCAGCATGGCTTCTTTTTCATGGATATACTTATTTACTTTGTCTTTTTTCAGGAATGTAAAAGGAGTTTAAAGTAGCCTTGTCTGGGCTGCAAGATTGGGTTAATAAGATTATAACAAATCTTTTCAGTTCTTCAGTCATCTAGCCTTAGGTTTGACTATGTGGTCTGAGGAAGACTTTGAGCTGTCTGCTGGAAGAACATTCACATTTCTCAAGGTGCAAACTTCTTTTTTAACTCCAAACTTCATTAGTTGTAGCCAACATTTAGACATCCATTGTATATACACCATAAAATTATCACAGCTACTTTGCAATTCTACTCTATCAGCATGACATGTACTGACCAGATGACCCCATTATATGAGTCAAGAGAGAGGACAGATAGGAAGCATCAGCACAACGTACAGATGTATTTTTAGATGCTCCATGGGATGAAATGCTACTACACTTATGGGAGCCTCGGGCAAACTTTAAGCCATGCTTTTCTTCTTTCTCATATCAACACAGTGTCTGGTTAATTTAACATCGTGCTAACAGATTTGACTACATAATTTGACATAGTGCTAACCATGCTTCATTCTTTTTCCGCTCCCTTTCAGAAAACAATATATATATATTTAACAAAATATCTGTTGTCTTTAAACATAAATGGTCCTTTCTGGAAAGAAAAAATCAATCAATCAATCAATCACATATATTTTGAGGAAATTTAATACTTTTTCATCATGTTCCCCTAACATTGCCCAAAAGACAAAACTATGAAACAAACTGAAACAAAGAAATAGTACTGTATAATCTCCTTCAGTTTCTATATTATGTTTATAATAGAGACACATCATTTCTGTCTCATCCATAAAAACAGTATTTACAATATTCTCTCAACCCTTTTATACATGAGACTTTCTACACAGCATACTGGTTAACTGCATGATTTTTTGTAATCAAAATGTTACATCTTAGAAAAAAAAATGAAAATAGATTTTCTATAAATAAATGAGATTTAATGCTTTCAATTGAAAGATAAGAAATTAAATTGCCGGTAAGTCAGTAGCAATCATTCCAAACATTGATTTACACGTCTGTTCTTAGCTTCTTAGCTTTGTTAGTTTTATCAGTAGTTGTGATCCATACAGGCAATTTTTAAATAGCATAAATGTTCATAAACATGAGATTCCAACTTTTTAAAATGCTTTAAGAGAAGAAAACTATCTAGGGAATTCCAGATCATTAAATATGGTACCAAATCTGAATAAACCTGTAGAAATTGTAATAGCAGACACAACAGACTCATTGATGCATATAATTCAGTGAGAAATAAACTTGGATTCAAAAAGAAGGTCTGTGCTTACAGATTATTTATGATCTCTGTAGAACTAACTGAATATCAGTGAGAGTGATCTGTTTGACATATTATATTAGGGCTTTTAAAAAGTAATTAGCTCTTATGATAGGTTCCAAAATATATTAAAATTCTCATGGATGAGATAAACAGCTATTTGCATAATCTGCAACTGAAAGGTTGGAATAAATGGAGATTCTGCAGAGGTAGATATACAGCAGGGTCTGGTAGGATCTTGTACAAGCATCTGCAGTGTTCAAATTATATTGATGTTACTATGTTCATCAAGGTTCTGAAGTGAGATAAAACAAATGGGAGTTCTTAGTGCAAATGTTATGCATTATTAGGAGGAAAACAGAGAATCAAATAGAACATACAATTATTCACTGATTATAGGTGCTATTCTTTTTCCTTAAAAGGTAAAATAGCACTGGAGAAGTTACAGAAAGAATGTACGGCACAATGTCTATACAAAGAACTGTTACAGAGACAGAGCAACTTCTACCATCTAGAAGGAAAAGAAAAAGGTCTATAAATAGATTTATGTGAAAGTGATGCAAAATCAAAAGTGGCCCTGGGTGAATTGAAATCATGAAGTGGTGTGCTTTAAGGTGTCGATATGTTTTTACATCATGAATACAAATAGCAAAAAGAAGAAACAGAGGATCCTGGTTACGTAAGAAAAAGAAAGGCAATTCCTCTGATTCACCAAGTCCACATACTTCTGGCAGCCAGGAGAGTACACAGAAGGAATTATCACCACATGCTTCCTTAAGCATCTGCTGCTTGTCACCAGTGGAAAAGGAAACTGGGGTAAGATGGACTCTTTCATCTGATCCACCCTGGCAGAACTAATGTTTTTATTCAGGAGCCCCTGGCATTGCAGAGGCAAAACAATGTCAATTGGCTGATGAGCAGTATCTTGCAACAGGGAAAAGCAGATGCTTTTAAACTAAATTGCTTTATTTGGAATGCATTCAGGACTGCAGTAGAAGTTCCCACAGAGATCCTGCAGGCTGTCCAAATGCAGTGTTTCCACCACAATTCAATGTCCATCTTGAGTAGGGAGGAGTTCAGGAGGAGGAAAAACTGGGTGGCTTATCACATATCTTTTTGATATACTCACCCATACTCACTGTAGGAGCATTTATTTTAGAAGGAAGCCAACCATACAATCCTGGTATTACTAGCTTTTTCTTCTGATTTACTGACACTAAAACCACAAGGTTTATTTGAGATCAATGCTGTCTAAAACATTGTACATATGAAAAGACAAATGTCAACATCCAACTCTCTCCTTTCACTAGTTTAAGTGATACACTTCATTTGTAGTGTTTACAGACATTTACAGTCTCTGTGACTGTAAAAGTACAGCTACTCTGCAGGGAAAAAAAAAAAAAAAAAAAAAAAAAAAAAAAAAAAAAAAAAAAAGAAAGAAAATAGAAGAAAAGAGAAGAAAAGAGAAGAAAAGAAAAGGAAAGAAAATAAAAGAGAAGAAAATAAAAGAGAAGAGAAGAAAAGAGAAGAGAAGAAAAGAGAAGAAAAGAGAAGAAAAGAGAAGAAAAGAGAAGAAAAAAAAAGAAAAGAAAAGAAAAGAAAAGAAAAGAAAAGAAAAGAAAAGAAAAGAAAAGAAAAGAAAAGAAAAGAAAAGAAAAGAAAAGAAAAGAAAAGAAAAGAAAAGAAAAGAAAAGAAAAGAAAAGAAAAAGAAAAGAAAAGAAAAGAAAAGAAAAGAAAAGAAAAGAAAAGAAAAGAAAAGAAAAGAAAAGAAAAGAAAAGAAAAGAAAAGAAAAGAAAAGAAAAGAGGAAAGGAAAGGAAAGGAAAGGAAAGGAAAGGAAAGGAAAGGAAAGGAAAGGAAAGGAAAGGAAAGGAAAGGAAAGGAAAGGAAAGGAAAGGAAAGGAAAGGAAAGGAAAGGAAAGGAAAGGAAAGGAAAGGAAAGGAAAGGAAAGGAAAGGAAAGGAAAGGAAAGGAAAGGAAAGGAAAGGAAAGGAAAGGAAAGGAAAGGAAAGGAAAGGAAAGGAAAGGAAAGGAAAGGAAAGGAAAGGAAAGGAAGGAAAAGAAAGGAATGGGAAGGGAAGGGAAGGGAAGGGAAGGGAAGGGAAGGGAAGGGAAGGGAAGGGAAGGGAAGGGAAGGGAAGGGAAGGGAAGGGAAGGGAAGGGAAGGGAAGGGAAGGGAAGGGAAGGGAAGGGAAGGGAAGGGAAGGGAAGGGAAGGGAAGGGAAGGGAAGGGAAGGGAAGGGAAGGGAAGGGAAGGGAAGGGAAGAGAAGAAAGAAAAAAAGGCTCTCAGAAGCAGAATCTCCAGAGCAAGCACTCTGTGGTCATAAGGTTCTGCTCACTTGCCAGGCATCATCAGAAACCAAAAATGAAATCTTTGAGGAAGTTGTGCTCTAATACTTTTGTTTTTCTCTTAAGAGCAACTTAACTCTGAATTTTTTCAACTGTTTTTCATTATCATTGTAATGCCTTCTTACTATTAATTTCACACTTTCAGCTGTAATTTAAGGTTTTATTCTGCAATAATATAAGTTCTGGTTTTAGGATTTTAGCTTAGAACCACAGCTCATAATTCATAGAGCACTTTGAGATTTGCAAATGGAGTCTCATAAATAATTTTTATGAACAACAACAGAAAACAACATAATTTTATTAACATTACATAGACACTCACTCTGATTTCAATCGAATTTTCATCATGAGGACTTATTCTTTACATAGAAATATGAAACTCTACAGGATAGACAACTTTTCTCATTGTGAAAGTATGCATGTTAAAAGGAAAATAGTCACTTATACAAGAAAACTTCTGTAAGTAATAGTAGTGTTACAGTCAAAAACTAATATGCCCAACAGAGATTGTGAAAAATACTGAGTTCTAATCATCTATCTTCATTGTTGCATTTAGGCATAATCCAGTGGAAAGGGAAGTATCCTTTACGGTGGGGTTGTACAAAATGCACTATAATGCACCTTTAAGTGCAAGACTGAATGGAGTGCCTGCTGAAGTTTCTTACTGTCATGAATGTCAGCTTTTGCAATAGTCTACGTAAGGCTACACCACAAACCAAGAATCACAGAATCATCACCTCTGTCTTAGACGCATTATCAACTCATGACCAAAAAAGATCATAGCTGAAGAAGAGAAATATAGGCATATTTAGCACCAATTTCCAACATGCTAATTCTGAAATGCTGAGTTTAACTGCAATTAAACACTAACGTGAACTTTGGTCTTCCATCTTGTCAGGAGGATGCTGAAATTTTTCTTAAAGATTTTGTTGTTCATCGTTTTGAAAGAAAGTGAGTAGGAAACTTCAAGTAAGGCCACCAGGCTGTCGAAATGATGACAGTTTCTCTACACAAAACCAGGAAAAGTCACAGAGCTTGATGGACCTCATATAGCGAATATGGTTCCTGCTTTCTGTTTCCCATTGATTCACACTCATATGGCTGCACACTGAGGAACAACACAATAAGCTGTCTAGTAGGGATTCTGAAATGCCCAAATCTCCATATAAACTTGAAGTCCGTAATCTAATTTCCTACGAAAATGTCGTTTTCTTCAATTTAATAAAAAAGAGCTCAAATTTTCCTCATTAATTATATCACTTCTAAGCAGTCCTTGGCAACCTTATCTAACTTTGAGGTCAGCCCTACTTTAAGCACAAGATTCAATTTCTTCCTACTTTACAGGCTTCAGAGAACAAATGATCTCTGTTAGGTATACCCCCTTATAACAAATCTAGTAACCTTACAAGATTGTGCTGTTCAGTTTTTTTTTTCTTTAGTATGCTAGTTCACCTCCACAAGCTAAGGAGGAACAAAGGAAATGGAGGCTTAGGCCTGTTCCCATCATTGCATTCTTCTATCATAGCTATCACAGACCCACAGAAGAAGCAGCTTTTCCCAGATGCAGAGTTTGCACACCTACATGACCACTAGCTCTGAATTGTGGATGCCCGATAATTTCCCGAGCTTTAGCACAAATAGCTGTTCATCAGTATCTTCTTTATCAATATTTTATTACTCACTTAATTCTGTCTTTCTCTATAAGTGGAAACAATACAATATTTGGTATCCAACAGAACATAGATTGTACAGAAGGTATGTACTGTTTAAAAAAATAAAGCCGTTAAGGTAAAACAATTCTGAATAATTATGTTTTAAATATCAGATGCTACACGTGAACTGCTTACAAACCCAAATGGGCAACATTTAAAACTGGTATTATTTACAGTGAAAAATCCAACTCTTTTAACAACTGGTGTTATATTAGAATACTTTAGGATAAGTTCTTACCACGTCTATATAACATTTTTTTACTAACCGCGTAATTTTGTCATCAAAATAAAAAATCTGGTATTCACTATTTTGGGACCAACATTGCCTAAACTTGACAAATCACATAAGTATACTTATGTATCCAGGATATTTAGTTGCATATAGTTTTACATCTGCCTCTGTTAATTCATAGCCTCAGTATTAATTTTAACTTATTATCCACTTCTATTCACATTGTAGTTTCACTGTATCCTCTTCAATGCATTTGCTATATTACACATCCATTTTCATGATACAATAGGCATTTGCTAAAACAAAACTCTGCTATCGGACTACATTTTATTTGATGTATGATGACAGTTTCAAGAAATATATTAAATCCTCCATGAAAATTAAATTACAGATGCATTTACTGAAAGAAAAGTCTCTGCTGAAGTTCCTCAAGTGAGCCTATTGAATAAGTATCAGCATTGGCTCATTCTGTTATCCATGGTGCAGTTTATTAACTGTAAGACAATAATAAGCTAATATTATCTCCATTGCCTCAGTATTATGAAATAATCAAGTGTTAATAAAATAAAATCTCAATTATTCTACTGAAATCACAGTAGAGAGTCTACTGAAAGTCCACTTTTGTAGAAAAAGAAAGGAAGAAAGGGAGGGAGGGAGGGAGGAAGGAAGGTTGAAAGGGAGGGAGGGAGGAAGGAAGGTTGAAAGGGAGGGAGGGAAGGAAGGAAGGAAGGAAGGAAGGAAGGAAGGAAGGAAGGAAGGAAGGAAGGAAGGAAGGAAGGAAGGAAGGAAGGAAGGAAGGAAGGAAGGAAGGAAGGAAGGAAGGAAGGAAGGAAGGAAGGAAGGAAGGAAGGAAGGAAGGAAGGAAGGAAGGAAGGAAGGAAGGAAGGAAGGAAGGAAGGAAGGAAGGAAGGAAGGAAGGAAGGAAGGAAGGAAGGAAGGAAGGAAGGAAGGAAGGAAGGAAGGAAGGAAGGAAGGAAGGAAGGAAGGAAGGAAGGAAGGAAGGAAGGAAGGAAGGAAGGAAGGAAGGAAGGAAGGAAGGAAGGAAGGAAGGAAGGAAGGAAGGAAGGAAGGAAGGAAAGGTTTTTTTAATAATAAAATACACCATGGCCTCAGTTCAGCTTAGACCTGGATAACTGCGGAATACTTTTAACTATGACAACTTCGCTGTTGCAATACAGTCTTCTGTGGACTAGCTGCTGATATTTCTCTTCTTTTTGCATGCAAATTATCTAGATCAACAGATATGCACATATACTTGCACGCTGCATGCACAAACACACACATACATAAGCTAATGTCAGATAGGATAACCTGAAGTAGAGCAAAAAATGAGCAGTAGAGAGAAGCAATTTAAAGCAGTTTTTTTCAGGAATATGAAGTATATTTTAGAAGCAGAAGTGGCATTAACACAAATGGGAAAGTGTAATGCGCCAGTAGATGCAGAGTGAACAGATCACAGAGTTAAAAACTAAGAGATTTGGCAAATTATCTAGTAGACCAGATTCCTAAACAAGTCATTTACCTCTGTTATATACTCAATTTTTCACTTGTATTCAGTCATCTATGAACATAGTCTCTGTTTTAAACCAATGTACCTACTTCAAAATACGGAATTGGCAATATATGTTTCCTTGGCATTTTTAACCTAAAAATATGCATTCATCCATAATACCATGTGGTCACTTTTAAACAGCGTTATTTATCTCCCATATTACTTTCGATATTTCACTACTGATGTTTTCAAAATACTACAAAATAAGTACATATGTCATTACAAGATTTACATTTACAGTGGTTTTCACATTACCTGGTAAAAATAAATGGGTTTATGGAATAGATTTTTGCAAATTCAAAAAATGCAGTACTTTCATTTTATAATTCATTTCAAAAATAATTAAACAAATGAATAACATTTTACTTGCTTCATATCAGATTTTAATAGAAAATTCAAATAACCGTAACTTACATTCAAAGTGGATGTTGCAGATATTCCTGTAAGGCGAGACACACTCTGGCCTAACTGGACACTCGTACATATTCCTTCCTTCCTCTAGCCCCAAATTTGCTGAGAGACAGTAGTATCAAGTACAGTGCCATTTTTTTTTTATTTCAATCATTTCAGAATCCATTTACTAGGGAGACTTCAGTCTGTATTTCCAAGTTCTGTCATTCAAGATGGCATGTAGAAATACAATGTGCTTTATTAGAATCAAAATATATATGTTGCTCCAAAAGTATCACAGTATCACAGTCTCGTGTGGGTTGGAAGGGACCTAGAGATCATCAAGTCCAACCCCTGGGATTCGAGCCCCTGTGTAGCAGAGCGGCACTTCTACCACTTGCGCCGCAGGGGGGATTCAAACCAGGGCCCTCCGGTGTTGCAACACGGCATTCCTACCACTGCGCGACCGGAGCACACACAATGCCTTTCATTTATTTCCAGGTAAAGCACTACAGATACAAAGAACACAATAACATAATTTGATAGAGCAAATTCTCATCTACAGAAAGTATATATATATATTTCATCACAGTCACCACCACTAGCTATGCGTTTTCATCAGCTATGAACAAAAGCCTACATGCCATGCTCATAAAAATCTGAATCTGAAAAAATTTGAAATACCGTCTCTTCCTGTGACCACTTCAAAAACCACCACCCGCTGCCTCACTCTGCTTACATCCACTGTTTGGTCTCCATCAGCAGTCAGCAATAATCAGTGAATGTCAATGGGTGCCATTATTTCTTCATGAAGGAACCCAGTGAAAATCCTTTGCCTTGTACACACTTCTATGCCAGATGCCATTGCCCCTCTGTTTCCACCTGTCACACAAGAGCAAAGTGCAATGGGGTATTGGTGGGAATGTTCTACCTCTACTGACATCACACCAGCATCTACCTCTGACACCGTGGATCAACATAATGAAACAGCAAGCATGTCTTTCATCCCTCATAAGTATTCTTTTATTCAGTTGTGTAGCCTTAATTTCCTTCTTCTGTGTCAATTTTAATTGTTCAGATATGCTATTTGGAAACACTAGAGACTGGAATTGGCTAGTGTCAAATAAGATTATATTATGTACAGTATATAAAATTCATTTGCATCAAATACTATGGATTCAATTAATATTTAGCTTATGATTACATCTAAAACATTCATTTTCTTTGAAAAATCTCACATATGAGCAATGGAGCTGATAGGATATAAATAACTTTAAATCAGCTGAGATTTTGGTCCAGAAGGAGTATCCAAATCTGTATGTGTTTCTTCTGATGCATCCTTTCTCGTAGCTGTCTATAATACTAAGTTTTCTACATTGTTATGTCATTATATATGCTCACATGCACTATGCACACACACAAACAACTGTGTAGATAGATTCCTGATAAGATAACATGTGCCTTTACTTTTGGTCAAAAGTACTGCTAGACATAGTTCATCCTGAGATATGTGCTTTTGGGAAACGTATTCGAATAACTTTAAGAAAATTTCTTCTTTCTCTACTAATAAAGGAAAAGATTCAAGACACATCTGTAATGTTGTGTTTTCTGAACAAGGTGTGCTTGTTCTACCAAGGATATGCCAATAATTCAAAGTAATCAGCAGGATACATTACAGAGGAAACTCTGAACCAACAAGCTGTACAAACAAAATAGCAATCAGAAGATTTAATGCATTTCTGATGTACATTTAAGGCACTGACACTGGGCCACAGATGTACATGTGTTGTGTTTTATCTTGTTGAGATATGGCCTGTGAGAACGTATTATAGCACATCACCCACAACTACTGGTCCCAGCAAAGGAAAAATTCCATCACACATTACTCCTGAAGATATATTAGAGAAACAAATTGTACTTGAAATTGAAAAGTCACAGGCTTATTCTGTCTTAATAAATTCCTGCCAAAAGGCTAAGTGTAAAACCAAAAATACTTCCCAAATGCTGTAACTGTATTATCATCTTTGACATCCCAAGAGTTGTTCAGGGGATCATCTAGATATCATTTCAGAGTTCTCACAATAAATCTGTTTTTTTTGTTGTTTTTTTTTAACCTGTGCTTGGTGTTATGTAGCCATTCTGAGTTTGCTGTTCTTTAACATCCCCCTTTACCAAAAGGCAAAGGCTGTTTCATAACAAGAGCTTTGACACTTTGGTGATCTGATGTTACTACACACTTTCCAAAATCATAGATACAACTTTAACTGCTACTTTACCTTTTCCAAAGAGACAGTCTAAAATCCTGTAATAATTCTCAAGAGCCTTAGTATATCTGATTGTGCTCATGCACTACAACCTTACTATTCTAGCTTATGCATTTTATTTTTTGTCATTTTTTATTCTGTTATCAAAACTTACACTCTTGAGTGTTTTCTCTCACACAAACTCTGTAACTCTTCCATATCTCATTGTAGTATATAGCAATATAGTAAATTTCTCAACTACACCTATTATTTCTGTTATCTTATGATTTTAATTCTCTACCTCTATTATTAAACATATGGAGAGTTTATAATATGCTCATATGAGGATGACAGTGTACTAGGAAGTAAGTTATTCCGAGGAAACCAATCTTTCATGACAATCAGCAAAAAAAAAAAAAAAAAAAAAAAAAAAAAAAAAAAGGTCCTGTTTGTTTAAAAGTAAAAAAGTGAAGTGGGGGAGGAAATAAAATGGGGAAAATGCAAAGGATGTGTCTATGATGTTGGTTTTATTGCACTGTTTCAAACTGAGCTTCTGTTATAAAGAGAATATCTCTGTTATAAAGAGATATTTATCCCAAGCCCAAGCCTTCTGCACAAAATCCTTCTCTGTGCATAGTAAATATCAGCAGCATCATGCATTAGAGCAGAAATATGGAATAAAGAAGTCATCCCAGTGATCATCTTGGTTCCAGTATAAATAAACTTCTTCTTAAAGAACCTTAAATAATTTTCCAAGTGTCTTAGTCCCAGCAATGAAAAACACTCTAGGCCAAGGAGAAGAACCGGCCTCGAGAAGTCCTTGTAGCTAACCCATATGTGGGGTAGCAGGTGGCGTAGTAGAGAATATGATGACATGATCTCTAAGTATATGTAGAGGAACCCATCAGGGTGTTCCATGTTGATAGACACAAACAATGCATCCTCAAGATAAAAATCCAGACATGACTTCCACTAAGGGGAGAGTTCATATGAGCAGGTACTAAAACAAACACGTGAACAGCATGTAATGATGTGCTAGAGAGTCCTATGGGTACAGATGTAAAGGCCTTTAAGATGTAAAGATCCCTTAGAAGTTATGAGATGTAAATCAATAAAAATACTATTGGAGGAGCTGACCATAAGCAGTATGGATGCTGCCCAACCACACAGTGTACCAGGAAAACGGAATGACTTGGGAGTAATAACAATATGGGGGGTAACCAAATGGCAGAAGAAACCGAATTTCTGCCTACAATAAGTCTGAAAAGAATTACAAAGAAAAGCTGCAGATGATAATCTGACACAGTTATAAACAAACTAGACTTATTTGATACAACAGTTTCTAACAACTTCTTTGGGTGCTTTTAAGGGAACACTTCTGCAACTCCTACTACATGAGAAGCAACTTATAGTGGAGAGGAAGACAGTGGCTGAAAGGTGCAAACTCCCATCTTTGTTTCAACAAGATAACAAATGAATTCTTCATTTAAAGCCCTCCATCTTGCTGGGTGACGCCTAAGAAGCAATGTTGAGAACAGCACTGGGTATCTATAAAGACAGATATGAATGAAAGTACTTCCAAGGATCTGAGACTTGATGTCTCCTACCTACAAACATCAGCAAAGGCATCCCAGAGCAGACCAGTGTTACACTGTGTCACATATCTCAGCAGTCATAAGTATATTTTGGTGCAATGGGAAGCGAACTAAGCTAGAAAGAAACAAGCACGCAGTAATTACAAAAAATAGGATTGTTGTCTAATCTCTGCAGTTAATATTTAAGTATGAAACACGAGGTGGTCTATCCCTGGTAGGTTTTCTCTTACAAAACATAACTGGATGCTCAGTATCTACAAACATACCTACACATTTTTATATTGAATACTTCATTCTCAAATAATTTTGGCTTTTTAATTTCAGTGAGATCTTGAAGCAACTAATCAATCATTGTATAAAACAATTTGTTGCCTTTTGGTCCAAGACGTACAAGCATGACACTCTTCCTTTAGGAAAAAAAGGGCAAATTGCAGTGGTCAACTTACTTTTATTCATTCAGGCATCCTTTATGTTTCTTATGTATTTCTTTTTTTAAAAACAAACAAACAAAACATCCAGCCCTCTTTTATATGAAAATGTTGCTACTACTGTATTTTCAGTGTCATTTCCTCACAAGTAATGTTAACTCTCATATCTTTCCCACAAGTTATTCATTTTTATCCTTGACTGTGTCTTCAAATGTTCTTTTGAAGATGAAAAATTAGAAGTCTATGATGAGTATTCTGGGTGACCTGTGTGACTTACACAGCATCCTGCTTCCTGGGGGATGTCTGTCTTTTTCTTTCCCAATAGTAAATCTTTTTCTGATAGAGTTAGAAGTCAGTATATTCACTGCTGAGCTTTATATGAATTCAAGCATAGTATTAAATGAGAGCTTCAAACCTTCCACAACATAGATGCTGAAGTTGTCAGAAGGAAATCGACAAACATTTCTATCTTTGCTTCAGTGTTTTGCAAAATCAGAACAGTAGATTACTTCTTCTGTATGTAGGCTCGTAGGCTCCTTCACAAAGCTCTTTCACCTTTTACATCAATAGTTAGGCCTAGGCAACCAAAGAAAAAGTAGCAGCTTGTCATTTTCACTGTGATGAACATCAACAACTGTGGTGTGAGATACAAAAGTGCACTGCAAAGAATGATGTTCTAATTTTTCTGGCATCCAAGTAAGACAAAGACAACTGGTTTCCACAGTTGTGCATCAGTGCCTCATAGTTTAAAACTCATTAAAGTTACCAGGCTCTGGTAAATGTATAAAAAGCAAATTGATCATTAAATGATGTGATAAAATGTGAACAAGACAACCTGATTTTGGAAGCTTTCTACATACTGGATGCACCAGTCTTATAAGCAACAAGCTTACAGTGTACACCTGCAGACCCAACTAAATTGTTTAGATTGCACTCTTTACTGTAGGTCAGAGCTGTTAATCACCAGTATGCCCCAGGGCAGCCACATACAGCCTTATTTATGGGCAAATCAAGAAACTGAAATACTGAACCGTGCCTGATTAGCTGCACTAATATGCTACTTGTGGCTAATTTCTGAGCTGCTTAATTCGCAGGTGTTTGCCCCAGCCAATAAATCATGCTTTCTACCTCCTCTTTGCACTCATGGACCTGCCATGCATATATGCAGCCTGTTTAAGTGACAAGCAGGAAATAATTGATGGTGCATTAAATCACTCTAGTGTTTAGTGAACTAGCTCCCCTTTGAAACAAGCTTTGCTACGTTCCCACTCCCAGGCTCATTTCAGATGTTATTGTAACCCAAGTTTTCTGAGCTTGCAACCTTTCAAAGGTACAATGTGTACATTTCCTCATTTTTATTTGCTTTGCTTGTAGAGCACACTATTTGCATAAGACATGGCTATTAGATTTTCCACAACAGTTTGTCGTCAATGCAATGAAGCAGAACAAAATTCTGACTGAGAAGTTGGAGGAAGGTACCAGGAGCCCTAGAAGCTCCAGCCTTACAGTATCCCTTTAAAGAGTCTTAAATTAAGCTGTCAGTAAATATGAGTTCTTAGTCACGTTTTATATTAATCATCACTAACTTGCTGGTTCTGATCATTTCTGCATTAGCGTTTCAGGTGTGACATGGGGATCCAAAAAATTAACTGTTCAAATTCTTAGCTCTTAACTAAAGTCAAAACCAGGCAGACGCATGTTGGGGTTTTTTTTTCTGTTTTGTTTTTGCCACAAAAATGTTCTTCCCTCAAGGCTTAAACAGAGAAGCTAACCAGTGTGAAGATTTTAGCTGGAAATACTGTCCACTGTGTAATGGGAGGCCTGAAATTAGGGAAAAGATTTTTTTTTTCATCTATCTTGCAAGATTTTGGCACATCTCATAGCATGTATGGATACCTAAAGCAACTATTATTGCTGAAGAATTGCTCGTCTTCAGCTTGCTGAGATGGGCACAGTTCCTTGAGTATTTCTGGATGACTCTCACATATCTTTTTAAAATTTATTACTGTGAATACTCTTTGGAGCAAAGGATAAAAGCCAGGACCTAACCACTTCATTCTACATTAAGGAGTCTGTTATCAGTGTCCATGATAGAATTCCTTAGCCAGTATCCAAGAGCCTAAGCAAAATAATCTCTAAATAAAGAATATCAGCAAATAAGTAAAGATTCCTTCTTTTGAACATTTCTACTGCCTGCCTAGGCTTTATTCTGAAATCAAAGAGAAATTGAAATTGATGTGAAATTAGGTTGTCTACTTATTAGTGTATAACACAGTAAGAATATTACTGTCCTGCAAACAGCAATGTTGCCAACAGTTTTCTGGTTATAGCCAAAAGTGAGGATTTCTGGAAAAAGATTTTATGGAGATACTTCAAAGTGTTAATATTAACATAGCAGAGTGTCAAATTATTTGAGGCACATTTACATAAGACTTTCAGTCCTGCTTCAGCTAAGGCCGGCAGTAAAATTTCAGCTCTCTAAAAGTAAGGAAGCTGGATAAAATAAAAGAAACAGAAAAAGAATGAAAAATGGTAGAAAGTATGTTTAAATTGAATGCATTGGACATCCACAACAAATACGAATCACCTTCATCATCAAAAGATATCTCTTATACACTACACAAGAAGTCACGCAGTTCAGTAAAAAAAGGTAAAGGAGACAATGATAAATTTGAAAAAATATCATACTGTTTAGGATTTACATACACATAGAGGATGTGTATGTAAAAAGTTTTTAAACTTGAGGATGTTTTTAAACATTAGAATATTAAATGAAGCACATCAAAATAATTTTTATTCCCTTACAGCATAAAAATAACAACATAACCAAAAACAAAACAAGAAACTGTTTTGTTCAAAGCAAATACAGGCATGAACCTTGATATGTAATCTATAAACTGAACAGAAGGTCAAAGTTTAAACAGAGAACTTAAATGCCCTGTACTAGCCATGGATGAAGTCGCACCACTGAGTTACATGGTCATTTAGCCTGACCTAATATAGTGATTTTATGTTCTTATCTTCTGAGGCAATAAAACGAAAGTTCTGCCATCAAAATGTTTGCTCTAGCCTTTCCCTGCTTCCCTCAGATGCCAAGAACAGGATTTGTGAGCTTCTAGGGAAGCTGTTAAGTCATGTTTTGCCATAGACTTGCAAAAGGGTTAGGTTATGATCTGGATTATAAAACGTTTTTAATACATTTGTAAATTTTAAGGCCAGAAAGAGCCAATATGCTTGCACAAACTAATTTCTTTTGCTATAGAGCAGTAACATTTTTTCTTAAGGTGCTTCTGAAATTGAAGGAATTGTTATTTTCCATTAAAAGAGTTTGTTTAGGTTCTGAAACTAGAAGTTTAATCTAGGATATACATATATATGTATATTTTAATATGGCAGACATTTGCAATCTTTTGATGATAGTTCAATTATAAAAACTGAATTTGTATTTTAACTTATCTCAAGTACCGTGAGAAGTTGTTAATGAAATTTTCTAACAAAGAAAGATAAGTCATAATGTCTGATGCAAAATCTTTAGGGTGAGATTTCCAAAGATCTTCTACATTGTATTCTCATAAACCATCCAGCTGGCACAGTGTGAAGAAGAATAAATTTCAATAAAATGGCAAGGTACTTTTCACCTATTTATCAACTGAACTTTTTGCTTTCTCTTTAACTTTTTATTTGCTAAAAAGGGAGGTAAAGAAAAATAAAATACATGCATGTCAATTAACCTTGTTTCAATATAAAATAATGCAGTACTTTGATTCAAAAAAATTTTCCCCAAAATGTCTTCTCATGGAAGTGAATGTTTCAGTGGTTTTTGTTTGTTTGATGTGGTTAAAATGGATGTTTTACTCCCTTTAGCATTTCTCAGAAATTTCACAATCTTCTTATCAGAAATTATTAGAGACTGATCTCAAAAATTAGGAAATGTTCACTGAAACTATTTATTTAATCAATATCACTCTTTTGTGAAAAGAAAGGTAACATTTTCTATGATGTTCAGTAGAGGTAAATAGCTATGCTGAATTGAATGACATTATATAAATAATGACGTGCAAAAAATTTAACATTGATAGTAAGGTCACAAATAAATAACTGTAACTAAAACAGAGAGAACAAGTTTATACAGAGTTTCAGCTCTCCATTTATAACCTGTTGGAAAAATGTGCAGAAATAATAAATAAATTTTTTTGTCAGCTTAAGTCCAAGGGAAAACTCCATCTGTATGAAATGAAGATTGGGAAAAAATGTGCATTCACATTGCCAGTATTTCCAATCTGACTTTTTTTTGAGTGTCTTAGGGTTTTCATGTCAATCTAGAGAAATACTCAAGAAGTATGATGGACTTTGGCTCAGTTCTGAGTACATTTTTCAGTCTGGTACCTTGATCATTTGATGAATTTGCCACTGAAAGTATTTTCTGAAAATCAATCATTAAACAGATTTATTTTTGTATTCTTGTAATTTTCACTACTTTAGAGAAACCTAGTAAAATTTGCATTGAAGTTTCACAAAAGGTTCGGCTCAGGATAATAAAATTTGTTATTTTTGCAAGCATTTTTCCTTACCCACTCAGCCTGTTTAACAGCATAAACAAAATGAAAAGAAAATGTTTCAAAGCTGCTAACCATTTGAAAGAATACAAATTCCAAAAATCAGCTTTCACCTTAAGAAAAAATACACTAAGCATGAGTAGAACACAGTTAAGATCACCCAGAAAGCCTTACTCACAAGTTTAAGTGGAAACAACAAACTTCATGCAATCTTGTAGAACTTCTTAGGATAAGGAGTAGCATTGGCCTGTAATCACCACTGGGTATGCAGTACAAGTATTCTCTATTGAGTTCTCTGAAATTTCATTATTATTATTAAATAGTGGTGAGAAGAGGGGTAAGAATGTTTCAGTTCCCTTAATTGTTCCTCTACATATTCATGATGCTCTGAATGTTTGACAAAGTGAAACTACGCCATGTAATTTTCATGCTTAATTTCTAATTTTTGAGAATAATTCTGACAGTAAACTATGAAGTGACCTGTGCTGGAAACAAACAAAAGATATTTGCCATTTAAACCCATATTAAAAGTAATTCTTCTTATTATTCAATTTTAATTCCGTTTGCTTCATTCACTTTGAATTATTTTTCAAGTCAAATATCTGCTGTGTATTTCTTCACGTTCTGATCAACACCAAAGGAATAATGTATGACAATTCAAAAAAAAGGAAAACAAAAATGTATAATGCAACTTAGCAACACTATGTAATTGTCATATTGCTGAAATCTGAGGGATATGGGAATGTCAAGGAGTGTAGTTTCTGCATTTAAGAATTAAAGGTGTGCCAGACCTCACTGTCAGAACACACTTTCAGGAGGCAGCAGTGAAAGTTTATAATACAAAGGTCACTCAGAGAAGAAGAATGTCACAAAGTTAAGTACATCCAGGGAAGATCAGATAATAAGGAATATCTTTTTCAAAGCTAAAATGATAGATTGCAAGAACGGTAAAATCGAGCACACAGCAGATAGAAAGGGAAATCAAGACAAGAAAAAAAAATAAAATAGAAGGGTAATGTAATATAAGTGAAGCTGTAGAAATCATAAAAGAAATGCATGGAAACAAGGGAGAAACTTATTGAATAAAATAAAATTTATTCAGAGTATTCAGATGGCAAGATTCAGAAAAATAACCAGCAGAGCAGCATCTTAGCCGACTGCAAGATGCTTGACGAATACATTTTTTAAAAATTGTCATGTGTTTTCATATAACACCATATGAATAATTTAACAGCAATGTCAAAATTTATGAAACGAGTATTACCAGTGAAATGTTAATGCCTGAGACAAGAAATTGTGGGGGGTTAGGGTGACTGTACAGTTCTTTTTCATATAAACTTAAAGCATTTAACATAGACTCGTGAAGCTGGGACAAGATCTTTTTGGATTTCCACAATGTGAACCAAGATGAAAGCCTGATGATATCTGGGAATTCTACGATAGTTACAACTTAATAAAATCTTTGGCAACTAGAACATGTATAATACTGTCAAAGCTATATTTATACCAAATAACAAGGTTAATTATTTTTACTTAAAATTCTGCTTCCTGCTCATCATAAGGTGTTTCTTTGAGCTGAGCAAGAATTTTTATGATGTCATTAAAATGTTATAAACACAATTATAATGCAGTGTTAGTCATTTTGCCCTTGGAAAATCTACAAGGAAGAGTTGCTTGCTTGCATGCCCAGCCACAACATGAGACAGTCACAGTATGTCTGTTTCCTGTGGATGGCATCTGCTGAATCTAGATCAAAAAAAGGCAATATTCATATTCATTATTTATATGCACCATATTAGGTTGGTGTCTGGGCATGGTATTAACCATAGAATACCTCCAGATACAGAATAGTAGTCTTATGCCAGCCTAAGAAAATACATGTTGATTCCTAAATGTTTAAAAATTCTGGGGTTAACCCACTGCACCTTAGAAATCTGAATATTTTAACAGCTGACTCTGTGTTGATTGGAACTCCTTTAAGCTACACAAACAACTTCAAGTAATCTTTTCTTATGTACCATGTTTTTTTACATTTCTGATCTATTCCATTCCTTGACTACTAATTTGATTTTCTTTCTCTTTCTAAATGCACAATATTAACAAATTGATCATAGTACAGCAGCTGAGAACATTCCAATACAGAGCAGGGTTGAAGTGCTAGGTCACAGGTCTTTCAGGCTATATTCTTTACAGCTCACAGTGTTGGCTGTCTTTTCACAAAACAACTGGCATTGTTGTTTTGTGAACATCCAGCCTGAGTTCTGTTAAACCCACGCAGATATTCAAGCCAGCTTGATTTTGTGCAAATATTTATCCCTATCTAAGCACAGTGCTCTCCTGATTCATGATTCTTTTCAATTAGACAGAAACATTTATTTTTAGTTCTAATTACATCCAACAATGTACCTCAAGCCTAAGCACATCCACAGATTCCTTAAGCATTCTCTTAAGTCCTTTGCCCAACTTTCTAGTTACAGACTCAAACCAGGAAACATGTCTGCGAAGTCTCACAGTAGTCTTTCACCTTGGCAATGAACCATGAATACCTACAAGTAGGATATGGTTTCCTATGACTTTTCACGCTAATAGTTTAATCTAAACCACATTTGCCAACCTTTCTTGTAAAATCATAGTGCAGTGTGCCTTGCCAAAGGACATATACTGTCAGTTTCTTCTCTGCTTTCTGAGACGCCTTTCACATGTTACACATATGTTTTGATATGATTAATTCCTCTCAACTCTCTGTTGGGTTTTTATTCTTCTCTGTTATCACTCAGGTATCCACAAATTCATTAATTATTTGGTGCTTGGTTTTTGTTTTTGTTTTTGTTTTTTCTAGGATCTGAAACTACTGTAACCAGCACATATTTCCTACTTCTCCCTCCTTTTCTTGATTGTATCTAAAGACTTGTTTTGCCATTTTCTGTTCTTTCACAAGGTCTCAGAGAAAATGGCTACTGCCCTGCAACTGTTTCAACCAGGCCTAGGAGCATTGCTGTGATCCACTGACTCATGTGATTTGCAATACCTGTAGAAATGCACTCCTTCCCTACTGTTGTCTGATTTCTTTGCATCCTGACACAGGACTGTGTTAACTGAGAACGCAGTCAGTTCTACTGAAAGCTTAAACATTCTGCCTCGTGGTGTGCTGTCATCCGTCCCGGTAGCATGTGTGTTACAGCAAGTCCATAGTTATTGAGAAGGTAGAAGAAGAGTAGTCGAGTGAGCTATTACCAAACTATTAAACTATGTTCCTCTTTTCTAACTGAAAAGTATATTCTTTTATATTAATGTTTCCTATCTTTGGTTTGATGTGTTTCTTACCAATAAAGCAAAGCTCTCTCATTCTCCATCGTCTCTTTCTGTGAATCTGCATGCTTTCTTTACTTCTTGATCTCTGTTTTGGAGAGTTATAAATCTTGTATGATCGAATGAGATGAATGTTATAAAGTGAATGGGAAGCTGCATGCTTTCACTGACTAATCTGTACCCTGGTCTAAGGGGCTTTATTTGCAGCTGAAAATCCCATCAGTCTAGAAATAAATACCTCATAAAGAATTACTTAATTTAGTTAATAATGTTTGAATCAAGTCATTCTTCATTTTCCATAAAACTAGAATAGGCTAGAAGTAATTCAATTATTTTTTACAAGTACTAATGAATAAAGTAAATGTGTAATTTCCAATAAATTACATAGTTACTCATGGTGTGAAAAATTGTGCACTCAAAACAAGTAAAAAATGTGTCACTTTTATTTTTATAGTATGTCTTTTAGAAGAGATATTAAAGCACTGTTTACTTTATCCCAAGGTACTCTATAGAAAGCTGTAGATTAATTTTCCCTCAGAGAAGCCACATAGTATTTCAGCCCTGAAAGAAAAAAGAAAAAAGAAAAAAGAAAAAAGAAAAAAAAAAAGAAAAATAAAAAAAAAAGCCTTGGAGAGAATCATTCAGGTACCTTGTATAAATTCCTCAGTAATAAGAAATGCCTATTTATGCACTTCACACATAGCCTGTATCTGTTAAGGAAATATATTCTTGCCCTGTTAAATCAAAGATTTGGATTTTTTTTCTGTCTGAGTCTTTTTGCCCTGGTTGTAATTAAAATGCAAACTTGGGTATAATCCTGCCCTCTTAAACAGTGTTTTTTTGTTCTGAAACATGTGGTTAGACTTTCTTTTCTCTGGGCAATGGACAGGACTGAAGAGTCATGAAAGGAAAACAGGGAATGAAATACCACTCCTGCCACGCACTTCACTTCTCTTCTGTTTTCCTTCCAAAGCTCAAGAGAATCTCTATGTGTTCACGGAAATGACAGAAGAACTGATTTCATATTCTCAAATATAAAAAGAGGCAACTTAGAAGAGTACAGCATTTATAAAAATGTGACTTACTGCAAGCTGGGATCCCTCTTGGCATACCTGCATGCAAGGGCTGTCTATGAGTAATACATCCACTGATTGTGCTGGTGCACTGAGGGGAAAAAGGAAAATACAGAGATTCAGAAAATACATATCTCAGTAACCATAAATGAAGCAAATCCACTTTAGCTTGGCTGTGACCTCCAGGAAGCAGAGCATGAACTGCTTTGATTTATCACAAAATTGGTGCTTGCATCCAGAAATGTAAGTGCGAGATCATTTACTTAAAGCTGTAGTCACCACAATAATCTTTAAGGAGCCAGATCCTGAGGCAAGCTGATGATGTGCTGATGTGCTAAGGCCTAGAAAGCAAGGCAGACTTCCAGGATGCTTTAACAATACAATATGGACAATAATATGGACAGGCTGTTTTTGTTTGTTTGTTTGTTTGTTTGTTTGTTTTTATGAGCATGCTTACTAGCCAAATAACCCTTAAGGAAAGTGTGATAATAGCATAAGTCACCAAACACATTTCACTAGGTTTCTATGCCTGAAGAGCTAAGACTTCAGAATAAAATAAACCAGCAAAGTTAGTTTTGAAGACAAAGTATTCCTACTTAATTCTGAAAAAAAATCACCACCTGTCACAATACAATTTCTTTCTCTACAGCTGGTTTTGTCTGTAAAACATGAAACCAGAGTGTTCATGGTTGGTACTGTGACTGGTACTGGTGCAGAGTGGATGCTGATTTAGTAAAAAAGGATAGTGGCCACTACAACAGTCCAGAAAAAAAAATAGTGCCACAGATTCAGATATAGACAGAGGAACAACCATTTCTGAGACTTCTAAACTCTATATGTTTCAATGCTGTGGACATGAATACAATTTTAGCCAGATTTTTTTTTACATGTAATGTCCCTTTGGCCATAAATTTGCACTTCTGATAGACTAAAGTTAGATTGTGATCCTTGCCAGCTCTGCTGGCAAGCGATCCATCAGTTTTCTCCAAGTATATAACATTACTGCATTTTCTGTCTTAAAACAAAACTACCTAAATAAAGAACTGACAGTAAAACATTGAATAAATGCTGAATGACTGTTGAATATTACAGTAAGTGTCCAGTATCATCCTTACTGTTATACAAAGACAAATAACAATGAAGTGTGCAGGGAAGGACTTCTACTAAAGAGGATAAGAGAACTGTAAAATAGTTGTGAAAATTTTACTAAAGAAAGGTTTGCTGTTGTTGTTTTTTGTTGTTTTTCTGGTAAACAGCTTCAGAACAGAATCCCCAAAACTAAATAACATATGACTGGCATTTGCACAGCTATACACTGAGTCCATATAATAGTGCTTTTTATTGACAGAAATGCCTAGAGTACTTTATCTCCTGTAATATGCTAATGGCACATTCTGACTCCCAAAACAGTAACTGGTGTAGGCCAACCACTGGAAGATATAAAGATTTGCATAGATGAACAAAACTGTGTGGTAATATATTTGCAAATTTATCTTACAGATGTCATTTCCAGGCACGAAGACATGATACTTGCTCTGTAACTAGCTCTAATTAATTAGGACCCTAAAAGGCTATAAAAAAAAATTACCATCAACATTTTTGAAAGCAGTTTAGAAAGATATTTGTGTGTTTTTTACTCAATGTAGAAATGTGGTTGTAATTCAGTCATTCATACTCCTCCTTAGATTTCTTTCCACAGCACACACTTTATCTAGAATGAAATAAGAAATTATTTTTCTTCCTTACAAGTATCAGAGCTTTCAAAGTTTTCAGTACACATTTACATATTCACTCCACACATAACACTTAAGCTACTTTACTGACGAACTTAGGCTGAGGACATTTTGTCCACTGCAGAAGTGCCATACTTTCTCACAATATTTAGAAGATAATCATTATGCAAAAATCCTGAAAACTCTGATGTTCTTTTAGAAAAGAGATCAGGATTCTTGCCCACAGCTGTGCTGTCAGGAAATGGCACATGGAATCAGTGTACACTCTCCCTTCCCCACGTCTGCAGTATCTATATATCTATGATTCTTGCTCCATCCCTGTGCCTGGGCTCTAAGCACCTCTACATAAGAAAGCTACCTTTGCTTGTCTTATTCAGCTTGGTGGAAAACATTGCTCAGAGCAACTAGCTGTGCAAGAGAAGGGAAAAAAAATAAACAAAGGCTCCTAATGCTTCATCTGAAACACAGGCAGTACCTCAGTCTTGCTACTCAATGTCCAACTGCATCAGTTTGGTGATGCAAATTATTTGGTGATGCTGATTGAGTTCTGTTGCCAACAGGCCAAGGGAGGTGACCCTTCTGGTGAAGCTGCAACTGAAGTGGTGTGTTCAATTCTGGGCCTGCCTGTGCAAAAGAGATAGGGCTACTGCAAAAGGGCCAGGAAAGGACAACTAAGATGATAAAGGGTCTGCAGCTTTTCTCCTGTAAGGGGAAGCCAAAGGATCTGGGACTGTTCAGCCTGGAGAAGACACAGGGGTAACCATATGTATACAAATACCTAAGGATGTATGAAGATTAAAGAGCCAGACTCTTCCAGTGGTACACAGCAATGGGACAAGAGACAGTGGGCACAAACTGGAACACAGAAATCCTGCCAGTGAGAATGACAGAGCACTGTGCCCAGAGATGTTATGGAATATCACTCCTTAGAAATATATAAAAGCTGCCTGGAAATGGTCCTGGGCACCTTGCTCGGGGTGTCCCTGCAAGTGTTGGACCCAATGGACAAAGAGGGCCCTGTCAACCACAACATTTCTGTGATTCTGCAAAATATGTACTAGGTCAGTAGTATAGAAATGTAACAAAAGCCAACCATTGTGTGTGTGCCTGTCTCGGACTCAGTCAGGAGGCCATTACGTTAAAGTTTATATACATTTATATGGGAACAGAGTTAGTGAGTGTGTCCTTGAATCCCCCTCTACTGAAGCCTTTTCCTTACAAGGTTATGCACTCACTTAGCGTTTGACAGAATTCATATTTTTTATGTCCTTAACAAAGAGACTGTGCACTCTGAAAATTTCCCTTCATTTCAGAAAGATGTCCCTTTCTTGTTCCTCATCTCATGAATGTCCCCGATGAATAATTTCTCCTCCTAAAGTCAGTATTCCCCCTGAAGGCTGATTCATGGAGAGAAAGTCTTCCTCAAGTTCTGCTCTTCAGTGATTGAGGTCCCATGTTTATGGAAAAAAAATAAAAAAATCTTTTGAGAGTCTTGGGGCACTGATATCTTGCATCTCAGCAAATTGCCATAGGGTAGAGCATTCTGGTGTTATCTGTTAATACCAGAAGGTGCAGTCTTATAGATTTCTATGTTAAGATGCAAAACAGTGGCACCTGGTGACTCCAGCTCCTTGAAGAGAAACAGCATTTTTGTATTGAGTCTGTTCCATTCCTGTATTCATCAAGTCACTTTGCTGAGCAAGAACAGATCAGTTAATTTTTTGGCCCAGCTTGCTGCATAGCCATATTAATTGGAATTTTCCATGAAGGATTTATAGGGCATAGTTAAACTGAAATATACTTGCTAACACCTCTGCAGAGGAGTTTATATTAGAAAATAGATGAGGACTAACAGAGTTCCCTTTAGAAAACAAATGTACATGTATATACTGCACACTGCAAATCGAGTAACATACATTGTTCAGGGTATAAATTAAACATAGGGGGGAAAAGAAAAAGAAAAAAAGAAAAAAGAGGAAGAGAAGATCAAGAATTTAAATCTAAAAAGCTTCCAGTTGTCTTTTCCAGGAAAATAATAATGCAAAAATTATATATATATATATATTTCCCAACAAACCAGCTACTTCTCAGTCACCAGCTGGTAAAATTTCAGTCTAAATAAAGCATTGATGGCACACACACAAAAAAATAATAATAAAATAATAATAAAAAAATAAAGCTGCAAAGAAAAACAAATGACAGTCAGTTCTGACTGTCAATCTACACATTTAATGAGAAACTCTGCTCAATTTAATGAATCCTGGTGCTTCAGTCTACCAGCACTTTAAGTAGAACCTGCATACACAACTATGTGGTGTCAATTTGGGGTGTACATCATGGCAGTACAATACAACTCTGAAAGGAGAACTTCATTTTCTGAACTATTAACCATATAAGCAATTGTTACTAATTTACTGTGAGAAACATGTCTGAAAATGTGCTCATGATTGGCTTGCCAAGACAGACTGGAAATGTTTAATCAAGACCAAATAACTCCATGCCTACAGTAGCAGTTAGATTAAAAACAATCAAAAGAAAAAACATGCACTACCACTTCACCAGCATGTCAGGGGTGAAAGTCTAATTAGCTTTAGTTGAAGATAAACTAACTTTGCTGTGAACTGATGAGTTGAAAATAGGGGGGTGTTCATCATCTTGGGCTCGACCTTTGATTTCTGAGTATGACAAAAACCAAAAAGCAGTACTGTTCCTCAGAGTGTGTGCTTTATAGTTGGGAAATAAATAGAAATAAAAATAAAAATAAAAACCTCTTTGAAAGCTGCTATTTGACATCAGAAGGAAGCAGCTGGTAACAATGCCTCATTTTGGACTGTTCATTCATTGCAAGAATATGGGTGTACAGTAACCTCGAACAAACTCCTGTGTTTATTTACCCGCAAGGGAACCCTCTGAACGACTGGTCTCAAAATTCCTCATGCACTTGCTGACTTTAACAGCTCTGGTGACCAAAGGCCATAACCTAGCCCTGGCCTTACCCCTGGACCCACACATTCATACAGCCCCATCCTCACAGCTTTAACCTGATCTTCTCCGTGTGAGGCTGAGAATCGGTGCAAATACAGGCTGGAGAATTTCAGTTCTGGCACGTAGCAAAAACAAGGAGTGGAACGAACAAGAGCTGGAAATCTCTAATTACCGGACCCGGTCACAGACAAACACTGACAGAGGGGCAGGTTGCGTGCAGGAGTGCCACTTAACGAGGGGCACAAGGCGTTTGGAAAAGGTCGGTCGAGGAACTTTCCACGGGTGAAGTCGCAGGGAAGGAGCCTGCGGGGCCCGAGGCTGTGGCAATGCTGCCACCTGCTGCCGCCTCTCTCTGCTTGGGCTGCGCTGCCCACACTGCTCCCGCGGGTTATCTCGGCTCCTGGCTTTGCCCCCCGCACTTGGCAGATATCCCAGCTACTCGCTGCAATTATAGTATTCACTTGGAAATTTCACATCATCTCCCTGGGCATCTTCTTCTTCACAAAGAACCCAAAATCCTGTACGCTACTGTAATATCACTAATAATATTGTGAGCTGCATAGTATTGTGCAACAACAATATTAGACAGCTACTACTTGCCTTTGTTAAATAAAGCTCCCTCTCCTAAACAGAATTCCTACCATTTATATAGCTGTGGAATATGATATACTGCTTGTGGACATGCCCCTTACTGCTTGGTTATCAGACAGTTAAAAACTGTTTTCTTATAAATATGCTTCTCTCATAAATAAAAAGGGGACTTCCACATCACAATATCTTAATGAAATCCTCTAACTAGCAATGAATCTTAACTATAAAATTTACAGAAATACACATAAAAATGTATACAAGTGCATGCATGCAGGGAAGTAGGATTAATAAAAGGATTTTAATAACTAAATACATAAATATATGTAACCTAACCATACTAAACAAATATTCTCTCTGTGATATTCCGCTTCTGCTTTCTCTGGACAGTTCATCTGGTTCACTCTAAAAAGTGGAAGAGGGAAATACAACACTCCAACAGCTTTTGCGTTCCTTTGCTACTGATAGCTCTATATTCAGTTGTAGTACAAGACTTAAGCATCAGAGAGAAGAGCTGAATTTAGAAATGAGCTACTCTGGCATCTGCTCCTGCTGCCCAAATGTATGGCAGGGCAAAAGTCCTGCTACAGTACTTCTGGCTGCTCAGGGCCATTGCAGGAGCTGGACTCTACGATCCTTTTGGGTTCCTTACAACACAGCATATTCAATGCTCCTATGGTTCTAAAAACAGTACCTGGACAGCAAGAGGGGCTGCACAAGCCACTGAGGCAGCAAGAGGAAGAGCATGTCTTTTCATGCTCCTACTGTCTTCCAGGAGTTGCAGGAAACACTGCACCTCACATAATCATATCACCAAGTGAATGCTCCTTTTAGCTGTATAAATGCTTGCCCCATCCCAACACCAGCCATCACTGTGGTCACCCCATGGTCAGACCCCAGAGGAAGCACATGGTATTGGCACCAGCATCTGATCTCGGATGAAACTGGAAGCTCTTGCAAGCAATCAGTCCTACATCAGTATAAATTCTGGGTGTGTGTGGGGGGGAGTGGGGGGTTCTGCCTAATTAAGGAATCTGCACCTGAATTTTCATCATGAGAAAATCACATCCAATACAGAGCAAATGTAAGTGTACCCTGAGAGGACCTCTTGCAGCAATTATTTAGCCTAAATCCCTTTGTTTAAATCCCCTTTACATTATGTTTAATCATTATGTGACAGATAAACTAAGGATAACAACTACAGCAGTGGTCAAGCCATGGTGATTTGCAAAGATAACTAAGGGTGTGCATTTTAAAAAACATAGCATAACAGTGTGACTGTTTAAAAATTACTTACCTACAATTAAACTGGCAGAGAATGGCACAGCTCACCTGCTACTTAGGGGAGCTGGTTTGATCCTGAATCTCTTCTCTCCTCCTTTCTTCTCTGAACTGCCTGCCCACTTGAAACATAAAGGCATGCTTTCCCATACTCCAGTAAATCTCACAATTTTCACTTACATATAAAGTCTCTGTTGGGCAGCATGCTGCTTTCTTAAAGGAATATTTCATACCTGCAACATATATAAGCATCTTAAAAGTCACCATCAAAAGAAAATCAGCTTTTAAAGGTCTCTTCTACCTGCTGTTGTGAAGACGTAGACTCTATATTGCTTACAAATGTATGTGATAATACAGTAAAGAAGTTTTCTCTCTCTCTCTCTCTCTCTCTTTCTTCCTTTTTCTTTTTTTTTTTCTTTTTTTTTTCTTTTTTTTTCTTTTTTTTTTTTAAGGGGAAAACACTGCCAATCCTTTGCTAAACTCTAAATACATATTAATAAATTAACTGAATAGCAGACCCAATGTTAAAAAACTGCTATCACTAATGGCTTCAGCTTCAGCACTACTATTTATGATTTTAAATCTGCATATCAATACCATTCAATTGTGACACCTAAAAGTGTGGAAGAAAGCATCCATAATTTTTCCTTTTGAGGCAAGAAACCTGTCAATAGCTGTATTTGAGTCACTATGAGCTGGCACAACTCTTATCTGCTTTATCAGTCATTATGACTTCCCTCAACTCTGATTTTCAAGGTTTACAGAAGAGTCAGACCAAAAGTCCAGATCTGAATACTTCCCCACTCGGATAAGACTAATCTGCAAGGCCAACACTGAGTTTAAATGTTGTGTCTATCCTGTTTCAAAATATGAAGAGGTATCAGAAGAAACTTGAGGGTAATGCAAACACACTCAGTGCTGATTTGTCGTGGCATTTTTTATTTCTAATCCTGGAAACATAAGAAAAAAATTAATCTGTGCATCGATCTGCACCAACTGCAACAACAAGGCACTAACTTTTGACTGTTTTTTGTTAGGAAATAATTATACATTAGAGGAAGATCAAGTGTAATCTCTTCTCCATGTCTCAGAGACATTAGGTTTCGTGTGGTCCATTAAAAGTTATGCACAACCAATGACAAATGAATTGCCAACCAGTGGAGGAGTTATTTAATAAAACATTGCATAAATGTGAGGAACTGAGTAAATAAACAATTGTTTTCTTAACAAAAAGTGCTCAATTTCATTCCCATTTCATTTTTCCAGAATGAACTTTGCTACCATTAATTCCAAGTTGCTGCCAGGATTATCATTATGTGAAAGTCATCATCATTTGTATTGAAATTGATGTATTTTTTTCAAGAGAAGTTGCAAATTGGCTCAGAAACACCCCCTTACTTTTCTGACCAAATGCATAAAGCTTCTGTGACTTGTGAGAATGTCTTGCAATGGACATGTGACAAAACGTCTCTGAGGGGACTTTCTTCAAGCTAAAAAGATAAAGTCATTCTCACTTGGCAAAAATTCATCATTGTTTTAAAGAAGCAAAAGAAAAAGCAAGAAAATACATTGCAAACTCTAAAGCAGCCTTCCTTCTTCCCCCCGCTCCACTCCCCCTCTCCCCCCCCCGCCATGCCCCCCTCCTCAAAAAAACACCAAAAAACCACAGCCTTCAGCTTATGAACAGTACTACATTATTTACTCTATTGACTATTTGCAAAGAAAACAAAGGGAAGAAGGTAGATGTAAGCAGCTTTCTCCCAGTATAACAAATTGTCCAAAGAACAACACTTTTCAGTAGAATGAATATGAAATAAATAGGCCCCTACATTAGCAGGTAAGCAGACATTTCAGATGAAATTTGTGGTGGCAGGTAAAGAGAAATACAGAAAAGGTGCATTTGCATTTTTTAAGTCCCGGAAAATAGAAATATTTTATAGCTATGTCATAACCACTGTAATACCACTTTCACACAATAGTTTATAAACTAGGCTATTATTAAGTGATCTGTGAGTAGGCAGCTGTATTTTTTTTACAATGTCAATATAACTCTTTCCTGAGGAAATGTACACTGCAGACCTAAAATATTCTGTGAGTGAATGAACCACAAAGCATCCTTAGATGGCTGAGGACAAAACATAGTTTTGCTTCCTCTCCCACATTTGGTATTTAATCTCTTTTTGAGCACATTAGCCTCATTTCCTCTTCCATGAATCACGCAGAGGCTGAAATATGCTGACTCCTCTTGTGATTTATCTATAGTCCAATTAAACTTCTGCTTTCTGTAATATTTCTATAAACTGGAAATTACAGGGAAAAATGGAATGACATTCTCCTATACCTCTAATGAGGGTAAATACAGGGTTAGAAAGAAAGCCATCTATAGTTGAAAAGAAAACTATTTTATTTTTTGTAAATTAATGTTGGATGCTATGGACGTGGAATGAAATAGATACAGGCTCTAACACACACACACACACAGGAAACAGTTTGCATGTACAGTTATCACACCAAACAACAGGAAGCATTTTAAGAAAAGTGCTTGAGTTAAATCTATTTAAACTGAACCATATTATTCCTTTTGATAGATTGGAGATAGATCTATTATAAAGAAACAGTGTTTAAACCAGTTAAAAGTGCAGCACTTCATTGCCCATCTCCAGTACATGTAAGGTCATAAATTACGGCTTTTATCTAGGTACTGATCAAAATGAGTTTATTTATTATTCTGGAAAATCAACACAAATGAGTTTAAAAATAAAAGATTAGTTATGCTATTTTGCCAGTATCAAATGGGGGAGAATTAGCTCCGACTGAAAAATTCACTTATTCATTAAAATGCACTGTGATTCTACACAGTTATAAAGTTTGCTCAGATATTGTGTAGAGCAAGGAAATGCTATGTAGCAACAATACATATCTTCCTTCCACTTGAGGTACTGTAAACCGCTATTGATTTTAGTGGAGGCAGGATCAGGTTCTTAGAAATGACATCAAGCTGACTCTGAGTTCTCTTATACTCTATCAAACGTGTTTGTCACCTTTGACAGAGATACGGAAATGGCAAGAGTATCTACTCATACACTTTAAACAGTGGCTTTTAACAGCAGAAGATATCAAAGAACCCAACTTTACAAGTATATGCAATAGCAGTATTATGTAGATTTCTATTCTGGACAAAATTTTCCACAGTCAGGCCAAATTGCTTGTAAGGTTTTCACCATGCTTTCAGAAAGTAAAGAAAAAAAAGGGAGAAATAATTATTAAAATGTATTTCAGAACTTGTTGCAGTATAGTGACTGGGTTTAAACTAAAATACAGTCGCTCAATACTCCTAAATTAGTACTTTTTATTAACAGACAAAAGGCACTCCATTATACTTCTGTTTCGAATCACATTATGTGTCACTGAGCAATCAGAACATGTTTTCTCTTTCTTTTGACCTTGCCAATTAACATATAAACTTTCAAAGCATTACACTCAGACCTCTGAAAAGAAATATGATATAGAACACAATTAGTGACACAAAGATGAAGGAGACAAATAAAGGGTGTCTAAATATAAAGAAATTTCCTAAAAAGTCTTCCTGAAAATGAGACACTGTTATTAGAGATTAGACAGTTTAAAGTGAAAAGACATCTGACATTTGCATTGATGCTCTAGTAATGTAGCTCTGACTTACAGTAGGTGTAATTAGAGCACTCACTCTACGAAGGAAAAAAGACCTGTCACTCTGCAGCAAAGCCCCAAGCGAGGCAGAACATCTAACAATGTCTTATCCTTAAATTACACTTTTGATTTGAAAAAACATTTTTAAAAAACTAGGTTTGAGGTGGATTGTGTGGTGTTAGTAACCGAACCTTTCTCCACTTCTCTGTTAATATTATTACAGCAAGATATTACATATTTTTTTGAAGCCCAGAGGACAGCTCAAGATTCATCTGCTTGAGTAAATGCACTGATAGGATTATTTTGGAACAGCGTGATGTAAGCAGGCTCTTTCTAATAGAAAGAAACCCCTCAAGATATTCGTAATTAAACTGATTAATTTGGCTTGTGAAGGTGCACTGTGTCATCTGATTTTGGAGATAGACAAATATTCAAGAGATAGAATATCTCTGTCTTCTTTCTTTAGGGAGAAATGTACTACTGCAAGCTAACGTGGGAAACGCCTCAGACAAAAGCTCCTTTTCAGCTGAGTTCATTGAACAGAGTAGTAAATTATAATTTTCTCTGACTCTGCACAGGAACAGAATTTCCATGCTTTGGAAATAGCTTTGACTGTTCTAAAATACCTAAAATGCAAACAATTTAATCCCTGTTCAGCAAGGAAGACAATCCTTGTAAACCTCATTGTTCATATAAAACTATCTCTTCCGCTAAGAGGAACTCTTCTCAACTTAGAAGCATTAATTCCTTTCCAGGGAAGTGGAAAACAATATTAACAATTACTGATATTTCAATTTGTAAGGATCCCTTAAAAATATACAGTCGCAATGGCAGAGAATGACATAGGCTTCACTTGCCAAACTCAAGAAAATCCATTGCTGAAATCTATACCATCAAATGAAATGTAAGGTACGTAAGCAAATACAATACAATATAATAGAAAAAATCAGAGCAATTTGGCCAGTAATCAATTTAGAACTGCCGGGAAACAAAGTAAACTGTCCTATCAAAGAAGAGTCTCTGAATAGTTTACCTACTTCTGTTGACTAGGCATTGCATTAAACTTGGTCTTCATTTGAACTACTTATGAATAATTGATTTTGGAATAATTTCACCAACACAAATCTCCAAGTTCAATTGGCTATGGTTAGTGGAACATATTTATGTCCATTTATGACAATGCTAATCGACAGCAATCCAGACTTTGGAACCCTTAAAAATTAATTAAACATCACAAACTCAAATACAGTCAATCAACATAATCTAATAGAGTGTCTCCCATAGATTACCTAACAAAGATCAATCAATCATAATCACAAGACCCTCAACTATTTCTATCTTCTTGTGGTTATTAAAATAGATGGGATTTTCCAGTCTAGAAGATTAATGAATCAAATTTCTGGTATATCAGAGTAAGAAACTAAATCAGGAACACACAGTGCTTCAGAAGAGCTCCTACCAGTTGCCTGTCCCCTGCAAGTTTTGTCAACAAAGCTCTATTTAGAATATCATTGTGAATCACAGTTGTATCACTGTGTAGCATGATGCAAAAGTGAAGAATATTTATAAGATCCTAGATTCTCACAGAAGAATTGTGTCTATATTTGCAGCCCTAAATTACAAAAATAGCCAACAGCAACCCTGAAAAGTTACGTATTGTCTTCATGGTTTTTGGTTTTGTTGTTTTTGTTTTAGTTTTGTTTGGTTTGGATGGTCACTAGTACCAGAACATATTATACACAATCAAGAAACACAGACTGGTGTCCATCAAGTGGTGATTCAAAGTAGTGTCTTCCTGCACCTTACAGGTTCAGTGACAGCCATAACCGTCCTCCTTATACACCTTCCGTACGATAATCATAGAGGACCTCTGACACTGAGCATAAATTTTGTACGAAAAAAAAAAAAATCTGACTCCTCCAAAAATTTTGGCTTCAATCAAAAAAGTAAATCTCAAAACAGATCTTAATAGAACAGTCCACTTTTTTCTACTTCTTTCTTTCCACCCAGTCTGTCTGTCTTCCTAGCCATGTTTTTCTGATTTCCTATCTAGCTTTCTTCAAGAAACTGCAGTTACAAAACATCAGAGGAGCTCTGTACAAAATAGCTGCATTTATTACACATTTTTGCTCAGAAATCATCCTGACACAGCAACAGTGACAAATATTTAGAAAATTACAATGATCCAAATATCCTTACTATCCTTGCATAACACTGAAAATGAAATCCCTCTTGGAACAGTCCAGTGAGTCCAAAGAATGAACTAGACCAGCAGGAGACTGGACCAGCAGTTTATAAACCTAAACAAGGATACAGAACTCTGCCACTCATGAAAAAAAAACAAAACAAAAAACAAATGTGCTGTGAAGTACATTCTTTTTAAGATAGTGTAGATTCTCCTTGGGCTATGCAATTAATTATGTTTAGGTCTAATACTAACATTAACAATAATGGAACACTATTAAGATTTAAGAAAACCATCATGAAAATGAGAATTTTATGTTGCTGGAATTTTTTTTGTAAGGAGTTTCACTTTTTCCTTTGGTGATGACTGACATAAAGCAGAATCTAGAACCACAACTTCCAGTAAGGAAATGGCATGAAGCTATGTATTTATAGGATGGCCACAATTTCTATGTATAAAAAGAATGAATACCTCAGCAACTACATTTTCCCTTTCTACTGCATACCATCTCCATTGTCATAGCGTGGCACAAGGGTTAGCATCAATCTGTGGGATCATGTCCTGGGAAGCTTCTCATCTGTGCATATAGGGATAGTACAGCAATGGAGTTCCCCTTTTCTGATACCCTCCAGAGAAGAATCCTGTTGTGAGAATGAAAACCGTAGCAGCAGAAGCTGTGGCCTGAGCAGAGAGAACAAATTCACTGGAAAGCAACAACCTTCTCAATTAGGCCTGTAGATAGCATGCAAGGGATATAAGCTGGAGTTTTACAGCCCCTCTCAGGGGTTACTTTCCTTATATGTCAGTCTTAAAAAGAAAACAAAAAAAAAAGGGCTTATGAAGGTTGTGGATGACAAGTTTTTATCTTTTGCTCATTTTTTTTCTAACTGTTCTTCACAATACTTGGAAGTATACATTTTCTTCATGATCACTCATAGTTTTTAATGTTACAACATGGTACATAAAATGATAGGAGTTTCAGATTCTCTTTACAGAGAGAAAAATGTGAAGCTGAATAATTCAAAAAATTGCAAGACTTTTATTCAGGGAGTGATGTGCACTGACATGGAACACCAGGAGAAGACTTGGATTATAGGTTTATCTGTCCCTTTTTATGGGTGACCTTGAAAATGCTTAGAGAAAGCTGGAGAGAAAAGCAATTACATTTTTGAAATTACACACCACTGTTCTCATTCATCTTGATAAGCACTTTTAAGGAATCCAAAAAAAGGCTGGAATAATGCTTTTACAAGAGTTATAGAGATCTTGGCTCTACAGAGTCAGTTTTAAAATAAATTTAGATGTACAAAGATGAATTTTTATTTCCTTTGTGTTGCTAAATTGTCCATTTCTAAAATACTGCAGTCTGATACTGGGGCTTTTGGCAAAGAAAAAGTGTACAGGATTTTATTTTCTTGTTCTGAAAAGATATACAGCAACTCAGCTTGTGTTGTGTAGTTATCCCTACTGTGTCGCAAGAATCTGTATTCGTCCTTTTCTGTGTGTTCATAAGTGTGACTGAAGTGTTGATAGGAAGCCACATTTATAAAAACAGGATGTTATGCAAACAATAGACACAAGATCTTAGTTATTCTTATTCCTGCTGGTTAAGCTCCCCTGTGTTCATTTAGGCATGATCTGTCTTCGCGTCTCTTTTACTCTTATTATTATCTTGCCTTACCAATTAGGTAAGGTACTGAACGGCCTGTTATTCTAGCCTGGGAGGGCCAGGGGTCAGAAGGAGTCATGCTTAAAGCTAAGTAGCTATGAAATGCTAAAGGCTGTAAATTCTTCAGTGCAGTTGGCTTGGCCCACAGCAGGGCAATGGGTGTAAGCACTTTTCTGCTTGAATTACGCATCGAACAGCGCTAGCTTTGAAATGCCAGAATCCACGCTGAGCTCAGCGAAGTCTCCACAAGTGCATAGCACCAGCCTCCACTCTAATAGCAGGAGCAATAGGGGTTTTATTTGGAAGCTTTTGGCAGTAAGATAGAAAAAGAAACTTCAAAAATCATTCTGCCTCTTTACTGAGGACCCCCTCAGGAGTAATACTGGGATGAATTGTGTCGACCTGCCACTGTTAATAGTCACTCAGCAACCCTGTGTAACCACTGCTCCAGAATCAATGCGCTGCAGCTATTCAGTAGTACCACATCTGATGCTTGAAAGGATGGAAAACATGATATGTGACAGCTGCTTATGAGTGATAGTGATAGTGAACAAAAAGCCTAATGGGTACTGGAGTCTTCCCACCCAGTGTACAGAAAAGACGAGGAAAGGAATGATGACTTTTCCGGCTGCACTCTTCAACAGGCACCATCCTGTGTGCCAGATTGGCATCTCCAGCAGCTCAGCAGCAATTATTCACATGCCATCTCTGAGGCTGTTTTCTGCTCACATAATCCGCACCACATCACATACCAGACTGCTGACTGACTGAGAGGTTTTCACGTCTCAAACACGAGAATAAGAGACTAACAGACAAATCAGAAAAGGGCCAAGTCACTTTGTCTAGATTTGTGCAGGGAAACCAGTGTGCACAAGGTTAAAATCTAAGCAGGGCTAGGTTAGCTTTACCAATAAGGGTTTGCAAATACACAGAAAAAATGGCCAAGCTTTGTGGGTTGGTATTTTTACCACTGGCTTTTTTGGGAACTTGGTTGTACATGTCTTGGCCTACTTGAAATTTAGCATTTGTAAGCATCTAAATAATTCCTGGAATTAGGGATTTCTTCCTGGAATTCTATGGTCTCTCAATTTGATGTGCTACAAACCATTTTCCACAGTAGCTTTGCATAATGTAGATGGCTTAGCATAACAAACTTTTAACTTCACACCTGAATAAATACTTATTATATCTTACTTCAATGCCTCAAAGGAAAATATTCATTTTTTTCTGAGAGGGAAGGACATTTAGTAACCCAACTGAAACTTTTCAAAATGTGCTTGAAGTATTCATTGTGACAAGCTCCTACAGGAGAAATCTTCAGTATAAAACAATAACATCTGTCTTTCATGCAGAATGGCATAACACCTAACCCAAATTATTAAAAAAGCTGAAAAGAAGAAATTTCATTAGTCGACAATCCATTTATTATTAACACAGTAAAAGTGGAGGTGACAATAAAGTTTGGGGGAAGAAAAGATGATTGCCATCTGTCTGTACTAGAAAATACTACCTAAAGTTGTTAGTAGTTCCTCTCTTCCTTTTAAAAGTTCTAAATGAATATTATTTTGCATGTGTCAATTAGAAAGATTGAATTAATAATCTCATATGTGATAATAATTATGACCGACTTTTACTAGTTACTTTACAGTCATCTTAATAAATGTTTCCTGGCAGTATGCTCAATTTTTTATAAAAGAATGTACTTTGGTTTAACATACATAAGCACCCTTTCAAGTATTTATTCACTACCAAGGATTGTGTCCAAGTCTACTTTATTATTATTATTGTTGTTGTTGTTGCTGTTGTTGTTGTTATTATTATTTTACCCTCATTCTAAGGAACTCAAAGATTAAGATTTTAATCCACTTCAAAGGTTTTGTTTATAGCAGTTGAGTTAAAACAGCATTCAGCCAATTTCACCTGACTAAAACACAGTGAATCTTGTCCAGGAAAATAAACTCTTGTTTATCCTTACTTACAAACAGACCTATGAGCAACACCTATAACCAGCTGGTGATCCTGTCTATAACACCATGTTCACAAGCATGCTATGCATGCTGAAAGAGCTGAAAGGAACATACAAGATTAGAAAAACTCTCAGAAGCTGAGATGGGTTTTAACCCATCTATGGGAGTAAAATATCCCCTGTGCCAAGTGAAGAGCTTTATAGCCTCTCTTGTCACTCCTCAGACTCTCACATTACCCAGAATTGCCCCACTTTATCAAAGAGAGGATATGATGAAAAGTTTCTTAGAAAAATCAAGCCAGAAGGATTACATCCTACTTTAATTTCCCTAAGAACAAATAAATCAGTACACAGGCAGCTACTTTTAAATTGTGTCTTTCCAAATGTACACAACACCGATTAGAAAAAAAAAATGCATTAGATCCAAGCAAGTAAAACAGAGTCCCCAAATGATTTTTGAAGCAGTTTCAACTTTTGTTTTTTAGCCTAGGAGATCCCAAGCATGTTCAAAATTTTATCAGCTTTCCTTTTGTCATTGATGCTGGATTTTGTTTGGCAGCATCTATTGAAGAATTAGTTTGCTGTTTGTTTAAGGACAGCATCTAGTATCAGCTTGCAGAGGAACAGCTGTTTAACAATGTAAGGGAACATTACACAGCAATTTAGGACAGTTATTCTGCTTTCCTTACATACTCTTCCAATGACCCAAAATGGACTTAAGCCAGAACATTACATTTGTTGAAATCTGCAGCTTCTCAGAGCTGTACACATCCAGCAGTTCTCTTCAAAATGTTTCTGTGACAGTATTTGAAGAGACTGTGTCATGGGACAAGCAACTTTATGCCAACTTCTCAGCCTCTATAGACTGTTTATTAACTGGAATGAACATAAAGCTCTTGGTATTTACTACAACTGTGTGTAAATTTCCCTCTTGCATTATGAACATTAGCAGCATCTCCATTGCTGTCTTTGAGCTAGAAGACTGTAACTGTGTCACTCAGCACAGTCATCATTTAAAACCTGGATTTCTTACCAAATCTATCTGATAAGAGAGCAAATGCAGTTTCCTACTTTGTTAAGGAGCACGTAATAAAATACTTCTTGAAGAATTTTCATCTCTGTAAACTAGTTGGCACCACAGAGTACAAAATGACTGAGGAAAGGACAGAAACGAGAAGCTGACCTTCCCTTAGGGCTATATATGTGGAAAGCAGACAGGAATTCCTAAGTGTTGCTGCCTTCCCACTCCTAGTACAGAAGCCTACTAACTTGTGCTGATGTTAAGGAAAAATAGGTGGCTCCAGGGAATCCTGTGTATCAGTACTGAAAGCACCATGGTCTGTGACTCTGTATTTCCTGTAAGAACTCACTGTCACACACAAAGAAAGAGATGCATTATGTAAGGCTTAGACTCAGCAAAGCCCTCTCATCAAATCTGAAGTGATCCTGCACTTCGCTATCTTGAGACTGTGCTTTTACCCAGTTCAACAGCTGCTGACAGGGGGGATTGTAAGATGATGCCCTTTCTCCTCAAGGGTAAAGAGCACTTGCAAACAAGGAAAAATGCCTGTCTGCAGCTCATCCAAAATTATCCAGCTTGTTTGTCATTCTGAGGGAAAGGGGCAGGGGGGAGAAGCTGACAGAAAACTTCACTCAAAAGCAAAATATTTGGGTACTTCTGTGTGTTTGAACAAACTTCATTATCCACACGTAAAACTCTGATTTTCTATCCATCTGCTGATCTCCAGGCTTCAATCTCTAGGAACCCAATTGAACCCTGACTCTCTGCAGAGTCAAGGCAGGCTCAGGGCCCTCAGAGCCAAAGAACAACCATGAAATCAGGGCCTTGGATTGTCTAAAATGTTAGAAATTATTTCTACTTTTAGATAGCAAATATGCTCACAGAAGATTTTAGGTTAATTCCATCACTTCTGAAAACCTGGGATTGTTTCAGATTTGTAATTTTTCTAGGAAAAATTACATTTCTAATTTTCCCTAGAAATTTCAAACAAACAAAATAAATAAATAAATAAATAAATAAATACACGAGCTCCACTCTTGACTAGCTCCCAACCTGGCATTACACTGGGTACCAAACAGTAAATCGTAACTCGTGATACAGGCAAAAGAAAGTAAGTTACATTCATAGAAAGAGGCCTCAACTAGGTCTCAACAACTCCTAGGTAAGAATGTCCTCTTCCTTATGAAGGTTCACACTTCTATGAACAAAGACTTTTATTCTAGAATACTTTACACTGAAAAAGAAAAAAAAAAGAAAAAAAAAAAGAGAGAGACAGAAAAACAACCCAGTGTGATCACAAATCTATTTTATCATTGCCATCCTTCTAGTTTAGTTAGGTTGTCTGAGTCTAGGAAGGTAACCTAATGTAACCTAAGGTCCTTTAATCATGTTTTAAATGCTACTACTCACATTTATGATGAAAACAGTCAGCTTTACTTCAAAGCTGTAACACAGGAAAGAAAGTCTGGCATAGTCTAACCTTTAAATCCAGTGGTACTATTTCCACTTCATGATACTGCAGATCAGAGTCCTGCGCATATCTCATTTTTCCTTTAGCAATTGGCAAAATGTTGAAAGTTGCTGCACCATTATGTCTGAAACTCAAAATGTTCACCTGCCAAAGACTTTGCAGAACTGACAGCAGAAATATGTTTAATAACAGTAGTATAAATGAGTACGTTAGCAGCAGTTTTACTTTGTGTTGTTGAATGTCAAAGCGAACAGGCAAAAAGTGCCATGGACCTGAATTTACGAGTGCTGAGAAAGTAATTCTTATTTTTACCATTATTGGTCAATTCTATGGACATTTATGCAACCTCAGAATTAGATGCATACTTAGGGCCTAATAACTGTTACACAGTGACAAGTTACATGCTGTTCCAGTAGGAGTATTCCCCATTTCATTTCTTTAGGCTAAATCATATTCCTGGAAGGTATCTCAGTGAAATAGTCCTAATATTTCTATAATGGCTACATGCCACTATGTGCACACATACTCAAACACAGAAGTGTACACACATGTGCGTTTCATTCCAATAATGCATTTCTCCCATAATACTTTGCAGAAATCTGGTCTGACTCCCGCATTTCTGTTTAGTTATACAGTGAAGTAGTTTGATTGAAATAAAAGTACATTTTCTCTGAGAAAACAGTGAGATAAGATCATGATTTAACAGAAACTGCATCACTAATACCTTTAATTCTAGAAATGCCCGTGAGGAAGACAACTTATTCCATACCCAAGTTGTGTGAAATATTAAAGCTAAACTGAAACTTAACCACAGTACTCAGATAACATGAGTACAAGCCTGGACAAAGAAAGTATGAGCCTTCAATGACAGCTCACTGATCTTTACCTGGAGTGCTAACTGTAGGAAGAAAAGGATAAACTAATGTGTACGCTCAATCAGCCTGCAGTCTCTCCTCCAATCCTTTGAAACTCCATGCTAACACCTAAAAAAGTACTTTTATTTTGTGATGTTCTCTTCCCAACGAGGTGAACTGGGGATGTGTAATTAACAACACAAGTGCCAAATCCCACCCTTCCCCTAGAGTTCATTTTACAAAATGTCTAAGAATAAAATGTTCACATTCCTACATACAACTATATTAGTACATGGCTACAATAAAGGCAACACTTTTCGAGCTGCAAATTAAACATAGATGAGATCTAGCAGACTAGCTGCATGTGGCATGCCAAGAAACAAGGAGAGAAAGAAAGAACAATCACATGGTCTTCAAAACAGAGAAGAAAAGTGACGCAAGAAAAAGAATGTGATGCTGCTAGTACTCTCTGATCATTTGGTCAGGAAATATTAATGGTCCAAGAAAGTCATCTGGAAACATCATATATTTCATTTGTCACATTTCTTTTGACACAAAACCTCAGGCTATAACTGAAGCACAGACTGACAGAAGTTTGGCTCTCTTGAAAAAGAAAGGTTTGGAAACAGATACATAGCTGTTACTCATTGCACTGAAAAAAAAAAAAAAAGTATTAGAGTTCCATGTCAGTTTTGCACAATGCCAAGTGCATGGAGTAGATTTTTGTCTAATGCAGAACACTACATTTTGCTTATTGCCAAATTCGATTAGCAAATCAACTAAGAAACACAATCCAAAGATCTTTTTTTATTTATTTTTTTCCCCATTTGTTTATAAATATTCCCAGAATGGTTTTGTAAAACTGATATAAAATTCTTATATTGAGTTGGAAGGACAGGTAAGACAAAGAAGTTCTTCCTGCAGGGGATAAATGTATATGTGCAATATAAGCCAGAACTCATAGAACTTAGCCATTCAACATTCTTTTTGATAGTGGCAGTTTGCACAGGTCAGTTAATCCCTTCAATTACAGCAACAGACAGACCACACCTATCATGGCTGGTCAGGCTACGGAGTCATTTAGGATTAGGCAAATGAGGCCAGCTAAAAACAACAACAAAATTGCCCATAGATTTACTTACAACACCATTTACGAAAATAAAAGACAATTAAAAAATTGCTTGACGTACAAGTAGGAACATTCCAGTCAGTTAATTTGCCTTTCTACAGGAAACAGCTGTCTAGGTTTCCATATTGTAAAATCACTTATTCTTCCACTGAGTATCAATTTCTAAACAAAATATCATTGTGTCATGGATTAAGGACAATTTCTACAGTAACAATTTTTTTCATAATACATATATTAAATCAACACATGGATATAAAACAATAAGCAGTATATAAAAAGCTGTAAGAGGAAATAGTGATTTCAGCAAGTTGACCTCAAGCATGATTTAATAATTCCTTGTCAGGATTATCCACTGGTTAGAAACATCATCCACTTTTCTTGTATTTTATCATTAAAGACATAAAAATCCCGCTAAGCAGTGTTTTAGATTGCTGATGCTTCTATAATCAAAATTGTAGTGTAGATTTATTCATAAAGTACACATTCACTCAGTATATGTATTCATTTAATTCCTTCAAATAGATTCACAGGATCAGGATTGTATTCACATAAAAAATCTTTGACTTTTAATAAAATGGGGGGGAAAAAATTATACTAGTGATGAAACACACACACTGTTCACAAAGATGAATCACTACATGGACTGGTTAATAAGTGGGACATACTTATATTGGCTTGCCAGAATTCATAGAAGAAAATAAATACATTTAAATCTGTGGCCCTAAAGCTTACACATAAGTGTGCACTACCCAAAAACTAGATTCATAGCTAACAGCAATATAAATGTTAATCTATTTCTAATCCTGTAGAGGACTGTTTTCTCTAGCAGTTAGAGAAATAGAAATGAAGTAATGTCAAAAATGAACATACTACAATTTTCTTTTTCTAAGGCCAAGAATTTCAACTGAACAGTTTTGGATAAGTTGTCCAACACATTCTGGGCAATAGATATTGAGGATATAAAAGAAAATGAACATACTAAACAGAATATCACAGTGCATTAGAAGCCTTAGAATAGAGTACCAGAAACTACAATAACAGCAGAAGTGGGATTTCTGTTCCTTTGGACCACTAATTTGAGAATATGTGTGTTCTGATCTTTCATACTGGCACACATCTACATTATATTTGTTCTCCACTATTCAATATGTCTTGATTGGCAAGCAATCAACCTGGCATTGACAAAAGAACTATGGAGAAAGCTTCTAGAGTAAAGTTCCACATCCACTAGCTTCAGGAGAGAGATATAACATTTTCTATCAAATATTTGATTATTATGAAAGAGTTATGAATTCAAGAGGTGCAACAACATAATCTATTTCACATATTGAAATCTGCCTATACTTATGCCCTAAATTTGGGGATTTTTTTCCTTAAGTGTTTAACTTCTTCCTCTTCCTAAAATCTTACTGCTCTTGTCTGCATGAGTAGACCCAAGACATAATCAGTACATAAAATGAGGAAGGTCAATTTCAAACTAATTGTGGAGAAACAGGAATGGAAATTCACAGAACTGGGGTGGAGAAGGTGAACGGTATCACAAAAATAACATTTGTTGCCTAGAGATTTATTGAAAAGATGATTGAATTTTTATACACTTGCAGATGATTTTAAAAGGACAGAAAACATTATTACTCATAAAATTTTCCATTATTTCAAACTATCTAATTCTTTGAAAATAATTTAACTCAGAACTTCTCTGCAGTGTACCTTCCACCCAAGGAACTGTTTCAGTAGACTTTCATGATGACCTGACTCAGCAGCCTGAACATTCCCAAGCCAGTAGTGTTGATGGAGTCTAAGATCTGTGTCCCATTTGTGTGAAAATACTTCAAAGACAGAAATAAATTCCACTGCTCATTTATGAAACACTTCAGAGCTGTGGCAATGGATGGATATTAATGTACAACCAGGGACTCATTAGTTTGAATTGAAGTTCCAGTGCTAACTGTAAGGCGATATTTGTAGCAAAATTATATGATCACTGAAGGCAGTGACTTGAGAGAATGAATCTAACCCTGAACTTTAGAAGTTACAAGAATGCAGTTGTTTCTGGCAATCTAAAATGTGTCTCTTGTGGTTGCCTTCCTTGGCTTCCAGTGTTGGAAAACTGGGAGATGTGACTGAAGGGCAAGACTCAAAAATCAGACAAGGAAGCTTTTTCAAAAAATGGCTCATCTACCTCTTCACATAGAACAATAGAATCATATAATGGCTTAGGTTGTAGCAAATCTTAAATATTATCTAGTTCCAACCCCAATCCCATGGGCAGGTCTGTCAGGTTCTAGACCACTCTGCCCAGGGCCCCATCCAACCTGGCCATGAATACCTCCAGAGATCGGCAACCACAGCCTTGCCAATGCCTCACCACCCTTAGCATAAAAAATTTCATTCTAACATCTTAACTAAATCTCCTCTCTTCCAGCTTAAAGCCATTCCCCCTTGCTCTGTCATTATCAGATTGTAAAAAAATCAGTCCCCCTCCTGCTTATCAAGTTTCTTCAAGTACTGGAAGGCTGCAATAAGGTTTCCCTAGAACCTTCTCTCCTCCAAGCTAAAGAAGTCCAGCTCTCTCAGTCTTTAATCACAAGAGGTGTGTTCCAGTCCTCCGAACAACTTCATGACCTTCCTCTGGACCCACCCCAACAGCTTTACATCTTTCCTGTACTGGAGGCTTCAGGCTGGGATACAATACCCTGACAGGGTCTCACAAGGGCAGAGTAGATAGTGATGATTATTTCCCTCTCCCTGCTGGCCACTCCTATTTTGATGCAGTCCAGAAAACTACTGGCTGCAAGAGTGCACTACTGTCCAGCCTTTCATTCATCAGGACACCCAGGTCCTGCTTGGCAGGACTGCTCTCAGTGAATTCTCCCAGTCTGTACTTATATCTGTACTTCAAACCTAGTTCCTGGGCCAGAAGCCTTTTTCCCTCTTTGACCCCAGTGGAGTGTATCCACAGCCATCAGGTCAGGTGCTGAGTAAACCACTCCGTGGTCAAAAAAGACAAAATTCCTGTAGTGGCCTTGGCATCTCGGATGTTTTGCTGATAGCACTGGCTTTCCAGTTCCTCTCAGTATCACTCCCAGGCATTGAAGGGATAGAAGAAAACACAACCTGTACTCCCACTCCATCCACTAACCACTCCAGTCCCCTGAAGTCCCTTCTGATAGCCTTCAGGCTTCTCTCTGTGATGTCATTGTTGCCAGCCTGAGCTATATAAGGGATAATAAGGTCCAGGTTCTCCCATAATTATTTCTCATGTTTTGAAGACAACCACATGGCTAAAACTCAAAGAGTTTTTTCAAAATATGAGAACTGTTTCTGAATTTTCCCAGAACTTTCACCCTTTCCTAAAACCATTTTGTAGCCCTTAAGAACTTTCTGCTTTCTTTGTCGACAGCTGCTTCTGAAAGACAAAGGATAGCAACACACTGTAACTTCAGCCTAAGTCAATCTATCAATTGGTAATAACTCCTAGAAGAAATCATCATTGCCGATCTGTCTTCATTACTCAGGAACAAGCACCTAACATCTCTGCTACTGACATTTCTGTTTATTTTTCCTATAAATTTCACTTAAATTTAGGAAGTGTTACATCTGAATTCAGATAAAAGTCAGGTCCCTTGTTACCTTTTAGTATGTGTGCTTTGCCAGGTACCAGCACCACATAAGGAAATACGGTACTCTGATTCTTGGGCTATGTGTTCTCAAGTGAAAAGTGAAAGTTGGAATTTTGATTAAGAACAGAGAAAAACCGGGCAAATCCATCAAAGCTATAGATTCTATCTTTTTATCCAGCAGTAAGCTCTACTAGATATTTGATGTAAAATTAAAATAATATTGTAAAAGTCACCATTCCCATTCATGCCACATTCACCACCCTATACGAAAGTTTTTTGGCATAGCACACCAGTATAGAATAATGGAATAACCTGAATTGGAAGGGACCCACAAGGGCAGAACCATAGATTCCTTAGAGTTGGAAGGGATCTTTAAGGGTCATTTAGTTCAATTCCTTTTGCCATGAACATGAACATCCACAGCTACATAAGGCTGTTCAGAGCCTGGTCCAAGCTGGCCTTGAAAGTTTCCAGGGACAAAGCATCCACAACCTTTCTGAGTAACCTGTTTGTAATCCTCAACACCCTCACTGTCCAGCAATCATTGAATTCAGCTCCTGACTTGACATAAGACCACCCAAAAATTAGATCATATGTCCACCAAAACTTTTTAAGCAGGGTAGCTGTCTAGTTTCTCTTCCCCTGTTTGTATGTACAGCCATTAGATATATTCATAGGCTTGGTAATATTCATATAGTTGCTGTGGAGAGGGTTTCATAAGATAATATTTCTCTGCCATGAGAACAGCAACTTCTTCTAGACAATTGAAGATATTTGGCGTGACAGTTCCAGCTTTCCTGTTGTTATCTACTGCTGCTTGTTTATGCAGTTCCTGTGGTAAACGTTCTATGGGAATGCAAATGCACTGTACCCACAAGAATTACACATGATTTTACAAATATTTTTGTTCTCCCAAGGCACAGGTGATCCCTCATAAGACTTAACTCTAGACATCAACCTTGAAAATAAAAATTTTATTATCTAACTTTACCAAACTCTTGACTTTCCCTGTCATTGCTTTTAGTCATGTTTCTAGATATTACTATTTAAAGCTTTTCTGTGATTTGTAGCACATTACTCCACACTTTCTTTGGTTTCCAAAGCCAGGCCCTAAATAAAGACCAAAAAACACTTCAAACGACTTAATCCTTCTTAGCAAAGGCTGTTAGCATTCAAAGATGACATTACATCAAACACAAAGGTTAAACTCCAGAATGCATTCTTTGAATGAAGTAACAAAAGCTCCATTATGCCCTTTGATCACTTGAGCTCACCTGTAGGAAATGTTACACCTTTTTATTAAACTGTTGAATTGTCTTTGCTGTACAAGCAAGAGACATTCTTGACAGGCTTAAGGTCATTAACACCTCTAAGGAATGCTCTGCAGAGCCTATAATACTCTCTCATGTCTATGCATGTTATTACAGGAACTGTAGTTTCCTAACTTCCCAGGAACTCTTTCCTCTTGATATTTGTGTAACAAATTTATTGAAATGAGGGAAATAATAGTGTATTGGCAAAATTCTCTATGACACAGATGTGTGCAGTAAAATATTTGATAGTTACAAATAAAAGAGCCTAACACTAAATTAGCAAATTTATTGGGTTACCAGGACACATTTGTAAAATGAATCACCAGCTAATTACTGTAAAAAATAAAACACAGTGTTTTTTATTAGTATCTGGCCAGTGCATTTACCCCTACACATTACCAACTATTGTATATACAGTCAACTTGTCTTGCATTCACATATCGTGTATTCATATTCTCACACAAAGCAAAACACACACCCTGCATACACTTTTTGTCTTGGCACATCTGTATATGTTTATATGCATATGCAAGTTAAAAATAAAATAAAAGATTATGCTGTATCTTTACACTCTCTTTTTTAAAAGGCATTCATTTTGTTTTAGAAGTATAGCCAACTATAAACATATCTTCTCCTATATTAAAAAGAAGTGCTTTATAAGGATTTTATGGCAATCAAGGCTTCTGTTTAGTTCTAATATATTCATCAATGAACAGCTGAAAATTATTTTCCCCCAGCCTATGAAGGTTGGGGGAATAATCAAATAAAAATTTGATTTTATTTCTTCTGTTCTTTTACAAACCTCATCTCTTCCTGCTTGAGCAATATTTAAATGAAAGCCTATATCATTCCTACATGGACACATGGTTTCAAATGTACAAAGAAATCAAAGCTGAATTCTTCTTTCATTATCAAGTTCTGTTTTACATACATTGTTTTGTACATGTCACAGAGCTTTTGAATATTTCTAATGCACTTTATACCTCAGGCTCTGAGTCATCTTCTACTGAATAAGCAGTCACATGCATGCAGACTTACTGCCAGGCCATCATTACATGCACATTCAGAAAGAATTCTCACCTAGGAACAAATGCTGTAAGACAGCTAAGAAACACAGCAGACACAGTGAACAAATATAAATGCTGATGCATTTTAAACAGTGAAGATATCTTAAAAAATAAAAAAAAAAAACTAATAAAAATAAAAATAAAATAAAATACACTATCTGTGTTTAAACCACAGCTTTACACACAAGATAACGTAATTACTCAAAATTAAGTTTATATCTATCTTTCCTACTTGACTAGTGATTTTCCTAGAGAACTTCTGACTTACTCATGCTTCTATTCTTGGCCTTTTTATAAATAACTACTCAGTGGAGTCTTACGGCGAGCTCCTGGATCTTAATCCTGTTGTCTCGATTAGTCTCTCTAATGACTACACAGTTTGATTGCCTCAGAGGGAGGTAGAGAAGAATGGGGTAGAGGGATGGGAGCAGTTTGTATAGTCCCCATTAGCTTCTGATTACAGGAAAAACAAGATAGTGTCATGTTGGCTGAGTTCAGTGGGGAGGAAGGCAACGTGCTTTAGAATAATTCTGTACAATCAAGAGATTAGAAGGATTAAATGTAACCAAACCTTTCCTAAAACAGAAGGATGAGCAATATGTTTTTAAATGGTAAACAGCTTATTTGTTGACTCATTTGAGAGTTTACTATCACAGTGAGCATGCTGGTGAGAACAAAGCAGCTGCCTTTACATTTTCTCTGCTTAATCACATGAAAATGGATTTAAGATTGTTGTGCCTATCTGAGTTCATTAACTAAAGATATATGTATCTCTTCCATTTCCAATTCAACTGGGCAACAAAATCTGACTCATTACTACAGTTGAGAATTCATCTGTACGTGCATGTAACCACAATTATTGAGTAAATCTACTTTACTCGATAATCATTTTCATTGGCACTACTTTGGGCTTTGAGTGATTTTGAATATCTTTTTCATAACATTTGAAAGTAGATTGATTTCATAACAACTAACCCAGGAGGAAAAAAAAAACAAAACAAAAAAAAAAACTTTGGTTATTTCATTTAAAAATATGTACTATAAAAAAACGAGCCTGATATGATTTTCCTTTTATTTTATTTATTTAATTATTTATTTTACCTTTTGAACTCCTCATAAATTAATGACTATATTTTCTTATTTTATGTTATGAAAATAGCTTATATTTACCATGACATATGGAAAATTCTTCTATTTCAAATGTCTTTCAGTTCTGAAGAATAATTTCCTCCTTTCCATAATCCCATTGTTTTCTCATGCCGAAAGCAAGCTTCATGCTGACCAGAGAGGCTTTTCCAGTCCTCACAAGAAGTCTATTACTAGAAAGAATATTTACAGAATAAAAAAACCAGAAATATAAGCCTTATCATCCTCTCTTAAAAGTCCATGTATTGTGATGGCTCTCACTGAGAACAACAGTTTCTCCAAATGGAGAAAACTGTTATATCTTCACCATTTACTTCTGTCTGCAATGCTCACCTTAAAATTACCCATCTTCATTCACGTCAGCCTGCTCTATCTTCTCAGTTGAAGCATTTAGCAGAGAGAGCTAATTAGAGCAAAATATGCAAGTTACATGACACAGAGCATTGTAGTAATCCTGCTGTAGAAACACGAGGAGAGTGAGGAGTTTTGTGCTATGCTCAAAATATTAAAATAAGAATGTTAAATGAGACTTTAGATGAAGTTCACGTAATAGGCTTAAGACTGCATAAGATGTCAACAGAAACTGGTAAAGCAGTGCCTATAAGAAGAGGGAATATCTGCTGAGGCCAGTCACTGTAGCTGGAAAATAGAAAACATTTCTGAAGTCCTTCATCAAGCAAAATATTAGAGCACTTAGTTTCTAAACAAATTAGCCCATGTAATTACATTTGCAATCAACTTAAGGATCTAAAAATGAAAGGAACAGTGTAAGAGAAGTGAAAGTCTATGGTTCATGTATGGTTCATATGGTTCACAAGCTGAAATTCACCACAACCTCAAGTGAAGCCTAGAAAATAAACTGAATATCTTTTGGCTTCAGACTACTGACCTTCACTCATCAGAATGAGTCTCAGATCAGCAGTTCTATAAATAGAAGTAACTAGAGTTCTTACACAGACCTAATGCCAATACTTAAACTGCAGAGCAGTTGGTATCATTCTTTTTTCGTTAAGAATCAGAATCTGAACTTTGTCCAACTGGTGATAGAGCACATAGTGCATTTAAAAAAAAAAACAAAAACAAAAAACCACGAAAAAAAGGTTTTTTTGTTAACATTCTCAGGATTGAGGTTTCCTAATGTACCTCTCTAGTAGAAGTTCATTATTATTTGGAAAAATAAGTGTGCTTTGGAAAAATAAGATTATTTTGGAAAAATATAAGGCAGATGAATTAAGAATCTGAAAGATCAGGTTAACATGAAAATTTTAATATAGAATAGTGGTGACTTACAAATATTTGCTTCAAAGTTGTATTATTTTCCAGATCATTTGTTCAGCAACCTTAGTAATCAGTAATGGAGTTTAGGGATTCTTTTGACATGTTATTCATCACAAGCAGAAACTAGAAAATCATAATACTAGAAAAAAGTTTGTAGCCCTAGGCATGTTTTAGCTTACTGTCAGCTCAGTCTGTTCTAGTGTTTCAGTTATAATAGCTCCCTTGCTGAACTTATGACTAATAACAATAAAATATTAACAAAATAGTTTTGCTTGCTGGATGCTCTAGAGATATGAATGAAAGCTGTTGTGTTCTTTGTTTTGTTTCAAGTCTGACACCTACTTTTGCTCCCATTACTACTGTATCATGTCAGTACTAAAAGTAGCAGTGACAGCAGTAGCAACCTATTCCTCATGGATATAGAAATAAACAGGTCAGTAAGCTCTCACCTCAGAAAGAATTTGCTTTTCTGCATGGTCTCTTCTTCCTCAGTGTAACATCCTCCAGCTTCCTCCAGATTTTTCAGCTTCCTTTTTGATGTTCCTACAAAGCAATGTAATGCTTTTCCTTCTTGAGTTGTCTTCTTTCCTGTGTTGAGCTCCCTTTCTGCTCCTCCACTTTTTCCACTGCTGGTATCTGTAGCTGCTATGATTAACAGTCTCTAGAGTGATCCTTTTGTCAAAAGCCATTTCTCTTCCCTGTTTCACACCTTGTGAATGTAAAAGGTTTGGCAGTTCTCACACAGGGCACTCCTAAAAGTGTAAATTTATATATTTATTATATATACAGGTAAGATTGGGCATAATTACTAGCCACAGTAATGAACAGCCCTCAATGAAGAATTTGCAGTTTGTCAGTTGTTTGGATTCCATCAATCAGATTAAAGATAAAGGAAGAAAAAGAACAATTTAAAAATAATAATAATAATTACATAAAGCTTGAAAAAGACTGGCACTAACCATTGGCTAATGCTGAAAATTCCTTTTACATTTTCTTTGGAATTTGTATTGTCATTCAATACACCTTTAAATCTGTTTTTCAAACAGTGTGACAACATTAGAAAAGATCTGGGATCATGCAGAGATTTCAGTTTGTTCTAATGCTGTATTTCTCACCTCTTCAAGTTATCCTTAGTTCCATAATTTCTTCTGTCAGACTTTTGTGTTCTGATGTTTTGGTTTTTTTAGTGCTAACAACACTTGACTCCAAAATACAATGGCCTATTGCATTATAGTGGTGATATGATTCACAATACCATGGCAAGTTATCTTCTGATAATTGCATAACAAACTTACTGTGTAACTACTGTTCCTATCAACTTGCTATATGATTCCCAGCATGTTACTGCAAAGTAGCACATGCTGCATGTGTTTGAAGGCTTGTACATTCACGATGTCTGGAGAGCTTGCAAGCTAGTTTGATGTAACTGAGGGACTGAAGTGTGAGCCGAGACAGCATGAGAAGAACCATGAGAAGAGGATAACAGCAATCTCTAACCTCTGTCAAACTTTAATATTTCTGTGAGTAAACTGTATATTTAATATATATATATGTATATATATATATATAAATCCTAGACGTGGAAACTTCTGTCACCTATTAGGAAAAATTCTACGTAACTAGATAGATATACTAAGTACAGTGTATGTCACAATATGCTGCTTTTATAATCTGTCCTGACCAGTCTCCACCTTTCCCAAATTGCCTGCTCTTTGCTACTGTTTTCAACTCATTTATTTTGTTGGTTTCTGTGTTTTTTTTCAAGGGGACTGTATAGATTTCCAGCAGAAGGACAGACCTACTGGGGATTCTGGGAATTAATCAGCTTCGGTTTTCATGCAATCATGTGACATATTATTTAGTATAATTTCTTGGGCTGAAGACCGGAGATACTTTTACTAACCCAACCTTAAGAACTTTCTTGAGAATGCTGAACAAATGACACTAGATAAAACATATTATTGTTATATATAAACTGTTAAAATTGATCCTGGCTTCAGAGAAGACCAAACACACTTTTTTTTCTTTGTCTCTAGTGAGACAGGCCAGAAGGGTGATGTTCACTATTGTTTAAATATCTGCCAAACCGCAGCTTTAATATTAATGGCAAATTCAGGTCATGCCATTTTTTAATATATTTTTGGTATCATCCCCTATGATATTTATGCTAATTGCCAAATGCTTTCAGTGAACTTAATTTCGAGCTTCAGTGAAATAACTTCTACACATCTAATTTAAAAAATAGAACACTTAATTTAAACAGAATATACATAAAGGGTTTTTTTTCTCTCTCTCTCTTTTGCCTTATACTGCTATTGTTAAGTCTAAATCAGATATGAAATCTAAACTTGTTACTGGAAGAAAATCCATTCACATTCAAAATTTAATGTTACTCAGCTTTTTATACAATCACTGCAGTAATGCTTCATGTGCCTATTATGAGTGTCCTTGACAGAATGTTTGCAGAGCTAATCTTATACAGAAAAAAAAAAAAAAAAAAAAAAAAAAGATCAAAAAAGAAGGTGAGAGGGTATGTATATATGCTTATTTATTAACTTCTGCATTTGTGTCCATACAGGAATATACATACTTGGAGGGTATCTATGGAGGAACCTTATTTGCTCCTCGTGACTTCTCACTGAAGCCATAAGATGTTATTAACTAAGCAGGAAAAACAGGGTTTTTTGATTCAGTTATGTTTTTAAGCTCTTAACATTACAGAAAATGTTCTGAAATTCTCAAAGTAACAACTGTCGTTGCATACTGATTTACTACTTGTAATAAAGAAAATATTGCTGTCAAATGTAATCCCGTTCAGTGTTTATGTCAAAGTCATACTCATGCAACAAAAAGTATCAGAAAATTATGACTCCATTCAACTATTTACAGCTGCTGGCCTAATTTACATTCTGGTACAACTTCTTTTTTAACTTCTTAACGAAACCTAATATTGCAGATCACAGTCAAGCTCCTTGAAACTGCAGCTTGCATGATACCTTTGTGCTGCATTAATCTTTAACCCCTTGAGGCATAGCGAACATCAATTACACTGTGCTGTTGCCCAGAGGTGAGATATGTGAGATGGAGCTGAAGACAGACTACAGCAGCGGCATCTCATATACAGATCATGAGCAATCCATCTTCTTAAGGGTGTGGGGCACAGCAACTTCAGAAAGCCATCAGTGCGTGAGACAGTATTTAGGTGTACATGCAGCTAAAACTTACTTGTCGCACAAGGAAGAGCTCACAAACCATCTTGACCTTCCTGACACCATGCAATCTCAGCTGAGGAGTGCAGGCTATTAAAGAGTCTCACAAGGTCAGTACAAAAGGAAGAAAAATGGGGCTCTTGTAACTACTCTGAATTTCTCAGAACATTCAACTTAGCAGGAGGATGGAAGGCAAATAACATTGCAAAAAATGAGAAGAAATCCAGACAAGTCTAATCTCGGGGAAAAAGGGGGAGACTCAGGTCAAAAAAGAAAGAAAGAAAAAAAACAAAAAAAAAAAAACCCGATAACTTCCCCGATATTGAGATTTCTTAGCAGTTTCAAATTATAACAAGAAGTGATTGTGTAGACATGTTTAACAAATAAGGAATCTACAGAAACTCCAATGGGCAGGCTTCTCCAGGTGTTCTACCAGGTCCTATGTTTGTTCTTAAGGTGTTTACAGATTAAGATAGTAAAATTCTCGTTGTTTTAGGAAGTAAAAACCTAAAACATACAGAGTAACTCTTATGAATCTCAGATTGCTTAAAAATAGATAGAAGTGGTATTATCACCTTCAGTGTCATCCACTGCTTCTTGTTATAATATTAGCCACTTACAGCATGAATACATACCTTACATTAGTGGCTACCTGCAATTCATAAGGGCTTGCCTTGATGATAAGCCATGCAGTCTCTCACCAAAGCAGCCCGTTCAATAAACCTTTACGTCAGATAACAAATGCACTGATTGAATAAACATAACATTGAATAGAGATAAAAATACACTGAATAAGGTCCCTTCCAATCCAAGCCCTTCTATGAATAAAGTGAATTAGAATACAATAGATGCATTTCCTAAAGATATTCTCTGGAACATCTTGGGTCTGAACATGAAATAAATAGCCAGGAACCAAGACTGTTGTTAGGCTCTAGAACCAACGGTTTTTTATCTGCGTTTTAGTGCTCACTAGTTTCTATTACATGAACAACATGGAAGAAAAGAATTTCTGCTCTTGACTATGTTTGATATTGCACATATCTTGATACCTGATGTTCAGATAAATAACTATTAAAATTAGTGCACATCACTGGATGATTTCTATCTTCACAAAATACTGGGTACATCTCTTGTTGCGTATATTTTGTTGAGGTTAATATTTTTTATCTGCTCAACTCCTTCCATGAACAAGCTTACTCTTGTGTTTCTTCTTAGCAAATTTTGTTTCATCTGATGTTACATCTGAGTTTCAAGAACCTTTCCCATTTCAACGTTATCCTGTGACATAAATAATGCCAATGCTAGCTGAATATGTACAGATATAAATATTTCTCCAGTAATCAGACAGGAACACATCACTGTAAATATACATTAACTCCTTCTGTCTGTTTGCCCCAAGTCTGACTGTTGTCAGCCTAGGTCAGACAAGGTTCCCGCTCCTGCTCATATGATCAGCACCCTGCACAGGAGACAGGAGTTTTGGGAAATCAGAAAGGGGACCACCAATTTAAGGGTCTGATCAAAGTTTCTTAGTAGCATAGGTAAAACTCAATTTGTCACCTTTAAGATAACTAACTTACTTTGTTTTCATGTATGGGGTGGCAAAATTCGATTTTTATTGCAGCAAAGTGGGTACTGCACTCTACCTGTGCTCAGCCTCTGCTTAAAGCTGGCCCCAGTTATCTGTCTGCCACTTCTACTTTTGCCTTAGTTCCCAGACTCTCTGTGTTTTAATGGAATAAAGGCAGGAAATATTTAGGAATTTTCTTGAACTGAATAAACAAATATTAAATGCAGTAGAGAAATACTTGCTTTAGTAAAGAACAAACATTATGTAGATTATATCTCTTCCTAAATTCAGTTATGTTTTCAACATGTTGCAGCTGCAAAAGCTTGCTGCACTTGTAAAACAGCTTCACATAATCACAACCTTTATTTAAGAAGAAGAAAGCTTAGATTGAAGCTGGATATTTTGTAGACACATAAACAGACCTGAAGCTGACAGCAGCAGTGCTGGTCTGAAGTCTGTGGAGTCAGAGTTTAGTAGGGTCAGGGTTTCTTTCTCTCTTTTTTATTAAATATCTCTGAGGTATGGAAGCATCTTTCACTAATGGAGCAGCAGGGGAGATCTTCAGCTCTATGAGATCTTTAACTCCTAGGTAGCAAAAGCAAATCTGAAATAGGCTCCCTCTATAGTTAATGGATGTAGATAGACATCTCCAGAGGGTGTTTCATCCCACCTACTTTTGATGCATACCAAGGAAGAACTGCCCTCAGGAGATGCATGTTTTTCTATACTGATTACAGAGAATACAAATGACTAGTATGTTTAGATGTCTCGCTTTCAGATAGATAACTTTACATTTAAAGAAATACCACTCTCAGTAGATAGATAGAGGTAGATATTTTACAGTCTTATGATCTTGTTTCCAAAATAAAAGTAACAACATGAAATAAACAAGTTCTGTATTAAAACTACTACATAAATGCATGCAAATGAAGCAATAGGTCTCTCTCAATAGCATTAACTTTTCCTTAACATGCTAGACAACTTATATTTCTTCGGCCAGTATGAGTACAATGTTTCTGTTATGTTATCTATAACACCGCACAGCTATAATAATATTTAGTGCCTTTATTAATAGGTATTTACAAAGGACCTTCTGTGTGTAGGTCTCACAATGTCTTACAAACATTATAGAATTTTGCTTTCCTGTGAGCAAAGTAATATAAGTGCATTTCCTATATGGCTGTTGAAACTACAGCAGCACATGTGGGATTGATTCTAATGCCTGAGAACTACAAAGTTTTATTTAATATTCACTCTGTTACCACAAATATAAAACAAAAATCAAAAGCTGCCTTCTGGAGGAAATGATGTTTGGCTACAGTGCCAGAATTAAAACCGTCTTTCATTTTTGTACAACCTGTGTTTGGCAATTATCATATAACAAAAGATTAAAATTAAATGTGCTTAGATTCTTTAAAATCTTGCCAAATGAAGCAATGTATTTCTAGCATACTTTGGAGGAAAGCATGCAACCTATTGGAAGATATCATCTTTTCAATCATACGACACTACACATAGTATTATGGGTGTACCACAAGACTAGTCTGGGAAAAATGTATTACTATTCCTTTAAAAGTGTGTAATTTTTGAACATTGTTTTAAAGTAAAAATAAAAAAATATATTATTGAAATCATTTTTAAAGTACTGTATATGTAGCGTACTCATGAGAAAATGCCATTTAATTTCAGTTATCAAACTTTTAACTGCATATTATTAGATAAGCATGTACTCTATGCATTATATAATGTTTAGGAATACAAATGCATACTTCTATTCACAGAGATTCAGAGGAAAAAGCCAGTAACATTGGAGACTGTGTTAAAATGTTCAAGTAATTGTCTTTTACTATTTTGATCACTAAGAAATGTTTCCAGTAACTTTCTACAAGCATATAGCTCACTAGGAAATGAATATTTCAAAGGCTATTTGGTAAACTTGTGGCTTCAAGTATCACAGACACTTTGCATTTTGAAAGAAGAGATTTGTTAACAATAGCATTGTTTAGCCTGGAATATATACATTGAATAAAACTGTAAGATCATTCCATCATTTGTTCAATTTTTTTTTCTTGATCATTAACTAATGAAAGTAGTGTGTCAGACATTTTTTACTTTGTATATATGTATACATCTTTATGTACACATATGTACGCACACAAACACAGAAATTACACTGTCTATGCATCAACTATCAATCTTTTAACCACTGTTAAAGTGTATACGAATAACCCCATAATTGCCAACTTCAACCGGCAGAACTTCCTTAACACCATGCATTAACTTTGGAGACAGAAAGTCATTACAAAGGTTTGTTTCTAAAGGTTCGTCGTGGTTCAGACCAAAATCCACCAGCTTCCAGAGTTTGATTTCAATTGTCTGGAGTCATCTATCTCAGTATAAAATTCACTGGCTGACTAGCTACTACCAAAATAGTAGTTGGTTCTGTTTATAGGTTAGTATATCTGGTCCCCAATTCCAACATTAATACAGACTAGAAGTTATTCTGGATGGTTTTATTCAATGTATCTGCTCCCTCACCTTACTCTGCCCAAGATAACAGTCTCAAGATCTTTGGAGAATGTTTTTTTTCCCCAGCAATAAGTAGAAAGTTCACAGGAGGCTGCTCTTTCTCTGAATGTGACATTTCTTGCCTTCCAGCTCATGAAAGAATAGATAATAGCAGCTGAAGACTCAAGACAAAGAACAGAGTGTCTGAAGCATGCAAGGAGTTACAATACGTGGCATTTCTCCCTCTCAAGTTAGCACTCTGTTGCAGCCACAGGGCTTTTCTCATCAGATGAGCTTACCTGCTTTAGCACTGCTTTTGGATCTCAGTGCCAGAAATACTTAGAAAAGTATCTACTAATTATATGGTAAATGTGTTTGTTCATGTCTGAAGTGCAGATTATCTAATTGCCAATGCCCTTCTTATTTTCCTTCAAGGGATTGTTTTAGTTGAGAATTTTCCCAAAGAGTTTGCTTTTCATGTAAGTAATTATGTGCTTTGCTCGATTGGAAGGGATATTAGCTCATGTGCCAATGGCAGCAAGCAATAAAAAATTCTTCTCAAGGAAGATTCAAATCTAAAAAAAAAAAAAAAAACAAAACAGAAGCAATGAATTTTTGGACGTTTGGTGCTAGACTTTATTAAAAGTCTAAAAGTGAGGCTTGCTAGAAAATAATAGCAGATCTGTGTTATCAAAAGTGGTATATTAAAGGCATAAACTTGTGAGGCCAAGTTACTAGTAGGCTTTGTACTTGTGAGCCAGGAGATGGAAAAGCTAACAAAAATAATCAAACAAACAAGAAAAAATTAGGTGTTGTTAAGAGGGTAAACTTTCAGTTCTTCTTGGCAAACGTCCCTACAGCTGAGTTTCCAGTTACCAGCTAGGTCCTTCTAATTGAATCTCCAGGTCCAGATATCCCTTTCTTAGGGACAGCTGATGATGGTGACTATGTTAAAGAATAGTGTTTTTTAGATGAGAATTTCCTCTATCAAACAGTGTTATTGTGTTCTTTGTATCTGTTGTAGCTTCCACGGAAATAATTAGGAGGCACTACTTTCATAGTGACTGAAGTAGTTTTGCTTCTTACTGTGTTTCTTGGATTTGAAACAAGAGAAGGAGGACTCAAGAATCCTGTTTGTAGGATATGCTCCAAACAATGTTACCAAATTAAATATTATTTTTTTTCTTTCTGATAATTACATACATAAATATCCCACTCAATCTCATTAAGAAATTGAAATGTTTATTTGAGGGCAATTATGTGTATATATATTCCAAATCAAAAAGATAAACACAAATTTATAAATTCTTTATGCAGGCAAAAGAAATCATTAATTCTTCATTTATAAAACTGAAAGAAAACCCATGCTTTAAAGTAAAACTATCATCTCATTTCAGTAAAGCAGAAAAAACTAACCTTGACAATACTTAAAAGTATGAAAAAATTGTATTAGATATCTATTGGGTATAAAATTAAAAATGTTAACATTTATCATTAGAACAAGTATTTGGATAAAGGAAAATAAGCTTATACATTACCTAGATTTATAGGCAGTTACATAGATTAATTTTATGATGCCTCTAACCAAAAGCTTTAAAGAGCCTAAAATACTGTGGAGCAGAATGTCTCTGTAGGAAACAAGAAACAGTGAGCGATTCTGCCTGTCAGAAGTTGTAACTCAGCTCCCACAGAGATCTAGGCCATGGGTCCAAATTCAGGGATTCCTGAGCAGAGAGTGGAAAACCACAAGATTGCTAAAATTCACAGAAGACAAGTAATGATAGGAGATCAATGTATCAACATTTTTTTATTATCTAACAGTACATATCCTAACACATCTAGGAAAAAATAAAAATAAAAAATGGATGACATAGAAGTAAAACAAAAGTATGAGCGTGTCCAACATGTCTTCATAGCAATGAAGTTAATCTGATTTTCTCTGAAGACTAGATTCATAACATCAAATGCCCTAATCTGACAATTAACGTTCCCTTTCTATCCTTTACAATTATCTACATTGTGAATAGACTAGTACTAACACTGTTGGATGCAAACCCCACCAAAGTATGAAATTCAGTTTTAAAAAGTGTTTATTGCAATGAGTATAGCAAAATGCTGCTATTATTACAGAATCATAGAATGTCCTGTGTTGAAAAGGACCTCAAAGATCATCGAGTTTCAAGCACACATTCCCCCCCCCACCTTTTTTTTTTTTTTTTTCTTCCAGGAAGATAGCGGAAAGAAGCAGCTTTCTTAATTAGAGTATATGCAATTCAACTGTAGAACTGTAGAAATATCTCTGGCTGATCTATGTTTTTTTGATTCATTATCACAGCAGTTGTGTTGTAACAACTTATTGTGCAAGTGCTGTCTTGTGAGAGAATACTGAGTCCCAAAGTGGTACCAGCTCAAGGGTGAAAACCTTCAGTAATATGGCTACACACTGTAGGAGTCACAGAACACTGCATTGCTACAATTAATATCAAGGAAGATAGAAGAAATCCTTCTCAGTGGTGCCCAGGTCCAGGACAAGAGTTAATGGGCACAAACTAGAACACTGTTCTCCCTGGTAATATCAGGAAGCAATTCTATGCTGTGTGGGTAATGGAGCACTGGCACAGGGGGATCATCCTCAGAGATCTCCAGAAGCGTATCATCCTCAGAGATCTCCAGAAGCCACCTGGCCAAGAGCTTGAGCACTTTGCTCTGTGTGGCCCCACTGTAAAATGTTGAAGACAGAGGTTTTTGCAATGAAGGTGGTTTACTGCATTACATGAATGTGTCATACTATCAACATATAAATTTACATTTGTGAGTTTTAACTTAAAATTTCACCTGTTCATCATATAGTCAGACTCATTTAAATAATACTTAGCAGGCTTTATATATCCTCTCAAAAATATGAGCTTCAAATTTTGTGCAGATTTCAAACTGTTTTATTTCTGAGAGTTATAACATTAAAGAGACATAAGGTTCTTATCACTAGCTTCAGTAAAAACTTGTTATTGACATGGAAGGAATCAAAATTGAGTTTTCATATTTAATGCATGTCAATACTCAGCTGTAAACAAGTACTACCTGGAATAACTGTTTTCAACTAAATTGAAATGATTTCAATTTAATCGGTATTCAATTAAATTGTAGTTTTGAATTTTGGAATTATTTGCATTCATTGCTTCATTCAGACAGCATCCAACTCAGTTTCAATTAGACCTTTCAGTTTCAATGAGAAACTGGACAAAGGGCTCAGTAATGCAACTATGATTCATCATCATATAGAACTTGAATATGTTTGCCTTTAAAATGATTTTGATTCTATTTGTTCTTTCTGCCAACGTTTTGTCTCAAAAACATTCATTTATGCACTATAAATATGGGTATATAGTCATTTTATTAGAACATCTGTTTTTATTAACGATTTGAGCCCTAATGTCAAAGCAAACAAAAAAATTTGATAAACTTGCCTTCTATACTCAAATACTTAAATACATTATCAGCTGTCTTGAAAGTTTGGACCTGAAGGCTTGCTCCCGCACAATGCTGAACTACATGTGAAGTATTTCCATGAACATTTTCTCTTTTGATACGTTCAAAGTATATCTTCCATATCACTGCAAAATGCCCTTCCACATTCACACACACAGATATATCCCTTCTTTTTTTCTGTACATCCTCTTTGCTTGAACCCTTCTACATACTTCTCTCCTTTAATTTTCTTCTGATGCTCCCTTCTAAGGGAAAGTTCAAAGACTAAGAGGTTTAGCACTATTTGGATAAGCATGAAATTCTAGTTGCTTATCCAAATTACACAAAAAATCTAAGTCTTTTGAACTTTCCCTTAGAAGGGAGCACACAAAATTTTATGCTTATCCAGGACACCTGGATTTTCAAACCTGAGCTGGAATTTTATGAGGACAGTAACTCTCTTGTGGAGCAGCACACATACTGGAGTGAACACAGGAATAAGAATAGGAAAACACTGGTTTATCATCCTGGATTTACTACTGTTTGAAAAATTCTACTGACCATCACCTAGTCATATCTTCTTTTTCTGTAAAGTGAAAATAAATAAATAAATAAATAAGAAAAGTACCTTCCATAAATAAGACAGCTTTTGGGACTTTGAATTCATATTACATTGTTTATGCATTATTTTACAGAATTAACATAATGATGTTACTTCCTAGCACATTTCAGCTTCAGAAGTTCCAGACTTCTGCCAGAGCAGAAAACATTAAATATTATAAGGAATCTGAATACAAAAGAACCTTTTCTGTTATGACAACAGCAGCAAAATCTGTATTTAAATTTGTCAGCATTTAGGTTTATTTTTATTTTATATATTCCATTCAGCTCAACATGTAATTTCCAGTAAAATAAAACAGCATTCTTAAGTCCCTTTATGACTTTTCAGATTTATCAATGTATTTGACATTATGATTATGCCTTTTAGTTTGAAACTGCCCTCCGATTTCTCAGCAAAAGCACCAAAAGGATGGCTGAGCACTTTGATTTAAACTTCCTTTTCTATATTTATAGGCACACTGCTTGCAAATGTATGATTCTGAGAATGGCATTGGAAAATACTTCTGCAGTACAAGAATAAGTTCTCCAAGTGTTGCCCAACAGAAATGGAATACTGGAGATAGAAAGGCATCTACCCTTCTTCAGGGGCCTGTAACAGTTATCTTAGCAGTTTTCCACAGTGAGTCTAGTTATGACAATACCACAGAAAACATTTATAATGAAAGTGGCATTATTAACATTAAATGTCATAACATTTGACAGCTTCATGTAAATGAGGACCTTACTAAGCACAAAAGAGAAGAAAGAAAGCAGCCTTTTCCTTAAAGTGAATTCAGGACTGAAATAACAACTGATCCAGGCTGCAATCCAGGAAGTCAGTGCATCTGACACACACTAGCACAAATTAGCTCCTTTCACTCACTCTGCTTTTTCGATCGAAGAAATTTGCCTATTTCAACGAGTTGCATAATTCCTAGCAAAGCCTTCTGCTATTTTACCCTTACTTTGGCTGTTAGGAAGGGAAAGAGCAATGCAGGAAGGAGCAGAAGGAGAGAGAGATGCATGGTTGAAAGAGTAAAAAAAAAACCACGAGTACCCTGGGTCCCCAGCCTCTCTTTTCCCATCAGAAAGGCAAGGAAGTGCCTTCAGACGCCCATGGAACCATTCAGAGCTCTCCTCCCCTCTTGTCACAACAGACTTTGCAGTCCTTCTGATGTGGCTTTCACCTTTGTCACCACCTTGCTTTTTCAGAAGTTTGCCATCATTTAGAAAGGTAGGCAGCATTTTGAAATGATTAGGGGAAAAAACACAGTTCAAGCCTTTAAAAAAGAGAGACAGAGAAAGTGAAGGGAAAAAGCAATTGTTAGGTGATGGAGGTGCTGGACAAGTGCCATGTACACAAATAAAAAGAGCAAATTGCTAGAATTCCTGTTCCCATGAAGTAAGGGAAGAAAAAAACGCTATATGGCAAAAATTTACTGCCAGAGCAAAACAAATGGAGTTAAATACAGATTATGACAATGTATAAAAGTAGAAAACTAGACGGTGTCAGCAAGGGTGAGGTCATTCCCACAGAGAAACTCTTTATTTTCCACATCAGAGGGAAAAAAAAGGAAAAAAAAAAAAAAAAAAGCATTAGTTTTGCAATTATGTGATACCAATACTGGACACGTCTGCTTTACAATAATCATATTAGCTACAGATATTTACAGTAATGGTAAAAAATGTTGCTTCTTATTGTACTAGCAAAGCCTGTCAAGTTTCTTTTACTCTTTTGGGTTTTTTATCTATCTTAAACTGTGCCAGGAAATCCTCTTAAATATTCAGGCTATCCACAACTCTTACCCCTACAGAAAAATTCCTCTAGGGACAGCAGAGATTGCTTTCTATACTGTTTCACAAATGGTTAACCATCTCATGATTTTGACACATTTTAATTGGTTGTGTTGAGAAATGACTGATTGCTCACTCATTATTAATAAATAGCATTAACAGATTAAGCATTGGTAATTTCACTGGGTTTCTGAACAAATAATAGCAGAACTGTGTATGATACTTACTCTATCATGAAAGCCAGAATTTGGTTTCTATTTGTTTTTAATAATTTCTAGTAAAAAACACTGAAACACATCATTTAGAGAATGAAGTTAAAGATAACATTTTTCAGCACCTCAGTATATCTCAGTGTTTATCTTCTTGATTTACACAACAAACCAAAAAGAAGAGGCAAGGGTTCATAATACTCTTTTCAACAAAGAAAACATTTTACTTGTTTCCCCTTAAATGAATATAATATCTGTTAATGGCAACATTTATGGTCACAAGAAAACCAGATAGTCACAGCTAACCAGTTCAGAAAAGGCTTCATTTGCAAGAAGATATGAAACAGATTTCATTAATATTTTATGCCAAATTATAACTTATTTACTTTCATTTCTTTCTTTTCCTTTTCTGTTTTAATACTTTTGTTTAGACGTCAGTGGTTACCTAAGTAAGCCAGTATGTAAGTAATTGCTTGGACACACAGATTCTGGACTGTGATACACAAATAAACTTTATTCTACAACACTGCCTAACAGCTTTTGCTAAAGTGTATATACTGACCAGCCAAATCATTGGCTGACTCTTTATAGGAACACGTGGCTTCTTCAAGTGTGGTTTGTTCATGATACAGATAAAAGTCTAAATAATTTTGGACTGCCTGTGTCACTTAAACACTTCAGAATCCCAATAAACCTTTCACATTACTTTATACAGTTATGCTCATTAAGGAAAATATATATTTTTTTTCTTTAAAAAAAAGAAGATAATAAATTTGTAATAAAACGACTGATAGCAAAAGCCTTTGACAAGTTCTGAATTTTTAGGGTGTCTTCTCCTGCAGCTATAAAATATGACTTTTAAATTTTAAAATGTACTGATGTATTACAATAAAAAATATTACAGTGCTTTTTTTGAAATACTTTATAACTATTTTCACATCATATTTTTATTTTAGAACAGGCTGACCAGAAAGGTTGAGAATGCCCCGTGTTCAAGGCCAGGTTGGATGGGGCCCTGGGCAGCCTGGTCTAGTATTAGATATGGAGATTGGCAGCCCTGTCTGCAGCAGAGTGGTTGGAGCTTTGTGATCCTTGGGGTCCCTTCCAAACCAAGGCATTGTATGATTTTATGATTCTATGATCCTTTTTTTTTCTTTTTTTTTAACTAAATTTGGTAACATTCAGATCTTACTTGAATTGTATATGTGGTGCTGAATGTCAGTGCCACATTCACGTCCTTTATCACATAAAATATCTTGGGTGTCATAAGTGATGCTGTTACATTTTCTCTTAGTTCTTAAAGTGTTTGGTGATGTCACTAACATGAGATATCTCCAGAAACTGTTTAATATTTTTCTTCTGGACAAGGAGTAAATAAGTAGCCATTCTCATTCATGTTCTGATTAACTAATCACCAATCACTAAGTAAATGTCTCTGTTGATTTCCTGCCACCACTGGCAGTCCCCTGGCCACATGAGATCAGAACAAGGCTGATACACATTGACATTAAACTCTTCCTGACAGAGAACCAGAAACTTCAGAGCACAAACCCGTAAAGGATAAAGATGGTAAATGGCCTAATATTGCATCTTGCTGGAAGAGTTTTCTTTCAGTTACCAAAGTCTGAAACTTGTAGGAAATTGACACATATATAAAACTGAAGCATTGTTCTTTTTCATTAGAATATGCAGTAAGAAAGTGATTAATTATGTATGTTTCACTTTTGGATGCAATACAGTGGTTACACTGCTCCAGCAATGTCTATATATGTATATATGGTTGCATATATAATCAATATTAGCATGTCAGTTGAGAAAATAAATGGATGAATAAGATAGGTGCATCAGAGTGGATTTACAGTACAGTAAGTACCTCTTGATTAGCTGACCTATAGTAAAAATATCCTTCAAGGAAACTATTTAGCAATCCCTAGTCATGTAAGAACAGTAAGTATCTCTGCCCAAGGTCATTTCTGGCTGGGGTTATATTGCAGCAATGGTTCCAGCATTCCATTTTTAGTTTTAAAAGTCCTCCCTCATTGCTGACCTACTGCCTGGCCTCTCCTGAAGATGAGAGGCTCCCAGCAAAGCACCTAACAGAGTCTAACAGTGCCTCGTTTCTTCCTTTTATTTTCCCTGCAAGTCTAGAATTTATATTCCAAGGCAAGTAACACACTCAGCTTTTAACTTATATTATTTTTTTACTTTTTTTTTTTTTTTTTTTTTTTCCTTTTGGATAATCCCTCATCTAAGTAACAAAACACAGATAAAGCAATTTTTCTTAATCCTTTCTAATCATTGTTACTCTTCTTACGGTGGATGAATACTGACCAACAGCAAACACCACTGTAGTTCCTAAAAACAGCACTGCAAATCCAGGAATGAGCTCTACTGACACCAGTCAATTTGTTAATTGCTGAGAGGAACTTGACTTCATGTGACAATCGCTGCCCTCAATCAAGAGTTTTAAAAGATTGTGTGCTACTAAATGGCTGTTTTGGAAAGGATATTTCCTGACTCAGAAATTACAGCAGGAAGTTGGCAAGCTTTAAATTCCCTGAGTAGGACTTCAGCAGACAAGCCAGAGCCTTTTCGACTCTCTCAGCATCTAGTTGGCCACAACACAATCTCATTTATCCTGAAACATCAGAACCAGAGTATGCCAAGACCAGTCTAGACAAAAGGGGAGAAGATAGTGAGGTAACTCCTATAAGTGCATGTGGCTCCTTACACTGAGGTGGTCTGTCCTGAATATGATTCAACAAAAATAGGTGGACCATGTGGGTAGAAAGTTCTTGGAAATCTATAACTGACATACTGCAGGCCTCAAAGTTGAAGGTGAAAGTCCTCATACATGGATCCAAAACATATTCAGGGCTGTTTAACAATCTTATTCTGTTTACTTTCTGTTTACAACTGTACTGAAGTAACTGGTACTTTTAAAAGTTGCTAATAAACCACTGTATTAATTAATAAAAATACAGTAGTTATCATAGAAAATAATAAAGCTATGTTACAGCATGATAAAAAAAAATAAAAAATAAAAAATAAAAAAAAAAAATAAAAAAAAAAAAAAAAAAAAGAGCTATAATCAAAGTTTAGTTAAAATCAAGGCAGTGATGTATACAGGGAGAGTTCAAAAAACTCTGGCTTCCCCTGATGTTTAAATGTCATCACACTCATTGCCATCTTCAAACTGTGTGTTTTTCTCATGAAATTAAGAACTACCTGACTTACAAAAAAGAAGTTTAAAAAAAATCAAACACATATTTTAGAAATAATTCTTTGCCAGATGCTGCGTACACAGTAACTCTGAGCTATGGGAGAAATTAACCATTACACTGCAGATCGTTTTGCATCATATTTCTCATTAATACTGATCTGCTCTCCATTGCCACTCCTCTACAAAAGCCATTACGGTGTGCATTAAACATACTCTGCTCCTTCTGGGATGGAGAATGACAGCCAGTCACTGCTTAGTACACCATGATAAGAGAAGAAAACTTGGTCAAAGATACACAAAATCTACTTTTTACAATATGAAGTTTATAATGAGGTTGTAATCGTCAAGTAGAACTGGGCAGGATCTCAGTTTGTGAGGCTTTCTTCTAAAACTCATATTGAGAATTTCAAAACAATTATGAAAAGTCTGCAGAATTAAAGGTCTATAAACTGACACACAATGGATAGTGCTTAGAATACATCAAATGTATGTCAGTAATAAGGACTGCCACTCAAGAAAGAAATTTTGCTGGACGTTGCAGGTTGTCAACTTTAAGGCTGCAGTTCTGATGCAGACAGCTCATCTATTATGCTCCACAAGTCTTCAGTTTTGGGATATCTTAGTACGGAACTATCCAATTAATTGCTTAAAGCTGTAGTAATGTTATGCATGACAAGCAGGAAAATTGCTCTGATTAGGCAAAAGTGCAGAGTCAGACCCTAGAACAATGCAGTTGTATTTCCTTGTGAATATACAGGACAGAAAAATCAAGACAGCTCTTCTCTTTGAGTGGATATGAAATATGTACTTGATGCTTTCATTAAAAATCAAGTAAATGGCATATTTGTATCATCACTGTCACAGAGAGCTACTAAACCTCTTTTACTAAGAAACATCTGTCTTTAAATTGCATGCTTACAACAACATCTACTCTTTCCTTCTTTCCTTTTCAGCATAAACAAAAACTGTCTCTATTAGAAATACATGAACAAAAGTAAATGTACTCCAGCTAGAATCACTGTAAATACATTGCCAGTTCGGAAGCTTGGACATTCCATAGACAAAGAAAGAAATAAGATGGCAAGTGCTGTAATTTCACGAATGACAGGTGTATATTCACAAGTCAAACTGGAATTCAAAGCAATGTAAAAGTAGGAAATCAGTAACAGAATATAAGAGAAATATCAGTAATAACCAATGAAATTCAGAAACCATCAGGAAAAAAAGTAATGCGCAACTAATGAAATGCAGCTCCCTGAATAGTAGAAGTCCTTACAGGTGAAGGCCATTAAGGCCACACAGTCAGAAAGTAAATTATCTGAATAAGCTGAAAAGTCTTACAGAGAGCAGTAATATGGAGGATTATTGTAAAGTTCATCTTTCACAGTCCATGAAAGCTAATATTTAATCATATGATATCATATAGCCTTATAGGATGCATCATAGTTTGTATCATTGCACACCTATGCATTAAAAATTTAATATTCTAACTTTTTTTTTTCTAGACTAAAAATCTAGGTAATGAAAATTATGCATATGAAATTAATACACACATAAATAGCATATAAGCAAGAAACAAGAACAGAAGAGTGACCTAACTCTGAGGTCACACCTGTTTTGAGCAGGAAGTAATATCAGACAGTTTCCAAGGCTTCCTTCCAGCCTCAACTATTCTGTCATGTGTTGCTGTTGTCATTTTTTATTTTTTTTTTCCTAGAAACTACATGCAAACTCCTCACCCTATAAGAAACCATCTGACTCACCACTGGCAAGCAATTCTGGAAGCTAGTAATTGAGGGAAGTTGATGTAACGGGACCTTGGGGCTGATGGCAGTAATGATATTCCCAACACCCAGCAGCTGAAGCTTAAACATAGTTTTCCACTGCCTTACCAGTTTTCTGGTATGTCTTGATAAATACAATAAAAATGAGACACATAAAAGTTCATGTTTACAGCACTGTAGCTACAGGACAATTGCCAGATGCTGAGACAAATCTCTCTGAAGAAAGGTGTTCTCTGGCAAATACTGAAAAACAAACAAACAAACAGAAGGAATCAGAATTTTAAAACTACCATTAGAAATAGTAATGGACATGACACTTGGACCAAGTGGCAAAAATTGAAGAAAATTAACAGGAAAAAAAAAAAATGAAAATAGTTCTCAAAAATAAAAAACAAAAAATTACCTTTAGCATATTTATCTTTGGATTGTAAATCATGTTCCTTCAGTTACCACTTTTATACAAAGTGCTCAAAATTATGGTGATTTTACACTAGGGTTTTCAAAGGAGTGGTAATGAGAGCACATTGATCACATTTGTGCCATAAATATAGCAACATAACTCCATTCTTCCTGAGAGAAACTCCTTAGGAAGTGTTGGGTTCGCATTATGTACTTGGGCCATATCTATGTCTAAACCCTTTATTGATCACTGCTCTACTGCTCTGTGCTAAGCTAACAAATATACCCAGGTGGACACAGAAGAGCTGTTAGAAACTGGAAACAGAGATTAGTTCACATCTTTTGCTGAAGTCCTGTGTTAGGACCCAAAGCAGCTTAAAAAGAGAGCAGAAGAGAGCCGACAGCAGGCCCAGAGTAATCCTGACCCTCTGCTGAAGTCACATTAACTACGTTTGGGTTTGCAAGACAGAGGATGAGAAACCAAGACAGCTAGCCTGGGGACAGGCTTCAGGTTATTAAGACAGCCACGGGGTTAGCCAGGAGGGATACAAACTTCGGTGAATTTTCCTGAGGGGAGGGGGGGAAGAATGGGAGTTGAGACCAACCAGGTAGCCTGCCTGGTAGCAACAGTTATATGATGGCAGCCTTCAGCTAGCCAGAGGCATCCATGAAAACTGCAAAGAATCAGTTCTAAAATCCAACTGTAATGTCCATTTGTTGTAAAAATTAATTCCCCAAAGAAGAGAGCAAAGGAAAAGAAATCAAACATAGCAAATTTTTTCTGACATTACAAAATGAAATGCAAGTCTATACCCTTCTCAACATAGCATCTCGGTTAAAATAAGTGCTTCCTTGGCAGTTCATTTCTGATGACAGCCAAATCCCCAAATATTAGTACCATGAAACATTATTAGATATTGAACCACTGTGGAAATACAGTAGCAGTATAAATAGCAGTGCTGTTTTACTTCTTTTAACTAGACTTTTGAACAAAAGTGTGGGTGTTTCTGATAGCTACATAGGTGTGAAAGACCAACAGTATGTCTGAATAAAGGAATAAAATGTTTCTTTATTAAATCTATTAAACCAGTTAATGCAGATGAATAACTACTGCTCACTTGCTTTCCAGTAGCATTGGCTTGCAAATTATTTGCAGGAAGATGCTAAATCCTCTCTTTGGTATGGATCCAGCAAAACCACTGCCAGATCACACCTCTTGGGAAATGTGGGACTTGGCATGGGATTTGGCACAGGGCTTTACAAATGTCAGCTTTCCTGTAAAACCATCAGTCTGTTGTCATGAAAACATCAGCTATGAGTAATTTCTTTTCTTAATATTACTAGCCAAAACAAATAGAGAGAGGATGAGATGTCAGTTGTGTGCAGCCATGCTCCCAGAACTGGATTTTAGTAACACAATTGACCAGAATAGCTACACGTAGAATATCAGCATGTCCAAACTTTGGGTCAGTATATGTTGTATTTAAAGGTATATCTGCCCTGTACTTCAGAATACTTGTTATTTTGACAACTTAGGAGGAAACAGCAAATGCTATGAGCTCAGCACTCATACTCAACCCAGAGTTACTGGTGTATGACTCTATTTCATATTCTTTGTACCTCTTTGTCTGTAGAGAGTATAACTTCATTTTTATTTTTATTTAATAAATAAGCTGAAAGATTATAAAGCAATGCAAAATGCTATGATTTGAACAGGAGAGACGTGTAAATAAATTCAGCAGTCTGCAATAGCTTTTTTCCCAGCCTGGCAAGAATGAGCTGCATGAATGCTTTGCTGAATCAGTACCTATGAACTAAGCTGCTGGCAGATCCAAACCTTTAAGTGGTTAATTAGTACCTCATTTCTAACATATTGCCTAATCTGTGGGAAACTAGAACATATCTGCTCCAAGTGAATGCAAGCTAGTCAGTTTTGGAAGACAGCTAGTAAGTTCAGGAAGCCAGAAAACAGATATTTTTTGAATGGATATCTTATACCATGCAGCTATTCAACAATCTTAATCATTTCCGAATGTATCAACCTACATTCATCTCTCTGAGTCATACATTGTGTTTGCATTGGGATCTCCTCAGAAACCTCACAGTAACAGCAACAGCAGCTACACCTTAACCTCAAGAAGAACCACTGCTAAAGATTCCAAAATTAAACTTTGACCATTACACTATCTGCCCTCAATTCTCTTTCAATAGAAAAATTAACTTGAGCCTATACTTATTTCTAGCATTTGTGTAGAAGAACTATGAAGGAAGAAGTACACAGAACAAATTCTAGAGGTAAAAGCTTCAGTGTAGGTCCAGTATCAAAGTAGGTCAATTTTTAGGACTAAAAGCCTTGACAGTGTCCCTTTAATATGTTGATATGTTTCTGTAAAGCACATTAAGAAAAGTATAGCGTGAAAGAGGCTACAAATGTGTTTGATATGATATGGCAATAAGTGTACATTTTGAGCATACTAAAGCTGCCAAAGTACATTTTAAATTGCTTTTCTTTACTAGCTAAGGGCCCAGTTCAATGTAAAAAAAAAAAAAAAATCCAGACTTCTATACACTAGAAGCTGTAGAAAAATCTGCTTTTCTGTGACATCTGTAACCCAATTTGTTTGTATTTGCAAGGCAGAATCTACATCCTCCTTTGAGAGTGAATGAAAGTTTATTTACTCATTATATGTCTGTTCAGACCAATAAGAAACTTCAAGTGAGATCAGTGCTGACTGTTGTCTGCACAGTTAGGCAAAATCACATGCTTCCAGGATGTACAAGCTCAGTAGTTTGTTTTCAACCACACTGCTGAATCACCATGCTTGCTGCACTGTTACTTCTGAATTGCTCCTAATGTCCATTGCACACACAAATCTATCTAGTTGAAGAGAATTTGATGCTGCAAGAGATATACAGCCATCATCATATTTATAGGTATTCTTAAGAATATCCTTACTTCCCACAGGAAGTTTCGTTTTCACAAGAGATATTACTACTGTGTTCTGTTTTCTGCATCAATTAGAGAAGATACTAATTCGTCAGTCAATGTATATAGAAGATGTGTTAATGGTACAGATGGTTTGCAATACAGCTCTCTATAAAATGGGTAAAGTTTAAAAGGCAGTCTAAAATTTTATAAATAACCATTCCTAAATAAACTTCAGTTAGGAAATCCCAAGCTACCTTTATTTTTGAAATGCCTCACACAATCTCCTTCTAAGTACACTCTGCTATCAATTACTAGACAGGTGAAGCACCTCCTGATGCTTTATTACTAAATCATGATGACCTTTCCATTGTTCCCACTGTTGCACATTATTAAAGTAAGCTAGAGGTACATTCAGGAAGTTTTGAACAAGCTGTCCTATGGCAATCATCATTTTTTGTATGATTAGCAGTAAAGGTACAGTAATCATGGTTTCTGTTTTGATGCCTGCTATTACACCAACTGGTGAAGCTGAAAAATCAGAAAAGAGAGAGGCTTCCAAGCACATAAGTCTGTCTTAAGGTTTGAAATGTAAAAAGCCAAACCTTAAAGCACACAAATTATATATACATACAAGCTTGTTAAATGAACACAGTTAAATAAATTGATTTGTGTAACACAGCACTCAAACCACTTTCTAGGAATATTTTCAGAGTTGCTTCCAAAATATTTTACTAAATAAACATATAAGGAAAAATACTTGAAAATATGTCAAATTAATCTAGTACTAGGAGGTGAGATTTATTAAAAATAAATAAATAAATCTCAAATTAACTCCTAAAGCTCAACAAAAAAAATAGTGATGTTCAACAGATGTTTCAAGGAATGAAAAGATATGAAAGGCATATCAACACAAAAGTACTTTTTCAAGTATTTTATGCACATTTGTTAATTATTGGCATGTGATGATAAAATATTTTTATTGAGCTGAGCTACAACTAGCATAGTGTAAAATTTGACTCACTGTGCAAATTAATATATAGAAAGAATGATATCAACAGAAGGTATTCAACAGCTCCAAGTGAGCTGCTCCCAAAACCTGATCTTCAGCCATTTATTGCATCTTCAATTTATAGCTATTTACTATTTCCTTTTAAAGGAGGAATAGGAAGGTAGATAGGAATGTTTCACAAGTTCGGTTTTATCATTGAGCTTTATTTCTTTTTGTATTCAAATTCACTCTCAGCATACCTGGTTAGAAAGAAGGCATCCACATCCATCAGCATCTTGTGTTTATTTCTTTTCCTCCTAAAATTACAGTTCTTAGTAATGTATCCCTTAGTAATGTATCCCTTAATTGGTACATGGTAAAATGGGATTCATGTACTGCAGGGTATCTCAAAAGAGCTGCCCAATTGCCTGATCCTTTCATGCCATACCATGGTGCACAAAAGCATTAACAGACCAGAGTACTGCCCCACTGCACTTAATGCAGGGCAGCAGAAAACCAGTGACTAATCTTTGCAACAAAAATCCTTCTTCACTGAACATCTTCAATAGGAAACATTCGTAAGCAATGACTCCTTCAATTTTAGTTTATTTTTTAAGTCTTGCCCTACATGCATCTTTTCTACAAAACAAAAAGCTCCAAATCAAAATTAAGAAGAAGCTCCTTTGGCCACTGCTGGCATCTAAGAGTCAGTCTAGAAACCAAGCACGTAGATAAAAAACCAACAAGGCTACAACAACAGTATGCTGTGTACATCTCTTCCCTACTGCTTTGTTAATGTGCAGCCAAGCCAAAAATCATAAATCAGCTCTACCTCCCTTGAGAGCCTGGCTTTACATATGGCTGTGTCCAAGGTCTGGCAAGGCACAGTCAGAATAGACTCAGATGAGTGGGAAAAACAACTTGAATGGACAACACATCCCAACAACATACCCACCAAAGCAGAAACATAACTGCCATTCTGACAGCTGGATATGGGGCAAGGAGGACAAAGTCATAGCCAAGTTTCCTGTGACTGATAATACTAAAGAGATACGTAAAAAGTATTTCTGTCCTCCTACTTGCATCTTACTGAATATAGCCAAGTAAGTGACAATCACTAGAACCCTAAGACTGTTTCTATTATTTCTAATAACCACTTCGTTAGTACTGTGTTAACTTCACCATTCATTCAGGGCATGTTAACTCATTCATATAGCTTAGAATAAGCTTCCTACAAAGCAAAGCAGAGACACCATGCACATATTTGTTATCTGCCACCCAACCTCAGAAATGCTACAAGAAATGAATGTTTTCCTTATATTACACCTTCTGAGCAAAAAGTGTACCACTGAGCCTGACCAAGCAAGAAAACAATCCCTCCTTCAGGGTGCCACATTGCAGTTTTAAGCAAAGAAGCATCACTATTTGAAAAGAAATCTCCAAAGAGGTACAGAACCCAATACAGAATATTTGTGCACGTGCAAGTACAAATAAGAAAAAAATAAAATAAAATAAAATAAAATAAAATAAAATAAAATAAAATAAAATAAAATAAAATAATAAAATAAAAAAGAAAAGAAAAGAAAAAGAGAATGAAGCAGCCTTTAAAAATAATTAATTAAAAAAAAAAATCACAGTTAGAGCAGCACCAGAGAGGCACAGTCAAGACAGGCATTAAGGGAAACCTTTCCTACCTAGAGCCAAATTTATATAAAGACAAAGTATTTAGGATTAGAGAAGATAAAAGATCAAAAGACTAAAAACTATGTTTGTTTAACTGGATTTATGAAAGGATATATTAAAAGGTGAGCTGCACAAACAAATTAAACTTATGTAGTTTTGACAGATTCGACAAAGGGTAATGTAAACCACAGATACCACCGGGAAACAACAGTGGGCAACCAGCTCCTGCAAGGGTGTGGTTCAGGGGATGAAAAAAAAGATCAGCTGATAAAAAGATGTTGTGAAGAGCAAAGCCCCAATTAATGTGCTCTATCTTCTGATAGTTCAGATTTCAGCCTTGTCATGGTTTACTACAATCAAAACACAGGTAGCAACAAGACACAGGAATGGAAAGTAAGCCTGGGGGTGTTTTTACCTGAGATGCAGGAGTTGCCAACATGGTAATCGCTGCTGAGAACTAATTGGCCTCCAGAAATTCCCTGGCCTCTTTTCACTCCAGGAGTTAAAAAGACAATTAAAATTGCTCAGACTCCAACCAGGTGTCTGGAAACACTAGCTGGAGTCAGTGTTGCAAGCACATGTTAACTACCTCTTTTCACTCTGCCATAACTTCCCAAACCGTCCGCAGTTCCATCTTGTCTTCTTTTCACAAGTACCCACATTCCCCAGATGATTGGGCACTTGTCAGAAAAAAAAGAAAATCAAAATAATTTCTAAGAGTAGATGAAAATCCTTCATTTCATCTCCCCAGCTACTGATCAAGAGTTTTGCTGAAGATCCCATGGTGTGCTAAATACTACGCTTCATCCTACCATTTCATCCTCTACACGTTAAGGATACTACTGCATTGCTCAATAATGTAACAAAACACTCTTGATAAAAGCTCATATTCATTTTCAACTGTAGATTGATTCACTGGTATTGGTTATACTTATTTTCTGGTGTTCAAAAGTACTCACAGTACAAAAGCATCTACTTATTTAATATTTTTTTTCCTACCTATTTAGTAAATCAAGTCACCACACATATCCAGTGAGTGCTAGAGTTGATACAGTCACATACCACCAACATGGAAAGCATTCAGCCAAAAAAAAGGAAAAAACAGAGGGAATGTTTCCCATTCACAATCAGGGAGTTAGATAACACAAATAAATGAATATACCAAAACAAGTAGGGCAGTTGATTCAAAACATAATGTACTTTTCTTCCATCAGCTAATGAACATATGTGTCAAGAAACAACTCAGAAAAAGATCTGATTGTGTGGAGGGTAAACGCCAAACTGGCTGGGCAAAATGAGAACACAAGAAGGAAAAATCATAACTAGATGACTTGACAAGGAACTTGATAAGAAAGATGAGATCAAGCCAGTAAGGAGAATGGCAAAGTATTAAAGAGGGAGTAGGAGAGCAAGTTTAATTGGTTAAGGACACCAGAAATTGACCTAGGAAGATCTCTGAGGTCCCAAGCACCAAGCTGTGACAGGGGAAAAGAAGATCAGAAAAGTAAGTCCTGAACAAGAAGCCTGAGGACTGGAGACTGGGATCTACTTATTATATTCTTATACATACGAGATAATACTTACTGTACAGAGTCAAGCACAAATCTTTACAAGGCAGCAGCATCACAGACAGTAGTTGTGCAAGGGTGTAATTCAGTGTTCAAAGGTCCCAATAGTCTCAGCCCTGTTGTGCCATGCAAATTATTAAATTCCATGTGACAATTCTCATAATTCTTATAGATAGACTAAATCAGTCCACATGTTAAGCGATTCTTTTTTTATATAACATTACAGTAAAGCCTTACAAGTTGAAATTATAAATATATTTAGGCACACGTTCATTCACTTGTTGAGACCTAAAATGATAAATGATTTAATTCTCATACCTCACAACTTCTAAGTGCTTAGCCTCCAGTAGAAAACATATCCAAATTTATTTTTAATGTTCATAATATTGTTTCCATAATGATATAATTTCATGAACAAAATGACTGAATTTCCTAAAAAAAATAAAAAAATAAAAAAATAAATGAGTTTATGCTGGCTCACGAAAATAATAATAATAAATTAATCATTTGGTAGTTTAAAATGTATGCACCAATTTTTTCTTGCATTTAGATTAGTCTGCAGCTACAATCAAGGCTTAATAAAGGTAGCACTGAACAAAAATGACTTGTGTTCGTACAGTATTTTTATACACTGATAGTAATTTAAGGACTTGCAATTAGTTACATTTGTGGTCCTTTTTTTTTTCTTTTTTTTTTTATTTGCACTTTTTAATGCAATCAGTGCAACCTCATTCTGAGCTGTGAGAGCTAAGTTAAGACCTGTGAATAGATTCAGAAAAGAATAAAGAGAATTAAAACAAAGATTTTCCTTGCTCTGTTCAACAAAAATCTAATACTGGAAATGGTTTGACATTTTATCTGGTCCATATCCGTATTATAGATGTAAATATCTTTATTTCAAAAGATATTTTTTTTCCAATTGGTGTTTTAACAATGTAAAAAATAAACCAACACAAGAGTTCATTTTTGTTCTCAACGACATTTTGGCATTTTTACTTTAAGGAAATGGTGGACTTGATTCCACCTGGTACTCTACATAAATCAGGATTCTCTAGCAGCAAAAAGAGCCCTCTTTTTGTAGTGTGAAACTGTGAATTTGGCAGATGAGAGACACAAAAACCCCAGCTTGGAATGATAAAAATTAGAACCACATAGTATCAGTAGCAATTAAAAGAAAGTATGATGGCACAGCTCACTGTATAATACGCATAAGGGATGTAATTTCTGTTTAGAATTATTTTTTAGGATATTTTTAGCAGTTTAGCAGCACACCGTCACTTTTTCTGATGCTGAACTCAATGTCATATAGATGGTAGGAGTCAGAACTGGATCATATTTATGGTGCCTTTAAATTTTTCAATCATGTTTCTGTTTCAACACTCGCAATGTAAAATAAATAAATAAATAAATAAATGTCCCACTATCTTTCCAACATTAGAAGGTTTCAGTATTGCTACAACAAACATTTTCATAAGCAGAGATCACGGAGATGTCTGCATTACTACATTCAGTGTTATCACACACATAAATAATTAAAAATGCCCTGAACACCGCAAACCTGCTTAGAGCTTCTGGATATTTAATTAATATTTTCAGTGGAAATAACAGAAATTATCTTCATTACTTTAATATCAGCACTTGCAACTGACTGATATTTTCCAATAAGGGATGAATCCTTTAGGCAAAAGACGGTAGGAGACAGGGAGATACAAAAGATATCTCTTCACTGTATTCCCTCCGTAAGACAAGATGGTAAATTTCTGATAGGAAAAGGAGCACTTGATGTGGAAATGAGAGGAAAACGAAACAGTGCATCCTGAAATTCAACAAAAGTGTTTCTCTTTCTTCCAAATATGATACATTATTTAGCTGCCTGCAGTTTCTTAATGCACTCTAAGACCTGTTTCATATTCACTTTGCACAGTATCATGAGATTTTAACTTTATTCTTGGAAATGACTTACTCTTAAAAACTAAGACAAAAAATCATTTTCTATCCCAGTAGCTTCTGTGGGCTAATATTAATCCTGGAATTGCAGAAGAAGATGGAAATAGGCGCCAAATAACTATTAACTGTCAGCAATAGAATTTTATTGCCTAGGAAAACTGCAATAAATCATATTAGAAATTATGAGGGAGAGTTGCGGGTTTTTGTTGTTGTTGTTTGTTTATTTATCTTAAACAATGAGTTTGTTTGATAATTATTATTATTATTTTTCCCATATTGGATAACCTTTATGAGGAAGTTCATTAAAGAGTAAACGGTTTTGCTTTTTTCTTCATTGGCCATATGGTCACCTCAGAGATTTAGGAATTTTGTTTAGGTCCCATCTGTGCCAGTAAGAGTTTACTGGCAATGTCAAGAACTCCATGCTGTACAGAAGTGGACACATAGTAGAGGAGACCTAAATCTGAGGTGACACAGTGCCACAGACAGTTTGTGTAAAGATACAGTCTCAGATGCTCACATTTTGCCCAGTGCTATAAACACTAAAAAAATGACAAATTATGGAGAAGAAAAAAAAATACTAATAAAAATAAAAAATTCAAAATTCAAAAATTCACAAGGTGATTGATGCAAACTAAGCAGAAAACTTTTAATTTACACAAAAATTTACACTGATGCAAAATAATCAGCAGAAAATTTCATTATGGTCAGCTATGGTATCTTGCCTTCTTATAAGGAAGTCAATCATATAGCACTATTTACTATAAAGAATTGGCTCCCTAACCATCTCAGAGGCTTCAACGTACAAAATCAGAACTCACAACTGCAGCATCTTCAGATTCTAATCATAAAAACTCTTATCTAAAGTCAAGGCCCTGAACTACAAGATGTAGTACAGGAAACTTTTTAAATGAAGCCAAAGGGCCAGGTCCGTGCCTGAAATCACTAAACTAGAAATTTACTCCAAAGGCTTGGATTTCTTTCTGAACCTGGCATTGAAGGAAGTAGTTAGAAACAATCTTTGACATCACACGCACCAGGACCTTTGTTCTAACAGATCAGGTATGCCAATAACAGCATGTATTTTATGTAGACATAGACCTTCAGTAAAATTCTCCACTTGTTCGTGGTTTTCATACCCCGGACAGAGGTTAAAGACCCAGTAAACACATTAAGTAATATTTCATAATGAAATACATCAGGCAAGATGTTAAGGATGAGATTTTGAAGAAAATAGCTCAGTTCCAGGTGTACATCTTACAGCACCGAATAGAATAAACACAGAAAGGACATACTCTCATTTTCCATGTAAAGTATTTCAAATAAGTGGCCAGATTTAAGGACTACAAAGTCACTAGCACTCTTCTCACTAGTGTAGTTAGTATGTTTCAGGTGGGATGCTATAGTAATAGCAATAGCAATAGCAATAGCAATAAGGTAGTCTCCAAGCATAGCAATAGCAATAATCATTAGAATTTACATATTAAAGAACAGATTTCTACTTCCATTCAGGAGATACTTTAACTAAAATATTTTGTGACACTAGCAAAACAATCTAGATTGGTGTGGTATAAACTAGAACAGCAATTAGCCATACCATATGATGCATATAATGTGAACTATATTTTTCCAGACTCAAAAGCTCCTTTTCCCTTACAAATAGATATTAAGGGCCAAAGGAAGTAAAAAAGAAGTGCCACGATGTCTTTTCAGTCTTTGTGGCTCAATTACAAGCTACAGTCAAGAAAAAGGCAGGAAACTGCAGGTCAAGCCCACTTAGCTGAATCTCTCTTGAGACTTCATACTGTGATATAACGCAACTAAACTCATTTCTGCCCCTAAAGCTGCATGTGCCTCTCAAAAGAATTAAAAGTAGGCAGTGACAGTGCATAAGTTTATTTGCAATATTTTTTTTACCATTCAAAGAACAAATGCAAGTGCAAAATATGCTGTAATGTTATATTTTGAGTTGCACAGCATATGCATTTAAAGAATATTTCAGAAGGATTATCATGGTCTCCTGCAACATGACGCTGTAAGGCTTTGAGTTTCAGATGTGGCTGACCAGACTGACTTTTACATGATCTACTTGTCATCGCATATCACACTTAAAACAAAAACAAACCAAAACAAAATCCAGACTCACAAAGTCAGAAGTAAGCTTCTTCCTCCTTTTTTCAAAAAAATTTAATATATATATATTCATGCCACATTCATGCTGACAGCTGAAACGTCAACAGTCAAGAAAAAGTAAACTAAGAAAAGGTAGAATATTTGCAAAGAAGTTTTGACCAGCTGTGAGACTGCAGTGATTTAAATATACTGCCAAAATGCAAGGACATGTGTTCCAAGGATAAACAACAACAACAACATAGGAAACCTAAACCAACAAGACCAGTGGTGCTTCTTAGGTGAATCTTCAGAAGTTGACTGTTAATCTGGGCTGAGCTGGGAGGTATTATACATGAATACGAACTGCTGACCTTGTGAAACTTTGTTAAAGTTATATGTTCTTAATTTGGTTAGTCAGCCACAGTACTGGAGTAAGCAGTGAAAAAGTCATATATCAAGTTGGAATGAGCAACCTGTAAAACTTGCATCTATTTCCATTCATGTCCCAAGAGGAAGAAGTCCTCTATCTCCATCTCCTTTGGGAATAACATTAAGGACATCAGTAGAATTTCTGATACCATAAAAAACCCTAAAAGATGTGTTGAAATAATGCTACTTTTAAGTCTGTTGCTCTACCTTTACTAATCATTTTGTGATTGTACCTCTCACACTTTTCACTTAAGTTCCTAAATTGAGCCATAGAAGTGAAACAAATTGTTCAGATTCAATAACTGCAAACACTTTCACATACTCTGTTCAGGACATTTTTTATTGTTGTTACACAGTAGTACCAAGTACTTATAATGAAAATAAATATGTGCAAAACATGACCTAACATCCATCTTAATGTTTCATATCTAGTCTGAGACAATGGTGACAGGAGTGTAGTCCTTAACTACATGACGGTAGGTTTATCTCAGGTATCTTTGACCCTTTCCAAGAACAAATCACACTCTGTCTCCTGATTACAGAAGGATCTTAGTCAATTTAAAATTAGCACAAGAGCTTAACATTTGTTGAATAAGTCCCACCTATACACAGTAGTTTTCCTACTCAAATTCTGGATCGTATTTCAGATTCAGTTGGCCAAGGCAGTTATACAGTAAGTTTTACATACTGAGCATGATGCTTCAGGGTTTCTATGTCAAATACTTTGAGAAGAGAAGAAAGAGGAACAAACATACTTCCTTTAATTGCAGCATATATATAAATAAAGACAAGTGGAGATAATGTTATCATTTTAGCAAGTGAAAACAGACTGCAGATACACTAGAGAAGCTTAAAAAAAACAGATGAAGAAAAAGAAAATAAAGTACTTTAGGCTTGCTTTTGAGGTCAAGTTGAAACTTTGACACTGTGCTTGCTGATGAAAGTTATTCAAGATGTTGAATTCCATTGAGATAGGCACTAGACAATCACTCCCTACTCCAGATCTCATAAAAGGCAATGTACATTTTAACCTGAAATGAGATGCAATTGTGTTACAGTGTACATGGAAAGTGAAGTGCTTCTTAAACATGCTTAAGTGGGTTCAAATCATTTTCAGTTTGTAAATCCGTTCTATTTTACTAGCTTAAACCATATTTTATATGTATATAATTTGTTTGTTTTGTTGTTTGTTTATTAGGGAATGTAATAACCTTTTTTGGAACAAACAGCCCTGGCAACTCACTTCCACTCACTAGAACCTCATCAAGGTTAACAGAAAACGCAAGGCAAATTCCAAAGCCATCAATTACATGAAAACACAATCTGAAAAGTGCTCTGAAAATTAGAATTATTAGAACAGTTCTTGAACTGACATGAGGAAGAAAGGCAAATGCAATTATGTCAGCTATGGGTCCACAAGCAATTGTCATGTTTTCCTTTCCTCTTTATTTATCCAGAAAGTTTACATTTAGTTTTACATGTAGTACACAGGCCATAATATTATAAAACTTACTCTCTTTTAATGAACATCAAATCTGCACAATGAAACACAATCACATACAAATATACATAGGAGCAATGAAATGCTATGAAGAACTATATTTTGGAGCCTTAGGTGCTAACAAGTACAGCGTTGAAATGAAGGCATCCTTTTAAAAAAGAAAGATCACCAAGAGCTTTTAAGCTTTATATCCATAGTCCTAAGATCTAAGGAGAAAATAAGCTAAGCTAATCTTGTTTACAATTGCTTTAATGTATTACTTTCTACTAATTGAATTACCACCACTAAGTTTATATTCTCTAGTTCTTCCAGCTTTGTTTCCACTAAAAGTGATAAGACCTAGGTCCCTCTCAGTTTTGAAAAAAGCCATTACCTTACAGCCTCAGACACTGAGAATGTCTTGCAGAACTCACTACTACTACAACACCAGAAACATTTAAAACTATGGGTCATTATGAGTGGCACCTTGCCAAGCAAGGATGAGAAATGACAAGCTTGGAAACTGTATGCAAAGGCAGAATTTCAAGTACTGATCACTCAAATAACTGCTGGATAGCCAGGTTCTGGGCCTGTTTCCTTTACTCACAAAAATGAAGGAAGAAATAAAATTTCATAAAGATTTTGTTGTTGCACCAGTTAAGAAGGGATTTCTAATGAAGCAGTTCCCCTATTCTTTCAGACTTCATTCAGCATTTGGCATCTTATTATGAATTATTACTTACTATAGCTGTAGATTTTTATGGAGAAAGAATACTCATTCTGAGCACTTTGGGATGCATGCCAAAGCAAGTACGTATGAAAACATGTACAGCAGATGAAGAACTGACTCTGCACATCAGTGTAAGGCTTTTTTTCTCATCACTGAGGCTCCATCTAATTCACTTCTGGCTGGGTAATTGCAGGGGAAAATAAATCGATAAAAACACAGTTTGTTGTGGTTACAAGGCTAGCTGTGTGCCTCTCCCCTTCCTTATGTGAATACACCTTGATCACTCCAAAGATATAACTATCTAATCTAACCTCTTTGTATGGACTGCTACACAGCATGCTGCTGTGAGCTGGCTGGGCTCAAGTGAATGGGATCTGGAGTGCTGGGCCTGGGATGATAGGCCTCACTGAGAGACTAATGGCTACTGGCCATCAGCCACATACAAATACCTCAGCTCTGCCTCAGTTTACACAATTGCTTGCTTTCAACTTTACCATAACTCAAGCATTTCTTTTCTTAGTGATTGGTACAGCAAGCTGCTTTGGGTGCCTCAGCCTGTATCTGCACAAGAGCCCAATTCTTCCCCAAAACCTCCTCATATAATTAATTACTGCAGTCCTACTTGTTCATCTGGTTACCAGGTCTAAGATTTACCCTCAGAAAACAGTCTCTGAGTGGACTAGAGCAGAGCTAACAGTTCAGTCAGTAGCTGAAGAGTAATAGTAGTGTTTCTGTAGAAGAGTAGCCCACTGCAAACAGCTGTTTCTCTCGAAGAAAAGCATCTGTTCCCTCAGTTGGTGTCTTTGCTAATGCCAGCTGACAGAAGCAAGGTACAGATTTAAATGCCCTCCTGAGCTCTCAGAAATCTGACTGGCAAGAGATATAACCGTCCTACCTTCTCCTTCACCTTGCTCTGCCTGATCAACTTTCCTGTGAGAAGGAAACCAGCACTTACTTACACACACACTTCCTGAACCACAGAGAGTGCCCACACTTATGCACTTCTGTCCCAGCATCACTTGGAAATTAAAACTGGGACTGACTCATCTGCCAGCAGCAGTTCTCCCCACCACTCCATACAAAACTAGGGTTTAGGTGGGTGGATACTCTGGAAGTATCTACATTTCTCAAGCAGTGCATCCGTCAATTTCGTGATGATGCTAGCAATAGGAATGCATGTTGTTAGAAGAATTCTTCTTCTGTATATTATAACTAACTTTATTTGTTAATGGCTTTTATGAGTCTGAGCTTATCAATGATCACTTCTGTTCAAAGAAATATTTCCCTGCTCTGGAGGAGGAGATCTGGTCAGCTGACATTAGTCACAGTTCAAAATGCCAGCAAAAAGACCACAAAAGGCTCACCAGAACAACACTTTAGGTAAATGCCAGAGACCATCTCTTGTCTTAAATTAAAACTGCAGATACACATAAATCACATTTCACCAAGTGTGGCTACATAGAGAAGAATATTTTAGGGGGAAAAGTCCAGCATTCTAAGTCTACAGAATAAGATTTAGTTAGATTAGATGAAGAATGAGAAAAAGAGAAAGGAAGGAAGGGAAGAAGGGAAGAAGGAAGGAAGGGAGGAAGGGAGGAAGGAAAGGGGAAGGGGAAGGGAAAGCAAAAAGAGGAAAAGGAAAAAGAGGAAAAGGGAAAGGGAAAGGAAAAGGAAAAGGAAAAGGAAAAGGAAAAGGAAAAGGAAAAGGAAAAGGAAAAGGAAAAGGAAAAGGAAAAGGAAAAGGAAAAGGAAAAGGAAAAGGAAAAGGAAAAGGAAAAGGAAAAGGAAAAGGAAAAGGAAAAGATTGCTGATGCATTATTGCATGTGATCAGTCCACTGTGCAGTGCTGGTCCTGACAAATGTTCAAAGACAGCTGCAACAATTTAGTTGTTTTTCCCATAACTGTGGTACCAGACAGGATGACCCTGTTGAGGTGGGGTTATTGTGGAACAATCACACTCTTGAGTATTGGGTATGCAACCACATTTCAAATCTTGTAACACTCCAGAGGTGTGATTATCTTCTGTCGTGCTTTAATTCTTAATTAAAACAAGAGCTGCAGCTGAGATAAGATCTGTGAAAGGATTATGGTCACTCTTGGTTAGACAAAGGGAAACATGTATCTTTGGAATTAAATTTCAGGTGTTTGGGTTAACCCTGCAATGCCGATCTGTGCTTGAGCCCAGTTCATCTTAGTTTTCCCTTTGATGTGATTCAGCCAAAAAGCCGGACACATGGAAAGCCGTCACCCTCAGGAACCAAACAGGGAACAGTCCACTAAACTGCACAGAGCTGCCAACATTTGAACATTCTTGCACTTTAGTAACTTCTCAATATTTTGACTCAAATAAAACTGCAAAATTAGAGTGTGCTTCTAATGATGCTAAAAAGCATGATTCTTGTTACTAGATATTAATACAAGCCACAGCAGCCATAAAAACACTGCAGGAATGTCCTGATGAAATGTGCACTGAACTACTCAGCTTGCAAATATAGAGATGGATATACGGCCCCTGGAGGAAAAATGAGCATAAAGCACTTCTGTGATTTTTTAAAACTTAATTTTATTTTTAACAAATATTAACCCAACTTAAGGTCTCTTTTAAAGGTTACATTTGCATTTACAAAGAACTTTCAAGCAATTTAACTACAATGAATTTTAACAAGGCAGCTTCCTGCCCTGGCTCCTTACCTATGTTTAAATTTTATGAGACTCTTCTGGCAGAGTTTCGTAGCTGTTAAGATGAAAGCCTAGATGCATGCAACTTTAAAAGTGGAGGAGGTGGAAAAAGAAGAATAAAAAGAAGAAAGAAAAATAATCAATTTGGTATCAAATTTATTCCAAAGCCAAAAAGTGCATTTTTTTCTGATTGTGTGAGAAGACATGCAGGGAGGTCAAAGGTCAAGCAAAGAGGAGACAGTATTGTGTAGGAACTGTCACGCATCACCACCTATTTTGACATGCACAGGGCCGTTTGTTGTCTGTCGAACATGCAAATTAAGTGCCTGCTGTCATAGCTAGCCGATATCTGAAAGTGGAAAATGAGACCACCTGTAACCAGTGAATGGAGTGATGGACAAGCATTCAGAGCTCGTCATTTCCAACGCCATTCACACCACCTCCGAATTGCATATGACATGTAAAAATCTTTTCTTAATATTCACAACCGGGAAGTTTGGGGAATTATGGAGGCTTCAACTGCTGCATCTAATGGGTTCTCCAAGCAGACAGCTGTGACTGTGAGCTGGCTTGATAATTAGGTGTCCAGGAAGATTTTATGCTATGAATCAGTTAAAAGGGAGAAAAGAAAAAGAAAATAATGGCAAGCAAAACTCGCTGGAATAGAAATCATATTAACCCTTGCATGTCTTCCTCATCACTTGGCTTCGCCGTACAGTTCCTGTGAAGCAAGATTTGCAGAAATCAGACACATAATAATTTGTCTTCTGTCTATGAGCAGCATTCTCTTCCTACTCAGAAAATTGCACTTCAACACTTCAAGTCTGTCTGATGCTTTGTTTTCCTGAAACGAAAGCATTAAATCTACATTTGCCAATTCCTCTCCTATTTGAAAGAAAAGGCAAGCCATTATCTGAAATTCTGGGTAATGAAATTTTAAGAAACAGATTCATTGTGTTGAAATAATATCTTGCCATGTGCCCATAAATACAAAAATCAAATAGTTTAGCCGGCTTTTCTTCAATCCTTTGCATGTTTCCCTACTTTTGTATGCATATACATCTTTGTGCTTAGGATGCCATAAATAATGCAGGCAGTATAATGACAAGAAAATATGGGATTTTTCTGATTTTTACTTCTGCTTGATAAATATAGCTGCTCCAAAATGTTTCAGATAAGATAGTACAGACATGTCAAGTTGCACAACAAGCTCACAAAGTCTGTTATTTTATGCTGGACCCAACTAATTAATGCCAGTGTTCCTAATATAATAATAATAATAATAATAATAATAATAATAATAATAATAATAATAATAATAATAATAGTAATAATGTGTATAACTTCTGTGCTGTGTTCTGAAAGGTATTCTGGCTTGGTTTCCTCTCAAACATAAACAAGACATGAATATGTAAAGCAGACAGTCAGCATTTGTGAGGGTTTCTCAACCCACCAAGGATGTCAGAATTCAGCCACGGAATATTAACCACAAATGTTTCCAAAAATAACTAGAGAGTTTGTGGACTCCCTCTGCACAAAGATTATAGCCCTGCTTCAGAATCCTGAGGACTGAAATTGGGTGCTCAAAACCATAGGTAGGTGAGAGTTACTGGCAAAATAAACAGGCACTCTCAATCATGTCATAGAAAACCTCCTTTTTAAAATCTGTTTTAATTTTTAAAATGCATTATACTTATTGTTTTATTATTTGCATCATAAAAAGCTTTAAAATGTGGTAATTGCTTTACCATTTCTCACAACCTGTGTTCACTTCTTCTCTAATTTAGATCTCTGGTAATTCTCTCTTCCCTAGTGTGGACAGGGGAGATCAGAGATGCTGTAACAGGATTCATTCACCCCTCTGCATGGGGCAGGAAGGGGAAATCAGAAAGAAAGGAATGAAGAGAGCTAATGAAGAGATGCACAAGGGAAAAGGAGAGGCACTAAACAAAGAAGGGTTCTACCTTCATAGAAAACCTACCTGTTCAAAAGACATGTTCTAACTCATCTTGAATAATGGTTGCCCTGTCTCTAGTTCTGTGTTCTTGTAACCTGTTTTAGACCTTGAAGTTCCTTGGAAGCATTACTTTTAAGAAGCACTATAGAGAAGAAACATATAAGCATGCTTTTCCCAGCCATCTGCCAGCAACACCCTTTGATGGTTTAAGTCTCTAAGACTGTGGGAAAACAAAGCAGGACATTTTGAATTAGATACTACTCAGTTTGTACTATGCTGCCTGGTGTGGCCTGGATTCTGCAAAGACATATCTAAACACAACCCCAAAATGCTATCAACACCGCTTCCTCGTTCCCCCAAATAATTAAGTTTGCTGCTTGAGCAGACAGAAGTGGAAAAGGCAAAAGACTGACAAGCTCTGTTTCACTTCTTACTCACTGCAAAGAATAAGCTTGTTTCTCTGTGCCTAAAATCAACAGCCAGGGGAGACTTGAAGTCAGGCAGCAGGAGGATGGTGTCATACTAATCAAACTCTAATCTACTCACAACAGAAAATCCAAAACACTAACAGTGTAAAATCATTCAAGAAAGGGCCATGCTTCTATAGTATAGAGTGTTTGGCAACAATGTCTGATTAAAGATTTATTCAGCCTCTCTTCAGCTACCCCTTTTTGTAGCCCTCCTCTGAATGTGCTCTAACAGGTCTGAGGATTCCACATTTGGATGCAGTACTCCAGGTGAGTACTGGTGAGTCCTCCCCAGCACAGAGCAGAGGGGCAGGATCACCTCCCTCAGCCTTCTGGCCACACTTCTTTGGATGCAGCTCAGGGTATAATTGGCCGTTTCTGGCTCATCCACTAGTACCCCAAGTCCTTTTTGACTATATTCTATCCTTTAATTCCCCAGCTGGTATAGTGGGGGTTGCCATGCCTGAGGCTTGCTCTTGGATTTGTTGAACCTCATGAGGTTACCAGGCTCAAGCCTGTCTAGGTCTCCCCGGATTGTATCTATCTCATCTCTTGGACATGCTGACCACAACACAGCTAAGTGTCATCTGCAAACTTGCTGAGGGTGCATTCAATCCCATTGTTGATGCGATCGGTGAAGACGTTAAAGAGCACCAGTCCCAGTTTTGACCCCTGAGGGGTACAACTTGTTGCTGATCTCCATCCAGAAATTAAGCCATTAACCACTGCACTCTGGGGAGAATCTCACAACCAGATCCATATCCATCCAACAAATCCTTATCTTTCCAATTTTGAGATAAGGATGTTATGGGGGGCCATGTCAAAGTCCAGACAGATGACATCATTGGCTTTTTCCTTGCCCACAGACACAGTCACACCATCATAGAAAGCAACAAGATTGGTCAGGCATGACTTGCCCTTGGCAAAGACTCACTCACTGAATTCTGACATCCTCAGTGGGTTTACTCAACCCACTGAGTAACTCTCACAGATGCTGGCTTTCTGCTTTACATATTCCTGTCTTGTTTATGTTTATGAGGAAACCAAAACAGAATAACTTTCAGAAAACTGCACAGATCCATGATCTTCCATGGCGCAGAGATGAGGCTAACAGGTTAGTAATTCCCTGAGTCATCTTCTCTATCCTTCTTAAAAATGAGTGTGACATTCCCTTTGTCCTGTCACCAGGGACCTCACCTGGCCACTATGACTGTTCAAATATAATTGAAAGTGGCTTGGCAACTACATCAGCCAATTCTCTCAGGACTTCAGGATGCACCTCATCAGGACCCACAGACTTATGGACATTCACACTCCTCAGGTGGTTGCAAACCTGACCTTTACTTTCAGTGGGAGAGGCATCACTCCTCCACTTCCCAACTTCTGAACCATCCACTCAAGGGCATTATCTAGAGCAGTCACTAGTGAAGACTGAGGCGAAAAAGTTGTGTTGTTGAGTACCTCAGCCTTTTCCTTGTCCATTGTAGCCAGTCTGTCTGTATTGCCCCCTAGCAGGAATATTTCCTCCAGAACTTACCTTTTCTGATTGATGTACCTATAGAAGCCTTTCTTATTCTTCTTTGAGCCCCTCACCAAGCTCAGTTCCAGCTGGACCTTAGCTTTCTCAATCCCAGCCCCACACAGCCTTGCAGCGTCCCTATAGTTCTCCCAGGTTGCCTGTTCCTGCCTCCACTGCTTGTGCATTTTCTTCTTTCTCTCCAGCCTATTAAAGAGTTGTGTAGAAGTCCAAAAACTGGGCTGCACTTCCCACTGTGGACACATGTATTCAGTTCAATCAGAAGCATGGGAATAGAAAGGCCCTCATGTCATGACTGCTCTTCAGGGGTGCCATATTAACAACCATGCCATTTACAAAAATTCTCCTTATATGCAATTTACTTTGCTGCCATTCAACAAATTAGAGGAATTTTTTTTTTTATTTTTGAGCTTTAAAATACTACTGTACAACTTTCAATAACTACCACTGTTCTGTTTAATACGGTCCATTCCAAGTTTAAAAGAAGAGGTAATCATTTTCAGATATCATAAAACTGGCAGTCAAGTAGCACCAGATTATTATATTCATTACACAAGAAGGTAGAGAAGGATCAAAGTTTGTCAGAAAGCTATTATACAGGTGGGAAGAGAGATATGTCAAACCACCTTCGGGTCAATCCAAGGAGGAACTTGTGCATTGTATCCAAGTGACACAGTAGTTAGACTACAAAGTCTCATTCAGGCCAGACTTCTTAACCAACCAACTCATTTCATAAATTTTAATTTCAGGTGAATGCTTTCAGACAGGTTACAAGCTGTCATTAAATTGTTTTCCAGTACAGGTCTGAGTGTGAAAGGAAGAGATGGGGATATTTTAAAGAGAATTCTAAGTGTTTCTTAACAATATATTGAAACACTAGGACTCTATAACAATCAAATTTGCCTGCAGTACTTCAGGCTGTAAGTTGCTACTATTCCCATGCAGTAAATAACATGCCAAACAGAATACACAATTTACCTAACAACATGGATAACATGAATTTACCTAACAACATGTTTCTTTTGGAAGAAACATTTAAGAACAAAATTTTGTGAAGTCCTTCTACTCTCTGGGACAAGTCATACTCTTTGCGGCAGATTCAGGAAAAACAGGTCTGATTTAGGCCTTCCAGGGCCAACATAAACTACAAATTCTCATAACTTCTGAAAATACCTCTGACTCTTTTATCTCTTCAGTTAGTTAGACTGGTGTTTCTGCAGATTCCTTCTTGTAGAAGCTTTGTTTGATTTTCTTAATTTATTTCATGTGCTTGTATTGAACAGTCATCCTGTAGGCATGAAGACAATTCAAGAGCCCAGAAGTTTTCTTTGCTCTTGAAAGACTTGCAGTATAGGTGGGGCAGACAAGGCCTTTCACTTTATATGACACTTTTACAGAAAGTCACTTATTCTATCAAAGGTATTTGTCATTGAGAAACAGCCTAACTGAACAGTTAACAGTAGGTGACAAATTGAACTTTAAGGAACTCTAGGTTCAACCTTAAATGAAATGAGACAATTGCTCTTTCTATATAAATTGAATTTACCCAAATACAAGACCTGTTTGCCACTCAAACAAGTCCCATTTAACTCTAGCATTAACAGCTAGGTGTGACTTAAAGTGGTGTACACACTGAATTGCTCCTCTTCACAAAGCAAGTTTTCACCCACATTGAACAAAACAAATGATAAAAATTCTCATGTGATTTCCAATAGAATTTCCAGGTTGCATTTTGTATTCTATATAATATTACCTTAATATGCATTTAAACCACTATAGATACTATGAAAAATTTCTTGTACAGGAAAAATAATTAAAGCTTGCTTTGGTGAGTACAATAATTAAAATATCCAGTTATCCTTAATATTTAAAAGTAGCAGAAATTTTACTCCTGTGTTAATCTTTATCTGCCATTTCAGAAATGCTCTCACTGCTATCTATAGATTTCTGAAACAAATACAATAGCAAGTCAGATGAAAATGGCATGACTATAAAATAGACCATCAGAGGAAGTAAATAGCAACAAGCTAAATAACAGCAACAACAACAACAACAAAAATAAAAGGGCAGCATGCATTGTGATGAAGTCCTCAAAGTGGAGTTTTATGGTGGCAGCTTTAAGTTTCTTACAAGCCCTTGTGTTGCAACCCTGAATGAGCCAGGGACAGCTGCACCAATTCTCCACAATTAGTCAAGGTCAGACAGTGGAAAGGGAGGACATTCACTATTTGTCAAGAGAACAATGACAGGAACCCCAGCCTTTCTCAGCCAGGAATGACTGTTCACAGCATTCATTCAATCAGTGGTGAATTATGTTTGCCTGGTTTGTTGTTTTATTTTGGTTTGGTTTGGTTTTGGTTTTGGTTTTGGTTTTAGTTTTTTGGTCAGTTTGTTTTTGTCTTTTGGGGTATTTTTGTTTGTTTGTTTGTTCTTTTTTTTTTTTTTTTTTTTTTTTTTTTTTTTTTTTTTTTTTTTGTACAGTAGAGAGGGGCAACCTTTCTAGACAACGGGACTGAAAGAACTAACAAGGCAGAGCAACGGCACAAAAAGAAACTTGTTTTAAGTACCAAAAGCATATGTTCTTGATGCAAATTAATGTTTTGACACTTGCAGAGATTAAGGTGATCATTTCCACAACCTTTGAATAAAAATACTGAACTCGTTTATACTTATTATGCCAGTATTGATTACTGGAGATGCAGATTTTAAGACGGCATTTTGTTTTTTGTTTATTGTTTTAAACACGTATTCTTCACAGATACGTGAAAGTATCCAGCAAGAAAAGAGCTACATTTTGGGCTAAGATTCCCTCAATGTAAGTTACCAACCAGAGGTGGAAAACGTGAGGAACAATCCAAAGTGGCTGTCATTAGCAGGAGGGACAATAAGAAAAGTTAAACATTCTTATTAACAATGACATTTTTTTTGTCTTTAATTTTGGCATATGGAATGGGTTTTTGAGTTTCTTTATGGTACTGCACTAATACATAAATGTGGTTATAAATAATGGGTATGAAGTGGTAGTTTTAATATAGAACACTTGTGGTACTGCATTGGGATGAACAGCTTTATTTATGTAAATCCTGTCACTCGCATGAACAAGTGTGGGGACGCCGAATGTGTTTAAACTGTTACTTGGAGACTGTTCTGAGACCACGATTTTAGAAAGTGCACTGTGAATTTCAATATATATATATAAAAAAAATACTCACTGCAAACAGCACTGAAGCAGGTTTACTGTAGTTCTGAATGCTAACATGCTTTTAAATGTTTTATCGTATTTGTATTCATCAAAGGCAAGCAATTTTTAGGTACTTAGGGTAGTAATCCTTACGGTTAAGAAGTTTGAAAGCATTACCGTAAGTACGGGTAATTAAAAACATCAAAGGGGAAATATTCTTTTTTCTGGACAGCACCTAAAAAGTAGATTGTGTTAGCATTAGAAGAAAGGAATTTCTGCTTCAGGTAGTTTTTGCAGCTACTAAGGTTGTGCAAGCCACACCTGTACTGGCATACTACAGTAATAGAAGGAAAGACTGAATTACTTCTACTATGGTCCTGACCTCAGCTACCTCTTTTGCTTTTGCTTTCCTACAGACACATCAGGATGCTTGAAAACATTTTTAAAAAATGCACACCATCTGTTTGGTGTTTTTTTTTTCTTCCAAAAATCTTTCCCCTTGTGACCCAAAGCTGCATCAGCCCTGCAGTTAAGGAGCCATCTGCCCCAGCTGAAACATCGATTCTAGAAAGATTCACTAAGAGGAGGAAATGGGAGAGATTTTGCCTTGATTTAACTTAACATGCCAAATAAACTGCTTCCATGATAAATCTCTAATAAATTATATCTGAAAACTGGGCACTTTAATATATTAACTTTAGAACATCCCTTTTCACCTCAGGCAATCCAGATAAATCCTTTAAAGTAGCACAAATTTTGTTCTCCATATATCTAATAAAGACTGCAACTTGACTGCATGAACTGTGCCTGTTAATTGAGACAAGAAATGAGTGCGCTGCCTTCTAATTCTAAATCTTGATGGTGCTGTTTTTGCACTGTTTACAAAGCAAGGTATCCTTGACTGGTTTCTTTATCTTATTTCCAATGTCAATTGAATAAATTAGAAGAAGAGAACGTAAGAGCACAAAGTAACTTTTCAAGCCACTTGTCTTAGTGAAGGAGGGTAGATTAAAGTAAAATTACCTCTTTTGCAGTCTGGTGGCTCTGCAGGAAGTTAGTGCCTTTTTCATCACGTTGGACTATTCCTTCCCATCTCTTTCTCTATAAAGAAACCTGCAAAGTAAATTAAATTTGGACAAGGAGGGAAACATTGAGGACATCTTTAAGCTGCTTGTCATACACTTCCTATACTGATAAATATAATTATTGCTTCCTGTGATGAGGATTCAAATTTCAATTTTGTTCATTTTAATTTTCCTCTCACCCAACCTAAAGCAGAAGCTTCCTATCATCTTTCCTACATTGGTTCTTCTCTATTTGCAAGAAGATGAAGACAGGCTCCCATGTCTGAAGACAGTGCTGGTTAACAGAAAATAGATCTTTTCTAACACTGAAAAAGGAAATGTATTGCAGTAAGAAAGATATTATTTCTTAAGCTATTTTACTCTTTTCACTAAATCTATCATAAATCAAACCAACAAAAAAAAAAATAGCTCAAGAATTATTGGATCTGAGAAAGAACTTATTCAAATGAATTCATCTAGCTAAAGGCAACTGTTATTTAACTGTATATTTTGAATTTTTCAGTAAGAAAAACTAGATGTTTCTATTCCATACTGACTATTCTAATATTTGGAAGGCTGAATTTTGAAACCTCAGAGCACTTTAGGAAATAATATTTTGTGGCATTATTGAGAGGGATTTTTTCCCAAATGTGTCTGCTGCCATATCTGGTATCAGTACATGACTGGTTTGCAAATTTTTTGCACACATCTTCCCCCCCCCCAGCCCTCCCCCACCCCCAAAAAGAAAAAAAGAGAGAAGCATTGCCTGAAACTCTTATTGGGTATAAACTATGCAAGTGATAACATTTTACATAAAAGTTATACCTGCAGGGAAAAAGAAAAGAATAATGAAACTTACATTAATGTTGAATTTCTAGTAACTTACAAGCTATTTTTACAACATTCATTTAAAGTCACTGTGTCACCTTTTCTCCAAACACCATTAAAATCTAACTAGAAATTTCTCAAATTAGAGCAGATTCTTCCTGGTTACTGTGGGCTGCAGAGTGTTCCCAATATATCTATTCAAATATACATGTTCCCTATAAAAATGTAGATAAATGTTTTTACATGATGGCAAAACATGTCTGAAATGCTTTAATTCATCAGCAGTCTTATGATAGACATATATTGTGCTTAAGGCTAGGTCTAAGTCTGAAATATACACAGTTTACCCACAAAGTAAGTAAGAATATGCAGCAGCTTCAGATAGTTTATAAAACAGAAGATAGTGATGGTGGATGAAGTGTTATTAACAACATTCAGTACAACATCCAACCTGTCATTTGGATAGTACACTTACATGTTTGACAGTGACTATATTCTCTTCTAGATGTTAATAGTGTTATACATTTATATTGGCAAAGTTGAACTGATCTGGCCAGGAAAGGGCCAGGTAGATAACTAAATTGAAAAATACTAAAATAGCTCCTCGCTGTAACAAGAAGGTAAATTAGGAAGAACTAGGATTTGGGGACTTGTAATTTCTTCCTGATATTGCTCATAATGGACTTACTTAGGTCCACATCAGCCCCAAGAGCCTGAAACACAGCAATCATTTATAAAGACAAAGATATAGAAAAAATTATTTATCAATGGAAAGCTACAATCCAAACACACTGTTAAATCTTAATGCCCACTCATATGAACTAAAGAAACATATCACTGATGGCTGATTTTGTTTATTCTACATAATACGTTGTACTGAAGACCTCTGAAGTTAAGTTGCTCAAGTTGGTCCAGTACCAAGATATCGTATATAGCCTAAATAAAACATCTTTGCTTAAACTTACTAATTTTTTTATAGTTTAACAACATCTAAAACTACTATAAAACACAAAAGCAAAATACAGTTCTGATAAAATTTATATCACAAAACATATTATTATTAGAAGTGTTATACTGTGCAAAGGAAAACAACAGCTTAAATATAATTTTTTCCTTTTTTCTTTCTAAAATCATTACAATTACATCTATGTGTGCTGTAGAATCCAGAAATTCAAGTCTAAGTCTTCTCAGAAATTTGTTACGAATCAAAAACTAAAATTCTACAATGGAATCAAATAACAATATAAAGAATTATACTGTATATCTGAGTATTAATTCTTAGTTTCAAATTACAATTTGTGAGTGTGTAGTACAGTACATTAGGATTAATTTCTGCTACTATTAGCAATGATTTATGCTTCTTTAAATCCTATACTTTGCAAAAATGCAATTTGAAAATCTTCACATTTATCTGTTGGTTGCCTGAAATACTTGCAGGAAGAAAAGGACATAAGAGTAGAAGCATTCATTAAAGCAACTAATTTAAAAATCAATATAGAAAAGAGAGAGAGAGAGAATTTAGATTCTGTTTTTATAAGCTATTACTTCCAATATCTGCTAAAACCAATGACTAAGATAAGACCTCAAGTTCTGGATATTTGATAAAGGGCCTTGACTTTCAGAGGACAAGTGCTCACCGCTTTCTGAATCATTAAGTAGAAAATTAAAGGCTATGTTCCTCCATCCTGGCAGAAGCATACCATATGATTTAGGTGATGAGTCACTGAGCTGGAATTTCAATGATCAAATATTCACAATGAGATCCTTGAGGATGAGCTACAGACCAAGACCAAGAATTATTCACAGAAGTTATCGGGTGAACAGTTTTGAATAATGAGCACATATGAGAGTTTTGCTTATACAATTTGTGAAGGAAAAACATATAAATTGTGGAATAAATTAAAAAAAAAAAAAAAAAAAAAAGCGCGTATCTGGCTCTAAAACATATTTACTACATCACAGTGAACTGGAAGCCTGCCTGTAAGCTAAATGCTGTTTGTATTTTCTAAGTGTAAAGTTTTCACAGTAAACATGCACTGCAGGAATACATGTCTGAATTAAAGCTTGTTGTGGAAAACATACTGTATTTCTTCTTTGATTAAAGGTCAAACCTAGAACAGTAATGTAAACACAAAGCGGCTGGGCATAGGTGAGAAATCTTTCATAAATCCAGCAGAAGTGAAAGCTGTCACTAATTTTTTTTATGAGCTTGTTTGATGACAGTTGCCTGAGGTACTAATTAAAGGGAGTTACTTTATGACATTATTAGTGCAAAGTGTGCTCAAAGGTGAGCTTATTTGTCATGCCTGATTAGCACCAACTATGGGAAAAAATGAAAACGGTAACAAACCAAGCAAAATCTGTTTTTAAAAAGACTCAGTCAAATTGATTTGACTTTCACTTGCTCAACTACAAATTCCTTTTCCTTCCAGTTTTTTCCATTTTTTAATAGGAATTCAGCTTAAAATTTCTTACTATTCCACTGGCACTGTGAAAGCTAATATTCTAGTCCATAATATTTTAGTCAGCATTTGGGTGGGAGGCTTTGATTTACTGGTGTTTCTAATCATGCTGTTATTCTATCCTTTGCTTCTCTCATTCTAAGCCACTTGGCCAATTTTCTGAGAGCCCATGAGTTTAAAAATTTGTGCAACCTGGAAAAAAACAGAAAAAAAAAAGAAGGAAGGAAGGAAGGAAGGAAGGAAGGAAGGAAGGAAGGAAGGAAGGAAGGAAGGAAGGAAGGAAGGAAGGAAGGAAGGAAGGAAGGAAGGAAGGAAGGAAGGAAGGAAGGAAGGAAGGAAGGAAGGAAGGAAGGAAGGAAGGAAGGAAGGAAGGAAGGAAGGAAGGAAGGAAGGAAGGAAGGAAGGAAGGAAGGAAGGAAGGAAGGAAGGAAGGAAGGAAGGAAGGAAGGAAGGAAGGAAGGAAGGAAGGAAGGAAGGAAGGAAGGAAGGAAGGAAGGAAGGAAGGAGGGAAGGAGGGAGGGAAGGAGGGAGGGAAGGAGGGAGGGAAGGAGGGAGGGAAGGAGGGAGGGAAGGAGGGAGGGAAGGAGGGAGGGAAGGAGGGAGGGAAGGAGGGAGGGAAGGAGGGAGGGAAGGAGGGAGGGAAGGAGGGAAGGAAGGAAGGAAGGAAGGAAGGAAGGAAGGAAGGAAGGAAGGAAGGAAGGAAGGAAGGAAGGAAGGAAGGAAGGAAGGAAGGAAGGAAGGAAGGAAGGAAGGAAGGAAGGAAGGAAGGAAGGAAGGAAGGAAGGAAGGAAGGAAGGAAGGAAGGAAGGAAGGAAGGAAGGAAGGAAGGAAGGAAGGAAGGAAGGAAGGAAGGAAGGAAGGAAGGAAGGAAGGAAGGAAGGAAGGAAGGAAGGAAGGAAGGAAGGAAGGAAGGAAGGAAGGAAGGAAGGAAGGAAGGAAGGAAGGAAGGAAGGAAGGAAGGAAGGAAGGAAGGAAGGAAGGAAGGAAGGAAGGAAGGAAGGAAGGAAGGAAGGAAGGAAGGAAGGAAGGAAGGAAGGAAGGAAGGAAGGAAGGAAGGAAGGAAGGAAGGAAGGAAGGAAGGAAGGAAGGAAGGAAGGAAGGAAGGAAGGAAGGAAGGAAGGAAGGAAGGAAGGAAGGAAGGAAGGAAGGAAGGAAGGAAGGAATAGAAAAACTCCAAGACTTTTCAAAACTGTTCATAAGTGTGGGTCTAGAACAACATCCTTCATCCCAAAATAAGGAAACTGAAACTCTGAGTGTAAATCTGCTTTGAGTGTGACCCTTTCCTAGAGTGTAATAGTCACTGTGGTCTTCTCACTTTCCCACTTCCTTAAGTAAAGAAAGAAGGTTTTGTTAACCACTCCCCAAAATTCCTGATTTCAAAATCTGAAGTTGATCCAAGGTCAATCAATAAATAGGCTTCCATTTCATTTACTGTCAATAAAGCCACCTTCTCATCCCGATGTGGAAACAAAGCAAAGCATAACAATGCAATTGTATTTCAGACAGCTCAGGGGCACAGGGTGCTTTTGTTGATTTAAATGACAGGTTTTTTTAAGTGCAGTATAAGAAAAGTTGTGTCAAAGTATCATCGTTTTCCTAGAAGTTGTCTTACAATGTTATCTAGAATTCATACTATGAAATTAACTACTCTTGCTCTTGCTCTGGCTTTTGTTAAGCCAGTAGCCTGCATAACCATTTCTCTCCAGCCACAATAGGAAAACACATTTTTGTTTTGTTATGAATCCTGTGAGCCTACGTTACCCAGATATACATGCTTGAATCTGCAGCTCTACTCAGGTCATGCTGGAGTAAATTATTCAAAAAAGTGTTCAGAGCTTCAAGGTGACCAACAAAATCCCTGAGAGCTGGACCAAACAAGTGTCCAAAGAATGGGACTGGCTTAGGGACTGTGTAACAGTAGGCCCTTCCTGTTTCACCTAGGTATATTCTTTTTTATTATTTTTCTGTCTGGAAGATACTCTTTACATTTGTTTTTCTATGCCAACCACCAAAAAACCAAATAACACTGGGATCATTTAGAAGCATAGTGCTTAATCACATCCCTACTGTCACTGAAGTATTTGGAATATTTTATGTCTCAGTCACTCCTGTTACTTTCTCAGAATGTTTTTCTAAGGTCAAGCTAACTACTACTACAAGGGATTTTTTTGTGCACTTAGGTCCTATGCTAGGCACACAGAACGGAAAATGTGAAACCCCTCTGGCCTTAATTTCAGTGTGTTTCAATGATGCTGGAAGGTACACTCTTTTTCCAGTGAAAAAATTAATGATTAATTATTTATTAAGCAAAATAAACACCTTTTTTTACTTCATCCTATCACAACTCATAGGTCAAGCAGTGCAAGAAGGACAAGGGAAACCAGTTTTACAGTAATGCTTCCACTGTCATGAACTGGATACCCCGGCACTTCAGAATGCTGAATGCTGAATGCATTGTTTGCACATTTCCCAGCACACACAAAACAAGAAAGAAGAGAAAAGAAGAGAAAAGAAAAGAAGAGAAAAGAAAAGAAAAGAAAAGAAAAGAAAAGAAAAGAAAAGAAAAGAAAAGAAAAGAAAAGAAAAGAAAAGAAAAGAAAAGAAAAGAAAAGAAAAGAAAAGAAAAGAAAAGAAAAGAAAAGAAAAGAAAAGAAAAGAGAAAAGAAAGGAAAAGAAAAGAAAAGAAAAGAAAAGAAAAGAAAAGAAAAGAAAAGAAAAGAAAAGAAAAGAAAAGAAAAGAAAAGAAAAGAAAAGAAAAGAAAAGAAAAGAAAAGAAAAGAAAAGAAAAGAAAAGAAAAGAAAAGAAAAGAAAAGAAAAGAAAAGAAAAGAAAAGAAAAGAAAGGAAAAGAAAGAAAAGAAAAGAGGGGATTTCAAGCTCAATAATGTTTCTTGTGTCATAAAACTTAGGCACATTACCTCTCACATGCAAACAGAAATCAAGGACTAAGGCAAAATAATACTGCACTTAAAAAAAATAAAGCTCAGCTGAAGTAATAAGAATTGAAATTTCCCTTTTTACACACTGTTTAAACAAATCAGACATACCAACATTACTAATGTACAATAAATTTCACTCCTGCTCAAAGCAGAAATAAGTTCCATGTACGTTGTTCTCCATCCATGATGTTTCTGCTGTGCTTCAGCACTTCAAAATACCAAAGATGCTCTGCTCATTTATCTTAATGTGCTAAACTGGGAAACAGCCTAAGATAATACTCCTTTCTCCTACCTTAAAGTTAAGAAAAGAGTTACCACTCAGAACTTATTCAAGCAATGCATGCTGGCATTGCAACACAGAAGTGAACAAACAATTTATTCCAGGCTTTCTGATGTTGTACTTCTTTCTTTCAGGTGCTTTTGGTTCTACAAGACCTACCTACCCCTTTCATTTTGGTTACAAAAGTATTCAAATAAATCCCCAAATTCTCTTACTTGATGCCTGTTAAAAACACTGTAAAATCTCAAGTCTTTTTGTTTTCCAAGTTTAGAGTTACTATTTTTAAAGATCTAAAGCACACCTTTAAGGAGAATCAAGAGATACAAAACATAAAGGCTAAAATATTCCCTAGTCCTTTCACTATTTTTTAATTTATTAGGAAGGCTTCTGAACCTATTCTGATTTTATTGGATTATCCAGCACATTCCAGTTCGAACAAGAAGCTCTCAGTGTCCTTTCTACATTGTTAATAATCAAGAAGACAAAAGTCTTGCTTAATTTATTATTCAGCAGTTGACACTTGTCAAATGTTATGACTTCTGTTGAAGTGTAATTTAAGTGTTCCCATTATATTGCAAATTCTGTTTGGTATGCTAAGTAATATAGGACTATAACTCCCAGATTCAGTGAGGTGTTTAGAAAAAGTGGTAGTCTTATTGGTAAGAACATGGGGTATGCTCTTAAACATAATTAGAGCAATTAGAAAAACATAACTGGATATCTCAAATGAGGAAAACAGAGAATCATTAGATGAAAAAAAAAAAAAAAAAAAAAAAAAAGAGTTATAACAAAACGTTATTCTGCCTTCTTTACAGCACAGGGTTGTAGAAGAAAACATAGAAGTCGCCCAAAACGCCATTGCTTTATATATACCCCTTCACTGTTTAAAAGCTGGAAGACTGAGTAATATTTTTACAAACAAAATCCTTATGTACTTTTAAGTATATTCAGAGAATAACTCATTGGTTGATCAAAGACATTTTTTGCACTGCTACACACTGAAAACTATTTGTATGTAAGTAAATAAAAAATAGTGAATGCAAGCACAATGGAAGAGCCATTTAACCTGTGAATTGCAAGGTTATTTTTGTAGCTGTGCCCTGTCTAACCAGTGCAGGAGATGATTTATGATCTCCAGCAGAGCTTCATCATCATTGTTCTCACCTTTATTTCCATCATAGTTAATTAAAGGGAAGGTCATTGTCACCTTATGTTTTAAACCTTCTTAACATAATATATCACTCTGGGTATGCTTTAATAAGGGGACCTGTGAAGGAATGCTGTTATAAGAAAGAAAAAAAAAAACATTACAGCATAATCCATCCTGTTAACAATTACACCTTAAATTTACACATAATGAAAGTTAATAAGCAGACAGAATGAAGCCTACATCTCGATCCTCATTGAAATCTTGATTAATTGGCTGCATGATCTAATGAAATAAACAATACTATGCTTTTCTTGAGTTCAGGCATAAGTGCAAGTGTAAGTTTTTAAAGGAAGGATCTTCCCTTGACATAATTTTTGCATACAAAATAATGTGCCAGTAGCAAAAAATAAAGGGGGAGGAAAAAAGAGCAAATTATATATTTTAAATATTGCTGAAGAAACCTCTTTTGATGTTCTGTGTACAAAATAAACCACCTTCAAGTTGAAGATTGGCTCAGACAGATTACAAAATATTCAGACAATGAAGACAATGGCTCTTAATACAGTTTCAGTAAGTGTTAGCATTTTTAAACCTCCTAAGGGAAAAATTCAAACTGACATATAATTACCTACTACAGTGAACCAACTCTCTAAAACACACAAATGTCTAGGGGAAAAATCATTTAAACATATATTTAAATATTTACTCCAGAAGATCTCAAAAACACTTCTATGCTTAATCTATTTTAAGCAGTTTTTAAAGTATTATGCAGTTTAAATGATAGGAGTTCTCAATAGCAATGTTCTACAGAATAATTCTACTCATTGGCCACAGACAGTCATAGAAATCCTGAATGGCTGAGCACTTTTATGGCTCATTTCTATGCTGAAAGACATAACTGATTTTTATTACAGTATTATTGGACTATAGTATAAGCCCTAGAAGAGGCAGTGTACAAAAGTATGGTTCCTGTCATTTGTTTGTATACTACCTCTTGTTCTCTTGTTGTAAATACAACAGCCCTCAACTTGCCTAAATGGTAGTGAGTTTTTGCTCAACCAACCAGCTGGCCTCTGCAGCTAAATCACATACTATAGAACCAGTCTTTTTACTGACAGATAGAAAATGGGATCCTGTCTGTCAGCTTTGTTCTAACCATTAATTTTGTCTTCCTTTCTGTACAAACCAAACCTGCTCTATCAATGAAGGAAATAACTGGTCTGTAGAGGAACAGAAACATACTGATACAGGACATCCTTGTCCTGACTGCTACTGCTGCTTCCAGTGGTCATGTATGCATGTCTGCTTGATACATTAGTACACTTATAGATGGTGGCTCCAAAATCTAGTTTGTGCCTCTGTCTGGGAGCAGTTTCCAGAAAAGGGAAACATTTATCAGTTCTTTCAAATGATTGGACTGGAAACATTTGGAGAAATATCTAGAGAAGAGTGGCTAATAACCTGTCCTCTGGATAGCATCCTCTTGACACCAACTATGCTATTGAAGGTAATGTCTACTTGTCCAGACAACAAGAGCATATTATAATACTTTCTGTAGAAAATACATTACCTCCTTATTTGTCTTGATTTCTTCTCTGATGATGGAAGCCCCAAGGACTTGGATCCAAACCCATGAGCACTTCCATGAAAGAGTCACAGACTAGGTAAAGGCAGTATGAAAAAGGCTTCTGCACAATCAGCATCATGCTGAAAATATATGGTACCTGAAGACACGCTTTTCAGGATATTCATGCAGCAACAATGTTTATTTGTTCATGTGCATGCCTTGAAATTAATGAAAAAGAGTGAAAGGATGCTTGTTTTTCTACAGTGACCTTCACTGCCTATCACTTTAACATAAACTGAGGAACATTAGATATCAGGGAATCACATGAAATGTTTTTAGGGGCATGGAGGCTAGTGTTTCTTTACTCTGATGGCATCTGCAGCAGAAGCCAAAATCAAAGTTAGGCAAAATGTCAGCTCTGCCAAACTTACTGCAAGGCTAGGGCAATGCTACGCTAGCAGGCACAGAGAGTCTGCCTAGGAAGGATAGGTATGCAGCCCTGCAAATCTTTGTCTTCACCTTTTTGAACGTTGCAGAGGTAGATTTGCTCTGATGAGATATAAAATGTCTCCCTTGAAAACATTTTTAAAAAGGCTCACAAGGTTCAGTGTCTACAAAACTTTAATACCTCCACTAAGCTACAATAACTGATTGGACCTGACACTGATGTTCTAGCAATAGCTCAAGCATAAGTTAATGATGGCTTGCATGGTGTCTTAACATGAAGAGGGAAAACAAGACTGGCAACTGAAAAGACAGACCATGGAATCCCTTGCAGAAAGCAAATGTTCGCTATTCAGGAAAGCAATCCCCCTAATAGTACCAGCTCTCTCTTGTCACCTCTCAATAAGCCAATCTATAAATTTCTCCTTAGGAAGAAACAAAGAGAGGGCAGTGGTATATAGACTTGAGACTTCAGAAGTTGTTATGGAAAAGGAAAGAGAGGTTTTTTAAGGCTGTCTTCCAAATGCAAGGGTATCATTCAAGTCACCTCCTTTTCCTCCATATATTAGGCAACCATTAAACATTAGGTATTTCAAGGAGGAAGTTCTGTTCAGGTGTTCATCATCAGCTAGAATGGGATAAAAAACAAATTGCAAGAGAAGATAAGTCCCAATATGCCTTAATTTATGCTGGTGAAAAGCAATAGCATTTTGGCCTGAGGGACTTGGAGTCTTTACTTGACACTAGTATTTAAAGTGACAGATGATTACCCAGAGATGGAAATAATGTGACATTAAAATATTCCCCCAGACATATAATATTTGATGCCATTGCTACTAAAATAAATAAATAAATAAATAAATAAATAAATAAATAAAATAAAAATAAAATAATAACAATAACAATTCTGACTGGCTTTAGGGGGACAAGAAGTATTATGTTTGAACTTGTGGAAGCAGTAGTTAGCTAAATGACTCTGTCTAAATCTAAGATAAAGATCTGCTCTTAATGGCTAAAAAAGGCATATAAAGGCTGCATAGAAATCAGTAATGTGATTGACATGGGGAACCATGTGAATGGTTCACTACTTACTCAGATGTTCATTTATCTCTGATATGAAAGGTCTCATGATCAACATCATCCTAAGTATCAGTCCATGGAGATACAATTTAGCATTACATGTACTAGTAATTCTCCATTTAAATCCAAAAAGTAAAGCACACTCTTAACTTACATTCAAAGCTTTGCATCCCCAAAAATTAGTCGTCTTATTTCTCTGTCCATCTTTGAAAAACACATTTTCTATGTACTCCCAAAGAAATTTTTTTCTTTTCTAAAGTAAGAGCCAGAAAGATCTTCCACAGACAAAATATCACTTGTCAAAAAGCCCCTACTTTTTCTAGATTTCCGTGGTTTAAAATATGACAATAATGCCACCTCCTAATAGTCTAAGGCTGTATTTACATGACTCTAAATTCTACTGATTGTTAGGTCTCATAAACAAAGCTGGTCTCACAATCATCTGCAAGTTCAGCACATCCTTATCCAATGTGAAGGATTTAGTGGAAACAAAAAGTTAAAATTTGTGAAACAAGTTCAATTTTCACCATTACACAATGGGGTAAGAGAATAGCTAGCAATAAAATATATATATTTCAAGCACTGTTTACTATTTATATCTTTATAAATCATGTATAGCATCCTGCTGTATTCATATTTTTACAGCATAAGTTACGTAGGTGACAAGTTGTGACAGTCATACAAAATCTGATTTTATGACATTTTTCCACTTTCTGCCTTTGGTATTAAATAAATAAATAAATAAATAATCAGGTTAACGTCATTCTATTTCATATTTATAGTTCCCATAGAGTGACATGGAGGAATTTCAGAGTAGGTTAGTCGTATTGATATGCATGTGTTTTCTTACATATGTGAGACTGCTTATATATAATATCAGCAATTTTACTGTAATCCACAACTCAGCAAGTCAGCGCAGTTTATACTAATTTCTGTAAAAATCCTGTACACTAAGAAATGCCCATGAATATTCTCTTTGGGATTTCAAAATACACCTTCCTCTTTCAAAATTATTTTCATTTCTCTAGTGATTCTGAGGAGAAAACACACATACCAAAAAATCTAACGGATTATTTCTACTGCCCTGAAAGCAATCAGCATTGTGACTTTCTTTCTTAAGAGTGGGACTAAAACATTTTTAACTACATTGAATTTTAAATTTGAGACTATCTCGTGAACACTTCCCTCCGACACAACCTATAACACCTTAAAAAAATAAATAAAGGAACCCAAAAACAAATCCCTGCATGGATGACAGAATGCCAAACACAAGTCAAACTTTCATTTTTCTCCTATCAGAGAAGCATCCAAAAACAATATCAGTTGGCATACTTGAAAGTATGTAATATTACCTAAGCTGCCAGTCTCTCTTGTAAAATATGTTACAGAAGTACAGAAAAACTTTTTAAAAACACTGTCTTTTATTACGTTCGTTATGACAAGCAACACATTCTGTAGACTTCTACAAACTACTGCAGGAAGATATAAAGTAATGATGTTTAAGATTTTGGATTGATTGATTATCCTAAATGGAGTAGAACAAAAGAATGCAGGATATAAACTTACAAACCTATAAGGAATCTGTAGCATGAGACAAAGTAGAAATGGGCAAAATGCCAGTCATTACACTAGCAGGAGACTACAGAATCATTTACTGAAATTTAGTCAAAGATATCTTAAATAGCTGTAGAAAGAATAAATGTTGAATATAAAGCAAAAATATACTAAATCTTACTGATACTCAGATTATAAATAATCCATCTTGTGGAAGTTTGATTAGGCACTCTCAAGTTAAATATCATTAATCTACTTATCTAATTAGATAACTTGCAAGGAAACCACATGAAATTGGTTTTATTAGACAAGTTTTGAATATTTGTGATTAATCACTTCAGAGCTATGTTACTTAGAACTCAAACACTAGACTGACAAAACAGAATTATGTAAGTTTAATTTTCCTATCAAGGTCACACCGAGACACAGTGAGGCCAAAAGCTTCATAAAACACTCAGTGGTCTTTATAAAATTATAGCAACCGGAGCTGCTGGGTATGACTGTTAGTCCAGGTTTTAACAGGACTGAAAGATGAATGTGACTCACAGTTTCAGTCTTGAGACTGCAGAAAGACAAATTGCAGAGAGATTTTGACAAATCAAAAGTCTGGGCAGTCACCAAGAAGATGAAGTTCAACAAGTGCAAGTGCCAGATTCTGCACCTGGGATAGGGTAGCCTTAGACATGTGTATAGACAGCGGGATGAGATGCTGGAGAGCATCTCTCTCTAAAGAAAAGGATCTGGGTGTTAAGAAAAGATTCTTCACCATAGAGTGGTTGGATGCTGTCACAGGCTCTCTAGGGCAGTGGACATAGCCTTAAGCCTGCGGAAGTTAGTTATTTGGACAACACTCTCAGACATATGGTTTGAATTTTTGGGTGGCCCTGTGTGTGGAGCCAGGAGCTGGACTTGATGACCCTTAGGAGTCCCTTCCAATTCAGGATATGCTGTTTTTCTGTGGTTCTATGAAATTAGCAAATGTTGTTCAAGGCTTCAGAAGGCAAAACCTGCTGCTGGGCAAACACTGACTATTTTTCACTAAACAGAACATTTATTTTCTCATAAAATGTGTGATGTATTTTATGAGTTTCTTTCATTTTCTTTTGCCAAAGACTACTCTAGTAGTCCAAGAAAGCTTGTAAAGGCACAGGCTAACATGAGAAATCTATTTCAGTGACAGAGGCCAAAAGATAAGACCTCCTAAAAATTCCACTGTTCAGCTTTACTATGTAGCTTTCAAAATATACCTTTATTATAAACTCTACAGACTTTTAAATCTTTCAGTATGCTATTTATGTACTTTCATGACAGGACATAGTATTGCAACCTTTTCAGCCTGCTTTTTAAGAGAACACACTGGAGCACTGTTACACACATCACTTGGTCACATCATCTTATTAGAAATTGATCCTTATCAAGAAAGCAACTACCTTGATAGAAGTGCTTAAATTAAATGCAAAGGAAACTAGTAATGACTAGTAACATTAATCTGAAAGAACTACTATCAATATATCAAATTAATTATTTCTCATAGGAATACCTTCTTGTATGACTGCCATATGCTTTTATCCTTTAAAAATGTCTACCCTCTCTAGAGCCTATTAGAAAGATTTCTCCCAGGTGTTCTGATCATGTTTCAAAACACTCGTAGTCTTGGACAGCCAAGGGACTGCATTTGCTCTATCAGAAACCTGACGCTGAATACTCAGTACTTCAATACTCAATACTTCAGTGTGTCAAATTTATGTATTAGCAAGCATTAAAAAGCACCAAGCAGTATGCTAATAGAACTTCAAGGAAAACACACAGAACTATTCTGACCTAATACTTGGATCTCTGACATGTGGCCAACCTTTATTGTTTCAATAGAACACTGTGCATCACTAGATCCAAAACATAATACCTGGACCATAAATATTCTTAACTTCATTTAACTGGGTAAAAATTTGAATCACATATTTCAGTGATTTTGTCTTAGAATATGTATATATGCTTCTTTTTTATTTAAATTTCTTGGGAATTTATTTTGTAATTTCAGGCACAAGATAAGTCAAACATAATAATAAAACCTCTCGGGATAACTGTCATCAATAGTTTGAGGCACAAAATTTAGCCTAAGTAGTACATAAGTACACAGAACCCAGTTACTCACTCACAAATTGTGCTTGTTTAGACAAACATCTCATGATTACAAGTTACATATTCATGCACTGTGTTTTCTGCAGTTTAGCTTTCTCTTACGTTGTGCACTGCTTAGTTGCCTGGCTCAACTGTGGTCCAAGCATAAAGTGAGAGCTATAAAAAAAAAAATTCCATAATCTTTGCTGTGCAACTACTTAACTCTTTTCCCCATCCATCTTGGTTGGATTCTCTGATTCACCCTTCAGGCCTGAGATACATCTTCAGGAGCACATGAGGCACAGGCAGTCTTTCCCCAGTTCCACATGGAGAGAATGGGATCTGGGCAGTCAGAGAGAATTTTCTCTTCAGTGTTGGGATTTCATATAATGCATTCACCGTTGAATGACACACAAAAAAAGAACTTGCAAACTGCCATACTCTTAAGATAGATGTCACAGCTGACAGTTGTGGTGTGGAGCTGTCTGCTGAGAGCAAGAATATGTTCATGGCCTAAATATTCTTTTCTCCCTAAAACCCCAGGGCTGGTACCAGCTAACTTTTGAATAACTCTAGGCCAGGATTTGGGGCTTAAAGAACAATTCGTAAAAGCCTTCATCTTCAGATAATTCATCCTTTTCCATAGATCACCTCTTCAAGTTTTGTGAGCTCTAGGCTAAAATTACAAGTTTGGAGCATGCTTTGTCAAGCTCATGCAGATCAAGGGAACTGACAACATAATTGCTTTATCAAGATGAGTATCTATTTGATGTTCTTTTAAGATTCTGCCCAGCTGGACTGCTAAGCAGAAATTTATGAGGTTTTAGAACAGATGTAACCAGGTTTAGAGCTATGGGGATCCTTTTCTTCCTCCAGATGTACACGTACTCATGTACAAGAGTTTTAGATTTAGTTTCATCTCTCTCTTCTACCCACTCTCTCACATACAAAAATACATTTCTTGTGCTGTTAATGCCATGGACATCTTAATTAATCCACAAAATGCCTAAAATAATATACGATGTTAGTGGAATCGGGGGAATTTAAAAAATTAATAGTACTTTAAAATGCTTTTAGCCTTACTACATATTGTTTCAGACCATTCTTTTCCTCTAAGGTTTCTAGCAAGCTGCCTATTCTTTTTATCTGCCTATGTGCAGGAGAGATGGAAAGAAAGCAGTGGTAGAGATCTCCAAAAGTACAGGCTATTCAAAGAAGTATTAAGTAATGAATTGATTAGAAAATTAAACTATCTTTCAACATGTGGCAACACTATGCAGTTCAGAAGAGCAATTTTCTAAGCAAAATCTCATGCCCATATTTTTAACAAAGATATATGAATATTTTTCTCTATGCAATGATTGCAGACAGCCTACATTCAGAGGAAGTTATAGGCACACTGTCATTAATTTTTAATATATGAATTTAAAATAATATACTAAAAGAATCCATGAGAGAAACATTTAAAATAATTTCATGCTTGCATCAATTAATAGCAATTCAGAATGATCACTCTCTAGTCTAGACTCTGAAGGAAGTTTTGTGAAGTTATGATGAAAGCTTGAAGCCCATCAAACGTACAACATTCACTGAATTTTAATGCAATTAAAGGTAATTATTTAAGTAATTAATCCAATATTATATTTATTTATTTTCTCTAAGATTCTTTTGTGGAGTTATTGATTTCTAGCAGCATAGGTTTGATGATCGAGCATTTTTTCTGTCTTGTATTTCAGAGATAATGGTTCAGTCCTTCACTAATAAGTTCACCATCCAGCAACCAAGGGAATTTCAATAAAAACCATGAAAGGACACTTAGGACTAAAGTTCCTTCTATAGATTTTAGTTCTATAAATGTATCATCAAGTTCAGATTTTCCTAAGTTCTGAGCAACACTAGGTTGCAGAAGAGTCATTTGGGTTATTCCAACCCTGTGGACAAATCCTGTCTACAGTTCTACTTCTGATGTAACAGTACTCTCTGTCTTCAAAGATATTTTCAAGAGATTTTGTTTGCATCTAAACTGAAACCAAGAAACCAAGAAAGGGTTTCTTCAAATTTAGGAGTAATTGTAAGCAAAGAAGCAGAGGTAGAATCAGATGACTCAGATTCACATCAAAAAGTAATCAACAGACTCTACATCCACACAGTTTAACGGAGAATCACTCACTTTGTTTTGTCTGTTTTTTGTTTTACTTTGTTGCTTTGTACTGTTTCATTTTGAGAACAGTAAGTATCACTTTATCTTTTTATCTCTGTTTTTTTTTTTCTTTGTTTTTTTCCTTGCAGATTCATCATTACCTCAGGTATAGTAAGCTCCTCTTTTTCCAACACCAAACCCTCTTCTCACTCAGCATTGTGCCACTTCAGGTTCTCCTGTTTTCCAGAAATGCCTCCTCTCATTGTTTGCAGAAGTGACAAACAACAGAACCACATACCAGAACCAGAATCTCTTCCTGGAAATCCTTGAACTGCCATGAATAAGAGAAGTACCTTTTTCATCCATGTGCTGAACCTCAAAGAAAATTCTAATGCACATTGTGAATAATTACTATTCTATCTTACCAACATAATATCTTGCAATGATTTGAAAAGAAGGTGAGTAGGATACTAAAAAATAATGATTTTATAAAGTACTGGGCTTGTATGTGAAGGTTCCCCATTTGAATGCCTTTCTTTTTTTTTATATATTCTGTTAAAAAACAAAAACAAGCAAACAAACAAAAACTCTGTAAATACTGTCAAGTCTTTGTTTTATCTGAAACAAAAAGTCACTAGTTCAGCTATTCTTAAATCTCAGACACATTGCTGAAGTGAATGTAGTAGAAAAGTATGATGTTTAAGCCTGGGCAGAATTTGGTCCATTGTAAATTACTACCATTTATATCGTGGTAATTTAATTCTGAAAAATCTCAAAAGTGTTGTATGCAGTTATGTTCAAACACATGATAAAATGCATATTTGAAGACTGACCCTTGCTTTTTGCCAGTTGTGCCAAGCTCTTATTTATTTTTGCTGTCTCAACTTTTATATATGTAAGGAATGCATTGATTAATTTGTCTTGCAGTTAAACTTTGATTTCAGAATTACCTGGAATCAAATCTACTCCTAACATTTGCCATGCGATTTAAATTTCCATTAATAAACATTTTAGAAGTAAATCTAAATGCAGAGATCTTAGTCACACATTGTTTTCTCTCCTGCACTAGTATAAATCAAAACAAAAACAAGATTAGACAGCAGTACAAAAAAGGTGGGATCTCTGTAAGACCTTGTCTTGCAGCTATAAATGGAAAAATATATGAACATGTTCAATAGAGCTGAAGTTTAATATTACTATCCAAATTCCATTTTATCCCACTGTCACTGCCACCAAAGGAGGGGTTTTATGTTGGAGATAATGTGATACTGCAGTATAAGCCCTCCTCAGATTTCAAACAGGTCAACTTGTCAAAGCTTTTTAAGGGAGCCAATTACATTAATTTTCCGCAGCAGAGAAATACATATTTCATTTCCATCTCCCACTAGAGATGGGGCCCAGGGATTCTGTTTCGAAAGGCTCTTATCACTAAGTAACATTCGTACCCCCAAAGGAACCTTTGGCAGTCACTGGTCCATTGATATAATTGAGCAAGGTATGAGCTGTCTGACACTGCCATGGCACTGCTCAATAGCGCTGTGCACTAAGCACTCGGAACAATGAAGCTTCAGCAGACGGCCGCATTGTCAATAAATTTCAATTACACTAATTGCCAAGAGTTCAATGAGTGCACTTTGAAAGGGGAGGGGGAAGGACGGATGGAAGATTAAAAAAAGCCTATGCCTACTAGGGCTAAAGAATAGGATGCAATAAATAAACTGCAGCTTCTAATGGGGGCATTAATGCATTTTTTTTTAACATGGCTTAACAAGATTTTACAAGCTGTACCAGTTTCAGGGATCCTGTTTTACATTTCTTTGTTACTGTCTCCAAACAACCTATACTGAGACTCAACTATGTGGCATTATCTTTCAGGGAAGAATCATTTTCTTACGTTTTTATGTTGTTCATGTTCTGTTCAAGATGGATAATGCATCTGAAAGCAGAATGCCGTAATGTCAATTTCATGAGCAAACGAGGCTGCTCATTGAACAGGCAGAGAGCAACAGAGTGCCTCACCTCATCAGAGTGACACAGTCACATATGCCAAATTAATTAGACCTATGTAGGAAACTCACTTATACACATGCATATTCTCTCCAGTCACTGCTCGTATTAAGCAGATAGTGATGTGCACAGTGCAGATATAAGTAACAGATATACAAGTGCTGCTCCATAACCAGTGCCTCCTATTTTATTATGTTGGTCCACAGCATCAGAGGCAGATGTTGGTGGTATGGCAGTAGAGGCTGGACCTTCCCACCAATATCCCATTACATGTTATTGCTGTGAGACAGATGGCAGCAGAGGGGCAGTCTGACACAATGGTGTCTGGCATGGAAGTGCATATGAAACAAAGGTGTGTCACTGAATTCCTCCATACAGAAGAAATTGCATCCACTGACATTCATGAATGTTTGCTGAACAGTGGATGCGAGCACAGTGAGGCAGCCATGGTGCATTTCAGCAGTGGTGACATAGTCTCAACTTGCATAAAAATACTGGTGACTATTCTGAGCTAAATCTGTGAATATTATCTTATATGAGCCTATACCCACCAAAACTGTTTCCTGTGATGATAGTCCTGTTTGCTTTTTCAGTATAGCTCTCAGTATAAAAGAAAGTTCAAAAGAAAAGATACTTTGCTTAGTATATTTTCAAACTTTATGGAAATTAAAAGCAAGGAGTTAAATGTTTAAATTAATTACTATACGTTGAAAACAGTATGAGAACTTAAAGGATTCTTAGCAGTTCCCACTTCTGTATAAAACATACATATGAATGCATTTATGTATAAAGTGGATAATCATTTATGTCAGAAGAGACCTCAAGAGGACTCTACTCAACCTCCTGTTCACAGCAGGGTCAGCTGTGAGGTCAGAGCAAGTTACTCAGGACATTATCTCATTGGGTCTTGACAACATCAGGAATGGAGACTGCCCAGATTCTTGGAATAACTTGTCCCTGTGTTTGACTGTCCCAGTGGTGCAAAAGATTTTTGCTTGGACCTTCATAGGTTTCACCTTATGCGTGTTAACTCTTTTTTTGTCCCATGGTACCTCTCACTTATCTGACAGTTAATGTTTTTGCTCTGAACACAGTTTAATTGTGCAGGTAGAGTGTGAGCATTGCAAAAAAAACATGTAACAGAAAGAGGCAAGCCAGAAAATATCGTCATGAAAAAAAAAAAAAAAAAAAAAATTGAAAGTGGACATCTCAGCCCACAATACTACTTCAAAAAGCCTTCCAAATAAACTTTAGAAGAACTTATTGTATCCCCTAACTGAAATCTCAAAGAACTCTGCAGAACAGCATAACAGCTTCAGAAATAGCCCCAGGAAATGAAACATATAGTATGTTAACCTTATATATCTTTTTTTGTTGTTTTATTTATTTTTTTATTTTATTAAGGAACTAAGGAACATAATAAAGTCAATTTGGTAGAATAAAACCAGGTCTTTTACAACTGTTTCACCATCACTGGCCATAATAAGCAAAGATGTAAATGTCTCCACAGGACATCAGAATAACTTCCAGTACAGCATCTCAATGCATAAAAGTTAGAAACAATCATTTCTGTACTGAAGACATTTGTGAGGAGTTCACTTGAGAACTCCCAAGTAGATCATGTCATTTTTCTGATAGCAAAAGAGAGGAGAAAATGATGAACCAAGAGGAAGAGGTAACTTCATGATTTCTTTTGCTAGATCATGTTGGTGAGTTTACAGAAACTTAGCAATTAACCCCATTTTTACATCTCAGAGAAAGCAGATCAAATTTGCCCATGGTCACACAGGAAAATGAAGGAAGAACCAAGAGCCGGACTTAAACCTCCTTGAAAGCAGTATCAACCAGTCACAGTGTGAAGATTTCTGAGACTACATGACATAAAACTGAAAAACACCACAGCATCACATCACAGGAAGGAGAATCAAAGAAGGGGTGGCATCACTAGTACCACATTTAACTACACTCTACATGCAGAGTGGCGGTGAGTGAGATGTGGCTAGATAGGAAGACCAGACGTGACAGGCACAGAGAAATTCTGTGAAGAATCTCATGGACAATGCTGGATTGGAAGACATTATGAGCATTTCCATCTTGAAGGGTGAAACAATAATCAGAAACAATAAACAGCATTTCAGAGCATTTATTTCCTACAAATTCTGAGGTTTCTGAAACACTCAGGTAATGACCCCAAATCTAACAGTATATCTAATAGGAAACTGTGCTGGTGTATTGAGATTTTCATTTGTTTGTTTAAAAAAAAAAAAATAATAATAAAAATGCTGCAAATAAATAAAATCACATTTTCATCCATCAGTCTTTTCCTGAAATGAAAGAAAACAAATTTACTGGTTCTTACTATCAGATTCCTCATTCCCATCCATTTTTCTCCATTAAATTTCCAGCTGATTACCTGGGACGGGAATTCAATGGAAAAATTGTGAAAATTCTAAAAATACCAAAAAATCAATACTGAAAAAGAGAAACAAGTGACTGTTTTTCAGCCACAAGGAGGTGAACAGAGTGATAGCTAGCCACCCTGCCCACCTGCATATCTCTTAGAATCATAAAGTTTGAGAAAGACCACTAAGGCCATGTAGTCCAATCCCAACCCACCCCTATCATGCCCACCAACCACGTCCCTCACTGCCACATCCACACAGTTCTGAATGCCTCCATGGATGGTGACCCCACCACCTCCTTGGGCAGCCTGTGCCACTGCCTTACCACTCTTTATGAGATGAAATTCTCCCTAATATCCAACCTGAATCTCCCCTGGCACAACTTGAGGTCATTCCCTCTCGTCCCTCGCCTTTGTAATTTTGTTTACTTATGGCAGAGTGCTGCAGCATGAAAGGACACAGAGTTTGATTCTTATCCAGCTCACAAAACAGCTTGTTCAGGATAGTAATTCAGCGCCAGGTGTTTTTGTTAACTAACTCCAGCATTTCCTCAGCAATTTCAAACACTTCTAGGAACTGTTTGTTACAAAGTAACTGTTTCACTGTTTTGAAGTGAAACGAGGCAGACTGTTTCAGAGGTTGTAATCATGGGTTTTTTGTGTTTTTTTTTTACTGGTGGCACAAGTAGTGCTAACAACAACAACAACAAATCCAGAGAAACAAACTATTCATCCACCTGGGCAGCTATATTCTACTAATCATAGCAGCAGGAGCAATTTAGAGATTTAAGACCAGGATTCACCATGATTCCTGTAGAAGACACAACATAGGTGTCACAGTGGCACAGAATCATTTCTGCCTCCATGAAAAACTTGTGGTTGGGTGAAAATTTTTAAACAAGACATCTTACCTTAATGTAACTACTTAGAGACTAAAATTCCACATTTATTGGAAGTATTTGCCAATACATATATATATATATATATCTTAAAAATGTGTGCATGTTTTCTATTGTTTCCCCCAGCAGTACACACTGAACTTTCTACCCTTAGGATTTTGCTAGAATGGTGTCCACTTGTTTCAGAAGCCCAGCAGGTAATTATTTCTGCCAATCAAAAAAAGAGAGCATGGGAGGTGTTCTGTGCACCTTTGACATGAAAATACCCCCTGAAACAAAACCTTTACAACATTTTGAAGATTAATTTTAATATTGTGTCTCTCACATTTCCTGTTTTGCAAACAACACTTTGCTCATAGTTTATAGGAACCTGACTGAATGTCTACGTGACATATCTAGATTATTTCTGAATTGAACTACCATGCATATAAAAAAAATTAATTTTATATTTATTATTACAATTCTAGATAAATATCCACCCCCTAGAATTTATTTTTCTAAGATCAGATTTTGCATGTGAAGTACTCCACTGGTAAAAGCAAATTTTACTTGTTCAGTACAAACAAGCCCTGGGTGTCGTAACAGGGCAGGAAAAAATCTCTGTTTCCCTTCAGAAATGAAGATGTTCCCTAGTAAAACAGAAATCTTTTCTTGTGGAATATATCAAATATTATCTTATTTCCTTTAAACCATTTTGAAATACATATAAAGAAACTCAAGTAATATTTAATGATAATTAGATGAGAAAGCTTCAAGAAAAAAGAGCTCTTCCAGAAGAAGTCAAACTTGATGCTGTTTCATCATATCAACATAAACAGTGTGGTTTACGTTAGAAAATTGTGGGCCTGTGCTTCCTGATTTTACAGGTCAATCAAGTAAATTTGTTGAACCAAAATAATTTTAATCTTAGATCATGATAACTTTGGAATACTAACCCTTGAACTGGAATGTGCTTATTAATGGAATCTACTGCATTATCCTTCAAATTAGAAAACAAACAAACAAACAGACAGACAGACAAGCAAAAACCTAAAACAAAACAAGACAAGAGGAACACATTTTTTTGTCCCAATTTCACTTTTGTAAGGAAGATCTATGAGACCTAAAATAATTGTCTATTGAGAGTCTGTTGACTACTTCCAGGAGAACAGGCAACTTTCAGTATGATCCTGCAGTACTCTAAAAGGCTTTTGTTTTTACAGACTTAAATTCATCTTACAGTATTTATTGTGTACTCAGATTGGACTAAAGAATCTCTTTTGAACTCCTAAATATTTAGTTCCTCTCAGAATTTGTGTCTTAAAAAATAAATCTCATAAGCATTGCTGAAAACTCTGGGAATCTATGAGAACAGTATCCTGTCCAAGTGTACTACAGAAGTGTGATATATTAAACCTGACAGGATGATGTTCATTAATCTTTGAAATGTAGTCGGGACACTGGTAATTCCAAGAGGCATTACATTAAAATGAAAAGCCCCCTTATGGCAAATGAAGGTGGTTTTTTGTTTCCTGTCATCATCCATTTGTAACTGCCAATAGCCGCTAGTCAAATCAATGCACCTGATAAATATTGCTTGGCTGAGGAAATCTAAAGAATCATCATTTCTTAGCAGTGGGTATTTATCTTGTTTTCTTACTGCATTTAATCTTCAGCACTACTGTATTCTGAAAATGCTCTCGTACCATTTGGCTTCTCAGCAATTAACACTGGCCTAAGGGCAAATTGAGGCAGAGATGGTTTCAGACCAAAGCATACACCACAGCTGTTGCTTTACCACTCTTCCTCACTGAGGAAGATATTTCTGGGCAGATATTCATGATGTCTTTATTCACTATCTGCCTCTCAGCTGTATAGTAGCACTGGGGAGAATTTGGAACAGAAAAGCTTTATTTCCTTTTCAACTCTGAAACAGAAAACAAAATGAAATACTGCATCTACAGCAAGACTAAAAATGGATCCATACACCAGAAGCACATGAAGACTGGATCTAGGCAACAATTTACCACTCCCACACACTTAAATTATTGTGTTCTAAAAGTTCAAGGGGAGAAGAGTTTAACTCCCTGCTTTTAAACCTTTAACTTCAAATCATGTAGCTATGATTTATAAAGGAAATGTAGACAAGTGAGTGGGTACAAAAGGTGTGCATACTTGGTACAGTCTTTAAAACTTTCTGTTTTGGCCTGTAGAAAAGAAATACAAAATTTAAGGCTTATCTCTTAATTTCTCCTCCATAAGTATTTCTAGTTCTTCATCAGAGGAAGGTGAAAAGCTATTCAGTTCAATAATAAAAAAGAAACACTCTCTTGCAATTTGCTGGAGAAATTTATTTGCCAGATACATAAAGAAGCAGAGAAAACAGTACTTTGGATGCTATTCTGAAGTATAAGATCAACGGTGTTTCCTGCTAGAAGTTTCCTATTTGATTCTGGGCAAACCAATCTCAACACTAGTTATCCATGTACATAATAAGTTAACAGCTTCACCCTATGATAATCTTTTTTTCCCAGAGAGTGGTCAGGCACTGGAATATCCTGCCCAGAGAGGTGATGGAGTCACCATCACTGGCTGCGTTCAAGAAGCATCTGGATAGGGAGCTAGGAGATATGGTTTAGGGGTTTTCTGTAGGTATGGTAAAGGAAGGATGGTTGGACTACATGATCTTATAGGTCCTTTCCAACCTTGTGATTCTATGATTCTATGACTCTACACAGTAGTGGTGTGAATATACAGATACTGTAGAACTAGGTCCACATCTAGCAGCTCTAATAGTGGTGAGGATACCAAAAATATAATACCTAAAAAACAATAATCACAGAATCACAGAATCACAGGGGTTGGAAGGGGCCACAAGAAATCTTTGAGTACAACCCCCTGCTAAAGCAGGCACCCTACAGTAGGTCACACAGGTGGGTGTCCAGATGGGTCTTGAATATCTCCATAGGAGGTTCCACAACGTCTCTGGGCAGCCTGTTCCAGTGCTCTGCCACCCTTACCATAAAGAATGTCTTAAGGGAAAATTGTTCAGCAACACAAGTAAGATATCTGGCAAATTTACTAATGCTCTCAGCCTATAATTGGTTATGTCCAATTGCCAAATGCAATATCACTCTTCTGCTCCATTATGAAAAACTGAGTTTTGCCTCATTATCACAAGCAGGTTTTGATCCATGACCTCTACAACAGTTAAGCTGGACATGCTTTTATTCTTTTATTCTGAGCTATACTTTCACTTGAGTTTTCACAGGCAGATGTGGCTAAGGTTTTTTATATATACTCCTAATAAAGGTTTCATATTGCAAAATATTCAATTCATGCATAACTTGAACCATGAAAATAATGTCACTGAACTCAATCCAGCTGGCCTTCTATTTCCAGATACACTTATGTCTGTGCCCTCTAACTAAAGTCATGGATGTGCTTTCCTTTAATCCAGTTCCACCACTCCGTGGAGAAGGCTAATATTTTGTCTGAAGAACCAAGACCAAATATTTCAGCACACACTGTATGTTTTTCCTGGATGCAAATGGCAAAGTGAAGGAGGGCAAAGAAGACTGCGCTGCAGCCTGGTATCACATAAACATGCAAGAGGAAAGCTGTCAGAGAACCACTTATGCTCTACTTCAAACACTGCACAACACAAACATATTAATGTAGAAAATGTCATGCACATGGGACATGAAATAAACATTGAAAGACATCTAACCACACTTAGAAATGGGAGGAAGGAAGCATTCATGTATTTCATTAGAAATAACCAATATTAATAGCATATATTTATATAAATGCATCATATTTTAATATCATCTGGCAAAGTCTTGAATTTTTGTCATTACTGCCTTTCAGTGTGCTTTATCATAGCAGTGGTCAGGAGTGCTATTATTATCTCTGCCATAAATATAAATCTATATAAAACTCTGTAGGAGGATTTAAGATCAAGCTTAAATAGAAACAATACAAACTTACACCACTCCACTGCTCTCCCTGACTCTGTGAGAACTGATTGCCGTCTTAGTGCCACAGCAGCTGGTTTTAGTGAAGATGCCTTCAGAAATCCAGCCATAGCTGAATTGGCATTGACTATCTTGTTCACATCCTCATTTTCAGTCAGGAATAGCTTGCTCCTATGTTTGACAATATATATTTCACATTTGGTAATTATTCCTCATCACATTATCATAACGTACCATGTCCTAAGGGCAACAGTCCTCTGAGATTCAGTTCTCTTGGCCTCTCCCATTAATACAGGCCTACTGGCTGTTTTACATGATTGAGGTTTGACTCACAGAAATACAAATAACATAAATTTAGGCCACTGGCACTTTAATCTCCCCTTGGCTCCCCAGCAAGGCAAATGACAATATTCTAATCTGTTTCCCATTATAATTAAAGCTCTCATTTAGTTTATGGTTTTATAATTGGAGTACCACACCTCAAGAAAAATCACAGGTCCTTTCCACTTTGCAGACAAATCAGGGCAATTCTGCACATAACAAAAGAAGCCATCGGCAGTAACAGCAAAGATATTCATATAGATGGAGAGGAGACATGAGTCATAAAGGCTCCCATTTTACAAAGTGATGAAAAGTATGACCACACAGTATAAATGAACAGATATTAGCACAATGCAGACCTCAAATTAATTCATATCTGGCACAGTAAAAGAAAGCACTGCCCCACAAGCACAGCAGAAGAATCAGCATGTCCCACTGTGCAAGCTGGTTAGTCCTACTAACAGGGCAGCTCTGTAGCCATCTCACTTTACACCAGCAAAGGGTAACAATGTTATGCTCCATTATATGATTTAAACATTCTCATCACAGTAAAAGTATGTTGGGAATTTATAGCACTTCACTGAGACTGGATCTTTCCAAGAAGGCAAAGTTTTTATGTTGACTTTGGAGAACTCTTTGTTGGCTCTGACTGGGGAGAAGAAGTCAGCTGAAAAGATAGTTCTCTTTATAGCATGGAACTATCCAAGTGCTTTCAGCTGACAAAGACAAGCAGCAAAAATACGTCAAAGTCTGAACTACATATCCTGTACCAAACAGGCTTGTTTTCGCTCATAATTAGATATTTTAGTTGTCAGACCATTTCCAATTTAAACACACAGTGCTGATTAAGTAGAACACACTTTGAAATATTCTAATCAGCAATAGATAGGGTGACAGTGTCCCAAGGAAGAAGAATGCAATAATAGAGGTTTTGTTTTTCCCAAGTCCAAAAGGATCAATAAGAGAAACTTAAGTAAGCAACAGTGAAGTGACAAAAAGATACACCAGTGAACACTTTGGGAGAATTTAGGATGAGACTGCACTCTAAAATAGTAGCTAGGATTACAGCATGTGACAAAAATTGCAATTCATCAGCATGGAAAAAATGGGCATGGTAACAGCAGGTAACCCTAGTCTGAACTAGGGTTAAAGGACTTCCAATTCTTTCAGGACAGGACACCCAAGGATCCTAGATTCCACAAGGGCCAGAACTGTCCCTTGTGTTTCCACAGGACTGTCAAGGGAAATACCATTGTATTGGCATCTCTGGAGAGATTTTTGACCTGCAATTTTTTTAGCAGCTGTGCCTTTTCCAAGCTGCCGGTGTTGTTTTTTTTTTTGTTTTGTTTTGTTTTGTTTTGTTTTGTTTTGTTTTGTTTCATTTCGGGGTTTTGGGTTTCTGGTTGTTTTGTTTGTTTGTTTGTTTGTTTGTTTTGTTTTGTTTTTTTGTTATTATTGGTATGTTTGGGTGTTATTTACATGATGAATAATAATGAAAAGCTTTCAGAAGAAAGCTACTTTACTCTGCTTCAAGGACAAAGATTAATATCAACACCACGGCTGTTGGCCAGTAGTCAAAGAACTACACTATGAGTTGATGACATTGTTGCTAGAGGAGCATATTTTTAAAATAATTACATGGGAAATAGGCTACCTGCCCTAAATACCATGTCATGAAGATTGTGAATTTTCAAAGGAGAAATGTGATAGAAAATTCAACTATCTACCAATAAGAGTTAAAATTGGAAATATGTCACACAGACAGGAGAAAAAAGTTTTGAATTCTTCTATTCCCCTCCTTTTCTCGATTTGAAATAAAATAAATGAGAAATAGGTATTTTTTCCTATATTTATTGTTATTCTGCAACTTCCTCAATCTGCAAGAGGCTCTGAAATTGCAAAGCAGTAAAAGAAAAAAAAGGAGTAGGCTAAGTCACAGATATTATCAATTTCATTGCAAGAAGAAAGATAAGGATGAGAAAAGAACATGTTAGGCCTGCATAATTTTGATGTTGCCATTTCATCTGAGTCTGTAGTGTTTCCCACAAATGGAGAAAAAAGATTATAGATAGAAGTTGTTCTATTTATATCATGTTAAAGGTAAAAATTTTGAAGTTGTTTCTATTTTGGAGAAATTGTTCTGCCATTTTTCAGCACAAGCTACTAAAACGTTATCTGGCTTCATCAAATGCATGAAAGAGCTAGGAAGAGAAGAGGTTTTAACAGGTTTTCTCAAAAGCAGTCAAGTATTTCTGAAGACTGTATATGTCAATAACATAAGCAATACTTACTATTTGAACCGCAGAACAAGTGGCTGCAAATCAGCCTTTATAACCCTAAAATCTTACCACCAGCAACTGGCTGAATGGAGCCCTGTGAAATGAGTTTAATATTTTTATTAAAGCTTAGAGGTCATATAGCCCAGTGAAGCTGCTCTCAGGCTCCTGTTTTAGCCAGACAGAATGTGATACCTCAATCTACCACTGAGATAAAAAGAATTTAGAAGTGAAGCAAACTCCGATCTTACTAATTTTGTCTCTGCAAAAATGTCATGAAAGCTGAATATCTTTCATTCTTTGTAACACGTTTATGAAGCGATTTGCCAGACTTCACTACTGCTTCATAGAGAAGGCAGGTAATTGTACAAAGTAATCTACAAAATAATCTGAAAAAATTACATATTTATAAAAAATGATATGCAAATTACTCTTTTTTACTTAAAATGAAGGCAGCTTGTTTATGTTTAAAGCAGAAATAACTAGCTTTTGGAATAGAGTAGAAGGCAATCAAACATAAAATCCACTGTAAGTCAACAGGGCTTAATACTGAATATTTGAGCCACAAAATCTTAAAGCAGATAGGCCAAACAAACAAATACACACATTGCAGCCCTGAAAAGTGTAGACATGAACATGTGCTTTTGAATTAACAGAAAGCTAATGTACCTGTATATTCTATGTTATAGCAATGAGATACTGTCTGTTATTCATGAAAAGCCTTGTTAATGTGATTATCTTGAGCAACTGGGTGTGCTATAGTTAACAGTAACTCATAAGCAGGTAGCGGGTGCTAGAAAGCCTCAGGATATCCTGAAAGTAGAGAGCTTATCTTGCCAATAGTATCTTACTTTGTTGTAAAATTGCAAAGAGGTGTGGTGCAATAAATGGTTGCAGCATTATATAGACCTTACATGGAATTTCAAACATTTCTTATTAAGTCCAGCCAAAATCATACGTAAAGTTTTATTGGCATCTGGGCTAAGCAGAAGCACGTGAAGTACAGGAGCCTTAACATATGTAAAAAACAGTAAACACAGGAATTGTTTAAAAACAAAACAAAACAAAACAAAACAAAAAATTAGCATCAAGGATGATGGGAAAAAAAAAATAAAATATATATATATATATATATATATCCTTTCTATTTTCAGCTTTTTAAGGAAAAGGACAACCTCCATGGGAATTTTTTCTTTAGCTCCTCAGTTTTGAAATGTTACTCATCTTCCTGTAAGGCACTTGAGAAAACAATTGCAGTACTGGAAGACAGCAACAGCTGAACTATTCTAAAGTGTTAGGGGTGGACACAGACACCACATGTATAACTACAAATGTCCACTTGTGCAATTTGTTCTCATTATACTGAAAAAAAGTTCACACATTTTTCTCTCTGGTTCTTTCAATATCTTTCTCAGGGCATCCAAAAATAAATTTAATCTAAAAACAGGCTAGGAAAGAAGTCAGGATATAACAATGCACTGCATGTCACTTCAAAATACCTTCTAAACGACAACTGACAATTAGTCCCCTCAATAATTCTTTCAAAGTAAATATTACTGTTTTCCTTTTTATAGTTGGGAAAATAGAGGGAAGGAGCGAGTGTCTACCCTTCAGCTTCATCCCCTGTTAATGATTTCCCAGAACCTGTTGAGCTGTCCACTGGCTCACACAGCTCATTCAATGCAACAATTTCAAACATATATTGTATATATTGGAAACATGAGATTGACATAGTACATGGAATTAAAGTGAAGAGAAAGCTCCACTCTAGTGGAAATATGACGTAGACGATGTGCAGTAAATGTGGGGTTTTTTTATGTATATTTGAAAACCAGACAGTCATTCTGGCACAAACTTGTCATCTCTCAAGTCTAACACACTACTCTAGCAGTAGCCTGCACCATATGCTTTGGAGAAAGATACAAGAAACTCCCACAGATGCAGGATAATCTCTCTTGAAGGTCTCATCCTAATCCCTTTAGTTATAGATTCCCTCAAATCCTGATGCATGAGGGGTTTTATCCCTTCAAATACTCTTTTTTAGTATTACTATCATAACTCTGGATATTCTTGTTATCCATATAAATGCCCCTTCCCTCTTTGAAGCTTGCAGAATTCTTTATTTTTCATCTTCATCCAGAGTCAATGAGTCCCACAGTTTATATAGGCACTTTTTGCTAAGTGCTTCCTTTATTCTTAGGAGTCAAGGAAATCTGCAGTCTCCTGATCTTATTTATTTATTTTAAAGTCGCATATTTTATCACTTTACTCTTATCTGACTCCTCAGGTAAACAATCACATCAAGTATTTTCATGTCAGTAAACATTCTGATTACTTTTATCTGAACCTGTCCAATTCCAGAATAATTTTTCCAAAATGGACTTCCTACTAATGCCCCATGAATCTGATGTAACACCACACTGCTGGATGACTGTGTGTGCTATTACTTTAAATTTACTCTGAAAAGAATGGTAACTCAGCATATTACCTCACAGTTACCTAGTTTGACTGCATCCATGCAAAATTCAATAAGGCTTCTCCAGACTCGATTAACAAGAGACCTACGAAGAGGTGTTGCTGCCTCATTTCTCCTTCCTCTTCCCAGATAACTGATAAATACATTACACAATTACAGACCTAGCACAGAAACTTGTGGCTATTAACCTTTTGCCACGATGAAAATGGACCATTTGTTCATGCTTTGTCTCCTGCCTCTCAGCTACTTTTTGATCCATGATATTACATTGCCTCACGGCTACTCAGTTTCTTTTAGCAGAGATATTATCAATCCCCAACCTTCAAAAAACCATGCATCACTACCCACAGAGTCACGCGATAGCTTACAAATCATGACATATTAAGACATAATAACTGTTCTGTGTCTCTTCACGTCTGATTTCTGAGCTAGACTGATTCATGACCATGAGCTTTAATCCTGGAGCTTCTGGACTGCTTTTTTTTTTTTTTTTTTTTCCATAAATCTTTTATTTTGCAAAAACTTCTCATTCCAGTTCTTGACTTCCATAATGAAGAATTTAAAAGAAACAGGAGCAGGTGATATGGGGCTTAAAAAAAACCCAAGAGCTAGCAATGCTGAGTAGTCTCTCACCTACGACCCTGTCAGAAGCTTTTTGAAAGACATACTTAACATCTCCTCTATCCATTTGCTGACATGTTCAAAGATTTTAGGACATTAGCAAGCTGGAATTTGCTCTGCAGAACTCCATGATTAACTGTACATTATCTTCCAACTCCTTTTTTGTATTTTGATGTTATTGAAGCCAGTTTTCCAAGTACTCGGTAAGTTTTATCAGCATGTCACCACACAGAGCTCCTCCAGAGCTTTTTTAAAAAATAGTCTGCATTGCTTCTAGTTAACCGTTTTTTAAGCAAGACGTTTGTTGGCTTGTTAGCAGTTCAGCCCATTTACACTTAAAACTTCTTCAGAATCCTTGGATATATCCCATTCAGGCATGGTGACTTCTTTTGAAATTATCACTGATTTGCTACCCTCTTCAAAAGTGTAAGTTGAAGAAAACAGCCTGCGCTATTACCAGTCAGAGAATCAGAAAGAGAAAAATACATGTTATTATCCAATACTCTTTATGGATGGATACGTAAATTGTAAAGAAAATGTTTTTGGAATGAAGTAGGGAAAAAAAGAAAAGAAAAAAAAAAAAAGAATAGAAAACATATAATCAGAGAAAAATAACAAGATATTCTGGGTAGAACTTATACCAAGGATAATCCCAGTAATTGCAAAAGCCATACTTATGACTATTTTTTTTTCTTTTACTGCTACATACATTTCATTTCATACACTTTAGCTGTTAAACCCACCCTGCTGGAGAACAGGAGAGGTATTGTATTGGGATAGCATAATGCTCTCAGACATAGGTGAAATAAGAAGTTTTATAACATAGCTTACAAAAACTTATGCACTCTTTGAAAAGACTTGCTTGCAGTTACATTTCTAAACATAAACTGTGAGGTTTCTCTTCTCAGTTATCCTCCTACTTCTTTGAATCTTTAGCAGTTGTGGGTGGATCTACGGAAGATGGCTGGGAAACATGAAAGTCCCTGTTAGAAATTAACATACTTCAGGGCTGAAAAATCTTACAGGATTAGTTGGTGTACAAGACATAACTTGAGCTGCTCTGCATAATTCTGTTACCTGCAGCACCTAAAAGTGAATCTGAAAAAGTTTTGCACAGACCATTGCTAGTCATCAGCAGGTAGGAAGATAAACAGATGAAGAAAGTAGGACAGAATTTAAAGGAGGAAAAATAAATAAATAAACCTTCTCCAACAGAGTACTTGATGTGAGGAAGGAAACATGGTTCCTTTCCTAAATCACTAATACAAATACTGTCAAAAGCTGGGAAATGTAGCTTGCTTGTTTCACTTAATAAAATTCTTTTGAATACAAAGTTAAAGGTTTATCTTGCATTACTATACTTGTTCTACGGCATATTTGACATGTGGGATGATGAAACCCAAAGTTTCAGCTCATAATATGTGAAAAGTGAGGTTTTAGAAACATGAAAAACAATTTGGTTCTCTTGTGAACTTTCTTGTGGCAACTGCTTAACTTGTGCTTACCAAAGAACACCAGACAAAGGAAATTCTGCTGTTTCAGATTCCACCTGATTAAGAATGCACCAGAACATTTCAAAAGCAAAAACTACAGAGCACAACAGAGCATACAGGCAAAATCTAGCCAGTTCTGAAGATCTAAGTTCGTACAGTATGTTTTTATATTGTTACTGTGGTCCTACAAGGTCACCATGCAATGCTGTGTATGCTGCTGCTATGGTGTTTTGAGAATCAATTGCTCAGTTCTCCTGCATCTGGAAAGAACACCACATGGGAAATATTGGCTTACATATAATTTTCAAGCAAAAGCTGATTTCCAATAAAGCCTGTAATTGCAAGAAAACAAGAATTTACTCACAAATGCCAGAGAGCACTTAAAATTTTCCAAGATGTTTTTGGCACAATAGTTATATTATAGTGCCATCCACTGACGCCCTTCTGCAAGTACGGGCATCGACACACAGCTGCCGTTTTACATCGAGTTGGCTTAATTCCCACCGAAGGGCCAACTATCCCCAGACAGATATATTCCCAATTCATTTCCTCCTGCAATGATAACTGTGAAATTTACCCAGCTCACAAAGGAAGAGAAATAATTTCTCTAATAGCCTTAATGGGTTTTTAGAGACCTTGGCTAGCAGCCAAAAGAGACTTAGACATGGCTTTGCAGGCAGCGTGAATGCAGAGCTTACTTTCATATGTGTGTATGTGCACGTGCGTTGTGTGCAGGGTTTTATTGTAAGATATGTTTCAGGAAAAAAAGAAAAAAAAGTGTATTAATTGAGTCCCATCAGCACTGATGCGTCCACCAATAGTTTTCCCTCACTGACATCAAGGAATATGAATGAAAACTAATTGTGCTTCAAAGAAAAGGCAAATCACAAGTCTGTTGTAGGATTAGGTTTTTCTTTAATTAAGATTGTTGAAATAAACAGCAAGAGAGCTGTTGTGGACTTTTTCATGTATACTTTAGTTCCAGTTTCCCTATTGAAATGTGAGACTATCTTGTTATTACAAAAGAAGATCAAAGAAAAGAATATACCAGAAAAGCCTGAAAAGCTTTTTTTTTTGGGGGGGGGGAGGAGGGGAAGGGAAGGGGGTAGGGAAGGAGAGAGATTTGCTTAAGTAAAATTCCCTGAAATAGTCTGCAAAAGAATATTTCACTTATAAGGAGTTTTCCAATAAATTCTTAGATTTAAAATTTCACTGCATGTGTCTTAATAATGTCCTCCTGCAATTAAAAGAGAGCACACAAAGACAGATTTTAGAAGAAATAACTTTGACAATTCGGGTATTGTGTTTTACCACAGTAAAATACAGTCATACATTTCTGTTATAACATATATTCATGTATATTATGTGGCACAAGCATATCAGCACGGGAGAACACATGCACACACCAGCATAACCACACCACAGCAACTCTGCAGTTCTTTAGAAAGTCAACAGAGGAGTATCCATTTTTGTGACAGCTCTCTCGCTTACTTAGAAAATGGTAACCTCGCTGCAGAGTCACCTACATAAACCTGATTACAGAAAGTCATCTACTTAAGCCCAAGGAAGTATCAGACAGAAAATTAGACTATTCTGAAGGAGAAGGGAAAATGAAATCTATTTTAATAAAGACAAGAATCATGAAGACTACATTTGCCATATCCCAAGACACTGCCTTTTAAACCATTCCTTTCAGAATTACTAGAATAGGGCAGTTCTATTTTAACTAAATTTCCTATCTGCAAAAGCCTTGATCTTATCCTTTTTGTCTCAAAATACGCAAGTTATTTTTTCACAATGGCATGGGAAGCATGGAATAGTCCTGTCCTCACAGGAAAGGAACAAAAGTCCAAATTCATCAGTTTTGCTTTACATGAGAATTCCTTCCCATACCCCTAGTCTCAGCATAGCAGAGATTAAATGATGGCTTAAGCTCGACTCCCTTGAGATGTACATTTAAAGCTGCTTGAACATTTCTCCTTTATCCTTTTACTAAGAGCTATAGTACTAAAAAGAATTTTCTTCCTCAAAGACCACTGAGGTCTGACAGAGATAATATTAAAAACTTGGTGGATTTTAGCACTCATGAAAGCTGGAAACTGAGCATATCTCCTAGAAGTAAGTCAGTGATATGCATCTCTAAAGACAAAACTGCCAAATGTCCACAGTAATAATTTGTTACATATTAAACTATTTCTGTCAATCTGAAATCTCATATTTTTTCTGCTTTTTCCAACACCTATGAATGTCTTTTGCTACATCTTCTACATATGTGTATATATATGTGTGTGTATATTAATTGGTTAATATATTGCTGTCATCTCTTAGGGGCTAGAAAACTCACATTTTGAACAGCTGTTAACTGCAGTAGACATTTTGCACACTTACCATACAATGAATGGTTGTTATCAAGAACATAATGTGTCACATTTTAGGTCTATAAACTTTAATATCACATCCTCACTAGTGCTCACTTTTCAAAACTATAAACTTTAATATCACATCCTCAGTACTGCTCACTGTTCATAACTACTGCTAAGATCCCTAGTCTAGTCCTGCCAGATAAAAGTCTGGTGTTCACGAGTACATATAGACTGTCACTTGAAAGGAGTTCTCTTTTCAATCCGATTCACCACCTATATAGGTAGTGAACCAGGACATGAAGCCCCAGGCAAAGCAGAAGGCCATCCCCTAGAACATGTAGAAACCTATTTCCCTAAGGACTCTGGAAAGCTTTGTATGGTTAACATGCTGCCAGGCATACCCAGGCAAGGTTTTCCTCAGCTGCTTGCAATGCCCAGGAGGTGGACAGAGTGCAGAACACATTATGTCACAGCCACTTTTGTGGCCACTTATCAGAGAAGCTGTAAAGATTTAAGCAATAAAAATTAACCTTAAGTAACAAAATGTGTTTTTTTCCCTTTTTAACTGATGGCTCATCAGATTGTTGCTCTACAAATTAAGCTGTGTACCTGTTTTGTTTGTTGTTTGTTTTTTTTAAATCTGCGTTCCCCACATAGCATTGCTATTTTTGTTCTACCTGGATAAAACACAATAGCAAATTAGTATAATACCTTTACCAAATAGATAGTGGAGACCAATACCATGCATATTTACAGGCTCCAGCTTAGATAATTGCCTCCAGATCATACAGGCAGGAGAACTTCTCATTTCTCATCTCACCTCATCTTGTCAGCTTTAGAATTACCAGTCTTCTGTTAGGATCTCTACCTACATTACTTCTCCTTGAATCTAAAATTGCAATGTCATTTTCATCTTGTTTAAGTTAGCAGGTAGTACAGAAATATTCTACTCAAAGGTAGAGTTAATCTGCTCCAGTGTCAGGCCTTTCCTGGCTGCAACACAGATATTTGCCCCTTTATCATGTAGCACTTCCTCACATTTTTCTGCCCTTGTTGCTCCCTCAGTTGTTTCCATCCCTTTATTCCTCTGCTCTCCTACATGTGTGACATTTTGCCCTTTCTTAATCATGCCTCCCTGAAATGCTGCTATGTTGACAGTAGTGCCCAGCCATGCACTGTGGTGAAGCAACTGGGACCTGTTGTATCTCCAGCAGCCCAACTGTTCCCTGTACATCCAAAAAAGTACAAAGCAGAGATTTGCACATTTTAAGGCCAGAATGAATTAGTAGATGTGTCAGCCTAACACAGAGTATTGCATTTTACTCAGGCACTACCTGCAATGCCGAAAAGTTTACACTGATCTACAAGGTATTTTCCAAAAGGTAGCCAGCCTTGATTTGATGGCTAAGACTACATCACTCATTAACTTAGTTTCTTTTATCATTTAAAAGGTTTGCCTTAATTTTCAGCTGAACTTACCTGGTGACAACTCAGTTTCTTTTTCTCATAAAGGAAGAGATGGTACACAGCACTCCTGTAACAGCCCTGGCACCTATGTGTGCACACTGCTTCAGGCATGTTGAAGCTTTTACAACAGTCACTCCACTACATCTCAATAATAATTTACCAAATCTCTGACAGGATGACACTGGTCATTGTTTTCACATCTGTTGTCAATTTTACTATTTTTTCACTAGATTTGGTCAGCTGAAATAAAGCCTTCTGTGTGCAGGGCTGTCATCTACATGCTTCTAACCTCTGGCTTTACAAGCAGTGTTTGACTCAATTCACCCACCTTCTCTCAGGCTTTTGATTACAGGCATCTGTTCTTTTTTCCACACATAGAGATTACAGGTCCATGCACTGAAAGATGTATAATTTTCATTATTCTTATTTGGTTATTTTTGAATTCCAAACCAAGAAATTCTCTGAAGAGCACTCAGAAGTTGAAATGCCAAAATCCAGATCTCATGTGGCAGAGGAATGACCCATGTACACAGAATAATACACCAGCAAGCATGATACCATATCAGAAATGCTTAGTCACAGCCCGAACCAGTGACTGAGCACCTAGTGGGAAGGCAGGGCCAACCCAGGGGAGCACAGGTGTATGCAAAGCAGCTGAGTGACCAGAAGGGATGGAGCCAGGGACCATCCCTACCCATACCTCATTTAAAGGTTGGTAGTGGAGGGTAGGGTATCTTGATAGAGATCTTTGTTTACCTGGGGTTTTCTGAAGGTAAGCAGTTTTTCCTTCATTTCTGTCCCCTCATTTGCTATAGCCAAAGACTTCCACCCCACTATAATTGCTTTACTTTCCATCAAATTATGGTGTTATGGATGCCAAACCAAAGTGCAAATGCACATGAAATATGGGCTGAACACTAAGAACATATATTATAAAGATGAGAAACATTAGGTTTCCACAGAAGGCAAGGCGGATCTAATGCAAAGCCCACTGGAATAAACTTGAGTAGATTGGAGATGAAGATTATTAGGCTTCAATATTCTTCACCCAAAATTCTGTCTAAAATGCTGAGTGTATAACTGTATGTTGCTGGATAAGCATCTGTAGCAGTTAGCAGTGATGCTAATAACTTTACTACATCACTAAATCACAACGTCTCAATTATGTTCTGTTATTATACTGAAATATTTTTCTTTAGACCCAAGTCACTAGAAGAAATACAAAAACACTCTCCATTGTATGTAGCATAAAAATTAATTGGCCTCCAGATATAGAATTATAACTGGAGGAAAGTTACTACAAATATCTAGGTCAAACCTGAGGTCTTTTGACCTGTAATAGTTTTAACCCATGGATGTATTTACAGTAAAACTGCTATACTACACGGGGAATGTCTTTGCTCATCATATCATTTGGGATTTTCTCACAGTTAACAAACAGAGACCAAAAATGTAGAATTTGGATTAAAATTACATGTATACACATATAATAGCATTGTACCTGAGCCTAATAATACTGCTTCACAGCTCAGAAGAGATGCTAATATTAATACATTTTAATGGTTAACAGTATATGCAATGCTATTGGGACTCTGACAAACACTAATGCATTTGTAATTCCAGATTTAATTAACTTGTGGAATAAATATATTTATCAAATCCAAAGCATCTCACTTCACCCCTCTGCTCAACCCCCTCACCAGTGCAAGCTCATTCAAAGAAATTTAACAAGTAGAATTTAGTAAGCTGCATTTGCTTTTCTGTCTTTTTTAATGAGAAAGTATAATAAAACTTTAATTGAGTTGCATGACTATCTAAGATGTAACGCACAGCTAGCCTGTTTCCATGAGCAATTAGAAGTGTGTCTATATTAGAATTTTGCTCAGCTGAGGAATGCACTTCCAAAGCAAATGTCTCAGTGCACTCAAATTATTCTGTATTTATTTGTACCGTGTAGAAGTCTTGGAAAGTCTACTTGGAGTAAATTTAACTGAAAGATACTCCCTAGGAGCACATTTAAATGCACATCAGATGAAATGTCACATTCAGACCATGGGAGCGGACTAGAACTAGCTGAAAGCAAACACCTCAAGATATGTACAGTATGGCCTTTGGAGCACTTAGTCCTACCAGGATGCTCTTATTAGTTTGGACAAACTTAATGTGAGTGCTGACATGGCCTGTGAATGCGTGTCTATAGATGCAGCTTCTGATGACAGTGCATCTTGATGTGCTTAAGGTTACAGTAGTAAATTATAATGTATAACTGTAGGACAGACCAGGCATCCAGAGTCTAGGAAAGTATAGATCTATGTTTAAGTACCTTACTTCCCAAATGGGTTTTATTATATTTATTTTGCATTATACTTTAAATTCAGGGTTTCCATCTATGTCCACAAGCTGACTGTAGTTCAAACAGACTGTGCTATAGCACTTGCATGCACTGAATGCAACCTGCCCCTCTCTAAAGACTGGGCAAGATAAAACTGCACTAAGTAGGGAGGGGAACATGAACAGTCCTGGTATTTCAAATGAAGTAAAAGAATGATGCTGAGTAGCTGAGCAATCATAGTCCAGTCTAGCATAGATTAATTAAACCTGCTGCTACTCTGAATATAGCAGTTTGCCTAATGTGCATTCAGTACTGTAGTGAAATACTCAAATCTTGGATCTCTAGGGCTATATCATGTAAATTCTATTTTTCACACACACACATATATATTTTTCTTTCATTTGAAAAAGTCTTCTTGGGCCATACTCACTCCCTTGTCAATAAGGTCAGTATTATCCTGCTAGTTCACTCAGTTCCTATCCCTTTACATCTAGTGGACAGTGGTCCAGACAGATTGTACTTCTCACTGATGTCTTTTTTCATTGTTTCTAAATTTAGTGGGAGGATGCAACAAGTCCTAACTCTTCCACATTCCAGATATCTTTCTCTAAACAATGTTAGTCAGGACATTTTTTAAGAGTCTGAAGTCAGTCCCACGCTTAAGTCTGGATCTAAACAACCAGAAATGCTCTTGCTTTTGAAAAGTCATTAAGGAACAAAGTAGCTTCCACTGACCTCTTGAAGCATCTGGATAGACAGCAGAAGAGTAGAGCATGTTGCCCTGTAAATGACAGAACAATTCCAGAACCTCCTGGAGGATGTAGTCAGACCAGAGAAGGAAAATCAGATGGGTATTACACTACATAGCTGAAAGTACTTTTTCTCTGGAATGAGCAGTCCTGTAACTTACTCTTTAGAACATAAAGGTGGTATGTAAACTACCGCAGAATATGCACCATCCTCCAGTTCACCATATTACCAAGAACTACTCAGAGGGGTTTTGCATGGATCTTGTGTACCTTGAGTTACTGTGGTTGCTCAGCTGGAAGTCTTTGAAATCTCTAATGCAATAAAAATAGAATTGGTCAGACAGTGTTTGCCAAATGTATTACTAAAAAAAAGTACCATTGTTCTTCATCAAAATCATTATTCAAAGAATAGCTTTTAGCAGTGTTTGACCAATTCTGTAGCTGGCTCAATACTGTTCACTGAATAAATTAATATAATGTTAATTTGTTGCATAATTTATTAGAGGAATGTTTTGTCAAGTATTTGACAAGGTCCCTTAAATACAAGTAAAACTGAAGAAATTGCCTGAGTAAAAATAACTAGAAACTTGTTTAGAAAAATTGGCCTTACTCTTTAATAAGCTATACAATGTTTTATGGCACTTGACTATTTCTCCAGTTCCTATATAAAGTTTAGATAACTCAGGAAAGTAGATTAAGCTCAAGGAGCTTCAGACACATATTTTACAAGCCAAAATACACAGCCTTTTTCTATATGTATTTCCAAATCTGTGTATCTGGCAAACCATACTTAAGATTTCTTTTAAAAGGTACAATTTACATTTCAGGCCTTTGATACAATGCATAAAATATTAGAAAAAGTAATCTTAATGATCCAGCAGCTTCAGTCAAGCTTCTACATAGTTTTTGTTTGTTTTGTGTTGTTTTTTCCTTATTGTGTCTTTTTGTAATCTTTTAACTATATAAGGAATTGTAACATTGAAAAAATCTTACGATTTAAATATCATAATAACTTATAATAACAGTGTATACACACATGCAAATACAGATGTATAGTCTCATACACACTCATTGAAAGATAACATTTAAGTTTACATATAGATGTCATTAGTAATATTACTAAATTACTACAGTATACACTACATAAGCCATTTCACAGCTTATAGATAAATATTAATTTTGGAGAGCTATTCCAAAGACAATGCCTCCCATGTTATTATTTTGGCCCACAGTATCAGAGTGGTATACTCTGATACCAACAGTATGTTGGTGGTGTGGCAGTAGAGGTTGAACCTTCCCATCTATATTCCATTACTTTCTGTTGCTGTGTGACAGATGTCAGCAGAAGGGCACTCTGACAGAATGGCATCTGACATGGAAGGTGTATAGGAAGCAGAGGTGTCTCATGGAATTCCTCCATTCAGGAAAAAATGGCACCTGTAGATATTCATTGATGTGTACTGAATGTTGATGGAGACAACGTAGTGAATGAGAGAAAAGTTAGGCAATGGGTGGTACATTTAAGTCAGTGGTGACACTGATGGTGGGTAACCTCCACTTAAGCAGATTATTATGAGTGCAGCATGAAGGCTCTAATTTACTTCAGAAAAAAAAAAAAAAAAGCATAGCTAATGGCAGTGACTGTATTGAAAAAGTGTTTTGTAGCTGAGAATTTTCTCCATCAGACAGTGTTACTGTGCTCTTTGGATTTCCATTAAAAAAACAGGAGGCATTACTTTCAGAGCAACTTACATATTATTACTTTTTAAGAAGCCTGTGCCTTTTTATCTCAAATACTGAAATATGAATATATTTTTCTATCTATCTTGTAGTTTTCTTATATGCAGGTAGCAATAAAAACGTTTTTCTATTGCCTAACAAAAAGTTATGCATATCATAAAGCATGTATGTCAGTAAAATCTGGTTAGTTTTAAGGGAAAACTACATATATAGGTGATATCTATTTATTTAATAGATCAAAATGATTCAAGCCTAAAAGAATGGTGAGAAGGCATCAGAGGGAAGCAGTTCACAAGATTATCCTGTTGGAAGGATTTTCAGTACATGGGATTATCTGTAATGAGATTAACCACTAGGAGATCAAATTCTGAATGGATGCTTCAGGGAGACAAAGTGCCCACTAAAACAAAAGAGAAGTGGGAGGTAAAAACTATGGGATTTAAGGCAGTTTCTGGTCCTAAAAGCCCTGTTGTTGGGGCAGCAATAAGAGGATGAAGGCTGGTTGGCTAACATTCAAGAAATGTCAAGTAGGCATTGGTAAAGCACTGAAGTCAGTGTTAGAAAGTGTTTCTACAGCATAGAGCAATGTAGAAATGTGTAAAATATGGGCACTGTCTCTTCTGTATCAGTGTGCTGCTGAGAATCCCTATGTAAGCAGCAAGATGCTGCTGCAAACAATCATGATATGCATTACATCTTGTGTACATTTATGGATTTTTGGAGATCAGTTCAGATGGGATTTTAATTATGGGAATGCAGGACAGCATTGAAAAATACAAGACAATGAACAAAGAGTGACAACGTTAACTTTTAAAACCAGTCAGGAAACTGTTAAGAGGCATACTTGGCAAAGTGTTAATGTTTCTAGTATATAGTAATCAAAATTTAGAGGTGCAATATTTAGGTAAAACCAAGTGATTTATGGGAGGGAATTATCAGAAAATCATAAAAATATACGAAAATGAATTGCCACTAAATCTAAAATAAGGTCAAGATGAAGATCCAAATTTTCCAGAAGCCTCAATCCGACTCAGCAATTTGCCACTTCTAGTAAATATCAAGGTGCTCATTGTGGGTGATGTTACATTTTTGAGTCATAGCCCAAAGACACAGACATTGTACCTCAGCCCAGAAATGCAGCTGGAGCTTTGCCTTCCCTACCTTAGGCATTTTGCATATGTTTTCCTCTTCTTGTCAAAGAATTTTCTGCCAAAGACTCCTCATCTTGCAACTGTAGCACACATAACTGTGTTATATGCACACATTTGTTTTCTTTGACTTCAGACATACAATTCAGCACCAAAGGTTTAAAATCTAAATGATACCTACTTAATATAGTTCCATGAATAATAGGCTCTGTAAATCAATTCACGAAACTTTTCTCATGTACTAGTGAAATAAATTTTAATTTGAAATAGTCTACAGAATCCATGTCTATCAGATTTCTGCATTCTTAGCAAACCTATTTACTCAAGAAAATATTATTCTAACAGTTGTATTAGAGTGAACGTGAATTCCACAGGCCTTAAGTAATTAAGATATGAAATGCTGATTCCTAACACAACCCTTCCAAAGCTGTATGATTTACCAAGCATCTCACAAATACTCTATATCCCATCTTTTTCATTAACGAGCCTTCAAGAGTATTTGACTTTTTTTTTTTTTTTTTCCAAAAAGGTTCTGTATTGGGTAAGGGTACTTTTGTTTGCAAAATCAAAAGTGAACTCAAATATTTGAAAGCAATTGTATATCATTAGATGGAGACAATTGATGTTTTTCCTGACTTCCAACACTCTCAGAAATATAAAATCAGTATTCTGGCACCAGATGAGTCTCCATCATCCCTGTTTCTCCTCATACCCTAAGAATTTCAGACTCATTTGACATCCAATATATTTTAATAACTGTGACACATTCAAGAATCCTTTAACCACATGAAGACAGTCTTAGGGTGATATACCTTAACACAATCCTTGATTCAATGTTGGGAAAATTAAATATTTTTGTGAACTTGAGAATTACTATGCAACTTAATTGAAAACATTTGTTGTTTTCTATATGATCAAATGATAATTAATCTACAATGCATGTTGTATTATGTACTGTATGAGGTTAGTATTCAGCTAGAAGCAACTATTTTTCACTATTTCCCTTGCAGTGTTTTCTTCCCTAAATTAATATTAATATAGTAGATACTAAATAATGAAAAAAATATCAAACTCCAATTTTCATAAACATATTACAAACACGTTAGAAATACTCGATAATGTTTTTCTGTTCTAAAAAAAAAAAAAAAAAAAAAAAAAATTAGAGAGATTAATGTTAGGGCTAAGATTAAGGGTGGTCATTCACGGTCGTAGTCTCCCAGGTCATGGCCTCAAGCTGTTGGAGTTCAAGAAGCATTTGGACAACACCATCAGACACGTGGTTTGAATTTTGGGTGGTCCTATGTGGAGCCAGAAGTTGCATTTTGTGATCCTTATAGGTCTCTTTCAAGTAGGAATATTCTGTGATCATTTATTGTTGAAAACATTTCACATTTCCATTGTTATGAGGTATTAGTAGCAATGGAGATCTGTTCTCATTTCAACCAGATTATTTATTGTTTCTACATCTGAAAGAGGAAGTGGTAATTTTTATCAATACAGAATTTCTCCTTAAGGGCAGTAGTAAAGGTTCTCTAAACTATGCTCACACACTGATGTGGGAGTGACTTTGGCAGAATACCTTCTATGATTTGATTAGCATCAGTAATGCTTCAATGGCGCTCTTATCAACACCAAAATTACTTTCATCATTGTTTATATGCTTTGTTTCAAACTATCTTCCATGAACAATTAAGCAACTAATTGTCAACAATTTTATTCTTCATCACAGCTATTACTATGATGAATATGTCACTCATCATTTCTGGAAAATATATTTCTTCTCAAAAATAACCAAGCAAAAAAAAATAGATTACTCTTTCTGATTATCTTATTCCAAACAATTATCATATACATTTGATGTTTCTATATTTTGAAGTTTTCTTTTCAAATTTTCTTTTTGGAAGGAAGATTTGACAGATTACTCTTTTTACAGTTACTGGCAAAATTTATATGCATTCACATTTTAATCTGCAAAGTAAACATATCTAAATAACATTTAGTCACAGCTTTGTGTCATTATTACACATTTCGCATTGAACTAGCAGTTAAAAGTATTACATTTCATAAAACTAGTGCAATAAATAGAAATAAGATAGCCCATGATAAGATAAATGTAGAGCATAGTACAGTTCTCCTAAAAATACATTTCAAATTTATCTTTCGGCATTTCAATGGCAGCATTATTCACACCTTCACTAATTTGGTTTATAAAACTTAAGAACTTCTATTAATATTTTTTGCATATGGATTAAGTATGTGAAGTCTACACATACGAAGTACTGATATTTGGGAAGAACTGATCTTAGATCAGGTGAGTTAGGAGAATCCCTCTGACTGAATTCCAATTATACCCTTCCCTTTCTTGTTCTGAGATTATTTTTTCCTCACTCAGGCAAGTCTGAAAGGTCTCTGTGCCTTTCATTTTGTCTCAGTAAATGAGTCTGCGTTCAGCTTAAAGGAAGTTTTGCCCTACGATTCACTGAAAAAATCAGTTCAAAAGTTAAAAAAAAAGACAATTTATTTTCCCAGTTCCATATTACAGCTCAGAAACCCCTCTCTACAACTCCTTCATCAGAAGTGTGGTTGAGTGAGTCTCCACAAAGGCTGGAGTCTTTTTTTAATATACAGGCTATGGAAGTTGAATGAAAATTCAGAAAACTCCATTTTTAAGATTTTTCAGATTTTTAAAGCTGCAATTAGAGCAGCTGGGTGTCTCCCTGCTCACTTGGTCATTGTAATACAACAGAGAGGGGACACAAAAAATAAATGTGTTTCATCTGTGCATGAGCAAAAATTTCCAAGGGCTTCTTCCATTCAGAGGACTACCCTACTGTGTTGCAGAGAAGATGTAATGGGTAAAATCTCATGAACTGAGTCCATCATTTGTATTTCAAGTGTCCAGTTCAGTGTAATGTAGATCAGTACAACTTAATTCTTGAGCTTCAGTTAAGGCTCCTTTATGCTGCTTAAGTTTTCTTTCAGCTCAGTGCTGTAAATATCTAATCAGTTCCTACACTGTTATCCAAAAGTTTGATAATTTCAACCTTTCTGTTCATCCCAGGAAAGATGAAAAAGAAGAGAAGCCTTAAAAATATGGCATTGCTTGCTTTATAAAAATGAGAAATTAAAGGAGAAATGGATAGATAGTAATTGTATGCACCTGCTATCATTACAGAAGTCATGCCATTGTATGTTAGAACAAGTAACTTGTGCCCTGGTTCATGCCCAATCCTGTGACTACAGATATGCAAGTTTATAACTTGCCTACTGATAAAAAAAAAAAATATCCAGGAAATCTAGGTGCTACTCACAGAGTAATTGCTTCCTGACCCACTGGAGGAAACTATCTGCACAGATGAGAGCAATGCAAAACAGCGAGGATGAAACAGGAACAGCAGGAACACTAGTGACTACCAGATCAAGCAGGAAAGCTGATGAGATTGGAGGTTTTTCAGACTACAGCTTTGTTCCGCAGTGTCCAAGGTCTCGTGTTCCTAAAATTTGCCTAAGTACAGAAATTTCAGCTACTTTAAGGCAGATGTTTTGCAAAACTAATTCTAGTGTATGTATCTCACTTTTGGACAGCCCTGTTATTTCACTTTGTCTTTAAAAGAGGTAAATTATATATTTTGGTCATTGGATCGATGACTGAATAAACAGCCACCAACAGTGGCTTATTTTACCACTAAGTAATGCCGTTCTGAAAGGCAATCTTAACTGCTATCCCTTGCTGGGATGTCATTCATGGGTTAGCTCCTGATGATTTTGTTCATCAGATCAGCTCTTTAAAACAGCATCGGGAAGATAGTTTGAATAACTGAAAAGCTGTCTGTCTGTAACAGTTAGTAGCAGTGTAGAAGTTAGTACTGCACACATCTGCAGTTCACATCTTGGTACGCATCTGCAATCTACTTCATTATTTCCTTTTCTAATTGACATGTGACTGGAACCCATCTCTTGTCCAAACTTAATGTGATGTTACTTTTAGCAACAAGATGCTAGGCTGTCTTAAATTCATAGTTTCTCCTTAAGAAAATCTGTACTATCACAGTATTTGCCGAAAAGGAACAATTATCTGCAGGGATATATAATTAATACCTAATGGCTATCACAAAGAACCACATTATCGCAGAACACCTCTTATTAGCTCAGGCTCTATGGTTCTGATGAACAAAGAATGAATTACAATGAAAGGCTAACCAGAAGTAAAACCAGCTATACATCTTCTATTATTTGTGCTTCTTTTTAAGTATCTATTTTTCATTTTGGAGTTCCTCATTCCCTTAGGTACAGAATGAACTTAAAAACAACCCAGATTCTTCACAGGACTTTTAGAGTATATGATGGATCAATAATTTGTTGGTTTGTTTATGAAATATGCCAACTTACTGGGACAGAGTCATTTTTAAGATGAAAGAAAGATCAATATATATGTGCATAGATTTATGGGTGGTTTTGTTACAATCAAAATAAGTCTTACTCTTTCAGGAACTCTAAAAAGGCAAGTTGGCTTTTCTTTTTCATTGATGCACTGGCTTGAGCAGGTCACTTCAATTCTAAATGCTAAGGACTGGTACGTGTGAACCTTTCATTCTGTTAAAATCTTTTTTGGACTTTAAGTTCTAAAAACACAAGCAAGAAACCTAATGAGATTTTTAAACCCTTATGACCCCTAAGATTTGTACACTTCTTTAGATATGTCAAATGCTTGCTTGAAACTATGAAGCTTATCCATTATTGCACATTTTCTTCCATTAAGTCATACGGACTGAAGTCTTTAAGATTAATAACAGCACTAGATTTACTAGACAGGAGGAAAAGAGGGATTAGAATTCCCTATAATCTCTAGTTTCCACCTGCAATCCACGCAATATGAGTGCTAGAAGGTAATAATTGTACACAAAGCACCTAGCTTCTACCTAGTAGGTAGCCCATTTGTGTGAAATAGAGTTATCGTGTTATTCTATCCCATTCCTAGGCAGGACAGATATTTAATGCTACCTCTCATGGGACTATTCTGCAAGATAATCTTAGGAAGAGAGAATCTTCTTCTTAAACCTGCTGCGTGAACTTTTTTTATGTATGCGGCTTGGAGACTAAAACCTGTGTCTCCTGTGCAGCCTACTAGCAATGTGAGTTTGACATGTCCACCATCGTCTCTTAGCATCTGTGATCTCATATTTGCAAATAAGCAAGATGCTCATGCTGAGTGAAGCACACTTAACCTTTCTTCATGCTTCTTGTGGAGGGGGTGGAATTGAAATAAGAAATACAGCTTGATGCAAATCCAACAGCAGTCAGTATTTTTATTTTTTATTTTTTTTGCTGAATCTTAGTCACTATATAGTCTCACTGAGTACAACAGATCTGAATTACAGACTTTTCATGTGATCATGCCCTCTCCTTTACTGCTCTTATGGAGTCTTTCTCAGGTCACTGAAAACAAAATACTCAACAAAATGGTCACTGCCCCCTTAGAAAAATAATTCCACTCACAGTGGGAGAGGCCCATCTTTCAAATCATAGTAAGTACTGTAATAACAGACTTGTTTCTGCTTTAACACTGTACACACAAATGATAATGGTGAATACATCTTATTACACACATATGTTATTGTGAAATAACATATGTGTGTAATATATGTATAAATATGTATAAATATCACAATATGTTATTGTGAAATAACATATATAAACACATAACTGAAGAAAGTTAACTTTTGTAGATAACTACTAAGTAATATCTTTAATGCTTTAAAATGTCATTGTATAGAAATAAAAATATTTTCTTGGGGAAAAAAATATTCAATTCTTCGTAGAGATTAATTTCTCACATACTTCGCCCATATTTGTAGTCTAATTCCACAAGTATTGCTTAGAAAACAAACTACGAAATTGATTTTTACTGCTTGAGGAACTAAGCTAGTTTATTGAACTTTCCATTCTCTGTGTGGTTTCAGATATCTTTCTTAAAGTATGCTAGAACACTTAGAGACCTTGTGTGGGGTGAGGGTAGTATATAATAGTATATAGTACAAGTCCCCTACTGAATGCAGTTCATTCAACACTGCCAAATTCTGTTCTCTTCCACACTGAATAGACTCACTGGAACATTTTCTCTCTTTTCCACTTTCCTTTACCCTACTATAGCAGTACAAGATATCATTAACAAAAAATGTAAGAAAAAAAGAAAAAAAAATTAAAAAGAGGAAAAATAAGAGATTACCTAGTAAATAAATTCAATTTAACTATCAGAAAAGATATGATAGCAAACAGAGTACTTTTTTTTACATGTTATTATTATGATTATTTATATGAGTGTCTCAGTGAGAGTCAGTTACAAGCTTTAATAGATTTAACTGAAACTGGTGCCCAATTTATCTAGCAAATTTATATTTCGCTGTTCTAATCGCAGATTACATTATCAACAAATCAGATGGAAAATATGAGACTAAAGATTTCAAGGCATTTGCAGAGTTGCAAGAAGAAATTTACCTTCCTTTTCTTGTTCTGATTCTTTTGCGGTCATGGGTCAGATTTCTAGTTGCTATCTTACTGATTTAAGAAACAACAACAAAAACATCAAACCAAAACATTTCCTTCTGTCAGGGCTGTCAGAAAGGTGGAGAAAACTATCTGGTTCTGGTTGTTCTTTGAATAAGATGAATTAAAAGAACACACTTCTTTCCTTTTTCCCTTTAGTGTACTTGTCCAAATTCAAGCATAATTCCTTCTTGGCTTTTTTCTACTGTTGATTATGTTGCCTAGTTTTGAAATAATCTCAGTGCAACTAAAGTAGACTACATATCACAGATGAATATCCTGGATGAGAGTGACTACACAAGTGGTAGCCAGCTTCAATTAATAATTTATTTTGCCCTAACAGCACATGCCATATAACATGTTTCATATTTCTAATCGCTATTTCTAGTACGAATAATGACCTTGTTAACTGTTGCAACTAGTTAGTTACTAAGCAGTGTGAGACTGTACAGCAGACCTTTTAAAAGGAACTTGAAATAATATTTTACTAATGCTTAATAATTAATATTCCACAATTTAATTTTTCAAATTCACTCAGAGTTTTAAAAAATTTTAAAAAGCTGTGTCATCCCAGAAAGTATGTATTCAAGAAGCTGTGTTATATTTTGTTCTTATTTATCCTTTAGGTTTTTAGATTAGATGATTTTAGATGTTTGTTGAATCTGAGCTGATTGAGAAAGTACACAGTCAACAGTACGTTAGGCTTCAACAATACCTAGTTAATTGATGAGGCTACTAAAAATTACTGAACTTTTTATATTTGCCTGTATTGGAGATATTATTTTTGCATTTATTTTACACGACTATCCAATAATCAAATACAATATTGCCCCATTCATCTTTTTCCTCAGTCCCTGTTACTTAGACAAAAATATTTATCTCACAGAGTTCATGTGTTCTCAAATATATGACTGTTTTTCTAAGTTTATACAACATAAACAAATAATTCTTAGTGATAATAATGTGAATAATCTAATAAAAACTATAATTAGATTCTGGAATTTTGCTATAGCATACAATACACAAACTAGCAAATATCTTTCTACAGATCTCCATAATGAAAAATAGAAACTAATTTGTAACATGCTTGTTTTATCAGGTTTAACTGAACAGAATAGGAAACCTAATTCTGCTGTTTTTCAGTTTTGGGGGAAAGATGTTTCATGACTGAGCAGTTGGCTGTGCTGCATGCCAGAACTCCTGAAACAATAACTATTTTTGTTTGAGCCCTTGGAGATTAGATTACACCTTACCTTCAAAGTCTCAAAGGAAGGAAATTCATAACAATCGTGATCCCATTCTTTGTGCATGTTGACAATGTATAGAAGAAAAAAAAAAAATGCAGTGATTGAAAAGACCACACAAAACAATTTCAAAATGCTTTAGGCACAAACTACATGAGTGACAACTACAAATTTAAGTGCTGTAATTCTTTGATTAATATAAAGAAAGTGATTTAGATTATTTTGATAACAGCCTCTAGGGGAAAAATGACACTTAAAGGAATATAAAGATTTGAGGGCTGAATTACTTGCCTAAGATGTGTTTTTATAAATAACCTGTGTCATCTATTATTTTGGAGGGAGAAGAAAAAGGTGAATTATTGGCTTTTTACAAAGTAAACTACCTACTGTATACTGCACAAGTGACACATGCATTTTATCTTACCCATTTCCTAAACCCTCAAAACTTGAAACACATGGCCTATTACAGAGCCAGAGTGCAGACATGGTAAGAAAGCAAATTCAGAATTTACTTCTAGTTCACTAACAAGAGCAAAACAGTGTTTCCCTTTAAAATACACTTCCATACAGAGGCTTCTCTTTATTAAGAGCAGTTTTAAAACATTGATTAATTATGTATAATAATTCAGTGCCTCAAGTATTTATATGAAATAAAATTATCTATTTTAAAAAGCGTTCCTGAAGCCTAGTTCTGCTAAGAGGTTGTACTTGTTCACCACCAAGAGAAGTCTGCTAACTTGCCATCTTCAAAGAAGTACAACGGTTTATTCCAGGATCAGGCTGTATATATTGAGAAAGGGCTATTCATTGAGAAGGTGGTTGTACACTAGAACAGGCTCTTCAGGGAAGCAGTCACAGCACTGAACTTGCCACAGTTGAAAAAGTGTCTGTCTCAGACACATGGTTTGCTTTTTGGGTGGTCTTGTGTGGAGCCAGAAGTTGGACCCACTGATCCTTGTGTGTCCCATCCAACCGGGGATATTCTGTGATTCTGATTCCCTTCTATTTCTACTACTGTCCTGCCTCATTGAGGTTTAGCATGCAGAAAAAGCACTCTGCCATTTACCATACCTACTGCATGGTTTTGTGTAAAAAAAAAAAAAAGCTAAAATGGAAAGCAAGAGATCCTGAAGTGTATTACAAGTCTTTTGTATCCTCTATTATGCAAAATTTCAGCCCTTACTCAGTGTCAGTATTGAATTACTCAGTGTCAGTGGTTGAAACTACATGATCATTATGGTCCTTTTCAATGCAGGTCATTCTGTGATTCTATGATTCTCTTGTCATTCAACTCCAGGTACACTGTGATCATCTAACCACTGTTCTATGAGCCTGACAAGCACCCCTCACCATATCTTTTCAGTCACAGAACCCCAGGACAACTGAGGTTAGCAGGACCCTCTCAGTTCATTTGGCCCAACCTCTACTTAAACAGGGCACTCAGGTCTGTACCCAGGCATCCCTGAAGATCTCCAAGAAACAGAATCTACAGCCCCTCTGGACAGCCTGTGCCAGTGCTCTGTCATCTGTTCAACAAAATTTTTCCAAATCTGTCCACGCCTATAAAGGTTTTTAAAAACAGTGTTGATCAGTGATTGTGAAAAGCCTTCACCCTTACTTGCTTTGAGTGTCAATGCTATCACTTTTAAATTAACATGCAAGATAACAGGCAACCTGTTCAGAGGACACAGAACAGGGAGTAGTAGGGGTGCAATATAATAATCAAGAACTGGAACACATGGTTGCTGGTACATTTAAACATATCAGATCCAGAAGTAATTTATCTGACAATATAATAGATAAAGTACAGCAGCGTTAAATTGAATTGATCAAGCATGCACTGAAGTCCAACATTACTCTTAAATTTCACATTTCTCCATCTAAGAGCAGCCACTAAATAAGAGTGCACCTGTTCCATAAACAATTAACATCACTGAATACAAAGAGAGTATTTAAAACGTTTTTGTCAATATATCACCAGAACCTATAATGAAAGACAAATGAAGTTGAACAAATTGCTTCATTGAATTCAGCAGAATTTGGATCTGATCACACGGTTTAGATATTAGACGAAAAGTAGAAAAACAAATACTTTTTTCAAGGAAATTATTGCTTTAGTCAGCCTAAAAACAGTAAACTAAGAAAAAGATAGAACATACATGAGGATGCGTATGTAATACATATTACATACATACATACATGCAAATGTATATATAAATATAAAACTGTATTTATGTTACCAATGATTAACAGATTGCTTGGATTAGGATACTAGAAATGTAATGCTGTATACAGTCCACATGTCTTTATAGTCAACAACATTTTAGAAAAAGAAGCTCACAGTTCGCATGCATGAAATATATTGTTTAGTATTTTCTAAGCACACCAAGAAGCCAGGTTTAAAAGGCATGAGGAGTTTAATATTGAGACAATTTTTGATGGCTGTATTGTGAAAATCTGAAGCTATTGCAGCTAGAAAGCATAAAAGTTCTTCCGATTTGTGTCAAGAGAATATTAGAACAGTTGTGGGTTGCATTTTTTTCTTTTTTCTTTTTCTTTCTTTCTTTTTTTTTTTTTTTAATTATACATGTGCACTGCCAGATGATCTGTTGGTTTTGTTCCAAGAGACTACTTTTTTAGCTGGTGTTGGAAGCCAAAACATCTTTCTTGAAACTCCATAAGAGGCATACAGAGCAGATAGTAAATATCCTATGAAACAGGTTATGAAACTTAAGGTCTGTTAGAAACTCATTTAATATGCCAAAATTCTACTTAAATAAAACATCGTCTGTAATGCAGAACTGTGCACCTGCTGTGCAACAAGTGAAGGTAAATCCACAAAGAAAACAAAATCAAAATCACCTCTGATGATAGGGACATTACTATCAGTGCATTCTGGAGTATTCACAATTGCTTCAAATACAACATTAGAAGATCTGTGCCTTCACTTGGAGACAACCTGGGCCTCATCTTTCTCATGCCTCCTTAAATACTTACAAGATAATAAAAATTAAAATTCATGTTCAAAGAGATTTTACTCACCCAATGACAGAATAATATAGGTCATCATAGAGTAATTGAGGTATGAAGTAGCCATGGGAGGCTATCCAGTCAAACATATGGCTCTAGGCACATCTAACATCAAAACTAGATCAGATTGCTTAGGGCCTTTTTGAAGCTCTCCAAGGATGGGTGTTTCACAACCTGTCCTGGCAAACTGTTCCTGCATACTAATTTAGCAGCAGTACTAGAAAAGCAGTTCAAACTATGGGAGGTGTTTGATAACCTAGGGGATATTAAGGATTTCCACTCCTTCCAGCAGTACACAGTGCAGGGCACAGTACACATCATGCAGGTCTGCTCAGACAGAGGGTTCTCAAGTAGTGGGCTACAGGCAGAATTTGTGACACTTCTACAATGACCAAAGGCAACTCAGTAACTGATGCATGCTTAGCTTCTTCCTTTTACTGCACTTCCACCACTCTATAACCAAGTTCCTTTTGCTTCTGCTTATGAATGGTTGATCTCTTTCTAACATTAATTGCAAAATTGACAAAATGGGTCCTCTTTGTAGTTATGCTCTACATTCTTTGCAACTTATCTATTTCAATTGTCAACACTGTTTGTACAGAGCCTAACAAAACAGGGATTAATACTTGGCTGACTTTGAACGATGGCAATAGTAAATAGAATTACTAAATTTTTGGTCCAAGACAAAGTAGAGTGGTTCTGATTACTCAATTCTCTCCCTTTCACACATTGTTTAAATTCAAATTTACAAAGCCAAATAAACAAACATTTTGCTTCAAACTTTGCTCACTTCTTTCACTGCATGAAAGATAATCCACTGCTACTATACAGACAGCCATAGTTCATTCATCTTCCAATATCTGATATCCTTTACTTCCCAAAGTTACCTTTAGATCATTAAAGAATTTTATCAACTGGACCTTTTGCACTCTGATACCCATCAAGAAAAGAAGGGAACTTTCAGAGTCTGCACACTGATAAGAAGGCCCTGCTTAGAAAAAAAAAAAAAAAAAAAAAAAAAAGAAAAAAAAAAAAGGACCAACTTCTGCCTTATTTAACATAGCATTAAAAACAAAATAAAAAAAAGCAAACAAAAAACTCACTATAATCTGTCCCCAAGGATGATCAACTAAGATTATTCTGTTTATGCAAAACAAGATCGGTACACTATCCTAACATCTTACTCTCTTGAATTTAGTTTCTTATATTCTACTGTGTTTACCATAATATTACCTTTTAAGTATTTGTAGGCAAGAGTATTTTTGTACACGTTATCCAGGGTATTTCAATTGAAAGTACTTTTTGTAACTTAAAAATCTGAGGAAAAAAAATACTTTTGTATTTAAACACTTGCATTATTTTGCTATCTGAAAAGATGCAGAGTGTTCAGGGACTAATACAGGCTCTTTTGAGGTAAAAAGGAGTCAAAACCAGATGATCTCTTCCTCTTCTATAAGCACAAAATTTTCAAACAAGCATCTCTTGACTGAGGATGAACCTATTGATTTCTCTCTACTGAAGTTAGGCACAATCATTGCCCCAACAGGCAGTTAACTATCACCAGTCACCAATACACAATTTCTTTTGTCAGTGCTATTATTAAAATCAAAAGCAATAGTCACTCTGTTCTAGACTGAGTATATGTGGTAAAAGCAGTTACTCAAGAATAAGTGCATTAGATCCTTGTAACAAACTTGCTGGAACTATTTTTCATATACTTTTTGCTCTCTGCTGTTTGACGCATTTAATCTCACCTCTCTTTACCCTGATCTGCTTGTGATGCATTCCTAAAAAGTCCATAGGTTCACTAATTAATGGAGAGCAGTATCTCCCATGAAAATTACTGTGATAGAGGAGTGATGGGAGCAGAGATTTAAGGAACGCATACATTTTAAATACATATGGAGAGTCTGCATGGGGTGGGGGATTTAGAAACAAGAGTCAGATCATCCCAATCATCAGCTGGAGATGTTCATTTTACAGCAGTTTGCTTTAATTCAGCAGAGATTTTTTTAAAAATCATCCTTCACCAATCAAGTCACATTGAACTCTGCAAATATTTCACACTATGATGTTTTTCTTTCCTTCCCTATGGATAGGCAGGATGATCGTAATGTAGTGGAGGAAGACGATGATGACAAAAGCATAACCAAGATCATCAGAAGCATGTGAGAGTAATCACACTAACAGACTTATGTTGAACATTCAGGCTCAGGGATGAGATGACCAATTGTGCTGATTTGGAGAACAAGTACAACAAGACCACCAAAGCTAAGGAACCAGAAGTTCAGCATCTGAGAGAGGAAAGAACTTCTAGTTGTTAAAATTTTGATTTTGTTTCATTAAGAATTACCACCCATAGCGGTATCAGCTAATAATAGAGATTACTTAGTGTAATGTCTCTATGCAATTTAAGTAAATTCTTACTTTATGTATGAAGTAGTCAGGCCAGTTACATTTGGTTTATTCATGTAACAATATTGTAATATTAAATAAGATTGGATGCAACAAATTGTACCTAGGGAGAAGTATCAGAAGCATAAACAACTGCTGTGATCGGTCTGCCCAAGTCTGGGAGCATGTCTGCTGCAGTACACCTCACATGCCTTTGCACAGTAAGTCATTTCCACTGATTGCTGTAAAGGAGGGATGCAAACACCTAACAGTCTCCATAGAACTTGCTCTGCTTTCCAGAAAATGTTCTAATCCAATCTCAGAGAGGAAGATAACCACATTCCTACTGAATGCAAGGACTGTGATTCTACTTTGTCTTTGCTATTGTGGCCAAGTAGTAGGTACTTACATAACCCTCCAGCTGTGCCTTCCTTAATGTTCTGGGAATACTCCTGCCTCCAGGAAGTCTGCAGTCTTGAAGTCTTGAACACTCCGCAGTCAACACCTTTCACAACTAATATTCTGTTTTCCAAATGTAAAAGAAAAGATTCCTGACAACCATTCATGCAATGGGTCTTGAGGTGTTAAAGCTGGACCACCATACACCTAGCATGAATTACCTAGGTATCCCACAGGACCATAAGTAAATATGTGTTGCACATTTGTAAGGCTCAACTTTGCCCAGCTCTACCAAGCAGAAAAGACAAAGCATAAAATGACACTGGCTGGACAGAACACATATCATTGCTTGGGAGGGCTTCTCTTTCTCATGTTGTCAACATAAGTTCTAAATTCTTCACAAATAAGGTGTGAAGAGAGTCCTGGATATGAAGCCTGAGGAAAGGCAAGTTATAATGACTCCATATTAGCTGCTAAAAACCTCACTCAAAACATAAGATCCAGCATTCTGCAGCAGTTCTCAATGTCTCAGTCTTCATAAAGACACATATTCAAGGTTTTAATTAGCACTGTGACAGTTTCGAAACTGCTGTCAATCAATCTCTGGGAAGAAAAAAAAAAATAAATCACTTGTCAAGTTTGCATGCCCAGGGAGAGTTAAACTGAAATTAAAGTGAATTTTAAAAGATGGAAAATAATTAGGGCACCAAGAAAAAGAAGCCAGAGAAAAAGAAAACTGAGAGAGGAAAAGTATGTTGCTAATTATGCTTTTTACTTTTTCTAATTAATCCCCAAAACAGTCCCAGCCCACCTTTAATAAAGTTAATGAATGATTATACAGGGAGTGTTCAATATTTGGTTATGCAGATTGGCCACTCCATGTGCACACATAAAAGCATGCCAAATGACCGCATATGTGCCCATCGGAAATGCAGGAGAACAGTCTACACTATACAATTGGGATTCCAAAACTCCTATGTACAGTTTATTAGCATATTCACGTAGCCCAATTTCAAGTGCAAAAGCAAAGTTGTGTATTCCCTAAAGTCTGCTCAAGAAGATTACAGAGGATGTTCGCATAGAACAAAAGCATATCAGCATCAAACACTTCCATTCTCGTATGCAAAGTCTGAAATCTAGGAGGACTGGAAACGTTAGCTTGTGAATGAGAATTGTGGGAATGAGAAGATATAAAACAACTGTGAGACAGGCAACCAAAACCATAAGCTAATAGATTGCACAAATGAAAAGAAAAAAAGGGAGGGAAAAGTGGAGGAAAACTTGTCATTGTGTTCTGTATGTGGGTGAAAAGAGTACATCAGAAGTCCTAACTATGGAAGTCAAGCAGGACTTTATTTCACTAAAGCAGAAATTGTCAAGCATTGTCATGCCTCCCAAGGCTACTGCATTCTGATATATACATATAAGAGAGTCAGGAAACATGCATAGTTTATATATAGGAATATATGCAAAATGCACAACATGTCCTGTATAAATATAGACAAGAAATCCTTTATCTGTAAGGCCAGATCACAAATGCAGTGTCATTACTTTATTTATTTATTAATTATTATTATTATTATTATTATTTCTTCTTTTTCAGGCAACCAGCTTTTGAAGACACACACCTGAAACATCTTCCCTTGCTTTAAGGTTCTGATGCTACTGTCTTTGCAGAGGTCTATGAACGGCATGTTACAGACTCAGTGAATAGCAATACTTATAATTGCTGCACCTGTCCAAAGTTGTGTTTAATCCTGCATGTCTGACTGACTCTAAACAGAAGAGGCATCTTTCTTGTAATGCTTTGTGAACTTTTACCTCAAAGTTAAGTGGCAAGTAAAACAAGCAGGATCCATCTCACAGTTAGCAATCAAAGTGGATTCAACTCCCAGCCATTGCCCTACTTCAGAGGCCCTGGCTTTATCACTAAGAGAATACATAAGGCTGTTCCAAAGTGACAGTGCATAAACCAAATGTATTTTAATAAGCTTTTGACAAAGGCAAGATTTATATTGCAATATTTGGTACTATAGATTCAGGTGAGCTAGCTGCTCTTGAATATGTAAGAGTATACATGGGGTTCTACTTCTGGGGGGAAAAAAATGGGATGGACAGCGCTCTAAAGAAGTCTGTGTGTTCTCCATGTTCTCCCATAGCCTGGCACTCCACTAGGAAGGAAATGCCCTTCCCAGCTTTTTCTATTTCTACTCCTACAGAGTGCTAAGAGCTAAGGGTTGCTTAAATATAAGCAAAAATGCTATTCTACAGCACTGATATAAGAAAGATTTCC